>NW_017617745.1:4840000-5510000 GCF_001879475.1 Ipomoea nil
ATTCCCATGTGCGAACCAAACACACCCTACCAAGTATTAATAACCATTCCGATTCTGATTTCCATGTGCGAACCAAACATAACCATAATGATAACCAGGATGTCATCACACTACATGGTAGTTGATAGCTAACCATCCATATTTAATGTATGCACAATAACTTTTTTTCATTAATGATAACAAAACTAGGCAAATAAACATGGTAATGAATATAAACCCATAATAGGCTCAAAAGTCCTCAACCAAATATGAACATAATTTATTAACTGTAGACACACCATTTTTATACACAAATCTACAATGTAAAGTAAATCTCAGTCAATCGCATAACAATTAATAAGTGTTCCCTCCCAAGTCCCATCCCATTATTATCTACAAAACCCAAAAGCCCTAGATGATCATTTATTACGGTAGAGATATGGTGCTACAGAACACATCCAATTAAAAACTAGTTAGTTTCTTGAATCTGATATCAGAAAAATTAAATGGTGGCAATGAATGATCCAAAAACTTGGGTGCCATATTGGAACACAAGGGACTGTTCTCAAGGATTCTGCAGCCTATACTGCCCACAATGGTGTAATTACAAGATCACCCCTCCTCCTCCACCCTCCTCTTCCGCTCATCGCCCCTACTTTTCACCTCTCATTATCGCCATCGCCGGAATTCTGGCCGCCGGTTTCCTCCTCATCAGCTACTACGCCGTCATGTCCAAGTACTGCCGGAACCGACCCCCCTCTCCGGATCCCGGTTCAAGCCACGAGGATCAGCCCTGCAACGCCGCCGCCGGCGAAAATGGGCTGTGTGAAGCCCGGATAAACTCCATCGCCGTCTTCAAGTACCGGAAGGGAGATGGAGCTGTGGACGGCTCAGATTGCCCGGTTTGCCTCGGCGAATTTCAGGAGGACGATCGCCTCCGGCTGCTGCCGACTTGCCGCCACGCTTTCCACGTCGCGTGCATTGATCCGTGGCTTAAATCCAACTCCAATTGCCCTCTTTGCCGGGCGAGCATTGTGTTCTCGACGGGAAATCAAGAAAGAAGAAGCGATGAACCGGAGATTCCTGTTAGAGATAATAGGCATGAGCATAGTGTGATCCCAATCGCGGATAATCATGGCGGGGAAAATCAAGAGATTATTAGAAGATCTCTGTCCATGAATTATGTTTATCATCAAGGCCGATTGTCGGTGGCTGATATTCTACGCATGGATGATGATGATCATTTCCCAGATTCCCAGTTGAGACACACGCTCTCACTTTCCAGGGCCAAATTCTTGTTTCCTATGCTTAACAGAGGCCGACTTGCAACGATTCCATTCTGAATTCTTTTCATTTGTTCCCATATATCCTCACAATCTAGCTTAATTATTTCAAGATTATATATGTTAACCACATTTTGATTCAAATCTTCTCATCGGTTTTGGTTTTCATTTGGATTTTTGTATGCATGGAGAACTCAAGAATGGGTACGTTCTATATAAGCAAACTTTTCTCAGCTTCTTGATTTAACAAATTAATTGAAGATTTTTGAAACAAGGTAGTATCTGTTCGGAAAATTATACCATGGAGGGGGTTTACCTTAGTATTGTAGACCTTGGTCCAAAAATAACCTTAAGATTTTGTATCTATAGTTGACACATTCTGTACGTACAGTTGATAGTTTCTGTACTTGTAGCTATCATATTATGTGTCAGCAATTATCAAGTCAGATAGTTTCTGTACTTGTAGCTCTCATATTATGTGTTAGCAATTATCAAGTCAGATTCTATATCTATAGTTGACACATTCTGTACTTACAATTAATAGTTTTTGTACCTGTAATTATTATATTATGTGTTAGCAATTATCAAGTTATTTGTTTACATGTACAGAAATTGTTAACGGTAGATACAGAATGTGTTGACTCACTGTACAAAATTTTTGTATCAGGGTTCACATGGGTTCACAATGTGAACCCTAGGTCCATGGTATAACAATTGGTATCTGTTCTATACTTTCTTAATGATGACCACACATTTGGAATGGTAACAGTAACAAAAGGTGTCTATCTTGCTACATAGTAGTTGGCAATTAATTAAAGATTTATTCACACTGATATTTGTTTTTTGTTTTCAACATTTTGACGTCAGAAAGACATATATATTGTGGCTCTTTAATTTGTATTGCTGCTAGAGAGGGATATGTGTACTCAATTAGTCAATTGTTTGGTTTGATTTGAACTCCATTTCTAAATCAAATAGAATATTTCAATTTTACATTTCTATCTAAATAAAAGTAGCCCTAAATAATGCAGTATAATCATAGAGTTTGCACGATTAGAGTAACGTTTGTTTAGTGATGAAAAAGTATAAGGGAGGGGAGATGGGTGAATAAACTTCTTAAAGTTAAAAATACTTTAGCTTTGATTAAAAGGTTTAACTAAGTTAATTTCTCAATACTACTATTGTTAGTGTTTAGTCTTGTAAAATCTCAACTTGTAATAAGTAAAATTATTATGACAAAATAGATAGTTTAGGTCTGATGGAACATAAACTACGCTAGAGCCTTTGGAAACTAGCCGTTGGAACTATACCGACTTATCTTCTACAGCTGGTAGAGTAGTTACGCATCATAAAATTATTTTACAAGAATATCCACCTCTGGCTTAAATACTTCAAGGGTAACACAGTAATTCATTCTACATGAAATGTCTTAGGATTACTTGTCTTAAAAGTTCCAGAGTACTATATATACTGGTCAAAGAGATTCTTCAATAGAACACACAAGATAGAACTACAAGAAATAATCTTTAAGATTTGAATATCAAGAAACTATCTCTACAATTTACAAGAGAAATACTGTTTTAAAAGCCTGGCCTGAAGCCTTTTTAAAAATCTATAATATTTAGGCTATTAGAAAGGCTTCAAAGTAAGTTCTACTTTGAACCTATTTAAAACCTACATGTTAAGACTTTTTAAAAACTTTAATAAATATATCTAAACAATTTAATAAATATACTTAATACAAAACTAATACATAATTACATAAGTGTATATATGTGTATATATATATATATATATATATATATATATATATATATATATATATATATATATATATATATATATCACCACAATGCAAACATAATAACATTAAAATATAAAACAAAACAAAACAAGTCACGACTTCGATCAGCATGCTCGTTAACTTGTTTAGAAATAAATTCAATTATATTACTTTTTGTTACCCTATATAATCTCATAAACAACTAACAATCAACTCACATAATTAAGTTGCGACATTTCATTAAATATTATGACAGTAATAATAGTTAATAAAAAAAAAAAACAATAAGAAGGATTATATTAGCAACAATGTTTATAGTTGATCATAATTTAGAATGGGATTTTGGAGGTGGAGGGTTAGGGTTTGATAATTATATATACTTGGGGTTATATTGTAAATATAAAAATATATTATGTATAAAATAGAATATATATATATATATATATATATATATATATATATATATATATATATATATATATATATATATATATATATATATATATATATGTATATATATATAGGAAGGTTCAAGTGCGGCAATGCACTTAGGTGCGGCGGTGCGGTTAATTGTAGGCCATTAGATTAGATAAATCCAACGAATCACATTCATCAAGGCTTTTCCGATATTTTCGCGCGCGTTCTCACAGTACGCGAACTGCAAGGTTAAAGTCGTCATTAGGCACCAGAATATATCAAATCATAGTGTTGTGTGTTTTATGTTCATTATTGGTGCATTATTAACCTTACTGTGGTGTATTTGAGAATTCGTGTTGGTGCCTTCCCGAGCGGTCAGTGCGACCGCACTAATATTATACAAATATACACCATCCATGTTAGAAAATGCACACCAAAAAAAACATGCACAAATTCGATACGCATCACCAGAACACACCACTAGGTATGACTAAAAGCATCACACAGTGTTCAGAATACACCATTGGGGTGGTGAGTTATATGGTGTATTTTTTGGGTGTGTTGTGTGTTTTTTGGTGTATTTGTGCATTTCATTGTGGTGCTTTTTCCTAACACTATTGGTGTATTTTGTTAACACTGTTGGTGTATACTGACAAGCGACCGATATAAATAACCACTACAATTACCATAACACCCCCACTTACCAGGACGCGCTTAAATCTTTAAATCTTCAGAAATTAGCCGCTGCCGTTAGATTAAGCAGAATGGACGACGCTGATATGACCGCACCGCCGCACCTAAAGCCACTGCCGCATATGAGCCTTATTCTATATATATATATATATATATATATATATATATATATATATATATATATATATATATATATATATGCTTGAAGGTCGAGCCTGTATATATAGGTTTGGCCTGTTTAGTTTAATAGATTTTGAAATTAGCTCAAGTCTGACCTTTTTATTAAACGAGCTAGGCCTAACTAGGTCTTAATTAGGCCATGACATAGGCCCCTACAAGGGGTCTGGCCTATTCCCACCCCTAAGGCAGATTTTAGTGTAAACCATGGTCGGTGTAGTAATGTGGTTCATAAAATAAGTATCATTCTAATTACACTTTAGTTTCATTTGACAATATTGCTCTGTTTTTCAGTTTCACTTTTCATATTCACTAGTTTCATTATACCAATACCAAAGTATCATTTTAATTCTACTACACTTTCATTTGATAATAGGGAAAATGGCACTTTTCCCCCTAAGTTATATACTTATAGCATTTTTCCCCCCTCAATTATTTATGTAAGCACATTAGCCCCTCAATTATTTTAAAAGTGGTGGTTTTTCCCCCTGATATATTAAAATGACATTTCTACCCTTAAAGTAAACATTTTATTTATTTTACTTCTCCAACAAATTATTGTGTATATGTAGCAATGACCACGGTTCAGTTCGAACTAAACCGGACACTATAGCAATCGAATTAAAACTTTTCGATTATGATTCAGATCTAGAACCCAATATTTGAATTTCAATTTATTAAATTTATGAACCAAAAAAACTGGATCATGAACCGTGAACTGGCAGTTCTGGATCCGGTTCGCGATTTTGAACCGTCTTTATTTTAAAATTTTATTTTATTTTTTATTTTAAAATAATCTAAATTCAACAATAAATGTATTTTATTTTTTCAGTTCGGAACATGAACCGGCCATTCCGGTTTGCGATTTTAATAAACTCTAAATATCGCGTTTTGATTCTAAATTGTAATTGGAATATTTTGGTTTGGTTGCTATAGTATCTGTTTGGTTTGAACCAAATTATAGTAATAATTTGTTGGAGAAGAAAAATAAATGAAATATTTATTTTAAGGGTAAATATGTCCATTTAAAATTTTAGGGGGGAAAAGAGCCACTTAAATAATTCAGGGGGGAAAAGTGCTATAAATATATAACTCAGGGGGAAAAAATGCCATTTTCCCTTTGATAATATGCATTATTGTATGAGTTCTACTTTGTTACGTTGTTTCATTTTCCACACAAACTAGCTTAATTATAAGGCCTTCTCCAATGGAGCGGCATTTGTGACACCAAACACCAAAATGGAGCTGATTTTGGCGCTGCACTCCTCCAACGAAGCGCCAAAAGAGGCGCCATTTTGGCGATGATCTACAGTGCAACGTCATATTTGGCGTTGCACTGTATCTTGACGCCAAAATGGTGTTAATCTTTTTAATTTTCACTTTGACCCTTGTCTTTTTTATTAATTCCTTTTGTATTCCTATTTTGTTTTTATAAATTTACATATTTTATTAAATACATAAACATAAAATTTGAATAATTAAAAATAAATTATACCATTTGAAAGATCTCATTAATACGATTAAAACAAGCCTAATATTATATATAGATTAATTAAAAATTAAAATACATAAAACATAATTTTCATAATATTAAACTGAATACATCCGAAATTAAATAAAACATAGAATTAATAGAGAAGCACATTATGCACTTAGAAAGTTTTAATTTATAAGAAAACAAATTGTTTTAGTGTAGAAATAGATTTTGGTGTAGAATGTGGTGTAATGGGTTGGAGATGAATAAAATTTGGTGTAAGAATATTCTAGGAATATTTCTTTTGGTGTAAAATTTGGTGCAGAATTTGGTGTAATGGGTTGGAGATGGCCTAATAATGCTAAAGTATTGTTTTAATTACACTCCACGTTCATTTGACAATATATGTTATTGTATGGTTCTGAATTTTAGTTTCATTTTTCACACACACTAGTTTCATTTTAACAACATTAAAGTATCATTTTAATTATACTACAGTTTCATTTGACAATATGTTGTTGAATGAGCTCTGTTTTTTAGTTTCATTTTTCACACACACTAGTTTCATTTTAACAACACTAAAGTATCATTTTAATTCTACTGGAGTTTCATTTGACAAACATGACCTACATAGAACTATGGACCATGGTCCACGGTATAACAACCGCACCCCTAACCCTATGGTTCTCAAGTTGCAAGTAAAGGGATTTGACAGCAGATTTTAGGGGATTGTGGCATCTTTTTGGACGACTACCACTTGTTTAAGTGACAACTAGCAAACTCAAATTTCAAGTTATACTTACCTCTTCTAATCTATATATAAAATCAGGATCCCAAGCTTACAAGAAGATGCTGGAAAAATAATTTCTTTTGATCAAGTACGGAAAGCTATTGAGATAAATTGTCATGCTGCAAAAACTAGTCTTCTAAACTTAAGAGAATCACTTTGATTCTTTAAAAGTCTAGCACTCAACCAAATACCATCTTTTCAGACTAAGTATAGAAGCAATCAATTCTTGTTCGCCCATCATTTTGGATTATTACTAAATTTAGTATTCTTGAATTATCGTGTTCACTTAATTTAACTCCCCAATCTTTCTTAATTAAGGCATCCCAATCAACTTGTGTTCTCTCCTAGCTTGAGCTCGTATGAGAGGTCTTCCACGTAAGACAAAAGGATCTTGATCATCAATTTGGCTTCCATTATCCTCCCTCCCTTGGAATGGATTCAACCACAAATTTGTTTTCAATAGAAATATGCACACATAATCTTCACGTAAACCACAGTCTAAAAATAATTAGATACACAAATTTAAAGAAGATTGTTCTCTTTTGGATAAACACTACTCGGGAAAGGAGTTCATCTTCTAGATATCTTATATGCACAGAATACAGACCAAGGAAACCCTAAAAATCTGTGTGTGAGTCGCAGATTTTTTTTAGCATTATTCTTGCTGTAAGAAAAATTTTTCAAGAGGTAGTTCTCCTATTTTGTGTGGAAATTGGAGATCAGGATGAATCAAGAATTGATCAAGAATGCTTAAAGATTCAATTGTATAACCTCTTAAGGTGACTTTCAAATTAAAGCAAATAGCTTTGGAGAGCCCTAGAAAACTCACAAGTAAAAAAACAAAATAAAACAAAACAAAAACAAAACAAAAAAAGTCAAAGCTTTATTAATAATGCATGTACTTTTAGGAAACTAACTAAGAGATAAAGATTAAAACAAGTTGACAAGCTATCTTGGATAATGTAGATCAAATAACTTCGGATAGTTATGCAATTGATTCGGGTTTACCTTGCAAGGTGGACTCATGTTCAAAACGACGTAGTTTGTACGTGTGAAAATAATGGTGTTGTTAGTGGCACTAATTTCATAGCCAATCATTTTTTTTAATTATTGAAAACAACTCAGTGAGTGAATATTCAGTTATGTAATTGTAAATATAGAGTTCTTTAATTGTGAATATAGAGTTATGAAATTGTGAATATAGAATTATGTAATTGTGAATATAGAGTTCTGCAATTGTGAATATTGAGTTATGCAATTTTGTATATTGAGATCTAAAATTATGAATATTCAGTTCTAAAATTGTGAATATAGAGTTCAAAAATTGTGAACATAGAATTTTGTAATTTCGTATATTGAGATCTAAAATTATAAATATTCAGTTCTAAAATTGTGAATATAGAGTTCAAAAATTGTGAATATAATCCGGGTCCATCTTGCAAGATGGACCCGAGACCACAACATAATTGGCCCAGGCAAATTATTGTGTGGACCATGGTCCACACAATGTTATGTGGACCATAATAAAAAGTACATTTTTAATATACTAAATGTACGTTATTTTTGTACTATATGTACATTATACAATATAATGTATACTCAGTACAAAAATAATATACATCCCTTGAATACAATGTATATTAGTTTTATACTGAATGTACATTAATTTTGTACTGAATGTACATTATTTTACAGTATACAAAATATAGTCCACACAACTTGTGTGAACCATGGCGCAAATTATGTTGTGCAACCGAATGCACCTTGCAAGGTGCATACGGTTGCAAAACGGCGCCGTTTTGGTTAAAAAAACGCGCGTTCCACTTAAAGAAGAAATCAGGTTCGATTCTCGGCAATAGCATTTTTATATATCCAGAAATTCATAACTATATAACCACAATTTCATAACTATATATCCACAATTTCATAACTATATATCCACAGTGAATGAATGAAGTAAAAATCCACAATGAATGAATGAATGAAGTAAAAATCCACAATGAATGAACTAAATATCCACAATATATGATTGAACTAAATATCCACAATGAATGAACTAAATATCCATAAATTCATAACTATATAACCACAATTTCATAACTATATATCCACAATTTCATAACTATATATCCACAGTTAATGAATGAAGTAAAAATCCACAATAAATGAACTAAATATTCACAATATATGATTGAACTAAATATCCACAATGAATGAACTAAATATCCATAAATTCATAACTATATAACCACAATTTCATAACTATATATCCACAATTTCATAACTATATATTCACAATAATGCTATTGCTGAGAGTCGAACCTGAATTTTTTTTTTAAGTGGGACGCGCGTTTTTAATCAAAACGACGTCGTTTTGAACCGTATGCACCATGCGCATGGTACATTCGGTTGCACAGCATAACTATCGGAACCATGGTACACAGGCCACACAATAATGATTGATTTGCCCTCTCTTGGGCTGCACTTGAACTTCCTTGAATGGCCCATGAATTGTCTTCAAAGTTGGGCCAAATATGGAAACAATTAATTCTTTCTTGCATATCATTTTGGTTTACTAAATTAACCGTTCTCGAATTATCTTGTTCATCACTTAATTTTGCTCTCCAATCTTTCTTAATTAAGGCATTCCAATTATCTTGTATTTTCCTAGCTTGAACTTGTATATGAGAGGTCCTCCACGTAAGACCAAAGGATCTTGATCGTCAATTCGGTCTCCATCATCGCATTGTTTATAAAAGCCTATAAATTCTTTATGTATTTGCTTTTCCATCTCCCCAAGGACTTGATAAGCCATGGATGAAGGCTTTAAAGATTTACTAAGAGTTTTGAGAGATTTTGGAACAGTTCCAATATATTGTATCTCATTGAAATAGTATTTACTTTTCTGTTAGAATAGTAAGATGATCTCTAAAGATTTACCAACCTAAGATACTTTCAAAAGAAGTTAGGCACGCAACTACTAAACTTAGATAGTTTTGTAAAAAGAAATGGGCAGATTCCTTATGTGCACCGGCATTTAGTTCTGTCTGTTGTGCCATTGAGTCACCGTGATTTACATCCTATCAAATGCTCGGTCGGGTCGGGGTGTCCAGGGGTCATTGGGTTGGGGATTCAACGTTTTGTAAAAAGAATACCAAAACAAAACCTTAGTTTCCAAAAGTTTGATCAAGCTTTATACATCTTTGTTCGAGAGGATCCATTGGTTTCCAAATAGGCTCCCAGTGATGAGACGATGTTTTGTTCAAATTCAAATAATTGATCAGATTGTTGAGAAGACAATGCAGAGAGTCCTATAGGAGAGTTAACATAATACTCTCCTGTTATTCAGGATAGAACAATTGACTAGTCTACATCTAATAATAATAATAATAAATCATACAATATAAATGTAAATATAAATATTACTAACACACCCCCTCAAGCACAAGGGTGGATGCAGACAACATTGAGCTTGTCCCTGAGAGTCTGAAAACGCGGAGCTGGTAATGGTTTGGTGAAGATATCCGCTAGCTGGTCTTTGGTGGAGACGAAGTTGACAATGAAATCCCCGGCAGCTACTTTATCACGGACGAAGTAAAAATCTATCTCAACATGTTTTGTCCTGGCGTGGAATACTGGATTTGTTGCTAAGTAAGTGGCGCCCAGATTATCACACCACAATGTCGCAGGAGTACCAGAGTGTAGGCCCAGCTCCCGAAGTAAGGAAACAACCCAGGTTACCTCGGCGGCTACATCAGCAAGGCCTTTATACTCAGCTTCAGTCGAAGAGCGTGTTACAGTGCGCTGTTTCCGTGATAGCCACGATATAAGATTAGTCCCTAGGAAAACCGCATAGCCACTAGTAGATTTCCGGTCAACCGGGCATCCAGCCCAGTCAGAGTCTGAATATGCATGCAGATCGGAAGCTAGTGAGGGAGTCAGACGAAGCCCATAATCCAGAGTGCCCTTGACATATCGTAGGACACGCTTAAGTAGTCCCCAGTGATCCTGCGTTGGAGAATGCATGAATTGACAGAGCCTATTGACTGAAAAAGATAAATCGGGGCGAGTGATAGTGAGATATTGTAGAGCCCCAACAATTCTGCGGTATTGCGTCGGATTATCAAACGGATCTAGAGTCGGTGTAGCCGGTTGTGTAACTGAAGCTGGTGTAGCCAATGCTTTGCAGTCTGTCATACCGGCACGAGACAATATATCAACCATGTACCTACGCTGTGACAAGAGAAAGCTATCCCCGTCCGATAGCGTCTCAATGCCCAGAAAGAACGTAGGTTTGCCTAGATCCCTGATTTTGAAGGTAGAAGATAAACGCTTGAGTAGAGAGTCAATTAATGCTGAATCACTGCCCAACATAATAATATCGTCGACATAAACCAGTAAAAATACACGTGAACTGCCGTCAGTGTAGTGAAATAAAGACACATCAGTTTTGGAAGCCATAAACCCTGTTGAGATTAAGAATTCATGTAACCGTTTAAACCATGCCCTGGGTGCCTGCTTGAGACCATAAAGAGAGCGTTGTAAGTGACACACGTGATCGGGATGAGTGGGGTCCTCGTACCCCGGTGGCTGTTTCATGTATACTGTCTCAGATAGGTGCTCGTTTAGGAAGGCGTTGTGAACGTCTAGCTGACGTAGAGTCCACCTGTGAGACACTGCAAGAGAAAGTTAAATACGAACGGTGGTCGGTTTGACCACTGGACTGAATGTGTCAAAAAAGTCCTCGCCGGCTACTTGGTTAAACCCTTTAGCAACCAGACGGGCCTTGTAACGCTCAATAGATCCATCAGCTTTGCGTTTGGTGCGAAACACCCATTTGCAGCCAATCACATTCATAGCCGGTGTTGCCGGGACTAAGTTCCAGGTGTTATTATGCAATAGTGCATTGAATTCCTGGTCCATAGCATCCCGCCATTGCGGATGGCCAACGTCTTGAGAATAACACGTTGGATCTACAGTAGCGGTGAGTGTTTGAAACTGCTCATCCGTTCCCCGTGTCTTGCGGCGAGTACGCATAACATGAGCATCACCTGTAGTAGGCCGAGGTGTAACCCTACGACGTCTCCGGGTAGGAGCCGGCGCGGGCTCTAAGGCCAAAGGTGGGGGATCCTGTGCCAAGGGTGTCTCAATTGACTGTGATGTAGACTGGGAGTTGACCACTACGGGGCATGATCCCCATGGTATTGAAGCACTCTGCACAGGAGCAACCTGTAAAGAAGCCTGCATAGCAAAGGGGAAAACGGACTCATCAAACCGGACATGACGGCAGATGAAGATTTTCCCCGTGTTTAAGTCATAACAGCGGTATCCCCTATAAGAGACTGGGTAACCTAGGAAGACACACGGTGCCGACCGATATTCCATCTTGTGGCGATTGTAAGGCCGCAGATAGGGATAACAGCGACACCCGAAGACTCGAAAGAAGTTATATGTCGGGTGAGTGTTATATAGACGGTAATATGGGGATTGGAACTGTATGGCTGATGAGGGTAAATAATTTATTAAATGGGCAGCCGTTTCAAAGGCATAGTCCCAATATTGAAGGGGAGTTGAACTTTCAGCTAATAAAGCTAAGCCGGTTTCGACAATATGTCTATTCCGACACTCAACACGACCGTTTTGTTCGTGTGTATAGGCACAAGATTGCATGTGAGTTATGCCTAAGGATTCAAAGACAGTATGTAAACGGCGGTATTCACCCCCTAAGTCGGACTGGATGGCTTTGATAGAACGGGAAAACTGCCGTTCTACCTTGGCCCTGAATAAATTAAAGATTTTATAAATATCTGATTTTAATCTGAGCGGGTAAAACCAGCAAAACCGCGAGTAATCGTCTACAAAGAGAACAAAGTAACGAAAACCCGAATCACTAATGACAGAAGACGGACCCCAAATGTCCGTGTACAATAAATCTAATACATTACGGCTAGTGTTTGGAACTCTATCTAATGGAAAACGTGCTGATTTTCCGAGTTGACATGCGGTGCACATTTTTTACGAACTAGCCTTATTGGGCAGAACCAAACAATTCTTTAAGACACGCTGGAGGAATTCATGGTGTGGGTGACCCAACCGTTGATGCCACACCTGAGATGACGCACGGGAGGACAGGAACGCAAAATGAGTTTGCGGGACCAAGAGCTTGTATAATCCGCCCGATGTTGACTCTTTAAGCAGAACCGTTTGAGTGTTGGAATCCTTCACAAGAAACAAGTTTTTATGAAACTCGAAATAAACATTGTTCTCGTTAGTAAAACGGTAAACAGACAGTAATGGTAACGTTAAATTAGGAACGTGCAGAATATTTGACATGTGTAACATTTTTGACCGGGATGGGATAACCGCATGACCCACACGGGAAACATCCAAACCTGCGCCGTTGCCCACTTTGAGCACGTCACCACCACTGTATGCTTCGGAATGTTGCATCATCTGATCATCCGGGGTCGCATGAGAAGACGCGCCCGTGTCCGGGTACCACGCATCCGGAGCCTGAGACTCATTAGACGTAGCAACGTGAGCCTGTCCACCGTGGGATTGCGGACGATCAACATATCTCTTGAAGCAGTACACGGCCATATGGCCGTGTGATCGACATATCTGGCAGCGGGGTGTGCCATCGCGGCCACGGCCGTTGTTGCCCCTTCCACGGCCTTGCCGTCCACGCCCTCCACCACTCTGCCGTCCACCACCATTCTGCCGCGCCTGCTCACCAGTACTACTGCCGCGACCAGCGAAGAAGGCCGACGGGGAGCCACCAGTGCCGGAGTCCACTACAAAGTCATATGCGTGTATAAATTCCTGGGCTTGCAGATGATCAGCAAGTTGCGACAGCGTGATGGGGTTGCCGGAGACGGTGATCGAACTCGCCATTGCCCGGAACTCAGGCCGGAGACCGCGCAACACATATAGCAGTTGTTCGTCCGGCGAGAGGGGGCGACCTGCGAGAGCTAGGGCTTCAACAATGGTGTGCGCCTTGCCCAAATAATCTGCCGGCAAGCTGCTTCCCTGACGCAAATTCTGGAATTGGCCGAGGAGACTGAGGCAACGTACGCGAGTGGTTGACGCCAGTGCCGTGGTGACGGAATCCCAGACTTCCTTGGCGGTGTGCCTGCCGAGAGCGTGGTGCATAACCTCATCCGAGAAGGACGAGATTAGCAAGGACAAAATAGATTGGTCCTGCTGGACCCAGGCGGTGTGCGCGGGATTAGGCGTCGGTTGTGGAGGTTGTTGCCGCAGCACCATCAGAAGCTAACGCGACGGAGATGGTCTCCGGAGGGCACGGGAGACTACCATCAATAAAACCCAGTAGGCCTTGGCCACGGAGAAAGGGAAGGAGTTGTGTCCTCCAGAATAGGTAATTGCGCGTGGTAAGCTTCATGGATACGAAGTGATGCGCGGCTGAGAGAGGATTTGGCGTCGCCGGCACAGTGGGTGCGGCGGGGATGATCGTAGTGTTAGTGTTTGAATTCGAAGCCATCGTAAAAGAAAGAGAGAGCGAATGCGGAAATCAGATCGAAAAGAGGATCGCAATCCTATCGCAACTGATACCAGATGAGACGATGTTTTGTTCAAATTCAAATAATTGATCAGATTGTTGAGAAGACAATGCAGAGAGTCCTATAGGAGAGTTAACATAATAGTCTCCTGTTATTCAGGATAGAACAATTGACTAGTCTACATCTAATAATAATAATAATAAATCATACAATATAAATGTAAACATAAATATTACTAACACCAGTAACAAGTTCTCCTTTGCTATTAGCCATAGTAACACTTCACTGTCTGAACAACCTACCAACTATCGTTGCATCATAAAAATCTATTTTTCTTACACTAACAACTTCCTCACATTGGGTCGATAGTGACCTGTTCTTAAAATTAGGCAATTTTGACTTTTGGTACCCAAACTAATTAATATGGGTCCAATTTTGTTCGGCAATTATGTTGGAAATATATTGTGGAAGATGGTTCTCAAAGCTTCGTGGACCATGGTCTAAAAACGGCGCCGTTTCTTTAAGTAAAGAAATGGTTGCCGTTACATATTAACGGAGCCTGTATTTTTTGTGCGTTAATTACAAAATGAAACTATAGTGTATCTAAAATGAAATTGTCTCATATATTATTTTTATATTATCAAATGAAACTGTAATTGAATTAAAATGAAACTGTAGTTTTGTTGAAATGAAACTGCAGTATATATAAAATGAAACTAAATAAGCTAAGTATATTGTGCTCAGATGGCATGTAGTGACCTCTCCCATGTAGGAGGTCATGAGATCGAGCCTTAGTGGATGCATTGTCGACTCTTTGTGCTTTATTGGGTTGATAAAGATACTACAATGTAATAATAGTTTTACAAATTTAAGTGTATATTGTACTGAAATGAAACTGTAGTGTATATAAAATGAAACTGAATATGTTATATAAACAGAGCTACTTTATGTGGAACGGGTGTTATTTCTTTTCATTAAAAGAAACGACACCATTTTGGACCATGGTCGACAATGCTTTGTGGCGCGGGTTGTTGGGTTTCCAAAATAACTTTAAGCTACTAGATATGAGGTGCTTGGGTCATTTTTCTTTCTAAGTCTACATAATAATCAAATTGGAATTTGGTCATTTAGTTATACCTGTGATACAATCTTAGTCCATGAGTTATATGCGTGATCATCTTTAATCATAAATTATGTATAAAGTGACGATTTTAGTCATTCGGGGACTATTTCTACCACAAATTTCTCACTTAATAAAGTGACTGATTTAGTCCTTCAAGGACTAAAATCGTCACTCCATGCATAACTTAGGAATTAAAGATGGTCACACATATAACTCAGGGACTAAGTCTATATTAGAGATATAACTCGAAGATCAGACCAAAAATGCAATTCTCAAAATTGAATTATAAATAATTTGAGTTAGGTATCTTCATCTCTATAACTCTATAAGACATACAAAATTTGATGAACGGAGTACAGAAATAAATGCATCATTTTAAATATTTTGTATACATATATTTCATCATTTCTTTCTTAATTTTCTATCTAGTTATGACTAATGTTCTTGTTCACTGTCGTTTTCAATTAAAGACTATCGATCCAACAACCTCGACTAATTAAGAAGTAAGAACTCTATTTAATTTATTCTTATTTGCTCTTTTGTTTAGTACTTTAACCATTTTAACACTTCTCCTATAAGATTGTAGTTTTAAGTCTGCCTATAATTAAACTGCTCTACCATTTGTACCTCTGCTAGCTTTGACTTAATTAACAACTTATTTGCATCCTAAGTTTAGCCTTTACAAGTTATTCTAAAATAGAAATTTAGACTGATTCGGAGTACTAAATTGTCTATATAATTTACTTAGCATCATCATTTTAAGATTCTTAACAGTAATGTGAATTCTCTCAAGACTTAATTCATTGGTACGTTATTCCAAAAGGTTGAATTTCCAAACTCAAAGGTCTCTCACGTCCCAGCCTGATAAAGCATCTTACTGTGCACAAGGAGTCTGCCTCACTTTGAGAAGTTGCTCCCACACTGCCGCTGGTGAAACTCGATCCCTGGTCGTTCTTCCCAAACTTTATCCCTGTGACCAACTGAGTTGCCTATGCGGGCAGATTTAATTCGTGATCATGATCAAATTCGATCAATTATTATTATTATTATTATTATTATTATTATTATTATTATTATTATTATTATTATTATTATTATTATTATTATTTTAGTTTCAATCATCCCATTGTTTGGTTAATGTTTTTAACTTTGCATCCCATACGTTCTTGTTGAGATTTAAGGTATAAATATTTTATCTCCTCACGTGAGTATTTTTCTTCATCACAGCCAATAGTGAAGACAAGGGGGCTAGCTGGCTGGGCCACAAGTTCCCAAAATTTGTTTGCAATACTATGTATATAGGTGTATTTGTAGATATTTGTATGTTTTATTGTTTTAATATGTGTAAATATGTTGTCCCAAAAAAATTGTAAAAGATAAATTATTACTAAAACAATCTACTAATATATTTAAGAAAACTACAATCAATTACTTAAATTCAAAATAGTTATTACTTACAATTAATTGAACAAATTTTATACCAATTAAGTGAATTCTTAAATATAGACACGGTATGGACTCTATTTAGAATGTATAGCTGAAAAGTTAGCTGAAAACTGAAAGGCTAGTTTTTTTTTTTTTTTTTAACCAAAAGCTAGTAGTTAATAAGTTAACTACTTGAAATTAAAGTGTTTGGTAGAATTAATTGTTGAATTAGCTTATAAGTACAAAAAAAGACATAAAAGAATAAACTAAGATATTAGGATTTTGAATTAATATTAATGAAGGATAGATGGTGTCATTTTTGTAAATTAATAAAGATAAAAAAAATAAAAATAAAAAAAACCTCAATAGCTTATATTGAAACACTATTTGAGGTAGCATTTCAAAATAAGTTATTATTTTAAACTCTCCATATTTTATCAAACATAACTTATAGTTTATTTTTAACTTAAGATAAAGCTATAAACTCTGAAATAAATTCTATCAAATATATCCATAATAGTATTAAATAATAGTTGTATTAGAATTTGAAATTTAAAATATGCATAAATATTTATTCTATTCAATTCAAGAATATTATATATTTAACATCAAACGATTAGTGTTATTTATCATTTTCTTTACGTTAGCAATAGTTTTCATATGATCTACTCCATCTATCCTATTTTATCTATCATAGTATCATATATATTATTCATTGGTCAAATCAACTATTTCTTCTTTGTTTATTTCTATTAGCATTTTCTTATACTTTTTAAATTTGATTTTTGTGTTTAATAGTATTTTTAATGTAGTTTCTAAATATATAAATTTTACATACTAATTCTAAACTTAATATTATAAAAAATTAAATTGTAAATAACTTCAGTCAGACTTCGTCAACCAAACCTTATTCATAAAATGGGACGGAGTGAGTATTATTTTTCTCACTATATATAGACAGACTAAAGTCATGTTTGTTTTATAACGTTTGTATTTTACTATCAAATTTGATACTTATTATTATGTTTGTTTGTCTACTTTTGTTATCCTACAATTGGATTCAAAATCTTTAGTAATCATAACGTGGGGGTTGTGATTGAGTAGAAGAGATTCATCCATCCTTAACCAAAGGTCAAGGGTTCAATCCTTGACTTTGGGTATGGAACAGTCTTAAATCTCTAGGCTAACTATCTAATCCAATAGAGGAATGACAGTGGAAACCCTGGGCTACACCCTAAAACCAAAAACCTTTAGTAATCATAAAATTCATCATTATCATTCGCATCCCCTATTTACCACACGCGCATTGCGCGAATAGTCCAATGCCCAATGTGTATCTTTACACGCGCATTGCGCGAATAGTCCAATGCCCAATGTGTATACGTATCTTTAAATTAGTGTTTCAGAATTTATCAACGTATCATTTGGTATCTAGACTATCAAATTTTTCATAAAAGTAAATATTTCAAGAATGCATAACTATGATCTGTGACAAAAATGTTGGATTAACTGGTGTAATAACAGTTTTAGAGGGAAGCACCCTCACTAGATAGTACTCTAAGCATAGTTTTTGCAACACAAAACCCTATTAATTGGTGTGATCCAGCTTTCTCTTGTTGCCACTTCCGCCAGAAATGAATTCTTTATTTAATCTAGTCTCCTAGTGTACTTCACTGCAATTTTAGTGCCTTGGCGCATTGCACCTTCAAAAACATAATCAAATCATCCTTCAAAATAAAACAATGATAATAGACATAGTTTCTCATCTATGTTGAATATATATTGTAAATTAGGTGTACCGTTTCATCAATGCATAATGTGTGATTCTAATTAATTGACCAAAGTTCATGTTAAACTTTATATTGTATTTTTCTTTTTTTGCCCACAACCATAAAGCGAACCATTATTGCGAAATTAAATCACAAATACAATGAGGGATATCCGCGTCCCACACCTCTCGACCATATACGAGCAAGAAGCTCTGGCCAGAGAGTGAGCAATCACATTGGCTGCTATATTGTATTTTTCTAATACACTCTAACATATTCATAGTATATGTTTAACAATTATGTTAATTTTTATTGGGATGAGGTTCGAACCTAAGACCTTCCTTATAAAAATAATAAATAGTTAACAGAATATTTCGTTACTATAGTTTATACTGACGGAATACATGAGTATTTAGGAAAAGTAAATGATATAATAGAGGATAAAGTAGGAAAAATAATAATAAAAATACTAAAATCAAAATAATATGAACAATTCATTTCTTCAAACAATTACATGCACCAACTAACCTTTTTAGTTCCCGTTAGAGACTTAACCTTACTGGCTCTTATTTATAAGTTTGTAGATGTATATATGTGTGTGTATTATATATTGTCCTATTTTACTTTTATTTATTTATTTATTTATTTATTTTTCAAATCTTATCTATTATCAAATAAAAAGACTTTAAAAAAATTAAATTCGCTATAATTATTAAGTATTTAATTTTACAGTCCTAAACTTTAAAGAAGATCAGAATAGGAGAAGAAAATTTTGAAAAGGTGGGTAATATTACTCCTACTTTTTTTTTTTTTTTTTAATATTACTAACTTTATTACAATATAGTACCTGTTTATACACATTTTTAACATATTAAAGCAATAAAAATCAATATTCATTCCCACAAAGATATCATTCAGTTGCAAACTACTTGCCCGCCCTACTTTTATTACCACTAAAATGCTACCAATTAAAGCCAAAGCTTCATCTAGAATTATATTGTGTGTGAAAAGTGAAAACTAGTGTGTTTGTTTTTATACGAAATTAAAGCTAGTGTGTACTGTGGGCATGCACATGCATCTCTACCCACATGGCCACATGTCATATATACTAACTGATGTCCCCAGTTGCAAATTTTTGTATTTGGATCTCGACCATGCATTTACATTGCGGATTCCTTCTTTTTTTTTTGTTTTTTTTTTTTTTTTAATTCTTCTTTTTAATTTTTTGATATCAATTAACTTCTCTCTGATCTACATATATGTTGTCGTAGTATATCTTTGCCATTTGATATCAATTAACTTCTCTCAGATAGGAATTGACAAATTTTTACATTAGGTATATATGCATAAATGCATTATAACATGTTTAAAAATACACAAAGTTGTTCACAAATACACCACAAAAGTGCACCACATCCAGATACATTTCTGAATACGTCGTGATGCATTCTTGCATATATATATATATATATATATATATATATATATATACCTCCCCCAATGTGGACATAGTGATACCCTCCATAGTAAAAAATTCAAAGATTAAGATCTGACCATTAGTAAACTTTCTAGCTTACAATAATTATAAAATAAACCTTGCTTTTAAAAGTTTTTTACTAATTATAAAATTGATCTCGTATTTTTTTTTACTAAAACCGTCAATCATTTATGAACCTTGATGGATGGCTGAGATTATTCTTCATTTTTTACAATAGAACCATGTTCTAACTTGAGCATATATATATATATATATATATATATATATATATATATATATATATATATATATATATATATATATTCAATTTTTTGCCAAATACCTTGTGATCTAATAGCACCAAATTGCTCACTTATATGAGAGGTTGTGGGTTTGAACCTTAGTGGGGGGTGATATTAACTCTTTGTGATAGAGTTAGCAGTATTCATTTTTTTTAAAAAAATACAATATATTTAAGCCGCTTTTGCAAGTTTTTTTTTTTTTTTTTTTTTTTTGTCTTAATACTGCGTAACTTTTAATACTTTAAATCTTACAAAATTTCAAATTTTAAAATATGAAAGTTTACGTGCGTTTATTTAATTTATATTTCAATATGTTATTAAAATAAATAAAATTTAAAAAAATAATTATATTTAAAACGTTAAAATACAAAAAAAAAAAAAAAAAAAAAAAAAAAAAAAAAAAAAAGATTAACAGATGATTCATGAACTATCAATAACTATATAGTAACGATTCAAGTAATGATTCTTGTCAACGATTAACCTTGAATCATGAATTGAACCAAACCAAACCAAACTGCGACCAGGTCTATACGCTAATACGGCATAGATGAGATGGTGTAAGACTATGAGTTTCTTCCCACATAATTGAAAGTCTTATATTGAACATTAATTAAATTTTGGTTTCACTTGAAATCGGCAAAATTGTCTCAAATAGTTAAAAATACAAATAAGCACACAAAAATTTACACAAGATGCATAATGCATGTATGGGTCCTTGGAAGGTCTCTATCAAGCAAATGCGACGGGGTGGGGTGGGGTGGGCTGGAGGGGGGGGGGGGGGGGGGGGGGGCAAAGAAGACATGAAGCTTAATGAGGTGGTACAGATTAATCTCACACTAACATACAAAACTGAAGCCTAGTTTGGAATCATCGCTAAATAGCAAATTGTGTAGAACCCACAACAAATCCAACTAAATTCCATTACTATTCACTTCTTATGTAATTCTACTTTGATTTATCATTTTCACTACGAAATGTTTGTAGCTAGCTAAAAAAGCACAAAAATAGAGACACGTGGGGGAGTAAAAGAAAATGGAAAAAATTGTGTTGGGTTGATCAGTAATTTTATAGCATGTTTGGTTTATACAATGAATTTTGAAGAATAAGAATATTATTTTATAGGAAATGGATTAGATAATGAATAGAATAAAAATTATATTTCATTGTTTGATTAACTAAAAAAATAGATTTCTGAAATTATATTATAGTGTTTGATTAGTTTAACGAATAAAGGCATTCAAAAAAAAAAAATTAACGAATAAATATGAAATAATGAATATTTATTCAAATGCAAAAAAAAATGCTATGTGTGAATAAATATAAATATAAATATAATAATAATAATAATAATAATAATAATAATAATAATAATAATTATTATTATTATTATTATTATTATTATTATTATTATTTGGGAAGATGGTCAAATTAAATACGTCCCTAAATTTTACTTGAAAAGTCAATTAGATCTCTAAATTTTTAAAATGTGCAATTAAACCTATCAACATATTATTTTGGTGCAGATAAACCCAAAAATTGATTCGTGACGTGTAATATCAAGTCACGGGTTACTTGGTTCCCGCAAGCCTCCGGCCACCCTGTGAATATGAAATATGGTTATGTGAGAACACTATTTTATGATATTAGTTTGAGTAATGCATAGTTTGACGCTACAATGTATTTTTTTTTTTCAAATTTGAATTAAAAGTTACGTTGTTATGTATATAATTAATTAATTAAACACACACACATATATGATCACGTGATATCACCCTAAGTTGGAGTTGGAGAGAAGTTTTTTTTTTTTTTTTTTTTTTTTTTTTTTTTTTTTTTTTTTGTTTTTTTCAATTCACTAGGTTTGTGCAATTGCGAAGAAAACGGTACGTGTGCACATACACGTTTCAGTAAATAAATTGAAGACTCATAATTTGTTAACTACTATACAAATACATAATTTGTTTCTACAAACATATAATATGTTAATTGCAGACACATAATATGTTAATAGCAAACACAAAATCTGAATGTTATTTTAGACTAGGATTCACAATACAAGTTCATTCGTGGTCCATGGTATAATTTGCCAACAAAGAGGTCAGGCTTTGAGTGAGTCATTCACTTGTTGTATTGTGCACCATTTGAAAGGTAGACCGCTAATATTAAGCTTCTTTTGTAGTGTACTAAATTTCATTATTAGTATATTGTATATTTATTTTTAATGTATTAGCTTAAAGTGAACATTTAGTACACTAAAAAAGAATATTTAATATATTAAAACTGAACATTTATCAGTTGTTCACCTTACAATGTAGACCATGCATGAACACGGAATAATTTTCCGGAGTGAGTTGGTGATTACAGCTGTGGAATGTGTATAGCTAGATAGTTAAAACCAAAACCGGTGAGCTGGACTTGCCTCCAAATATTTATTTTTGTATATACTAATTTGTAGTTTGTCTTATGGTAAAAAGGGACCCCTTAAGCCCCACCAAAACCTACAATAAATGAGTCTTGATTTTGTCTCCCCTAGTGGAAAGCGAAGCTCCATGAAATTTCATAACTTTTGGTCTCCTATGGGCTCCATTCTCAAATTCCCTCTTTCCTCTTTCATTCTTTTTTCTTTCTTCTTCTTCTCTCTCTTTCTAGTTAATATTCATTTAGTTTTGAAATGACTAATGTTCATCATATCACATGAACTGAAAGAGGAACATCTTTCACCCATTTGACATGATTAAGGAAGCTTTCTTGTTATATCTAGCAGATATGCAAATGTAGCTGCACCACATATCTTGGCATATTATACAATTATACAAGCTAGCTAGCTAGCTAGGCTTTTGCATCTAATTAAATTATTGTATTATCTTGTGCCTGATTTTCCCATTTCAATTCCCAATTGACATTGTAATGACTTGTATGGTTTATATATATCTCTTAATGCATTCCCTTTACCAAAAAATAAAATCAAAATTTAAAATTTGTAAACATGACATAATATATAGGGAAAGTGTTCAATAGGCCCTTCAACGTTACTCAAGAAGTCTATTAGACCCTTAAACTTTTAAAAGTTGTAATTAAGCTCTTAGACATTTATTTTAGAGCATTGAGACCCAAAAACCAGTTGATGACCTATAATTACAGGTCACTAGGGTTTCAGTAAACTTCCAGCTAGATTCCGACCATATTTCGGCAAAAAACACCGGCAAAACGGTCGCCGATGTCGTTTGGTTGCTTTCTCCGACAAAGGAGAAGGCAGACCAATTGGTTGCTTTCTCCGACAAAGGAGAAGGCAGACCAACTGGTATTTGGTTTGCCTTCTCCTTCGCCGGAGAAAGCAACCAGTTTGGTGAATGTTTGTTAACTAGTTATTAGTTTTAGAAAATATCATACCTTTTTTTTCCCTAATAAAATTGAATTACTCTAGTTTTAATCATGAAATCTCACAACGACGGTGTGCAATCGGAAAAATTTTTAAAATTAAAACTCTTTGGTCATGGGTTCTAATAACGTTATATTGTGTTGTCACTTTTTGTAAAATTATTAACCCTTTATATCCATGGTTGTTAATCTCTATATAAACTTGTTAATCATAAATTATTTGGAATGTTAAATTCATTAATTTATATATTATATACTTATGGTCTTGTGTAAAGAAAAAGAAATTGTGCGGGCCACGAGGATATCAAGCAAGTGGTTGAAGAATCTTTACATGGATTCTTCTTTGGAATGTGATTCACTGATTCATGCTCCATTATATTGTTCTCTCACTAAACCCACAAAACTCAAATTAGATATAAGTACTAAAAAAAAATGTTTTTTTTTTTTACTTATAGGACAATTGTAAGTTTACTCTCCAATTCTTACAAGTTATAAATTTGACCCCTCTTAATTAATTGGGCACCAAATTGAATGTTTTCATCCCTAGATGAACAAAATACTCACTCCTAAAAGTTACACTTTCGATTCCTAATATATTGACGAAAGACAAAACTAATCATTTTTATAATTAATTAATAAGGATAAATTTGCAACTTAATTACTATTAGAGACTTATGTTACCCTTACACAATAATTTAAGGACTAAAAGTGCAATTTATGTATAGCAAATCATTGAGTTGATCTAATAATTAAGAAGAGTTAATACCATTTGAGGTCCTCTGAGTATAGTGGTTTTGCCACGCTTAGTTCTAAAATTTCAAATTGACCATCTGTGGTCCTTTAACTTTCAAATTTAACCATTCGTGGTCCAAGTTAACTACTCATGGTCCTTCAACTATTAAATTTTAACCAACCATGGCCCTTTCAAGAGGACCACGGCTGGTTAAATTTTGAAACTTGAAGGACCATGGGTGGTTAATTTGGACTACGAATGGTTAAATTTAAAAGTCAAAGGACCACAGATGGTCAATTTAAAAGTTTAGGACTAAACGTGGCAACACCACTATACTCAGAGGACCTCAGATGATATTAACTCTAATCAAGAAATTATTAAAGCAATGGACATAGAAGAAATGCAAATCAATCTTGTCCATTCCTCTTAAAACAATGGACACTATAGATCGGATTCATTTTTTATTGTTTAAGGTTTAGTATTTATGCTTCAGTTTTTTTTTTTTAGTTTAAGATTTAGGGTTTAGTTTTATATTTTTTAGTTTAGGTTTTAGAGTTTATCAATGGATTCACTTTATAGTGTTGTAATATGTACTCTATATTGTTACTAATTAAGTAAACTTTAAAGTTTGAGATAATTGCTTAAATATTATTACGTTTTTTTTTTTTTTCATTCTCTTTACTTTAGAGATGTTAGATTTGCTCAGATGGACAATTAATTATGATGAGTTCTCATTTTTCTCTTCTCATGTGAGTGTGCCTATATGGGTGCACTGTACTCACATGAAAACATATTCACAAGATAAAATTAATAATTAATCTTAACTATCTAATGAGAAAATATTTTACGGATATAATAAAGCAATGCGAGCTGAGAAAAGCCAGCATGACATTTTGATATTTTTTTCAAACTTTAAAGTGCATTCCGCAACACTATAATAAGATGCAATTTTGCATAAGTGCACCTAGTGGTGTTACTAAGTGCACTTTTGTATGAATTTTCGAATTGCACTTAGCAATATTACATGGTGCACTTTGCAACATTATAGAGTGCACTTTTAAAGTACACTTAGCAACACTATATGGTGCACTTTGTAACATTACAAATTGCACTTTTACATAACTTTGGATGCACGCACTCTGTAATGTTGCAAAGTGCACACTATATATTATGACAAAGTGCACTTTAAAGTTTAAGTTATCTATCAAAATGTCACAATGCTCTTTTATTCTCTTTATTTTAGAACCATTAAATTTTGTCATATTAACATACGATTGAGATTGATTCTTAATTTTCTTGCAACAACAAGTTCTCATATGATCCTAACACTACAAAAAAATCAAATTTATCTATGAAAATATCTGTAGATAATAATCTATTGATACTTAATTTACCAACAATTTTTTGTTGGTAAATCAAAAAAAACTTGTAGGTATTTATGCTATAAGTATTTAATTTGTAGCTAAATCCATTAGTTTTTTTTTTTTCCGTTACTAGTAGTTAAATATAAAAGTTAATTCCATCGGAGGTCCATTGTCTTTAGTGGCAATTTCAAATATAATCCCAGATTATCGTTTTTGTCATTTTACATCTCAGACTATCGTTTTTTGGACACTTTTAGTCCTTCTCATAATTTTTTTTTTTTTGTAAGGGCATTTTTGTCTCTTCATATTTTTCTTTTGTTATTTTTTCGGTTTCAACCAGTTTAATTGGTTTAGGACTTTACTAAAAATTTGTTGAAAATATGGTTACTAAAAATCGGAGGTTACCTAAAGTTCTAAACCAATTAAACTGGTTGAAACTGGAAAAATAACAAAAAAAAAAGACAAAAATGCCCTTACTAAAAATAGAAAAAATCATAAGAACTAAAATTGTCCAAAAACAATAGTCTGTGGTGTAAAATGGCAAAAACAATAGTCTGGAACTAAATTTGGAATTGTCACCAAAGACAAGGGACCTCTGGTGGAATTAACTCTTAAATATAATCATATATATAATTAGGTTCAATGAGAATTAGTAATCCTGTGAGGATGTGTGAACTAATCTTATCCGTCCATCTAGGATCAAGGGTCGAAAATTAAGTAAAAAGTTGGAGAAAAAGTGGTGGCATTTATGAAACGCTGGATGTTGGAAAAATAGCATTAAAATGGCATTTTGAGTGATTATTTTGTGGTATAAATATATGTGGGTTTCACTTTCGATTTGGGTCGGGTCAAAGTGGATTCGGGTTCTTCGTAGTGAAATGAAGAATTTAATATAATGTACGCTCAAAATGGATAATAGGTGAATGAGAAATTGATTCTCAAAATGAACCTATTTGAGAGAAGTCAAATTAAGATGAGAAAGCTTAAATCTTAAGATTAAGCTTAATTAAGCTTAATTAGTGTGACAACACGAGTTGTCAAGCTTGAGATTAAGCTTTTGGGAAGCTTAATTAATGTGCTAATTTGTTAGCACGAATTTGGAATTGGGATGAAAGTTGCATGAAAGCTTAAATGTAATTAAGCATTAATAGCATTGAAAGCTTAAAAGAAATGATGCATGGATGAAAGTTTCAAACTTCATTAGTGAATTAAGTTTTGAGCTCCTTTCGTGTGAGCTATCTTTCGTGCTTTCCTTTCGTGAGCTACTTTCGTGCTGAGCACGAGTCAATGCTATATGCATTGATTCCTGCCGCACTGTTTCGGTGCGTGCAGACTATTCGAGTGTGATTTTCGGTCCCAATTCGTTTAACCTTCGGGTTTGTATGGACTTCTCGGTCACTCATATATTTTGAAACGGGTCGTTACGATCGGTACGAATTAATCAAATATTAAGCTCGTGACCGTTGATATTATTTCGATAATAAGTACGACCGTTTCAAACGTTATTATCCAATTATTAAATTGGATTAATGTTGGGTTTTATGTGCCATGAATATGCTATTAAATCTTAATCTCCTATATAAGTTCATAGTAGGAGCAGTTTGGTTTTACTACAATGAAAATAGAGTGAAAAGAGAGAAACAACACAAGAACACACACAAAGAAATTATACTTTTCTTCTCAAAACTCTGCTCCTACTCCAGTCTTGAAGCTGTGTTTTGCCTGTGCTCTTGTTCGCCGGGTTCGTTCGTTTGGGTGCTCAAACGTCGAACCATTGTACGTTTTATCCTGAGAAGCCTAGGCTACAACGCTCCTAGCACTTTTGGGAGGTGACAAATAAGGTTTTAAGGAAAGAAAGGCACCTCGCCTAAGTCGTACTTTCTTCTTTCTTCTTTCTTCTTTCTCCTTCTTTCTTGTTTTGGATTATGCTCTAAGCAAAAATCCATTCTTCTTTCTTGTTGGATTAGAATTATAATCTGAGAATTATTAGTTCCAATTTTTGGTTAATATATATTCATATATCTTTCTCGTAGATATATATGTATATATGTCCGTTGGTTCTGTTATATATATATATATATATATATATATATATATATATATATATATATATATATATATATATATATATATATATATATATATATATTTGTGTGTATATATATTTGTGTGTATATATATATATTTCGGATAAATATCGAATAATATTTTATATACTTGTGTGTGTTATAAATATTATTTTGGGATATTAAATCGATTTGGTTCATTATCACCAACACTGGATAGTGCATCCGCATATAACTAATATACACAAGTGAGTGCACTGTTATAGATCATGAGTGTACTATCTTTTTTTTTAATACTATTAACTCTATTAGAATGTCATATCTGTTCATACTTACTTTCTCAACCTAGCACAAAGAGTCAATGCCCCACCCTGGGGTTCAAATCTGAAACCTCTCATTTGAGGGGCCACAGCTATGCTGCTCGACCACAAAACTTTTGGCAATCATGAGTGTATTACCAATTATTCACGGATGCACTATCAAGTATATATATATATATATATATATATATATATATATATATATATATATATATATATATATATATATATATTTGTAGTCAACTGTTGGTCAAAGAAGAAAATGACAATAAAGACCCTAATATATAATTGTAGCATTAACAAAAACTAGCCCTTTTTTTGTACTTACAAGCAAACCTTGGAACAGACAGGTTGATTCATATATTCATAGATTGAAACTACATTAAACATTGGAAGAAAGAGATAAATGGGCTATGCCCTACACAGCTTGCTGGCAAGTACTTAGGGTATCTTCCTCCTCTATTATTCTGAGCATGTGGTGAACTGCTCCTGCTATCTCGTCAGCACTGTTCAGCTGGCAACCTTCTTCTACCTGCAAAATTTTTAAATATAGTTTTTAAATCCCTAAAGTTAACTAATAAAGAAATCCAAGTACATGAGAGATTAGTTTGGTTAGTCAACACTTTCAATTTAGCAATGATGATAGACAAGTTTGAATCAGTAAAATAAAACGCTTATCACTATGTCAAAAAAATATAACTAATAACATATGTGCGTGCAACTATATTTCTTTATACTTGTTTAGCAATCAACACTACATTTTAATATTGAGATATTGGACTTGACTCTTCAGACTATTAATAATGTTAAGGACTTAAGATACTTAACACTTCAGACCTCCGTCCAACAAAATTTGTTTGAGGTGGAACTTAAACTCAACTCGGAAAATTATTCTATGGATCTAGATCTACCTTGCAAGATGGTCACGAGTTCAAAATACACAATTTACATACTGAATGTTCATAATTTTATAAAAGGTAAATTGTGAACATTATGTATGTACGTAAATTGTTAATATTCAATATGTAAATTGTATATTTTAAACTTGTATTCATATTACAAGGTGGATCCTGGTCCATGGTATAATTGCTGACTCGACCCAAGTAGCCTTCCTCTTGCACTAATTAAGAAGAAGTCATTTGGCTGGAAGGACCATTACTAATCTTAATCAACTCGAGTATTAAAAATAATTAAAGAATACCCCACAAAAAAATTTAAAACAAAAAAAGGAGCCTTGGAATATTTCCTAAACTACGAATGAAGACAACTATGACTTTACTAAGAAAGACCATCAAGAATTGGTAAAAAATACCCTTTTTTGACCCATCATTACCTAAGAAATTATGTGAGAAGCTTTTTGTATTGCTTATCCCCAAAAAATCAAAGGAAAATATATTAAAAACTAATAATAATAATAATAAGAGAGGATTGAGAGGCAATGGCTCATATTTTCATGTGAAAAGTACGTGTAGGCATGTGTAAAGTAGATTCTTGCATTCTCTGGTCATTTTCTTTGATTTTCTTTTTCAAATAACAAACTGAAAAATGATAAACTATACAAATTGTGCTTCAACTATACTTAATTAACACTTTAGGTTTATGAAGAAAAAAATAAAATAATGTTTATACTTTATATTTATAAATTTATTTATTTATTTTGCCTACTTCTTTCAATTTTGTTACAAATAATTATCTTCAAAATCCAAATTAAAAATAAAATTTTAAAAAAATTGTAATTTATATCGCTCCATAATATACCAATTATCAATGTCAATCTTGAATTATTAGTGGTATAAATGTTGCCCTTCAATTTTTAAAACGGTACATATATTGCCCCTCCCGTATCGTACGAGAGAAAAATTGAGCGGCAGCATTCACACTACAGAATGAATAATATATGTATCGTTTTAAAAATTGAGGATCAATATTTACACCATTAATAATAATTCAGGAGTGACATTGATAATTCACATATTACGGGACATAAATTATAATTTTCCCTAAAAATTTTATCTAATTTAACTAAAAAAAATTAGGTAATTTTTTTTTTCCTTTTGAAGATAATGCCAGAAAAGATTTCAATGATTATATTTTTAAATATTATTTTAAAAATATTTGAACATATCAAAATTAAATTGTATTTATCACGTACCTTTGCACTGATTGAATAGAGAACCAAAGAGTCTAAAGTGGTGACGTTTAGGTGAAGTGTAGAAAGGCACATCGACTGAAAGGTGGCCACTATCTTAGAGAGTTGCCGGACTCTTCTTATCGACAAAATTCGAATATTTGCATGCGTTTCGATTAGAGTAACTTCTATGTCGGCAATGGCGGCCTTGCTTTTCGAGATGTACTTGTTGGGGAGCTGTGGCGAGCATGTGTATTGTGGGTACGAGAAAAACTGCGAGAATGGGTTTGGTAGGAACTCGGCGCCGCCGCACTCGGCGGCGGTCGTCGTCGCTCCTCCGCCGCCGCCCTCGCCTCCGCCGCCGTGTAGCAGTTGGAACTTGCGAGCTTCTAGGGATTGCAAGAGGTGTTCGAGCTCCTTCACAAACTCTATGGCGCCCCCAACTATTGAGGCTTGGTCACCCTACAAAAATTTCAACATTTTTTCTAATTTTGTAGCTTTAATGTTTAAAATTAAGTAAAATTTCACAAAATAAAGTAACTAATTTAAATTAAAGTGGCTTGTGGTTCACTGGTACTCGATTATTCCCCTAGGTGGGAGGTGATAGGTTTGAAACTTACTTGAGGCAAATAGTGTGTATATATAGGGTATCCCTTCCTTTATAATAATAATAAAAAAACTAATTGAAATTAAATTATTCAATAAAATTAATTATTAAATTAACTGATAAGTGTAGAAAAACATAAAAGAATAAACTAAGATATTAAAATTTTAACTAATGAAAATGGTATATTTTTGTAAATTAATAAAAATTAAAAAAGTCAAAAGCTTAATTTAAAATGCACTTAGATTAGGTCAACGTTTTAAAATAAATTATTATTTTAAATACTCATGTTTTATAAAATAAACTTATAATTTATTTGTAATTTAAATTAAATTATAAACTTTAAAATAATTTCTACTAATCAGAGTGAATTTAGATTGTTTAATACTGGGTATTTAATTTGTTTACTTGGACGTACTTTTGGAGTAATTAACTTCCATTTTTGGAAGAAATTAAAGAAAGTACTAATAAGTAATAATTTTATGTTAAAAGGTGAAAAAGAAAAGAAAAAAAAAACACCAAAAACATTATAAACTGTTAATAGCAGTAGGCTCATAATCCGAGGATGAATGAAACAAAAGGAAAAGGCTTTTCTGTGGAAGATGTCACTTCAACGAAGCAGCGCTAAGCACTGTAAAAAGCAAAAAAGCAGTCCAAACCAAGAAAGTTCTACTAAAAACTAGAATTATGAATTTGACCCTCAAAGTTCTCAAAATATTATAAAATAATAATAATAATTGATTTTTCTATAATATTTTTACTGGTCTAAAAATGAAAAAAAAAAAATTAAAAATTGGTGTCTGTAAAAATGGATTAAAATAAATTAACTTATCTAAATTAGAATAAGTCTTGATTAGAAATGTAGAATAAGCAATTCATAAAGAAGTAGATATATATACATACCGAATTAATTCCTTGGTATTTTAAATTTATAAGTGAAAATCCATTCTTAATACTTTTATTTGGTTATAGTATTATTGTGTCATTATCATTTTTGTCATTTATCAATAAAATCATTTACATTTTGTAAAATACAAAGACATTTAGGTCTTTAATTATGATTTTTTCAAAAAATTGAGAATAAAAATATAGCACATCAACTCACTTTATATATAAAAAAAATATATATATAATTATATTTCAACGATTTTGTTGATAGATAACCAAAAATAATAATAACACAATAATACTACAATTAAAGTGAAAATATTTGAAAAGAAAAAGAGACTAAATCTAAATTGTCACATTATAGACCAAAAATGGAATTATATACATACCCTTTGAACATAAGATTCCGGCATGAGGGAGCGGAGCACGGCGAGGTGTTCATTCATCTGTTTGCGGCGGTTTCTCTCGACGGCAATGTGAGTTATCCTCTGGGTCTCAGCCTCCTCCTTGTTCTTACAAATCTTGGGCCGTCTCCGCCGCTTTTTCCGGCCGCCGCCTTGCACCGCCAAGTTTTGCTGCGCCCGAGAATGGGGGGTTATCATCTCCGCCCCAGCCGAATGGCGGCGGCGCCACGCCGGCATGGAAGAACAGGCATCTAAACCGCCACCGTCACCGCCGCAGAGGTCCTGACCTGGCTGCTTGGGGGCCACCGCCGCAAGATTGGTAGTTTCAGAAGCTTCGTTGTGGGACAAGGCGGGGGTTGCCGAAAAGGTGTCGTAGATTATGAGGTTGAAGAGCTCATTGGTAGACAGCGCTTCTAAAGCCATGGAAATTGAAGGTTTTCTTCTGGGCAACTAATTAAAACTCCAACTTTCATTATCTGCTACGAATTCAAAGGGAAAGAAAAAGAAAAAAAAGGGTTTTCAGTATCCCAATACTACAATGCAGTCTCGGCTTTCTTCTTCATCATCTTTGTAGCTCTGTGAGAAGAAGAGAAAAGATTTGAATTATTTTATAGGGAAGGCAATATGGGCTTTGTCTGTTCGTTTCTCAGTTAGAAAGAGAGAAAAAGAGAGATTTGTTGCAAGTTTTTTTTGCTTTGCTCCCCTTTTTCACCCACTTTTTGAAGCCGAAAAGCACAACAGCTATGCTACCACTCTCACGTGCATAATACTTCTATTTAGGATTATTTGACAAATAGTTGTTGGTATTGAGTTAGTGAGTTTGAGTAGTTGATAGCATTAATTGATTGTAGAAATATGTTTGGTAATTAGTTGTTAACTGATAGCGTTTTGAAGTAATAAGTTGTTACAAAAAGTTAATTAATCAAACACTTATATTGATTATTTAATTAAGACAAACAGTTAATAGTGGTCAAATAAGGTTAAATTAGCTGATAAGCAAATTATGAATTATGACAAATGTTAAAATCTTAAAGACTAAATTTGACACATGTATGTCCAAAGCTAGGTGGATAATAATAATAATAATAATAATAATAATAATAATAATAATAATAATAATAATAATAATAATAATAATAATAATAATAATAATAATAATAATAATAGATTCCTCAAAATAATAATAATAATAATAATAATAGTAATAGTGATCGAGTAGAAATAATTAATTGGACGTTTGATAGGAGGGATGCCGGTCCCATTAGAAAATAAATTTATAAATTTATGATCACCAAGCCAATCAATTTGGTTGGAATCCACACTTCTATTTCTATTTTGTTAATGTGTAATTAAACAAATAGATAATATATGTTATTTAGTTGTGTTAGTTATTAAAAGACACACTCTATATAATAATAAATCAGATTACTAATGATTTAAGTGGAGCTCTTTATTATAATAATAATAATAATAATAATAATAATAATAATAATAATAATAATAATAATAATGGCGACCTCCGGGACCAGCTTAACAACAATCATTGTGGTGGCCTCTGTGACTAGCTCAACAATAATCGTGGTTAAGTGCAGCAAGAGCCCAGGTACCACCTGTGGATCTTCAGGCGACAGTCCAGATCATTCAATAGGCAGCGGCGGCTCTAAACCAAATGGTGGCAGGGATTCAAGGTCAAGTGCCCCGAGCATCCGCACAAGAAGATGAAGTGACATCACCACGTCGAGAGAAGACCCAACGTCGCGGTGCAACCCATCATACTGGTCATCGCCCTGAAACTCAACCTTGCTCTAGGCGAAGAGAGGTGAAAGGCCGAGGAAAAGGATTTCAAGTAGGGGGCTCTGTCCGACATCGTTCGACCACTTCTATGCCTGTCCTGGAACGATTGGGCGAGAGGGTGACTATCCAGCATAGGTTAGGGCCACAGCAAAGGACTGAGAGGTCATCCACCAAGGGACCGCACCAAGACAGAACCAGGACAGTGGATGAGGGAGAGCGGTTTCCATGGTCAGCAAAGGTGGGAGAGTCTGGAAGGCAAGTTCCACGTCGGTCCACCGTGACCATACAGGAGGAAGTGGTAGAGCGGTTGCAGAAGAAAATAGAGGAACTAGAGAAGAAAATGGAGGCTTGGGAGCAGTCGCCTGAACCCGAGGTAAGGATAGCCGCACCATTTACCCCCAGGATAATGGACGTGCCCATTCTAAAGGATTTTAGGCTTCTAGCTATCAAAGTTTACGCTAGGATCTCGGACCCACGTGCACACATGACAAGGTACAAGGCAGCTATGGTAATGATTGGGGCAGATGACGCCATCATGTGTAGGGCATTATTGTCTACCTTGGATGGGACGACCTAGGATTGGTTCAATACAATCCTGGATGGATCAATCCAAAATTTTGCAGATCTATCAAAAAGCTTCTTGACTTACTTCTCCGGCAGTATACAACGCAAAATGCCTTTCTCTCACCTCTGCGTAATATAATAAATCAGCAAAGATGAGAGAGCCTGAGAGATTTCATGGACAAATGGAATAAGGAGGCAAACAATGTGTATGACTTTGACTCAAAAGTGAAAAGCGGCAATCCCGGTGTTTATTCAAGCGCTTAGGTCTGGAGACTTTCATAGGCAGCTAAACACCCATCATCCTCACTCCTATGAAGATCTAATGAGGACGGTTAATAGCTACGTAAAAGTAGAGGAAGTCTATATGAAGAAAAGAGAAGAAGAGGAAGGCAAGGCAAGAGGAAAGTCTGAAAAAATGAGTCCAGCCAACCAAGTGTCAGGCACGACTCCATCAAAGAAGGGAAGTAGAGATCAATCATCGGGGGGGGGGGGGGGGGGGGGGGGGGGGGGGGGGCATTTGATCCACTTACATCATTTAACCCCACTGACCCATCTAGTTAGCGTAATCCTGGACCAAGCCGAGGAGATGGGGATGGTGCAGTTCCCAGAGGAGTGTATGAAAGTTTCCCCTAAAGTAGACTAGACAAATTAAAGTATTGCCGGTTCTACCGGCAGGTTGGCCACGACACTAACGAGTGTCACGTTCTGAAGAGAGAGAGAGAGGAGCTCATTCAAAGGGATACTTTACTCAATTTGTGAAGCATCCAAGGCAACAGCAACATCACCAACAACAAGGCTAACCTAAAAATGTATGGCTAAAGGAAGAGGGCCCCGAACCATCCGTTTCTAGCACGAAAAAGAAGGGGTATGATGAGATCATGGAAAAGGGAGACAAGAAGTTAGAAGAGGAACCTACGCGGCGCAAAAAAACATGTTATTCCCTAAAACACACAAAACCTAAGACTATTGATGTAACTATTGGTCACAGTCCGCCCTGATCAATTATGTTGAATGAAAAAAAAAAATTCTAGTCTTGTCCAGAGAGCCCTTTGTATTAAAAATGGGAGGTCGAGGTTGTGTCTCGTACTCATTTAAATGAGGCTTGTCTTGGTTCAAAATAAAAAATAAAAACTCGTACACTCTATTCCTTAAGGACCGGCGCGAGATCTGATCGTGCTAGCTACCCCACGGCAGGGCGTCTTCTCGGTCAAGCTCAAGGCTAGATTACGAAAGCGTTATTCCCTTGGTTATACAGGATAAGGAGTATGATAGATATATTTTGCTTGAATTTTTTGAGTTGTGGGATAGAGAACTGATTGTCAATATTCCTTTGAGTTCACATCGAGTAGAGGATATGTAGTTTTGGGCCTTGGATGAGAAGCGGAAGTTTACTGTTAAGAGTTGCTAACATTATTTGGTGGGTGAGTTTTGAGGGGAAAGTTGGAAGGGGTAGATCAGTGTGTGGAAATATCATATACCCTCGAAGGTGAAGCTTTTTTTTTTTTTTTTTTTTTTTTTTTTTGTAGGTTTGTTTATGTTAAACAATGAACTAGAGAACTCAACTTGAACTGTGTATTTACTGATGAACTATACAGGGAAAACTATACCTATTTATACAAGCAAAAGACTAACTACACCCATAGGATTTAAATATTTAAACCTAGGATTGAGATTAATTCTCTCAACCAATACCCATTTCCTCTAACACTCCCCCTCAAGCTGGAGCATAGATATCAACCATGCCGCCCAGCTTGTTACATATATAACTAACCCAACTCCTACCAAGCCCCTTTGTAAATAGGTCAGCTAGCTGATCACCACTACGAACATGTATAGTAGATATCAATCCTTGTTGCACATTTTCTTGTATAAAGTGACAATTAACTTCAATATGTTTAGTCCGCTTGTGAAAGACAGGGTTATTTCTAATGTGTATCACATCTCGGTTATCACACCACAACTTCACTGGCAACTTCATCTCCAAACCATCCTCACTCAGGATATTGTGCACCTAGACTATTTCACTCGTCATATGAGCCATAACTCGGTACTTTGACTCTGGACTAGATCGTGCCACAACACTCTGCTTCTTGCTTTTCCACGAAACTAGATTGCCTCCCACAAATACAGTACCCAGTAATAGATCGAGCTTCTATCACTAGGCGACTCAGCCCAATCAGCATAAAAAAAATGCTTCAATATTTGCGTGTCCATGATCGACATACAAAATCCCTTTTCTAGGAGCACTCTTCATATACTTCACAATTCGAACATCCGCTTCCCAATGAGTATGTGTTGGTGCACTCATAAACTGGCTCACCACGCTTACTGAAAAAGCAATATCTAGATGGGTAATCGTGAGGTAATTAAGCTTCCCTACCAACCTCCTATACCTCTTTGGATTTCCAAAGGCTTCTCCCTCTCCAGCCACAAGTTTGACCCCTTGATCCATGGGAAACTCACATGACTTCGATCCCAGCAACCTAGTATCCTCAAGCAGGTCTAACACATATATCCTTTGTGAAAGAAATATACCTCTCCTACAGCGATCAACCTTAATGCCTAGGAAATATTTTAGAACTCCTAGATATTTAGTATGAAACATAGACCCAAGGAAGGACTTAAGGGAATCAACGCATCATCGCCTATGATTACTATGTCATCCACACACTATCAACAAAACACAGCCATAATTAGTACGCTTATAAAAAAACAGTATGATCACACACACTTCTTTGCATCCTAAACTTGATGATTGCAATACTAAATCTAACAAACCACGCATGTGGTGACTGTTTCAAATCGTAAGAGATTTATTCAGTTTGCACACCTTTCCAGACTCCCCATGAGCAATAAACCCAAGTGGTTGCTCCATATAGACTTCCTCAGATAAATCACCATGCAAAAAGACATTCTTCACATCTAACTAGTACAAATGCTAATGATTAGAAGCAGCTAAAGAAATTAATATACGGACAAAAATCAATTTTTCCCGTAGGAAAAACGTCTGTATAATCTATACCATACGTCTGTGCATAACCCTTTAGCCACCAAGCGTGCTTTTAATCTAGCAACAGAGCTATCAGGGTTCATTTTAACAACATAAACCCACTTACACCCAATAGCAACCTTACCAGTCGGGAAATCAACAAGATCCCAAGTCTGATTCTCCTCAAGAGCTATCATTTCTTCTACCATTGCATGCCTCCAGACTCTAACCATTATGAGACAGAGCCTGACTTAAGGACTTTGGGACCGAGACAGAATCTAATTGAGACACAAAAGCATGTGAAGAGAACGACAATCGGTTATACGAAACAAAAGAAGAAAGGGATGAACACAATGGCGTTTACCTTTTCGAAGGGCAATAGGGAGATCTAGATCTGTTGACGAAGATTCTGGCAAGGCAGGACTCACCTGTGAAACTGTTTGTGCACCAACGTCTCTTTACCTTCTGTGATACACTTGTGTAAAAAGGGGCCTAGCTTCAGACTCAACCAAGGAGGAAGGGATAGTAATAATGTACGTAAGGAAATCATCTATCAACGAAACGGAACTACACTCCTAGACACCCCCACTAAACACTATATCCTAAAAAAAAGTGACATCGGTAGAAACTAAATACTGTATCAAATCAGGAGAATAACATCGGTACTCTTTCTAAGTACTAGAATAACCCAAGAAAATGCACTTTACAGACTTAGGATCAAGTTTCCCTCTCTTTGAATAGACATCCTAAACAAAACAAGTGCAACCAAACACTTTTGGAGGTAAGGGGAACGTCGGGCTAGATGGAGAAACAAGACAATATGGAACTTGGCCTTGGAGCACTCTTGAAGGCAAATGATTAATTAAGAAGGAAACTGTATGAACAGCATCTGCCAGAACACTTTGGGTACTTTCATCTGAAACAACAAAGCCCGAGCAACCTCTAATATATGGCGATTTTTCCGTTCTGCCACACCATTCTATTGAGGAGTGCTGACACACGAAGACTGGTGTATCATTCCATTTTGACTCATACCTTGAGAAAAGATGAGAAAAATACTCAAGACCCATTATCGCTATGCAAAACCTGAACCATTTTATTGAATTGTGTTTTGACCATAGCACAGAAACTACAAAAACTACCAAATAACTCATCTCTAAACTTCATGAGATATAACAAAGTGTGTCTAGAGAAATCACCCACAAAAGATACAAAGTACTTAAACACATTCTTTGAAGTCACACGACATAGACCCCATACATCTGAATGAACTAATTGAAATAAGGACTCTACCATGTTATTGACTCCAGGAGGATACGTCACATGATGGTGTTTAGCAAGTTCACAAGACTCACATTGTAAGGTAGATAACAATTCAAAACCTAGACACAGTTTCTTCAAAGCAGGCAAAGACGGTTGACCATATCGACAATGCAGCTAAAAATGAGATGTATTACCTATCAAACTAATCGGAGAAACTTCAGAACAATGAGAGAAAAATTACTCTAGGGCATACAGCCCACCAGTCTCCTTCCCTCTACCAACAATCTTCTTCGTCAAAAGATCCTGAAACAAACAATAACCAGTGAAGAACAGAACACAACAATTAAGAGTTCGGGTAATTTGACTTATTGAAAGTAGATTGAACAGGAACTTCGGAAGGTACAACACAGAGGAAAGGGACAATGACGAAGTTGCAACAACACTACCTTTACCCAAGATTAAAGTAGACAAACCGTCAGCCAGGGTAACTGTAGTCCCAAATTTAAAGGGAGAATATGTGGAAAAAAGTTCTAAATTGCCTGAAATATGGTCACTGGCTCCTGAGTCAATGATCCATTGTCGAGACGATGAAGAGACACACGCAATAGAATTACCTATTTGAACAAACGTGGCTAAGGAAAACAACAAAGGCTCCTGACTAGTTGAAGGTTGCGAGGAAGATACTTTTAATTGATTAAGCACGGACAACTCCTCATCGGTCATTACAACTACATGTCTTTTTGGTTTGGTGACAAAGTTTGTAAACCTTTGTGGCCGAAATGTCTTAGGACATTGCTCACGCAAATGACCGGGCTCTCCACAATTGTAGCACACTCTTTGTCCTCCTCGACCTCCTACACGTTCTATACTATAACAGCCACTTCCTCGAAACTGACCATCTCGACCATTGATAGTCTTACTATTATCTCCTTGTGACATAAAAACATGTCTTTCTGCCATATTAACCCAGCAAAAGAAAGCACCCAAATAAAAGAAACCCTAACAGGTTTGAAATACAACTTACCCAACCGATTCCTTCAACACACCTTATCACACACCATACCTCAATGGACTCTCACCATCAAGACGAGACTGTCGGTACCAGCCACAACCAGAGAAGTCACCAGAAAAATCCTCACGCACCGGCGCGTGGTGTCGAAAATGCCGGAGTGCGGCGGCGTGTAACCTCCAATGGCGACGAAACTCTACTGGCGGCATCGCCTCCTAGCTCCAATCAAAGCCAAGTGGGTACTCTCCTCCACTCCGCTCTGATTCCATGTTAAACAATAAACTAGAAAACTCAACTGTGAACTGTGTATTTACTGATGAACTGTACAGGAAAAACTACACCCATTTATACAAGCAAAGGACTAACTACAACCACAGGATTCAAATATTCAAACCTAGGGTTGAGAGTAATTCTCTCAACCAATACCACATTCCTGTAACATTTTCTTTTGTTTGCCTACAACTAGTCTTTTGAGGGTTAGGTGTGTCCCATGTGAAGGGAAGTGCTATTTGTGTTCCGTGGTTGAGGAATAGGCCATCAATTTGTTTGTTGAGTGCCCATTTGCAAGAGTTTTTTAGGACAAACTTGGTAGAGATTATTACTGTGTGGGTGTAGATCCTTTATAAAGTGGGTCGAGAGGAATTTTCATAGGCTTGATATTGAGGTGCGATGCCAGTTGGTGATGACATGTTGAAGCATTTGGAATAGTAAAAATGATAGGTTGTGGATTGGACATTCCATTAATGTCAGTAGTACTATAAAGGAGTGGTTTCTTTAATTTGTTAGAAAATTAGAGAGGGCGAATGACACTAGAGATTGGCATGAAGGAGGGAGGAATGGAGAGGGGAAGGGGGGACGAAGATGGAATAAGCTAGCCTAAGGAAGCATGGGTGAAGCTAAATGTCAATGTTGTTATTGATATTGGTAACAATTTGATGATGTTTGAGCGAGTAGTGAAGGATGTTAGAGGGGACTATTTGGCTATTAAAGTCATCCCATGGGTGGTAATTTCATGTCTCAAGAAGTCAAAGCTATGGAGATTAGGGAGGCATTGAGTTTGATTAAAGGATGAATATAGACAGGGTGGAGGTTTAGATAGATGCCCAACATGTAGAGTTTGCCTTGTGAGATATGGTTACTAATTTTCTACTTAGTTTGCTTACTGAGGACATTAAAGAAGTTGCTACTGAGTTTGATAATTTAAATTTTCATTTTGCTAAGCGATCTACAAGTCGTGCACCCATTTTTTTTTTTTTGCTAGGGAGACCATTTCTATTTTTTATTGTATAGAGTAATTTGGCGCTCCTGATTGCATTGTTGGTGTTTGGTTTATGATGATTAATGATATTTTTCTTTTTTTCAAAAAATAAAAAATTCTGTTTTACGAAACTATATTTGTGAAGGAAAAATGCTATTAACATACAAAATTGCATAGACGGAAATGACTGCATTTTTAAAAATATTTAGTACTACATATAAAATTTAGGTAAAACTATGTGGTTTCCCGTTTCTGCCATTAACTTTTAAAAATAATAAATAAAACAAAAAATTCTCTGTTTCAGATGTACAGAATTGTATAGTAGAATACACATAAACTTCTAACATAATATATAATACACATAATCTAACATAATATACATAAACTCTTAACATAATACCCATAAACTCTTAACATAATACACATAAATCTTAACAGAATACACATAAACACAAGTGTTAAGAAAAAAAAAAAAAAAAAAAAAAAAAAAAACTGTAACGGAATTGGATGGACGGAACAGTATCCGTCACGTCAACTCCCCATACAACTTATAAAAACAACGTCGTTTTGGGCCAAGGCACACAATGTAAATGGAAAATTAAGTGACCCACCACAAACTAATTAAATTAAATCATATTATTTATACAATGAAATTGGATACTAATGTCATGGACTTGGTCCATATAGCAAAATTTGCTCAACTTATAATTAAAATATATCAAATAATCCCAAACTTCTCCCCTAAATTCTATTTTTAACTTAAATTTATTTTTCTCTTTTATATTTATACAAATAAAATTAATATATAAAAAATATCAGTAAAAAACTCTAATTGAATTTTGTAAAATGACTCATAATGTTTTTTTTTTAAATTTTTAATGAAGCTACAAGTTTATTTACTACTGCAAATTCAAAAAGTCATTAATGTATTTATTAAATTACTATTATAGTTTCATCATACAATTATTGAAATGATATATTGAAAAAATATATCAATATAAATGTTATTTAAAGTTATTAATGATTTATTTTTTATACATTAATTTTATTTATCCATAAAAAAATACAGAATAATATGTTTAAATAGTGATTGATAAATTAGTGTCATTTTTATAAACTTGTAGTATTATTTTAGTGAACATACACTCATATTTTTATGAGTTTTGAGTTCATGGTATAATTTATCTAGGGCCTAAGGCTTGGGATAAGATCCAAAAATTGATAATATCTAAATAGAATGACTATAATAGCAACTTTTTTGTAGAGAGCAAAGGCAAAATATGATGGGCTTAGCCACAAAGCTCATCATCGTCCCCCCACAAAAGTTTGTTAGAATTCTAATACATGCTACACTTCATTTCAAACGAATTTATTATTATCACAACATAAATTGTAACCACGATGAAAAATTATACAAAAACACACATTATCTTCTTCTCCCAAAAAGTTGAATTCCTAACTCCCGAGAACCCCCCATGCATGCCCGACATGACAGGGCATGCGAGATGATGTAAATCACGGTGAGTTAGTGGCTTAGCAGGGCCGAATGCTGGTGTGCATGCACAAGGGACCTATCCACTTTGGGCATAATTTTCACACTGCCTTGTCGAGTTTCGAACCTTGGCATCTTCTCCCAAATACTGTTTATTGGACTCGTGAGCTAAGTTCGTGTAGGCAAAACACACCTTATCTTATATATATGATCGGATGCATGATATATATACCAACCATTTTTGGGGGGTACCATTTGTAATGACCTATACCAAATTTTGGAAGTTTAGTGGGGAAAGAGCGCATCCAATGCACCCTTGTTTTGGGTTCTTCTAGTAAGAACTATCCACATTATTTTCATTTTGTTTTTTGTTAGTTTATCATATCTATCCCAATGTATGGATGGCCTAACTCTCCCTCCCCCCACCCCCATCTCTCTTTGAAGTCATCACTCATAAGGTAGCGTTTTGTTTGGGTTCCCAATATTTTTCACGGATGCTGTCAAAATATACTGCCATTGTGTCTGCTGAAGAAGGGAGGAGAGGGGGGGACCCAATCTATATGGTGCATACAAACAACACAACAAGCTGTGCAAAAGCTACCCTTCACCACCATTATTATTATTGATTATTTCATTTGGTTAGATCAAGCGATTATCATTACCTTAAAGTTTTAATTCATAACAAAGACATAATTTTATTTCTTTATATATTGTTATCACATTTTCAAGAGGTAGGATATTGAACTTGACCATTTATCGTCCTCCATTCAACAATATAATCTCTCTAGCCACCAATTGCCTCTACCAAACAATTTCCCCTCCCACGTCCCTTTACCTGCCTCCGCTCAAGAATCTCCCTAGTCACCAATTGCCTCCGCCCAACAATTCGTTCTCCCACTATAGAATTTTTACTCTTAGCTTGCTGGGACTAGGACTCTAACCTATGACCTAACTCGGTTACCCCTTGTTAGGATCAAGCATTTATCACGTTATAACTTTTGACATAATAGTAAACACTTGAATGTAATACATATACGCCCTGTTTGGTAAAATAGTTAGCCTATCAGCCAATTTTGACTTATTTGACTACTATTAGCTATTTGACTTGGTTAAACAATCAATATTTTGAGTGTTTGATTAATTAGTTTTTTGTAACAACTTATTGCTCCAAAAAATTAAAATTCAAAAAACTGCTCAAAGTAGCTTTTTCGATAAGCTTTTTAAAAAAGTGATTTTGTATGTAATCAGCTAACAGCTAACAGTTAATTTACCAAATACTTTTCTACAATCAGCTAATGTTATCAACTAATCAAAGTCACTAACTCAATCAGCTAACATCTATTAGCTAACAGTCATTTATCAAACACCCACATAATATATCAAGCGCTTACCACGTTATAACTTTTGACATAATAATAAACGTTTAATCCTATACATATAATCTATCTCCTTTTTAATTATAATTTGTAGAATTGGATCGGAGCTAGCAAGAAATGACTGGCTCAACCCCAATTCCCAACATAACACACGTATCTCTTGCATATGTGCTTTGGTGGTACACACTGGTGCTCTGCAGCTTATGTATGTATTTCTGAAAATAATAAGTTGGTTATAGGAGTAGTCAACTACATGAAGATTAGTGCAAGATTCTGCCTTATCATGTATCTATCTATCTGAAAGTCACCACAAATTGACAAATTAAAGGGAAAGAGGAAAGACATACTTCTGCTAGGAAATGCTGAAATGGCATTACCAAGAGTGCTTGTATAATATCCAAGGGCAATTACGGTCGGTGCATGAAATCTAGGGATCGTAACGTCATAATCACAATCTACCATCTCTAATGTCTACTTAGACGACACTGTTATTATGTCATTTTTTTCATAATCAAATGGTCAATAATCCATGATTCAAAGACGATAAATATCCAAATGGAACCCTACTCTCGAGCATCTCAAAACCAGATTTTTTATTTACCTATAACATTTAAAGCTTTGTTTGACGCATCTAACTGAAAATCTAGTAGCTATACCATAATAAATTAACTGTTTGAAATTGAAATGTTTGGTAAAATTAGTTAAGCAGATAGCTAGGCCCTCAAATATTATCTGAGAAGTTAATTAGACCCCTAAACTTTTTAAAATAGCAATTAAACTCATTAACATTGTATTTTTGTGCAATGAGGTCCAAAAACCAATTAGTGACATGCTATCATAGGTCACTAGAGTTCTGACAACCTCAAGCGATGTTTTCGACGACAAAAACGGCCAGCAACCGATAAAACGATGCCCGTCGCCATGGAAATCGAGAAAGAAGGCGACCTTTGTCGCCTTCTCAACGGAGAAGGCTACTAGACCAAAGAAGGCAACCACTGGATGGCGATTGTACTCAACGAATTCGTCACAAGAATCCATCGGTTGGAGGCTTGTCATAGGGGCACCATGCCAGTATGCCCATGCATAACCCAAGGCAACCTTGCTTTTTCAAGGGCTGAGCGCCGCGCCCACGATCCAACCCCGACGAGCAAGAGATACCCGGACCGATGTTGAAATTAACTCGCCTAAGGGGTTGGGTCACAAATCAAGGTCATGAAACTCATTATTTGCCCCGAGCCAAGTACACCTTGGATCAGTTATGCACCCAGGCACCGACCTAATATCGCTTATAACTAAAACCGGTGACGAACACACCATCGCAAGGGAAACCTAATGCACTAAGGACTATGAGCCCCTGAGCCTTGGGCCAATATCGTCACTCAAATCAATTTGCACCTAGAAGTCGACCTCAAAAGCCCAATCCCGTGGTTGAGCCGAGGAAGCCAACCTCAAACACTACCCCGAGGTTATCACTAAGGTTAAGGGGTGTCCGGGGGTCCACCTCGGGAACCTAAAGCATTTCAGCTATTTTCGAGGAGTGGAACAAGAGGTTCAACTCTAAGTATGGATGTTGAGGCCAACAACACAAACATCGACCTCGGTTCTCTCTATGATTTTAACTTTTGATTTAGCTTTCTAGATTTATCAACAGATGCATTGTGTACTTTTACTTATTTACACTCTGTAGTGCTGAAAGTTATACTTTATAGTGTTGTTACTTGCACTTTAAAGTTCGAGTTATTTACAAAAATGTTACCATTTTTCTATAATTGTTTTTGATCCGTTAGATCTTTTCAAATGTACATCTCTTATTAGTTCCTAGTTTACTTTTCACAAGAGTGTGGCAATTAAAATTTTTTAATGATATATTTTTTATATATTAATTTTAACATAAATTATGGTGTATAGTATAATAACTCACTAATTGACATTCCCGAGAAGGGAGGCAATTCAGACAACATGGTCTATGATGTAAGAGAACCCATAATATATGATCAGTAAGTCAAAATTGGGGTATGTTATCTTGCATCAGAATATGAAGTGGTTTGGCTAATTTCATAAATACATGTCTTCCAACTCTGCACCAATGTTTTGCTAACTATGGTGCCTTGCTTTTACCCCATACCGTCAGTCTTTGTTTCTTTCCTTAACTTCTTGGATGTATAAAAGACTAAATAAAGTTAGCCTCATATGTTAGTTCTCTTTTGCAATCTAGTTCAATTCTGAGAAAACCAAATTGCGTATTTCAGAAATTAGAACCCATCCGGACCACCTTCATGTGAACTGCAACAAAATAAAATCTCAACTTAAGCTAGCATTTGATACTTCCTTATATTAAGGATATGGACATATGGTAAATGATTCATTTAGACTGTGTAAACTCAATTGTGCTTTTAGCTGAACTTGAATTTATGTCTTTTTTAACAAAACACCTAACCTTATGCAACTGTCGTAGGTTAGTGAACAACATAAAGAAAGGGAATTTCTATGTTGTCGATTGATGGCAATATAATGTCTTTTTGTATAACTACAATCATGTATGTTTTTCATTTTTTTTGGAAATACTCATGATTCTTTATAAGGTAGTATCTGTTTTATATTTTCTTAAACATTTTCAGCCCAAAAAATTTAATCCCCCACCACCAAGGTTCGAATCTATGACCACCCATTTGAAATAGTAATTTAGATATCATCGTACTACATAGTAGTAGGCATCATGTATGTTATTTAGATTATACCAGATATTATAGATTATTAATTCTATAATACTTGTCTACTTGATGCAATCAAACATATCATCATTAAAAAAAAAAAAAAAAAAAAAAAAAAAAAAAAAAAAAAAAAAAAACCTACACCTTCAATGCTTTGAAATGATTTTGAAGGAATTCAACTTGTTGATGGTGTGAAGAGGTAATCTTTTTATTGTTCCTAGCACTAGATACTGCAATAAAAAGACGAGAGATGTCATTGCTACTGCAATCATCTTTGTTTTTCTTATTAGTCTCCTTCCATATTCATTTTACTGAGTGTATTTTAGAGTTTTATCGACCATGGATCAATCGACAGATAGAAGCACCTAGAGTTCAATAATTGTGTGTATCATTCAATTTCATTCAATACACACAGTAGTTTCATTACAACATCACTAAAGTATCATTCAAATTCAACAACAGTTTCATTTAATAATATTCACTCAATATGTGAGCCCTTTTATTCAGTTTCATTTTATACACACTATAATTTCATTATAGCACCAAAAAAGTATCATTCTAATTCAACTATAATTTCATTTGACAATATACTGCATACACTCAGTATGTGAGACTTGCTATTTAGTTTTATTTTATACACATTGTAATTTCATTACAACATCACTAAAGTACCATTCTAATACAATTGCATATTCATTCGACAATATACACATACAATATTGTTCATGTATTACAATCATCTCATTGGTTTCAGAATGATTTCTGAATGCATTCTAGTTCCAAGTACATGATTGTAAACCCTAAATAATAGGAAATTGCATTTATATATACACACTCAATGAAGCTTTAGGCTTGCAACAATGGCATCAGAAAGAAAATGACACAACTGCTCTGAAGTTTTGAGCCATAACAATGATGTGCTGGAGAGGTAATGAAGCCACAAACTTGCTTTTTTGTTTTTATATATATTTAAAAATTAAAAAATTAAAAAAAAAAATATGAGTGTGTTGGAGACACAAGATTGGTGGAACGTAACGACTATCATTTCTTTTCATTGAAAGAAGCGGTACCATTTTGAATCATAGTCCACAGATTGGTCCGTTGTATAACGACTGAAAGACTTAAGCAAGGCCAGACCAGATCTATTGTAACTTCAGACTTGAGTAAAGTCTACATACAGATTCATGTCTAATTTTTTTAAAGCCCGAGTTGACTCAGTCTATGCTATCCATGATTATATCTAACACAAAAGACACTTTTTAAAAAATCATAAATAAATAGCATATAAAGAAATACTCTTTAATTATCAATTTTAAGGTCAAACAATAGCATATAAAGAAATACTCTTTAATTATCCTGGATTGACTACTCATTTAGAATGTACAAGTCATGAATGAGGGCATTGAGGATTTGAGGGATAGATATATGGTTGAAAGGGGGAAGGTTGGTTGGAAATTGGTAAACGGAAATCGTGACAACGCACACACTTCACACAAAGAAAAGATGATATGGGAGGGAAACAAATTAGAAACACAGAGTGCGTCACTACCTTATCTGGAGAAGAGGACCTAAGAGAGGAAGCTAAGGGAATCATGGACCACGGTCCAAGCTGTCAGGGCCTCTGCAGGGGAATCCATGTGATCACCAGGCTTCCTCACCCAAACTACATCTAAGCAATCATCTGCTTCAAAATTATTATATTATAATTATAATGAAATGAGACAAATTTTATCTGTTCTAGAGTCAAAAGGTTGAAAATTAATGAAAAACTGTAATGAGATTCATGTAATTATAATTGTACATTTGAAAGTGTTTAACAATGTATTTGAAAAATAGTTTCCAAATACATTGTGAGTTATCCGTATGGATGTGAGGATGTCAACCTTAGCTCAATAAGTAGGAAAATTTTAGGGTTAGGATCAACAAATTTTAGTTCTATAAAAACATTAGTTGGATAAGTTCAATGGCCCAAAAGGACTAGCCTGAAATTTAGTGAGCTAAAACTATAGCACAAGCCACTTAAAACTATTATTTATTTTACAAGTAATGTGGAACAAAATATATATAAAATTTATATGTAAGCTCATTTTTATAAAATGTTAATAAATTTATTGAAAAATAAAATATTTTTTGTTTTTTATGAAAATAAATAAAGAAAATTTAAAAATGCAAATAACAGATTAACAGATTATATGAATTTAAGTGCAAGTAAAATGTATTACAAGTGCAAGTAAAATATATATTACAAGTACAAGAAAAATGTACACTGAGCATCAAAATATTAAATACACCTAACGTTATAAATAATTGCACCAGACGTTATCATTAAGTGCACTTATGTGAAAGACTTTATCATTAAGTGCACGAATGTTATCAAGGTAAATTACTTGCACTTGTAAGTAGAAATAATTACACTTGTAAGTAATTTTACTTGCACTTTTAACTTGTAAACTTACATCAGTTACTTGCGCTTGTAACACATTTTACTTACACCAATGTTTGAATTATTTACAAAAACACCACGTACTGCACCTTTTTTTAAAAAAAAATTACATCTGATTCGTGAATTTAAACACGTGAACAACTATAAATGATTCTAATTTCTTTCCTGAACAACCGTTCTCACTTGAGCGTGCCCTGTATATTCAATTTCATGTGCACTGAATAACATAATTGGCAAAAATGGCCCAACTTACTGTCCCATCAAAGTATATAATCAATCAAGATCCATATGGCATCATTCAAATAAATAAAAACGATACAACGGAGTATAAATTTATAGAAATGACACCAATTAATCAATTGTCACTTAACTATATTATTCTCTATTTTTTGTTTAAATATAATCAACATATAAAACCCATCTTAATAAAAATATTGTGTTTAAATATTTTAAATAACACCTATATTAATATCTTTTTTCAATTTTTCAATGTATAGTTTTAATAATTTGTGTTGAAGTTATAGTTTTGATTTATGAATATGTAACAGTGACATAATTAACCTGTAGTAACTTTATGAACCTACAATAGTAACTTAATAAATATATAATAGTAACTTTATAAACATGTAATTATAATTTTATAAACTTACAATAGTGACATTATGGACCTACAATGATAACTCTATGAATATGCAGTAGTAAATTTAAAAACATGTCCCTACAATTGTAATTCTATAAACCAACAGTAATATAGTGATTTATGTACCCAATGTAATAACTTTATGTATATGTAAATGAGCTAATACCCAACTTAGTCCTCGACTATAGTAATTTTTCTCGATTTAGTCCAAAACAACATTTTTTGGTTATTTAGGTCTTCGACTTTGATGATTTTACTCAATTGAGTCATCTGTTAAAATAGCTTGATAATTTCACCTCTATCAATACCCAATTTAATCCTCAACTATAATAGTTTTACCCAAGTTAATCTTCGACTATAGTGAATTTTCTTGATTTAGACCTTAATTCTAATAGCCAAGGATTCAATTGGGTAAAACCGTCAAAGCCCATGACCTAATTAAGCACAAAAAAACTGAGAACCTAATTAAGCATAAAAGGTCATGTAGAACTAAATCGAGAAAAATCACTATAGTCAATGACTAAATTGGATATTAACTCATATAAATCTACTTTAAAAAATCAAAAAAGAAATAGCAATATGAATGTTTGATTTACAAGATTTTAATTAGAAGTTTTTAATAATATATATATATTTTATAATACATTAATTTTATTTTATTTGTATTAAAAAAAAAAAAGAGAAAATTTAAGTTGAAAAAAAAAAATGAGAAACAATATGGATGTTTTGGGTAACATGCAGCATGATCCATGATATGGCCACTGTCCTTCCCACCCCCATTACCTTGTAATTGAATTGTTGTGTTCGGATAAAAAGCAATCTAAGAAACACCAATTGCTTGCACACATGCAGAATAGACAGAATGCACAGGAAAGAGATGAATACCTTACTACCCGAGTTCATCACTGTATGCAATACTCCTTTTGGATATTGGCATATTGCAAGGGCATATGCTACCTATCCACTCTGACCTGCGCCCACTGTATATACATGTGCATATGCTTTGCCAAATTTACACATAACACTTACAACCTTAGTTTTATTACCCGATAAATACAATTACTATGCTTTTGCTCTAACTATTCAGGATCTATTAGTAATGAGGTGAAAAGAACAGATTTTAGTTTGAAAGCAAATTAAACTGATATAGTGCAAATAAATGGAACTGGTGTCTTTAAAATATTACGAGGTTAGTGAAATCTGAGTGGTACTTAATAGTTAATACAGGCTTCATTACCAGAACTTGAACTTGATGCCATAAAATTTAGCAAATCCGACTGCAAGAGATAAAACGAATGCGTACAAGTGTAAGATTGCGAGTGCTGACACGGACGAAACAAACAGGGTGTCAACAGATAGATTCACGAGCCCAGTGAGCACATTAGCCTGCACATGTAGAGATAATAAGCATTGAGAAATTTTAACTTGAGCTCAAAGGTATGGATTACTATACGAGTGGAATTGAAGTTTGATTCCCTAACCAGAAGAAAAGATGCAAGGAGGTTTTGGTTAAACGCTTCCTCCAATGCAGAAAGTTTGTGTCTGGGTGTGTAATCAGAGAGCATGATTATCCCCAAAACCTAAAAAGAAGAGATGTAGGATTTCAGGTCAAGGTATAGGGCATGCAAAGATTATAACTACTTTCAGTTAGTAATAAAACTACTGTATATTGAATGGGTAGAAGAGTCAATAGTAATAATCAATAAAGATGAGACCTAACATGATCCATCATCAAACTATCAAAGACCAAAAGCCAAACAAAACCAATTTTATCGGTTGTGAACAGAACAAAGAGTTCCAAATGGACAAACAGAAATTCACTTTCACTTTATAGCCTGCAAAGCATCATCAACACATACAGCTCATCACTACATCACTGCCAGGAGGATTCAATCACGCAATTGACTGAAATGGGTACACATCACTACATCCGAAAGGTGCCATTCTTATCGTCACAAGTGCCATTTAACTACTGCAGGATCTGGGATTCTAATTTGATAATTACATTGTATATGACAGAGCACTCCCTCTAATTGGGGTTTCTTTTCTCTCTATTTTTGGACCTTTTTATTCTTTTGGTGGTGGTGGTGGGGGGGGGGGGGGGGGCTTATGTGTGGAAGCCTGGAAGGAAATGCATTGTGTTCTCTAAGACTCAGCTGCACACCATTCAAGATCAAACAAAGAAAATAAGAATTGTCTGTGGTTATGTATTGAGGAAATTATTTTAATAGATGTGTTTCAAGTAATCTATCTATTTCTAACCATAATTTAGTCTTCTCAGATGCACATTGAGTTATTTGTTTAACCATTGCCAATGATGTAACTTCAAATATTTCCAAAATCTATATCCTCAACTCTGACATGATCCAACTAAATGCTACATCAGTGTGCCAAAGGACTTCAAAAGCTCAAAGATGGCATCAATGGCATTAGATGTGGTGTCTTGCAACTCACCCATGGCAGAGCAATCTGGCGATTGCAGGGTTGAAGGACAGATTGGTCCTGTTTGGAAAAGCTTATGATTTATAGATCATGATTATAATTTCACAATTTACGATATGATTATGAATAATCCACAATCAACTCCCAGTTATTTATAGATATTTGCTTATATAAGTTAAAATGTGTTTTACAATCCATAATACATACTCTCCCCAAAACATGAAACTGCATTATGTTATCAAGAATTTCAAGATTAAGTAATCTTTGAAAACAACTATTATTCCAGATCTAATGGGAAGAAAATTCATCTTCCTATGAACCTGTGGAAACTTTTTCAATAACTCAATTTTATTTATCCATTTTCATTTCTTCTTGTTGTGTATTAGCTTGGAATTCCTTATGAATTTATATTTTGCTTATTCCTTTAGGCTTTAGAAAAATAATTAAGCTTTAATGCTTTACACATTAGAAAACCAGAGATAAAAGTATACTATAACCAGTAGAGTAGTGAAAGAATATTTTTGTTTTTGAATCTTGGTTTCATTCTAAAGTGCATAATATCTTGTATCCATGTTAAAAGTTCAACTCACCAAAGTACAAAAATAAAAAAATAAAAATGTCCAAAGGAGGAAATAAAAAAAGAAAAAGAAATTCATAACAAGAAAACATTAAACAGCTGATAGGATAAAGAAACAATTATGAATATAGAGGGACAGAGTAACCACAGTGAAAATGTTTTCAAGAACATTAGCTGAATGGAGAATTGTGGACATAAATTCCATGTAAACAACAGTATATAGATTGGGACTAACATGCAGCAAAGTTTAGTTACATATAAGATTGATATCAATCCTATTCGAGATATCCTCTTAATGCAATGCTAAAAAAGCATACCTGTAGATTTTGAGCCAATACTAAAGTAACATAGGCCAAATTGCACTGCACAAAATGTTTTTTGTTAGTTGCCAAAAGGCCCTTGCAAGTAAGGTAACTTCCCCAATCCTCAAAGAGAGAGAGAGAGGTACTAAACAAAACAAATGTACCATTCTGCGGGAAACCCTCTCAACGTGCCTGTCCAGAATGTATGTCAAGAACCTGTGTAGCCAAGGTGCCAACGAAGCAACAGAAAAAGGCATGGCAGTATTAACAATCAATAATAAATAAGCAAATATTTAGAGAACAATGATCTAGAAATGAAATTCACACCAGAATAAGAGAGATAGAACCCAAACTCTAATTCTTGCCCATTTATTGGTTCTCAACGAAGAATTAGCATGGTTCTCGAAGAAAAGAAAGTTTCCTAGTTGGACCCCAAAAAGATACAAACTCCAATAACCTGGGATGGAGAAAAAAATAAATAAATAAACTTAAAACTAATCACAAATAGAAACATTCATAAGAAAGTAAACATAACTGATGTTCTATAATGAATACTCCTTCAACCAATACATTGCATGAAAATCTTTTTCAAGAGCGACCCCACTACAGATTCCTTAATATATCCCTTAATACTCACACAGAGGGAGTGGGTTTAGAGAGAGAGAGAGAAGAAAAGATAATCAATTGAATTGCAAAAATAGTTGAATGGTACTTGCCAAAAATGCTGAAAATTCCTTCCTTGTTCTGGCTAATTAGATCTGCTCCTCTTTTATCTGAAAGCAGATACTCATTCAGTCCAAGTAACAATAAAACTTGGTACCCTAAAAAATATACAAAAATAACATTAGTGTTCCAAGATTTGATCCTGCAATCAATCAATAAAAATTAAAAGGAAAGTCCAAATTATACCTAGAAGAATGAGTAAGCCCAGTATCCCACAGTAATTCGGAGGAACATTGATAATTGATGTTAGGATTGTCACACCAGCAAGTGTGAAAAAGAAATTCCAATGCACTCCATACTCCCCTACATGAACCTAAAAGGAAGATGAAGGCTGGGATCATACAATAAAATGAGCTTTTAGTGGTTTCAATTATTTACCCTGCCCCAACGCAAAAGCAGCTGGGAAAAATACAAGCTAAAGTGCTGGAAGTGAAACCAGAAGTTAATCTGAAAATACATATTTGTCATCACTTTAAGCACATTTAAATAAAGTATCTGAAATATAGGCAAGTAATTAGGATGAATTGGCCAAAGTTCAAAAGTACAAAGCATATGAACTCATTTATAGATATTATTTTCCACAATATTCCAGTTGAAAAAAAAAAATTAAAAAATAACTCAACTAGTAAAAATTCTAAAAATATTACCCAAGGAGGTTTAAAGAACCAAATAATCATACTTGTGTCCTGAGTAAACATAATTGTAAAAGTGAATCATATCTAAGATGAATATGTTTAGGTATTATTACTATATATAATACAACAAATATATAAACCACAGAGCAAGTAAATGCCTATACCAACCATTCTGTATAGCTAAATTGCATAGATAATGTGCAATAAGTGCAACTTGAATTGATGAAAAGGTGAAAATCCATATAGAAGGGTATCACTTTTAATTTTTCAAAATGTCATAACTCTCACATGTGCTCAAACCCTTGGCAATCTGCATTACAGCATCCAACCTATATCAGTTGAAGTCTGTAGACCGAAGACACAAATAGAGAACTCCATGCTAATGAATGTGGAGAATATACCTGATAGTCCACACTCGATGTAGAAATAAGTCGGGCAAAGCCTAGAAATATTAGCGGGCTAGTTGAACGCAATGAATTAGTTATCTTCCTGGGAAAGTATCAGAACAAGATATCAAGATCAATGAAAAACCATGTTATTAAAATAAAATAAAGATTAATCATTCAAAACTTTATGTGAAAATTGCACATTTAGTCCCTCAAAATTAGGGATATAGTAGATTTCATCCCCTGACAATTATTCTTCCATGAGTTAATTTCATTTTTGGTTCTAGATTTATAGGTGGCAATCCACTTTTAGTCTTTTTTTATCAGAACATCCACATTTGGTCATAGTATTATTGTGGCATGACCATTTTTGGTCCTCCGTCAACAAAATGGTAGAAATGTCGTTAAATACCAAGGTATTTTTTTCATATTTATACAAAGTGAGTTGACTCCGCTATACATTTATGTTTATTTTTTTGAAAAAAAACTCATAATTGAAGACCGAAATACCTTTGTATTTACCGGGCATTAAAACTGTTTTATTGATAGAGGACCAAAAATAGTCATGACACATAATACTAAGAACAGAGATGGATGTTCCAATAAAAAATGACTAAAAGTGGACTGTCACCTATAAATCTAGGACAAAAGATGGAATTAACTCTTCTTCCATTCAGAACAAGAAATTCATAAAATATAGTGGATATCATCCCTTGTATGCCATTATTTTTACCACAGTGACATACTTATATATTCTCATGTCAAGGGCCCTTGTTTTTTCCAAAATACCATGCCAGCTATCCCTGGTTTATGTTCAAACCCGCCCTTTTAGGAATTGGGCCCATTAGGTTAATAGTTAATTCCTATATAAATAGTAAATATTTGTATAGTTCTTTACACTGAATACAATAAATCCCTTTTATTCTTTCACATGTGCAGTTGTACAGGGGACTACAAGAGACAATACAAGCTATATTTTCTAGATTTTGTGGATTGAAAATGGAAGAATGATTATCAGGGAATGAAATCTACTACTCCATTATCCCAATAATTGAGGAACCAATGGTACAATTTCCCATTTTCCCCCACCTTTATATTCGTTAAGAGTATGAATTTATAAGGCTAATTGATTGGATTTAATTTTTTAGTGTGATTTGACCCATGTGCATTATAACCCAGTTGAGTAAATCTAATCCAATCTTAGTTTATAAGATAGTATCAGAGCCTATTCGGTCCACTTTGTATTTACACGATTATGGGTTTTGGTGGCATCCAAGCTTTCAAAGCCCTCTGGTTTGGTCCACTTGGGTGGCCGAGCTTTCATTTCAGGGAATGGTCCAGTCCAATTTCAAGTGATCAACCGGTTAGATTCAAAATGACGGGGAGTGTTAAGAGTCCCACATTGATAAAATAAAAGAGAATATATGGGTTTATAAGGCCATGGGTTAGACTAGCTAATTGGTTGGATTCAATTTTTTTAGTATAGTATGACCCATGTGCATTATAGCCCAGTTGAGTTATTCTAGTCAATCTTAGTTTATAACAAATTAACTGCATATATTAATTCAAAGTCATTTTCCATATGAAATAAGTGATTACTCTAATAGATGAAACATGTTATAGTACTCACAGTGTTGAGATACCACGTGCCTGTCGTGAAACCAATGAATTTGCCAATACAAATGAGCCTACACCAAGATCCATCTGGCACAATCGACAATATTATATGTAGCTAAATTTTATAGCTTAGTTCAATATAATAGAGCTTTCATAACAAAGAATTAACTTATAAATCCAATAGAACCTAGTAATATTCCAACACACAATTGACTTAAAGCAAAAGCAACAGCTCCAGGAATTACATAAATTAGGTGCAAGACATGCTAAGACAAATTATTTATAACAAGACTAGGAAACCAAACAAGGTATCACTGAGATCCAGAGAGGAATGAAAAAAGGGGACAAGCTAAAGGTATATCTGTCAGTAAATGTTAATTAAAAGGATGCTACATAGGAAAAATTCAGTTTTTAATGCCAGGTTCTAAACTTATTCAGATGTCCATTCAATTTTCAAAGTCTAAATCAGCCTCAACAAGGAAAAGACAATTATGAATATATATATATATATATACACACACACACACACATATTGACATATACACACACACAAAGATGTGTGTGAATGTGTCAATGCACAAACTGAGTCTTATATATGCGATGAACTTTCTGATAAGTACAAAAGGACAAGATACTAGAATGGTCGAACGGTCGTACCAAGCTAGTCCCATAAGTCTCTGTTTTAGCATATCTTCTTGGAAATATTTTGAAGTCAACAGCCAGAATACATAAGCATGTAAGAAGCACCTGCAGTAACCATCTTTAATGAGACTAAGATTCTATAGAAAATATAAAACCTCTGAAAAGATTATCAGAAAATGTGCCTACCGTGGATACCCTGTAGGATGATATGTTTTGTCTATGAGATTGAACCCCATCTTCCTGAAAAAAAGATCCAAATCTGTATTCAAGATTAAATTAATTAATTTAGAATTAACAACACAGCTGTAAGCCTGTTTAGTGCTTGTGCAGTGCATAATGCATTCTCTATATTTGGGATAAACTAATGTTTTCAACACAGGAAAAAATGAAAAATAAGACAAATATAAAAAATAAATAAATAATACAAAGAAAACTAATCATTACCTTCCAGCCAAAATACATAACAGCACCAACAAGGCAACAATAGTTGTATTTATATAAGTCCAATCTGCTAGAACCTGTATAAGATAGCTATTCTCATCAATCATGCTTATTAGGTGTGGTGTACACACTAGTGATCCAAGTCAAAAGAGTCCACAAACAAAGTGATCCGTTCAAACACAAGTAAAAAATAATTGCCAAAAAAACAAAAAAAACAAAAAAACAAATGAAAACCATCAATCCTCTCCTGGTTAATCTCTTCTTTATTCTTGAACTATCATTTTTTTTGTCCTTTCTTTTAGCGAGGGGAGGTTATTCAGAACAGTAATGAGAGAATGAGAATGCTTACAGTTGTATATAAAATGAATGGAACAACTATGTAGAGGAAATCCAGGGAAAGTGTAGCAATGTACTTGGCCAAGTTCTTAGTATGTAAAAAACCATTATCATTCTCATCCTTCTTTGACAAAGCCTCTGCAGAATCAGCACCTTAGTAAACAAAAAAAAAAAATTATATAAATACAACTAAATTACTTCTAGTGAAGAACTAAACAATTGAACACTTGCCAATATGCTAAGTGCCTAGTGGTAAGTTAGACAAAACGAAACACTGGTTGCACAAACATTCGGGAATCTAATGTTCAAAAGCCATTCATAAGCTTTCCAAGTCAAAACTACAACTCAATACTGCTTTGCCAAGCCAAGTTATTAAAGTAACTGGAAACCAATATGTTTCTCAAATTCTCCTTGGATTGCCACTCTAGATCAATTCATCTTTAAAACATCCCGCCTGGAAATATGAACTATGAAGAACCAAGATCTTCAACATCTACTGGTTTGACTTTCTACAATAATTCCATGCAATCTTCAATTTTTGAAGTAGTAAATCTAACTGTTATGCTCATAGTTAATAATTGTACCTACTATAATTGTCAATCTAAAAGGATAAAAGAAAAGAAAGAATAAATAAAAAGCATTCAATTTCTTTTGTCAGGGTAAAGGGGTAAGAGATCTACTAGGTATTTAAAACCACTGTTCTGGAGGGAAAACAATTTCTAAAACGTCAATACATTAACAGCACGTTTGGTTCACGGAATGAATTTTGAGGTAATAGGAATGTTATTCCATAAGGAATGGAATAGGCAAGGAATAGAATAGGAATTGTATTCTATTGTTTGGTTCGCGGAAAGAATAGACTTTAGGAATTATATTACCGTGTTTGGTTGGTTTAAGAAATAGAAATGAAATATGTTTTAAAAGACATAAATACCCTTATAAAAATATGTGGTGGTGTCGATGGTGGCGGTGTTGCTGATGGTGGTAGTGGCGGCGGCGGTGGTGGTAGCAGCAGAGCAGCAGTGGTGCCGGTGTTGGTGGTGGTGGTGGTGGCGGCAACGGTGGTGGTAGCGGTGGTGGTGGTAGCGACGGTGGTGGCGATGCTGGTGGTGTTGGTGGGGTGGTGGTGCTGGTGGCGGTGGTAGTGGCTGTGGCGACGGTGGTGGCGACGGCGACGGCGGTGGCGGTGGTAGTGGCGGTGGTGGCAATGCTGGTAGCGATGGTGGTGGTGGTGGCGACGGTGGTGGCGGCGATAGTGGTGATGGCGGCGATGGTCGTGGTGGTGGCCGCGGTGGTGGTGGTGGCGGCGGTAAGGGTGGTGGGGTGCTGGTGCTGGTGACGGGGGGTAAAATAGGAAGTAGAAATTTTAGGCTATTCCTGAGAACTCAGTAATAGCCTAATACCAGGGGGGGCCCTGGTAATAGCTATTACCTTATATGGGGGAATAGGGTATTACCAGGAATATTATTCCCAGTAATAGAAACGTTACCAAACAACGAAATAAGCCTATTACTGAGAATACTATGTCATTCCCGGCCTATTCCGTGAACCAAACGGGCCATAAGTACAACTTACAACATCAAAAGGATACAAGTAGGCAGCCAACTATTGTCCATTTCGCCTCAAGCTCAACTAATTCACAATTAAAAGGGGTTATGGACACAATAAAGCAACTCATAATTGCAAAAAGAAAAGAGTTGCCATTTCTAGATTGAGCACAAAAAAGTCAACTAGGATAATTGTTACATCAAAATTGAGCAGAAGAAATTTATCATCTTACTTCATTTGTGAATATACACAAACAAACAAAAAATAATCTGTAAAAGTATTTTAGCTAAATTGTGCATTTTGTTACCAGTTTGAGAATTGAAGCCAAAAGAACGTTGCAAGAGTATCACAATCTGTAACCCAAAATGAGTACCTATGAGAGCCTAATAGAGATACTGACAATTATGCAAAAGCCACAAGATTTACAAATTTGTTTAATTTAAGCCACATGTCTCTTACTTACAGAGAGAACTGCCGTGAGAGAAAACAATTCGAGCATAGAAGACCCGCTGAGGTTGCTAACAAACCTGATTGCATCATTCAAAAATCTAAATTTTCAATTTCAATGTTAATGCATTACAGATTAATGCAAGCATATACATATATATATTGTGTAATGTAGAAAGAGAGAGAGATCGTACTGTTCCTTGAGATGTTTGTTGGGATTCAAGGATTTCACAGGAGTATCCATGGATCCCAATACCTCAAGAATTCATGCAGTTACTGCAGTCACAATGATTAACGGCTTGAGAATATGCAGCCAAGTTCAATGGAGAAGCTGAAGTTGTATTATTCTTCAAGGATGATTCAGTTGCTTTATCCTGGAGAAGCAAGAATTAAAGAATTTTAAAAATGCCAGTTCATTAATCCATAACACCCACCCTTGTAAAGGAGTAATTGTCAAAATGTTAAAGCAAACTTTGTAAATCCCGATTAATCGTTCATGCATAATAAAATCAAGAAAATAACAAGATTCCCTTATCATAACACTCTTATCTATAGATGGAGAAAAAGGTTTTAATATAAAACAAGAAGCCTACATTTCATCTATCTTATACATCACCAATTAGAATACAGATTGTTAATTAAATAGAGAATTGTACAATCACCTTAATAAAAATAATCATTCATTCTCCAATTACTTGTAAAATCAAATTAATATTACTTGCATATGTTTCTCAATGCACAAAACACAATAGAAGAAGAGAGAGATTTCCTCCTCCTCCTCCCTCCTCCCTCTCTTCTCCATCCTCCAAAACAATCTAGATCTCTAATAAAACAAAGGAATTGAACTAAGCACAAGCCCAAGAACTCCTGCTAAGTGGGAAATACTTTAAAACTCCACAATGCATGGTTCAGCCTTAAGTATACAAAGAGAGTCAGTCGTGGTGAAACTTCACATCCGCATTTCCAAAGCATTATCTTAGCCAAAATACAGAAACTAGTTATGCTGCAGTGTAAAACATAGCATCTCAACTTAAACAAACAAACAATAAATAAATAATACAAAATTCTGTTAAGAAACTGAAAAAACGTGTTCTCCTTGTACCTTTGTTTGGGAGAGAAGATTAAGTAGTGAACTATATTTTCACCAGGTATAGAATATATAAGCAATATGAACTAGTGAACTATATTCTTACAAGAGATGAACAAAAATGAAATATGAACAATTGGTGAAGACTACACAGAGAGTTCACCACCAATCTTTCACTAAACATCTCTCTTAAGATTCAGAAGTTATTATCAGATTAACTAGCCTAATACTCAAATAAATACGGGCCTCATTCCAGCATCCAGCTCAAAAACTCCAACAAAAAATTTAAAGAAAATAAATGAATTAAATAAAATAAGCAGGTTGTGGTAAAAGCATCTGTATAGACTATCTAAGATTCATTGCCAGATCTTTCTTCCGTATTTCAAAGCAAATAGCATTAAATTTATTAATTAAGATCTAATGCCATTTATAACATATCAAGTTATTTAAACTTTAGCTTATGATCACCAATATATATAACATATCAAACCGCTCATATCCACGTTAACAGAAAAGCTATCAAAAGCAAAGCAGATACTTCTTGAAATAACATCATCAATGCAATTTTTGGGAAGAGGGTAGTACTGAGAACCTTATCATAAGCACCAAGTTCGATATGCTATCCACGTCTAGCTGCCACCAATCAATCAACAGCCTTCTGCAGTATGATTTTCGTAGAAAGACGAAGAAAAATTACATTAAATCAAAACATGAACAACTCATCTACGAGCCTAATTGTCCATATTTATACGCACATGCAAAGAGAGAACCTGGTCGCCGTTGCTTCCTCGTATATGGCGGTGAGAGGTGGCGCAGCGGCAATATCAATGGAGGACTCAATGCAGAAATCAATGGTGGTAGGTGGCCGTTGCTTCCTCTTATTCGTCTTCGTCCTCTGAGTCAATGGCCGATCGGAGAAAAACAGTACAGGCGACACTTTTTCCGATGGAGGAAGGGAAGTGTGCTTCAGATTCGGAATTAGGGGCTGCAAATAGGTAAAATGGCCAAATGGGTATTTTTCAATTTGTTTGATTTGCAAAATTAGGGGTTCTCAATTAAGATTTTGATGAACTTTTTAAAGTGATAAATTTTAGTTTGTCAAATTTTGTCTGAGCCAATCAGGTTATAGGCAATTACCTTTTTTCAAAATAGTTTTTTTTTTTTAAATGAAACGCTAATTCATTAATCATAAGCAGAACCGATTACAATACATATCGTTAGAATGGTAATACATTCTTTACCGTCAGACATAAAAACAAACTTTTTAGCAATGCTACAGAAAACTTGAATCGCAAACTGTTTTACAAATTTGAAACTGAAGTTGATGAATGGTAATAGTTTATTTTAGTCTCTATATTTTAAAATTAGTGTAATTAAAGATAACATGGTTAATAGTTAATACCTTGTGATTAAGTTGCATGGGGTTTGGCTGGGTGGTTCGTGACGAGATGGGGACGGTGTTGGGGGTTATCAAGTCTATATGCGTCTTGGGCTCTTTTTGGTTCGAGAAGCGGTGCTATTGGTGCCCGGGAGGCCTTGAGTTGGCTTAAGCATAAAGGTGGGTAGCAAATTATTTTTGAAATAGATGCTCAAGTGATTACACGAGGTGTGAATAATAGGATAAATATTACTCCTTTTGGGGCTATTATTGATGATATTCGTACTCAGTTGGAGCATTTGCCTGTTGTTAGTTTTAATTTTGTTAAGCGTGGTAGTAATATGTTGGCTCATATTGTGGCTAAACAGGCTTTATGTAATATCGGGTGGAAGTGGTTGCATTTGATGATTCCATTTCTCGTTTCCTTTCTGATGTAATATGCGGTTCCGTTTATTAATAATATGTTTTGTTGTTGGCTTTCAAAAAAATAAAATAAAATAATACTAGCATCAACCTTTAATCGTAATTTAGGATGTCAATTTTAAATGTTCAATTTTCCAACTAAAAAGAAATAAAAGTAAGTTTGACTATGGAGAATGATTAACACAATTCAAAACTTTGCCGAATTGAAAAGTTAGAGAGTTTAATTAATAAAATAAAATTTAGGATTTCGTATAGTAAAACGTTAAGATAAATTGAGTGGCATATTATCTTTAATTTGCTTATGATAGTATTTTATTTAAACATTGTTCATTGCATTTCTGGGTGCTATTAATTGAATTGAATTTTTTACACTTAGTGATTGAAGTTGTGAAGAACTAACCTATATATGATTGTTAAAAAATATCTTTGATACGATTTTTTTTTTTTTTAACATGAGTAATGCATAAGCCTGATACGAAATTATTTATAAGGGAATGTTGCTGACATGATAAATGTTTTTTGTGGTTCAGTTTAATTTAATCTACTTTTGAGACATATAGTCAGGGTTGTCCAGAAGTGAATGTAAAAAGGATTGTTGAAAGTGGGATTTGAACCCACGCCCTTTCAGACCAGAACCTTAATCTGGCGCCTTGGACCAACTCGGCCATCTCAACTTACATAAAACTTTTCTGAGATTTTGTTATTTAGTAGCAACGTACGTAAGTTTACATAACAAAATAATCAAGGAAACTTTGTTGAGCTCTTAAACTTACTTGCCGATTATAATGCAGATGTTTCAAAAGCGATGATGCGAAATGCACATGAAAATCACCAGCTGACTTCTCCACTTATTCAAAAAAGATATTGTATTGTTAAATTTGGTAATGTGAAATCATTACAACTAATAGTACAGTGACATCAAATTTAACAATGCTTATATTTGGCAAAGCCAAACTATATTAAAAACACAAATTATAAAAACGTTACTATTATTTTGAGCATAAACTCTGGCTCAGTAAACAAACTCAAATGTTGATGTGCACAAATCATCCACATAGTGTTGTTGTCGAGTTTTGAACATTGGGCTCTTCCCCCAAATATTGTATACTAAACCAGTGAGCTAAGCTCATGCAAACATATTTACCAATATTTTGAGCATAACTCATTACTATAATTTTAGTTATTTTTATATATTTTGAGCATAAATCATTTCAAAATTTTGAGCATAAGTTATTGCCATTATTTTAAGTATAATTCATGGATAAAGTTATTATTTATTAACCACTATCATTATTTTAAGTCTAAATCATTACTATAATTTAATCAATTTTTGGTATTTTGGGCATAAATCATTACTATAAATTAAATATAAAAAAATGTTTCTTATCCTTCCTGAATTTTCGCTCGCATATTTCCCCTCCTATGTGGCTTTCATTCATTAGGTCCCCATGAATGGGCTAACCCACTACTATTTAAAAAGATAATTTAGTAGCCAATTAACTAAAGTCACATCATGAGGGGTGATGATTCAAGAGAAAAAATATGAGAGGTATCTAGCATTGTTCAGGTGATCAAGGTATTGTGAGTGTTACTATTATTATTGTAATTAATATTGTATAGTCTATGGTAGTAGTGTGTGGTATTAGACTTAGTCTTTATATTATAGCCTATCTCTTAGGAGTGTTTAGAGGTTCAGTTGGATATACTCTCTGTAATCCGTATTCTGTTTCAATTGGAATTAATCTTCTCTCTCATCTGGTATCAGCCGAAGATCGATCCTATCATCTCTCTCCTAAAAACAACCCCAATTGTTCTTTTTGTACTAAGTGGGCGTTTGGTTCAGGTAATTTTAGATTACCTTACCTAGGTAATATGAGCCTGGTAATGTTATATTACCACGTGTCATTGTTTGGTTAAAGTTATGAGATTACCTGGTAATGTTGTTGATGGAGAAATTAGATTTCTCCATAAGAAAAGAAGAATGATATAAGGTTGATGGTTTTATCGGGACCGGGTCCACCATAAACGGGGTACACATAATATAGAAATGGGGGGGGGGGGGGGGGGGGGTGAAATAGTAATATTATTACTTAGGGTGTGAAGCCCAAAAGAATATGTACAAAGCCCAAAATATCGGTCCAAAATGGTGGCCCAAATAATAAATAAATAAATAAATAAATAAGCCAATGGACTAATAAATAAATAGAATAAAATAAGTCAAATGTGTTACCACCAAGACTCGAACCTAGGTGTACCAATAGGGACTAGGGAGGGCAAGACCCAGACCACCTGACTAGTGAGGAGATCTTGTCTTGAGGGATGTCTTTACATGGACCAGACCCCCCCCCCCCTCTTATACTATTAGAGAACCCCCCTGCACCCTCTACGTGTACGGCATCCAGCCCCCTTCAAATCCAACCAGACACGCATCTCACGTTGTCTTCTCCTTCAACCGCTTCAACCTCCCAATCCAGCCTCCTACCGCCACGTGCACGAACTTCTCACGAGCAACCCGAGGTGTAATGGGAAAGACACGCAAGTGGGGGAGCAAAGGGGTGCGCACCATCACGCTCCGTGCCTCACCAGGCGCTCCCCAAGGCACGTGTCCGGCCCCTTGGCCGCCACCCGGGTCAAGACTTGGGTCAAGACTTATCTAATAAAATAAGCCCCTTGGGGTCCCATGTCCCCATCAAAGGTGATTGCATGGAATTAATAAAGAAGCAAGACACAAAGATTTAACGTGTAAACAAAAACAGTAAAAACCACGGACATTTTTAGGAAATTCTTTATTATATTTATAGGATATACATAAGCAGCCATGGCTATAGAGTGAATGGGGAAGAAATACATAGAAGAAATATTAGTTATGACTGAATGAGCTACCCCCTTTGTCTGATCCCTACACCTTTATATAAGGCCATCAGTTGCAACTTCCGCTAATATCTAGGCCATATAAACTTCCTAGTTTATTGGTCTGACTCTCTCTTACTTGACTGCATCCCCCTTAACAGATAATAATGATAATAATATATGGAATATTATTCTATTAGTTATATTACATTATTACCTCAAAGCTAATGTGGCGGTAAATACTTTCTTGTAGCTCCTGATGATCTCTAGAATCCGAGCTCGGAGCTCGGGCGAGAGGCCGGTTCCTACCTTCACCACGCAATCGGGGTGGCTAAGGTCCAAGACGACCTCCTCGGTTTCCACCACGGGCTTGCCCCGTGGTCGGCCTTCTTCCTCCTACAATGCCCTTTTTAGTTATGGTATGGACATGGAGGTCTCGCTTTCCTATTTGGCGACATGCTCGTAGGTAGTAGCTCCGGCTAACCTTCTGGTCCCCCTCGAGCAACTCCGACTCCTGTTGGGGCTGGAAACTTGAGGCACATGTGTTCTATGGAGATCAAGCACCTGAGGTCCTCTAGAGTGGGTCGACCTAGTATAATGTTATGGCCTCGTGGGCATAATTGATCTTTAAAACCACGAACTCCACCTTCCACCTCTTGACATGGGGTGGTGTATCTATCTCCACCTCGAGATTGATTGAGCCTTTCGTCTCAATGGAGTCTCCCGTGAATCCGGATATATGGGTCCTTACCTGCCCTAGCTGTTTCCTTGACAACCCTAGTTGGATGAAGGTGTCATAATACATTACTTTTACCGAGCTGCATGTGTCAACTAGTACCCTGTGGACAATCTCATTGTTGATTTCAATCTTGACTACTTGGGCATCTCGGGGGGGGGGGGGGGGGGGGGGTAGGGGACCGACCATCTAGGAGGTCGCCGCTGATGAAAGTAATGGGTTCCATCCCCGGCCTCTTCTCTTGCGAAGGTTGTACGACCTCGCCCACATAGAGGCTTCTTGCCAACCTCTTCCTTTATACTGGTGTGTGTCGGCCTTCTAGTCCTCCAAACATGACGTGAATGACCTGCTTCTTCTTGGGGTGGGGATTATCTAACTCCTTTTCCTCCTCTTCGGTGAGTTGACCAAGTTATCTCTTGCGTGACACTGGGGAAGATTGCTCGAAGCCACTGCCCTTCTTCAATACGTTGCTAGAACCCCGCCCCTACCCTTGTCTCTTCACAAACTGCCCGAGGTATCCTCGCTGGATGAGATCCCCAATCTGGCGCTTGAGAAGTATGCACTCGTCTGTACCGTGCCCTATTTGACGGTGGAACCTACAATATTTATTAGGGCATACCTTCGGAGATATCTTCATGCACTCTCCGAGGTACTCCACAATCCACATGTCCTCCGCATGGTCCAATATGGTGCTCACCGGCTATGTCAGTGGGGTGAGGTAACGCAGGGAGGTTAACCTAGGCCCCCGACATGCTCGCGGCACAATGGCCTTGGCGGCCAGCGGTCCTCCTGCGCTTGTGGTGCATTATCCGCCCAAGTTTGCCCCTCCTCCTCATCTAGGCCTCCTCTATATTTGCGAACCTCGCTTCCGAGTAGGTCTTGGGTGGGTACTGGTTGAGGGCGCGATCGAAAGGACCCCCATCACCTCCCATTTTCCACTTAGTCAGGAACTCGAGTAGGGACTCCGAGCTCTTATGTTTTATGTAGCACAAATGGGTGAATTGTTTCTTCTTCTGGATGTTGCCCGCAGAGTAAGACATAAATTTCTTAGTGGGGTCGGCAAAATTTGTTATCGACCCCTCTGGTAGAGATCCGAACCACTCCTAGGCCTAGCCATCCAAGGTGAAGAAGAAGCCTCGGCACATGATGGCATCGTTGGACCCCGCTATCATCATGGCTGCTTGATAACGGGTGAGGTGAGCCCTGGGGTCTGACTCCCCCATGTAAGCCTTGATTGTGGGAAAATATAACTCTTTAGGGAGGGGCTCCGCCATAACCTCCTTGGTGAACGGGGTGGGCAACTCGTCCTGGGGCTCCGAGTCCCATCTCGCGCATCTATCTTTCTTTGGAGCTCATCCATTTGCTTCTGAAGCTACTCGACCTCATCACGGTGAGAGCTCGGAGCTCGATAACTAGTTTCTCCCGACCGCTCCACCTGGGAGGCTTGCTCTCGTCGCGGCGGGGCTTGGAGCCCGCGGCTCAGCCACCTTTGTGAAAATGACTCCTCTATCGGGGGATCGTTCGCAGTTGGCCTTGGTTCTAGCTAGTCCCAGGCCGGTATACAGGTGTCCAACCGCTCCAAGGTGAACTCGGTTTGGTTTGGTCGCCCCCTACTTGCTCCTCGGTGCCCCTGCCTGTCTTGACTAGCGCCACCTTCTCCTCGTCTACCTAATAGTTGGGGTGAGTTGACCCGCCCTCAATTTGAGATCTTGGGGCTCGGGAAGCCGGGTGCTCAGACACCTTCTCTAAGCTCATCTACGATGCGGGTCAATAAGGTGGAGGCTGGCTGGATTGCGACCACCCCCTTTTGGAGGCCCAGGACCGGGGGGCGGGGGATAGGAGATGACCCGTTGTTGCGATTGTTGTTGAGTTGATCTAGTAGGTCCCCAACCGACCTGATGGAGAGGGTTTGCCGACAAGCGGTCCCATTGAGGCCGTTCCCACTCGGGGTAACACGGGTGTTGTGTGAGTCATGCAAATTGCTAGAGTTGGATCTCGATATTGTCATAGCTAGTCAATAGCACGCTCGAGCTTGTAGCTCAACGATAGCATCATTGTTGGAGAAAATCTATTTCTCCATAAGAAAAGAAGAGTGATATAAGGTGATTGCATTGAATTAATAAAGAAGCAGGACACAAAGATTTAATGTGGAAACCAAAACGGTAAAAATCACGGGCACTTTTAGAAAATTATTTATTATATTTGTAGGTGTAAATGTACATAGGTAGTCATGACTATGGAGTGAATGGGGAAGAAATATGTAGAAGAAAGATTAGTTAGGACTGAATTAGCCTCTCCATTTGTCTGATCCCTGAGCCTTTAGCTGCATGTGTCAACTAGTACCCTGTGGACAATCTCATTGTTGATTTCAACCTTGACTACTTGGGCATCTCGGTCGGGGAGGGGACCGACCATCTAGGAGGTCGCCGCTGATGAAAGTAATGGGTTCCATCCCCGGTCTCTTCTCTTGCGAAGGTTATACGACCTCGCCCACATAGAGGCTTCTTGCCAACCTCTTCCTTTATACTGGTGTGTGTCGGCCTTCTAGTCCTCCAAACATGACGTGAATGACCTGCTTCTTCTTGGGGTGGGGATTATCTAACTCCTTTTCCTCCTCTTCGGTGTGTTGACCAAGTTATCTCTTGCATGACACTGGGGAAGATTGCTCGAAGCCACTGCCCTTCTTCAATACGTTGCTCGAACCCTGCCCCTACCCTTGTCTCTTCACAAACTGCCCGAGGTATCCTCGCTGGATGAGATCCCCAATCTGGCGCTTGAGAAGTATGCACTCGTCTGTACCGTGCCCTATTTGACGGTGGAACCTACAATATTTATTAGGGCATACCTTCGGAGATATCTTCATGCACTCTCCGAGGTACTCCACAATCCACATGTCCACCGCATGGTCCAATATGGTGCTCACCGGCTATGTCAGTGGGGTGAGGTAATGCAGGGAGGTTAACCTAGGCCCCCGACATGCTCGCGGCACAATGGCCTTGGCGGCCAGCGATCCTCCTGCGCTTGTGGTGCATAATCCGCCCAAGTTTGCCCCTCCTCCTCATCTAGGCCTCCTCTATATTTGCGAACCTCGCTTCCGAGTAGGTCTTGGGTGGGTACTGGTTGAGGGCGCGATCGAAAGGACCCCCCATCACCTCCCTTTTCCACTTAGTCAGGAACTCGAGTAGGGACTCCGAGCTCTTATGTTTTATGTAGCACAAATGGGTGAATTGTTTCTTCTTCTGGATGTTGCCCGCAGAGTAAGACATAAATTTCTTAGTGGGGTCGGCAAAATTTGTTATCGACCCCTCTGGTAGAGATCCGAACCACTCCTAGGCCTAGCCATCCAAGGTGAAGAAGAAGCCTCGGCACATGATGGCATCGTTGGACCCCGCTATCATCATGGCTGCTTGATAACGGGTGAGGTGAGTCCTGGGGTCTGACTCCCCCATGTACGCCTTGATTGTGGGAAAACATAACTCTTTAGGGAGGGGCTCCGCCATAACCTCCTTGGTGAACGGGGTGGGCAACTCGTCTTGGGGCTCCGAGTCCCATATCGCGCATCTATCTTCCTTTGGAGCTCATCCATTTGCTTCTGAAGCTACTCGACCTCATCACGGTGAGAGCTCGGAGCTCGATAACTAGTTTCTCCCGACCGCTCCACCTGGGAGGCTTGCTCTCGTCGCGGCGGGGCTTGGAGCCCGCGGCTCAGCCACCTTTGTGAAAATGACTCCTCTATCGGGGGATCGTTCGCGGTTGGCCTTGGTTCTAGCTAGTCCCAGGTCGGTATACAGGTGTCCAACCGCTCCAAGGTGAACTCGGTTTGGTTTGGTCGCCCCCTACTTGCTCCTCGGTGCCCCTGCCTGTCTTGACTAGCGCCATCTTCTCCTCGTCTACCTAATAGTTGGGGTGAGTTGACCCCCCATCGATTTGAGATCTTGGGGCTCGGGAAGCCGGGTGCTCAGACACCTTCTCTAAGCTCATCTACGATGCGGGTCAATAAGGTGGAGGCTGGCTGGATTGCGACCACCCCCTTTTGGAGGCCCAGGACCGGGGGGCGGGGGATAGGAGATGACCCGCTGTTGCGATTGTTGTTGAGTTGATCTAGTAGGTCCCCAACCGACCTGATGGAGAGGGTTTGCCGACAAGCGGTCCCATTGAGGCCGTTCCCACTCGGGGTAACACGGGTGTTGTGTGAGTCATGCAAATTGCTAGAGTTGGATCTCGATATTGTCATAGCTAGTCAATAGCACGCTCGAGCTTGTAGCTCAACGATAGCATCATTGTTGGAGAAAATCTATTTCTCCATAAGAAAAGAAGAGTGATATAAGGTGATTGCATTGAATTAATAAAGAAGCAGGACACAAAGATTTAATGTGGAAACCAAAACGGTAAAAATCACGGGCACTTTTAGAAAATTATTTATTATATTTGTAGGTGTAAATGTACATAGGTAGTCATGACTATGGAGTGAATGGGGAAGAAATATGTAGAAGAAAGATTAGTTAGGACTGAATTAGCCTCCCCATTTGTCTGATCCCTGAGCCTTTAGCTGCATGTGTCAACTAGTACCCTGTGGACAATCTCATTGTTGATTTCAACCTTGACTACTTGGGCATCTCGGTCGGGGAGGGGACCGACCATCTAGGAGGTCGCCGCTGATGAAAGTAATGGGTTCCATCCCCGGTCTCTTCTCTTGCGAAGGTTATACGACCTCGCCCACATAGAGGCTTCTTGCCAACCTCTTCCTTTATACTGGTGTGTGTCGGCCTTCTAGTCCTCCAAACATGACGTGAATGACCTGCTTCTTCTTGGGGTGGGGATTATCTAACTCCTTTTCCTCCTCTTCGGTGTGTTGACCAAGTTATCTCTTGCATGACACTGGGGAAGATTGCTCGAAGCCACTGCCCTTCTTCAATACGTTGCTCGAACCCTGCCCCTACCCTTGTCTCTTCACAAACTGCCCGAGGTATCCTCGCTGGATGAGATCCCCAATCTGGCGCTTGAGAAGTATGCACTCGTCTGTACCGTGCCCTATTTGACGGTGGAACCTACAATATTTATTAGGGCATACCTTCGGAGATATCTTCATGCACTCTCCGAGGTACTCCACAATCCACATGTCCACCGCATGGTCCAATATGGTGCTCACCGGCTATGTCAGTGGGGTGAGGTAATGCAGGGAGGTTAACCTAGGCCCCCGACATGCTCGCGGCACAATGGCCTTGGCGGCCAGCGATCCTCCTGCGCTTGTGGTGCATAATCCGCCCAAGTTTGCCCCTCCTCCTCATCTAGGCCTCCTCTATATTTGCGAACCTCGCTTCCGAGTAGGTCTTGGGTGGGTACTGGTTGAGGGTGCGATCGAAAGGACCCCCCATCACCTCCCTTTTCCACTTAGTCAGGAACTCGAGTAGGGACTCCGAGCTCTTATGTTTTATGTAGCACAAATGGGTGAATTGTTTCTTCTTCTGGATGTTGCCCGCAGAGTAAGACATAAATTTCTTAGTGGGGTCGGCAAAATTTGTTATCGACCCCTCTGGTAGAGATCCGAACCACTCCTAGGCCTAGCCATCCAAGGTGAAGAAGAAGCCTCGGCACATGATGGCATCGTTGGACCCCGCTATCATCATGGCTGCTTGATAACGGGTGAGGTGAGTCCTGGGGTCTGACTCCCCCATGTACGCCTTGATTGTGGGAAAACATAACTCTTTAGGGAGGGGCTCCGCCATAACCTCCTTGGTGAACGGGGTGGGCAACTCGTCTTGGGGCTCCGAGTCCCATATCGCGCATCTATCTTCCTTTGGAGCTCATCCATTTGCTTCTGAAGCTACTCGACCTCATCACGGTGAGAGCTCGGAGCTCGATAACTAGTTTCTCCCGACCGCTCCACCTGGGAGGCTTGCTCTCGTCGCGGCGGGGCTTGGAGCCCGCGGCTCAGCCACCTTTGTGAAAATGACTCCTCTATCGGGGGATCGTTCGCGGTTGGCCTTGGTTCTAGCTAGTCCCAGGTCGGTATACAGGTGTCCAACCGCTCCAAGGTGAACTCGGTTTGGTTTGGTCGCCCCCTACTTGCTCCTCGGTGCCCCTGCCTGTCTTGACTAGCGCCATCTTCTCCTCGTCTACCTAATAGTTGGGGTGAGTTGACCCCCCATCGATTTGAGATCTTGGGGCTCGGGAAGCCGGGTGCTCAGACACCTTCTCTAAGCTCATCTACGATGCGGGTCAATAAGGTGGAGGCTGGCTGGATTGCGACCACCCCCTTTTGGAGGCCCAGGACCGGGGGGCGGGGGATAGGAGATGACCCGCTGTTGCGATTGTTGTTGAGTTGATCTAGTAGGTCCCCAACCGACCTGATGGAGAGGGTTTGCCGACAAGCGGTCCCATTGAGGCCGTTCCCACTCGGGGTAACACGGGTGTTGCGTGAGTCGTGCGAATTGCTAGAGTTGGATCTCGATATTTTCATAGCTAGTCGATAGCACGCTCGAGCTTGTAGCTCAACGAGAGCATCATTGTTGGAGAAAATTTATTTCTCCATAAGAAAAGAAGAGTGATATAAGGTGATTGCATTGAATTAATAAAGAAGCAGGACACAATTATTTAATGTGGAAATCAAAACGGTAAAAATCACGGGCACTTTTAGAAAATTATTTATTATATTTGTAGGTGTAAATGTACATAGGTAGTCATGACTATGGAGTGAATGGGGAAGAAATATGTAGAAGAAAGATTAGTTAGGACTGAATTAGCCTCCCCATTTGTCTGATCCCAGAGCCTTTTATATAAGGTCATCAATTGCAACTTCTCATAATATCAAGGCCATAAAAATTTCCTAGTTTATTGGTCTGACTCTCTCTTATTTGACTGCATCTTCCTTCACAAATAATAATGATAATAATATATGGAATATTATTCCATCAGTTATATTATCTCAAAGTTGATGTGGCAGTAATGTTTCAATGTATGTGATTACCTCCATTTTCTTAAGTAATCTTAGATTACCTTAAATTATTCCAACTTTGCTCTTGTTAATTAATCTTTATATAATAATAATAATAATAATAATAATAGTATATGTGTATATAACAAGGTTGCAAAAAAGTTAGGCGCCGAGGGGGCGCCTAGCGCCTAGGCGTCGATTTTTTAAATTTTTTATATTTTTTTATTTTTTAAAAAATAAAAAAATAAATAAAATTTAAACTAAAAATTTTAAAATTCAATAGTAAAACATAAGGTTCCTCTATTTTTTTTTTTTACAAATTATTTACGTAAGTGGTTGTAAAATCGTTTTGAATATTGTTGAAACCATCTAAATACATAAAAAATTAAAAATTAAGAGCAAAAGAAGCATTTTTTGGAGAAATTAGAGGGTCAAACCGCCTTTGACTGTTTGTGGTGTATAGATCTCAAAAAAATACGCGATTTGAAAAACAAATTGTCCAAAACGGACAACTGAGTCAAAAGTTATGCCTTGCCAAAGTTTATGCACTTTTCACCACAAAAAAAAAAAAAAAAAAAAAAAAAAAAAACAATAATCGGCCGCCTAGACCACCTAGCCGGCCGCGGAGGGAGGCCGATTCCAGTCGAATCGTCCGCGGCCGGGCGGCGCGATTTTTGCAACACTGGTATATAATCAAATATACATGTTTTGTATATTATATATTTATTTTTTTAATATTTAAGCGCGTGCACTCGCGCACACAGACACTTGGTAATATTATATTCTACCATCTAAACCAAACACATAGGGGGCATTTGGTTCAGGTTATATAAGATAACCAAGATTATATTTGCTTGGTAATATAAGATTCTCATGTTTGGTTCAGGTTATGTAACTTTCCCAGGGAATGTCAGATAACATTCCCATTAAGTTTTTAGCTATTAGAAGGGAATGTGAGATACCCTCCAATTTCTTAGGTAATCTCACATTCCCTTGTCTTATTACAAATGTTGGGCTTTTTATTTTTAATCAATTTATCTATTTACTGTTGTCTTATTTACATATCTTAATTTTAAACCAAACACAGTAATCTAACATTCCCAGCAATATAACATTCCCTAAGGTAATCTAACATTTCGTGAACCAAACGCCCCCCAAAGTAATCTTAAATTCTAAAAACCTCATATTACTTTCCTGGAGGTAATAACTTTAGGGTAATCCTAGATTCTATGAACCAAACGCCCCCTTATTAAGGGATTTAGTGCAATCCTATTGCGTTAAGGAGAAGAGTGGACGTAAATTGGATTTTGGCCGAACCACTTCATAATCTCTCTTTATCTTTTATAATGCATTTACATTCTATTACTTAAACAGTCAACCTAACTTTGAAAATAACAAACACGTGCAACACAAGTAAAAATGGATAAAATGTATGGTTCGATGTGCGTACTCAAAACAAAACTAAGTTCAAGTTTACTCAAGCTCGCTTAAGAACTTTTTTTTTTTTTTTGAAATAAAGGCAAACAAAATCTACTCAAATCTTAGGGAAAACAAAGTTAAAATCAAACATATAGATCTCCATGCTGAAGGTATAAAGCAGAAATACATGACAAAAACCAACACCTGTCATTCTCGTCAACAAGAAAATTCTAGTAAAAGAAGCCAAGAACTTTTCCTCCAGCATTCTTTCTCCTGGCTTCCTCGTGGTCCATGATGCCGGCAGATGTAGTCAGCATAATGTATCCAAACTGTCTTGATGGAAGCAACCTTGCAGTCCACCCTTCAATATCCTTGACACCAATGTCAAAACGAGGATTAATTACACCACACTTGTTTAACCTCCCATTCAACTCAATGACAATTTTACCTGCTCTGTGATCATCCACATACTCAAACTCCCCAATGTATCCATGCTTCTGCATCACCAGAAGAAACTTGACAATCACTTTTGAGGAAGGCCTAATCATAACCTGTCTCTTTCCCCTCTTCTCAGCATTGTACATGCTCTTCAGAGCATCATTCAACACGCTAACTCTCACCATTTTTTAGCAAAAGTTCCAAACACTGACTCGGAGAAGAGGAAAGAAATCAACGCTTAAGAACTTTTGAAAAATATTTTAAAATCTTACAAGTCTATTCAACCCCCACGACCCCACTCCCTCTAGATTTGTACGGTTGTACCCCTAACCATCGGGACCAATTAATATTTACCATATTTTCTTTTGTAACCATATATCTATCCACAATTTATAAATTAAATTTGATCACACTCAAAATTCCCTACACATCTCGCTATTTTTTTAAACTAGTTTTTGCCCCGTGCGATGCACGGCATAAAATTTAAGTAACTTTATTATTGATAATATTTTAAAAATAATAAAATAAAATATTAATCATAAAATTAAAACTTATTCTGAAATGTATTTTTCTTTAACAATACTAAATTGGTTGTTATATCGAACATCACATACTGTTAGCATATATTATAAAGAATTGGGTATGTTATAACCACATGAGATTAAAAAAGTGTACATTAAAATAATTATATATATATATATATATATATATATATATATATATATATATATATATATATATATATATACACACACACACACACACACACAAACACACACACACACACATTTTTATAAAAAAAAAAATTTTAAAAATTAGGAAATCAAACAATATACAATAAAAAATTATGAAATTAAATTTTTTTATATATAAAAACATTTATTAATATGATTTGCAATTAAAGCCTATAGTACATATACTTGACAATATATTAATAAAAAATACAGTATCATCATCATACATTGAAACTAACTACGAAAATCTTTTCTTAAACATTGCTTAATAATAATAATTATATACGTACAACATATATAAATCTAAAATAAATATGAAATATTTCATGACATGAAAGAAAAAAATAAAACATGCAATGCTAAGCCCAATAAACATTTAATTATCTATCCATATAACCCAGTTACGTTGCATTTCAGCCCAATACCCCGAGCCCATTAACCCAATTATAAAACCTGATTACCAAACCCTAATCCATATTTTTTGACGATTGCGCTTCCATATACTTTGTTGCGTTCGTCATTCTCTCTAAAATGTTCACTGACTTACGCGAACCTTCTCTGTTTCCGGCTTCTTGACACACTCGATTTTAAATCATCGCACGTCCAAGTAATCCACTGCTAAAAAACTTTTCAGATAATTTGACTGTAGCTTTTGGCCGTTGTGGAATTGCTTTCTTCCCCAAATGCCGATCTGAAAAATCGGGTGACCGGAGCAGATCTAAAACAAACTAATAAATACAGTATCATCTTCAGGTAAAACTTATTGTTTAAAACGAAATTAAGAAATACATCATATTTTCTAATTACTTAATATCAGTTCAATAATTATTTGTTTAAACTTACTCGTCTCTCCAATATTATTGTTCATGCAACTGATTTAAATTTTAAAAAAAACTTTTTTTCTATTTAGTAACTGATTTAGTAACTTTTTTTTTTAAAAAAAAAATTTCCCTCTCAAAACTATATTAGAATGAACAATTAAATTGTTGTCGATCAACAAAATTGTAAGAATAAAAAAACAGGTTAATCTTATTTTTTAAAATCGGATATTCTAATTTTTTTTTTCAGTAAACAATAAATTAATTTATATAATAAAATGTTAACTTAAAAATACTGGAATGTATTACCTGCTTCATCATTAAATAACAATAATTGTAGATTAACATGTATTAAAAATAGATAAGTATGTTGCATTATATACCTTAAAATGATGAAATTTCATTTAATTGGTAGTTAATACCTTAAAATGATGCAATTTCATTTAGGCGGGAAATTGATTGGCAAAAAATATTTTGTTATTATATAGAGTAAGATAAGATGAAAGGCTTTAATTACTTTCAAATTTTTTACCAAATCTTGAAATTACCATATTGTAAATTATATATAACACATTTTAAGGTACAAAATTATCATGCAATATGTCAAATATGTGAACAAGTTTTACAAAGTAACGGTATTGAGGTTATTAATGCAAAGTGCCTTATTTTCCTCGTAACCACAAACCACAAAACCAACTCAACCAGATTACTCTGCTATGCATGCCATGCCCATCTCTCTTTTGAGTTTGAGTCACTCGTTCTCATGAAACACTCTCACTCATCATAAAAAAAATTTTATTAAAAATATTAAATATTTATACTGCATACAAAATAAAATCCTTAGACACAAATTTTTTCCTGAATTTCTTTCAATTCTCACTTTTATTTCTCTTGTCCGTACAAAGTGAAAACAAATTTATCTATCGGGGGCTGGATTTGCTGATTTCCGGCCAAGAAACTAAAGAAGAATCCGAATTCCATTTGTTTAACCCAAACTCCTCCCTTCTTTCCGGCCAATGTCTACTGCCTCTGCCGCGCCATCGCCACCGCCACCGCCACCGTCGCAATATGTTTCTCCGCCGCCGGTTACCCTTCTCTTGATAGCCTTCCTCCTCGTGTTCTTCTTCCTGGGCATTTTCTTCGTGGTATTCTGCAAGTGTTGCATACAAACGCTGTGGCAAAACCGGCGTGGCCAGGCCGGAGCTCCGGTGGGTCCGGTGGGCAACGTCGATTCCCCGGGGATCGACCCGTCCATCATTGAATCCTTCCCCACGTTCACCTACTCGAGCGTGAAGGATTACCGGAAGGAACAGTATGGGTTAGAATGCGCCATTTGCTTGGTGGAGTTCGAGGACGCCAGCGTGTTGCGCCTCTTGACCTCCTGCAATCACGTCTTCCACCAAGAATGCATCGATCTTTGGCTGGAATCGCACAAGACTTGCCCGGTCTGCCGCCAGGCCCTCGACTCTCCGGCGAAGTCGACTTCGCCTTCCCCGCCTCACTCCGCCCTGGACGGCACCGCCATGCCCCCGGACAACTTCCAGGACGACACCGAGCTGCCCGGGGACATGCACAGCATCACGATAAAGGACGATGTGGGTGAAGAAGCAGACAATAATAATAATTCAGAAACCAGAACCAGCACGGTGGGACCCGGCGCAGCCGGGGACTCATCCCCATGTGTCACTAATAAGCAACGTGAATCTATTGTAACGTTTAATACTAACGATGGAAACCATAATAATGATGATAATAAGGAAGAAGAGAAATTCTCGAGGTCTCATTCAACCGGGCATTCAATAGGTAGGAGTAGGGGAGGGGAGGATAGGTTTACTTTGAGATTGCCTGAACATGTGAGGGCAAAGATTATTAGGGGTCATAATGCAACCAAAAGTTGCACCGCGTTTGGAGAACACAAAAATAAAACAACAACAACATCAACAACCACCCCAGAAAATTTTGGTTTTAGTCAGGTTTGATTAAATGCATGCAAACACGGAAAAGAGATTAGAGATTATTAGGTTAGCTAGGTTCTTTTATTCATACTTTCATTATTTGTTTTCTCTCTTTCTTTACTTCTCAATTTTGTTGCTTATACAAAGAAGATAGCTTAGTCACTGTGTTCGACCGTGGGATTGAAATCCTGGGCTACACCCAAAGAAAGAGAAGATAGCTTAGGTACATGTGTTAATTAGGAGATGCATACACACATATATATACATATATTCTTTGAGTTTTCTTTATTGATCGAGAACAGTAGTCAGATTTTGGTTACCAGATACATACGTATGTTTATTATTATTACAAGTAGGAAAAAAAAAACAAACAAAAAAATGCTTAAAATAATGAAGTATCCATTATTTTCCATTTGATTCTATCATCCGTTATTTGTGTAATTTGGCAATTAGCTTTTAATTTAAACATATACATTCTTTGTCTTTTTGAAATGTGGCTAATTGAAACCCCGTTAGATTAATTAGTTTCATATTGCAAAATATGAATATTAGTAAAATATGCAGAGAAAATAGGTTAATTACTTGGCATAATCAACAATCACAAACCTGAGTTGGTATTCAGTGTCTCCTAAATTAGGGGCTGTATTGACTTTTGTAAACTTTTAAAACTTTTTTAAATGATAGATTTTAATAAATTTTTATTGACTTTCATTGAGTCTTTCAAAACTTTTTAAAACTTTGTAACACTCTATAAAAGTCTTTATAAAAATCATTCATAAACTTTTATCAATTTTTTATTTTAAAAAGTCTATAAAAAGTCATTGAAATTCTAAATTGAATATATCCTTACAAACTTTCAATCATTTCGATTCTTATTGTTTATAATTTTCTTAGATATAATATATTATAAAATTCTTCTTTTTATATAGTTCTTCACCCAATCAAAATATAATTACTAGTTGCATAAAATAAAAAAATAAAAAAATAATCTTAATAATATATATATATATATATATATATATATATATATATATATATATATATATATATATATATATAATTATACTTGATATACAGCTGCTAGACATCAAGCAAACAACTATTATTTGCAAAAGCAATGTAGGACTGCGAACATCAACAAGGTGCTACTGTTTGCAGCCTCAAATTGTTGTTGCGAACAATAGTTTGCTTTTAAAAGATTAAAAATTAAAATATACAAGTATTTATATGAATATTATGTAACATATAGTAAATTTTGACAGTGATTGATGAAAAATTAGCTTTGTTCATGTATTTAGGAAAAAAAAGTTCTTAAAGAAAGTTTAGAAGTTATGGAGAAAAAGTTCGTAGAGAAAGTTTAGAAGTTTGGGATAAAAAGTTCGTAGAAGAAAAAAATAAAAAATCAAAATATACAAGTATAATGAAAGTAAAAATAATATTATATCAAAATTTAGGAGGAAGATGGTAAAGTTTAGAAGAGAGAAAAAATTAGTAGAGTTTATGTATGAAGAAAAAAATAGGATAATGAAGAAAAATTAATTTATTGAATTTAGGTATAAGGTTTATAAAGTTTAAATAGGGAGAAAAAAAATAGACAGAGAAAATCTTCAGAGTTGGTAGAAAGAAAATTTTGAAATCTTGGGGTTGAGGGTTGGATTTCAGCTATTTATATTTGAGAATGAAAAGTCTACAAAAGTTCTAAAATTAAAAAGTCTACACAAATTTATAACTTTTTGAATATCACATGACTTTTAAAGACTCTTTAAAAGTTTTAATCGAATACCACTCCACTTTTAAAAATTCTTTAAAAATCTTAATTGAATACCACTTGACTTTTAAAAACTTCTTAAAAATTTGAATTGAATACCCCAAACTTTTAAAGTTCTTAAAAGTCTTTAAAATTTTATAAAAATCATGTTTGAATACGCCCTAAGATCATTTATTTGAATTTTATGATGACATGTATATGCCGTATACTCATATGAGTAGTGTGCAGATTATGGTTGGACTTTTTATACATGTTAATTTGATTTGGACTAATAAACTTTGGATTTTAATTTGCAAGAGGGAATGATGTTATATATATATATATATATATATATATATTTAAATCAAGAGGAGGGGGACACCCAAATAAAACATTAATGATCACTAGCCACGTTTCGGGTTTGTGGTGTACGTCTTGCGAAGCTTGCTCCTAGTTTGTCCTGCTGTATGATCTCCCGTATTTCCGGTGGTTCTTCCAGAAGGATACGAAGGCCTAAGTGATGCTCCAGAGCCAACAAGGCCAATTTGTCCGCCGCCCTATTTTGCTCTCTGTATACATGCTCAAAGTACACCTCCTGCAGACTTCCGGCTTGTTTAATGCATAGGTTGATGACGTTGTTGCCGGATCTTCGTCCGTCAGACTCCTCTCGAAGCTTCCTCACGATGATCTTTGAGTCGCATTCCACCAAGAGTTTGGTTACACCGCAGCTCTTTGACGCATTGATTCCTTGTAGTATCCCCAGGCTTCCGCTTTTTCTACTGTGCATCGGCCTATGTTGTATGTAAAGCCCTTGCACCAACTTCCTTGATGATCTCTTATCAGACCTCCACAGCCAGCTACCCCCCCCCCCCCCCCCCCCGCACGTTTGCAGTATCTATCTGCATTTAGCTTAAGCCAACCAGAAGATGGTTTTTGCCATCCTATCTGGTTCTCCACCGCCGGCAGGTTCATCTCCATTGAGCTCCTCCTCGATACGAATGCCGCCTTGACCTCTGAATCATAACGTTTGAGGAATTCCATCTTTTGTTCATGCGCCGTTGATATAGAGTTGAAAACCTCGTCATTCCTCCACCGCCAAATAGAAGCTGTTAGATGTGATCTTTCTCCTGGCACGTTCGTAGTCAGTGAGAATTTTTCCATGCTTCACTAGCCACATGAACATGCTTATTTTCACCGGAACATGGAGTTTCTATATTTTCCTCCATTCGGTGTCCATTGCGGTCGCCGTGTCCGGTGGTATTATCATCTCGTATGCAGACTTAACAGAGAACCTTCTGTTTGGTTCCATTCCCCATCCAATCTCGTCTTCCATGCTCTCATCAGCTAGGACAAAGCTTGCGTGCTTTTCTTTAATTTCAACCGACAACGCTTGCTCAATGGACTCCCATTTCCAACCAGTCCACTTATCCCAGAGGTCTGAGACGTTCGCGTAGAGGTCGGGGAGGCTTAACGTAGTGCGCATATGCTCATACAGAGGTTTTGGCGAGATCCACCTATCCATCCAGAATCTGGTGATCCTTCCATTGTGCACAATGCGCGATAACCCTTTCTCTAAAGTCTCCTTTGCTTCACTAATGCCTCGCCAAACGTTCGATATCTTTCTTCTTCTCGTCGCTCCAGGATGATGTTCTCCCCCTGCGTTGTACTTTGAGGTTAGGGTTTTGGCCCATAAAGAGTTTGGTTCCTTCTTTAAACGCCAGCCTAATTTCACCATATAAGCCAGATTTAAATCATGCATACTTCTCAGACCTAAACCCCCGGCCTTCTTTGCGGTCGTGACCAAAGCCCAGTTTGTAAGGCTAAGTTTATTTCCAGCCGCGTTGCCGCCCCAAATGAACCTTCTCGTTCGTTTTTCTATCTCTAAACAAATGCCCTTTGGAAGAGCCGCAGTCTGCATAGTGTAAACAGGGATGGCGTTCAAAACTGACTTGGCTAAGACAACTCTTCCCGCCATGGAGAGGGTTTTTTATTTCTACCCTTCTAGTCGTGCTGAAACCCTTCCAAGGAGACCCGAGTAAGTGTTGCACGTTGCACATTACCCGTCCATGAAGAGTCGGGACACGAGGTACCTCCCAAGGTCATTCATCTTCGCAATATTTAGGTTTTTGGCAATCTCATCCGTGAGGGCCGTATCGGTGTTTTTTGAAAAATGCACCTGAGATTTGTTCAGGCTTATTTTTTGTCCCGATGCCCCCACAAAACCGGTCTAGGCAAGCTTGAATCACTTCTACTTGTTCAATCGAGGCTTCCAAGAAGAGCACCATGTCATCTGTAAAACAAAGATGGGTTAGAGAAGGTCCCGAGGGAGCCAATTTAATCCTCTTCCATCTGTTCCTCGTAGCTTCCGTCACAATCAACTGGCTTAGTCGTTCCATGCACAGGACAAAGATGGCTGGCGACATTGCATCCCCTTGCCGGATGCCCCATTCCGGGATAAACGGCTCGAGCCTCTCCCCGTGCCACATGATAGACAGTCTAGAAGTTCTGATGCATGTCATCATAATATTTCTCCAAGATTCATTAAAGCCTGCCCACTCAAGGGTGTCTTGGATAAAGCTCTAAGATAGGCGGTCGTACGCTTTCTCGAGGTCCAGTTTAATCGCCATGTAACCTTTCCTCCCACGCTTTGCCCGCATGGAATGTATAACCTCTTGAAAGATAATCACATTGTCCGATATCTGCCTTCCTGGAACAAATTAGCTCTGGAAAGGACCTACAATCTTTGGCAGGATACATTTAAGGATGTTAGTTATACATTTTGTAATGATTTTATAGCTTACGTTACATAGACTTATCGGTCTATACTGCTTGATGGTCTCCAGAGCCTTGACTTTGGGAATGAGGGCGATGAGCGTGTCATTGATCCCCTCTGGGATCGATCCCGTCGTAATCGCCTTTTTAACTAAGCTGAAGATGCTATCACCCGTCACTGTCCAGATGCGTTGGTAAAAACCGGCCTGAAATCCGTCCGGGCCCAGGGTTTTGAAAGGTTTCATGTCTGATAAGGCATTGTGAACCTCCTCCTCCGAAACCGCTCTATTGAAAATGGTCCAGTCAGTGTTGGTCAACTTCGGGAAATTCGCTCCTAAAACGGCCCCCGGGACTTCTTCGGCTTCTTTCGAGAGTAGCTTTATATAGTAGGCTCGGATATGTTGTTTTAGGGCAGCCTCATCTGAGATCCATTCGCCATTGTCATTCATTAACTTGGTCACAATAGGACGCGACTTTCTGATCGTAGCCGCGGCGTGGTAGTATGCAGTATTTCTGTCTCCTGACCGGATCCAATCCTCACAGGGGCGCTGGAACCAAATGAACTCTTCCTGGTGTAAGGTATTCTCTAACTCTTCCCTAAGTCGGTGTTCAAGTTTGGCTAGGCCTCTTTGGTAGCTGTCAGCCATTATCCGTTGGATGCCAGCTAGCATTCTCATCAAATTATTTTTCCGTTTGAAAATGTTACTGAACACCTCCTTATTCCAGTTAGCTAGCTCAATTGCGAGTCGGCTCGTGTTCTCCATGATGCTTTGGTCCTGTTTCCAGACCCTCCCTGTAATTTTGTGCACGTCCGCATGTAGGGTTGTGCAATCGGACGGATCGGATGGCATATAGGGTCCTCCGATCGGATTTCAGATATCAATTTTGACTACCCAATCCGTTTTATTTTGTTGACTTATCTGTTCGGTTATAACGTTGTTCGAATTGGATCGGATCGGTCGGATATCTGACAGTATTTCAGTTTTTTAAAATGTACAAATCAAATAATAAATTCGAAAATCAACATCAAAAGCACATTAATATCTAACTGAAAGTCTGAAATACTAAATAAATAAGTAAATAATTGATAGTGTAATAGACTAATACTGTAATACTAACTTAGTAATTGGTATTACTAAGTAGTCTATTAACTAACACTAAGAGTCTTAAGTGTCTAAGACTCTAACAAAAGTAAATAACTAAGTTGATAGTGACATAGTGTTACCTACTCAACTGTTACAGACCAAAACTCTACACAACTACATACACAACTGTAAAGGAACTAAGGAAGTAACAAATTTACAAAATACACTACTTATTAGTGATTACTGAACAGTCTAATTAAACTCTAAACTGAAGCACCAAAAATCTAAAATCAGCAACTCAGCAATTGCAAGTGTCAAACTACTCAACTCCTAGACTCTTAGAATTCAGACAATTAGACCTATTCTCCTTCCTGTGAATTGTGACAAGTTAGTGTAAATAATTAGTACACAAGCAAGTAAGCAACTGAGCAAGCATTAGAAAATGAAAAACATAGAAGGGATTATATCAATTTTGGCTCAGTAAGCATTTTTTCCATATCATTTGGATTAAGGGCAAGTTGCTTCAATATAACTTAAGTATAGAGAAACTCACCAACTTAATCCTTTTCAGATTAAAGGTGGAAGCTTCATCATTGCCAAGTGCCAACTTAAAGAGAACAAACATAATAAAATAGTTCATACATTACCAACCAAATGCCCAAGGGACTTGAGGCAGCAACTTAGTAAAAGTTACCAGGTCATCATACTTACAAAGTTACAGATGTCCAGTGTAATTGAGTCAAACACATTGGGCTCAAAAAAATACTAAGTGAGATATTGAGATAGTGAGATTAGATTGCAATTGAGTCAAATAGTCAAATACTGTAAAAGATTGCAATAAAATCAAGTAATGTAAATAATAACATTACAAGAATTGTAGAAAGTGTAGAACCAAGAGACCTCCCACTTCCACCATCACCACTTAACTCTGCAAAATAAACAAAAGTTAAAAGTATTAACAATTTAAGTAATTTAAAATATAAGTATAAACCAGTAAAAGTTATACCGTTTTCAAACCTCTCCAACTCTTCCAGATTCTCCTCAATACATAAAGGAGTATTTTGCATTCTAAGTCAATCTTGTGTACACACCAATGCTTCCACAATTTTTGGAGTTAAAGAACTCATAAAAGGATCCAATACTCTCCCAGAAGCACTGAAGGCAGATTCTGAGGCAACAGTGGAGATTGGAATGACTAGGACATCCCTAGCAAGCTTAGACAGAAATGGAAACCTAGCAGAGTTGATCTTCCACCATCCAAGTATATCAAAAGATTCTTCATCTTCAACTATTGCCTCACTCAAGTACATATCCAACTCAGTTTGTTTCTTACCCCCAGACTCCAATCTTTGTTTTTTAATTTGGGACTTCAGAAAATGTTGTGGCTTCCCAACAGAAACAGAAGAGGCAGATGTAGCCTGAACAGAAACAGGCACAAAAGGGACAAACACAGAACTGACAGAAGGGACAGAACTAACAGTAGAAGAGACAGATGTACAATAATCATCAAATAATTCAGTCAGAGCAGCAACTACTTTGTCATAGAATGGTTTACCTTTTACCTCACCATAAATATGATTAAACTGAGTAGGCATATACTCTAACTTGTCTCTAGGGTCTAGAATGTTTGCAAAAAAAAAAAAAAAATCATTAGATTCATTTTTTCAACATCACCCCAATACTTCTCAAATTTTGCCTTCATATTTTTCCCCATATCACCAACTGCCCCACCAGCTTCCACCATGCCTCTCAATAGGCAGTATAGATCAGAAATCTCAGTAAAGAATGTGTTTAAGGTGACATATAAAGAACCAGAAATTCTAATGATCATATCATAAAAACACTTCAGTAACTGAACCAAACTGCTAACAGATTCCCAGTCCATAAAATCAGGAATTGAATTACCCAAATCCAGATTTTTAAACAAATCCAGATTCAGGGTTTTAATTTCCCTTTCCAGAGACTCAGAGAGACAGACACTGTTATACAGTCAGTCAGTCATGGTCTCATGTTCATCCGGCATCATTATCTGGATTTAGGGGGAAGGGGCTTCCAACAAATCACTATATCATAATTTTCAGAGACTCGGTTTGCAACAAACACTCAATCAGTTAGTGCTTCCACCAGATATATGACATAACATATCATAAATTCTCACAAAATGTGAAAAACAATTCACAAACTGACAGTATCAAAGTAGGGTTTGCAAAAAACACTTAATAAGTCAGTGCTTCCACCAAATATTCACATAAGTGGCATAACGTATCACAAAATCGCATAACAACACATCATGCATCAAATTTAAAAAACTAGGGTTAGAAGATTTACTTCGTTTCTCATAGATACCCCGGAAAACAAGGGCTTCTTTTTACCAATATCGCCAGTAGAGGTCACAGCACCAGACACCAGCACCAGCAACAACGCCAACAAGGGCTTCCACCAACACCTGAGAGACCAAACCACTAGAGTACCGGACTACACAACGGGTGGTTGTGGAACTGAGAGATTGAGAGACTAGGAGTAACGGAGTATCAGAGAGTGGGAGAGAAATCTCAGATGAGACTATGAGAGTATGAGAGAATGAGTCTATGAGAGAATGAGAGAAACGGAGAAAGAAAGTAAGAAACCCTAGCTTCGACTCCGCGATGAGCAAATGAAGAGAGATTTGATGGATTAGGCAAATCAACATATATATATATATATATATATATATATATATATATATATATATATATATATATATATATATATATATATATATATATATACTTCGTCTAAACGACGACGTATCTAACACAGCCCTAGGTAACCCTACGCTTAATCAGATATTCGGACGGGTCGGGTGACTTAATTCATCCCCCAATCCGAAACCTCTTTACATGAAGTTGTTTTACGGGGCGGTTCGGTTTTCCTTCGTCGGGTTCGGTTCTCAACGGTTTGGGTAGACCGTTTTTCGGTTTTTTCGGGTCCTACACAGCTCTATCCGCATGTGTGAGCCATGCTGCATGAAAATTAAAATGGGAAACCTGTTTCAGCAAACGGTGCCCGTGCATTTGGATTAACACAGGTGGGTGGTCTGAAGTTATATGCGCCAAGTGCGAGACACGCGCATCGAGGAAGCTGGTTCTCCAATCTATATTGCATAAGGCCCGGTCGAGACGGGCCTTTTGATTGTATCACTATCACTGTCTTTGACCCAGGTGATGCTTGCTCTGGAGTACCCCAAATCAATGAGCCCCTCCTCCTGAATCCAGTTGACGAAGTCCGAACTTCAACGCGAGGAATAAGAGCTGTAATTTCTCATCTCCTCCATGTTAATAACCGAATTGAAGTCCCCCGCCACTAGCCAGGGTCCTATAATACCTCTTGAAGAGTGGTTGAGGTCTTCCCATAGCTGTCGCTGTAGATGGTGGGTGCTACAACACAACTTGTTTCAAGAATCATTTTAGCCTTCCACACAAGTTCAATTCTCAAGCCAATAACTAAGCACCAAAACTATTTAAGTGTGTGATGATCAAGTGTGCACAAATGCTAAATTGAGATTATGCAAAACTTGGCTTTGAATGAGATTCCATAGGCTTGCCCTTCATACTCCCACTAGTTCAACTCTAAGATTGCATGCTAAGATCAAATAGGTCTTTATTAGGCTTGTAATGAGGCTATTGGTGAATGGCTAACAAAGAAGGGGTATAGGAATAAAACAAAGGAGAGAACTTCACATTTATTCACAATTGGTGCTAGAAGAGATATAACTTCTATGGACTAAGGAGCAAATAAGACTTAAAGGACAAAACAAACCTCTAAAATGGTGGGGGTTGAGTACAACTCTCAAAACAAACTTCAAACTTTTATTCTTCTTTTCTTTTCTTTTTTCTCTTTTCATATCTTTTTCATGACTTTTTTTCTCAATTTTCTCATCATCATTTTTTTCATTTTTTTTTTTCAAATCAACCAACTAACTTATTCAATGAATCAAGACCCCCACACTTAGGCAAAATTATCAAGAGGATTACTTACAAAACAAGCTTCAATAAAGATCTCTTTCAAGAAAAAGAACAAATGCTCTATTCTCTCAAGGGTGGAGGGAAGCATTTTGGCTAAGGGTTAAGGGTTAAAGATGAGGGTTAACACAAGGAAAAACAATCACAATGCATGGACAAGTGCTTAACACTTATTAAAAAAACAAAAGGCTCAACGGGGACAACTAGGGGTAATAACATATGTAAGGGTAGACTTGAAAGGCTCGGGCTAAGCAAAAATGACCTAAATCATTTCAAAACATGCAAATCTAAGACTTTACTTGGAGAGTAATGAGGCAAGTTCTAGCAAAACAACCATGACCGGAATCTCACATAAGCCTTCACTAGTAATGCACAACACATTAGATCAAGAATTTATTCAATTATTAAGTGGTTAACAAGGTTATTGACAAAAGAATAGATCAATCATGTATTACCCATTGGCTCATCAATCACAAGTTGAATTGCAACAAGTTCCACCAAAACAAACCACAAACCAACAAAGAGGGACTAATCACAACTTCAAGCAAGAAAATGTAATTTACCAAACATTATGCACAATGAGTCATCCAAGCAAGGTTTCAAAAAGTTCAATTTTTTCAGAAAAAACCCAAATTATCCCCTCCCCCACACTTAATGCTACATCATCCTCGATGTGAAAGAAAACAAAGCACAAGGGGGGAAATGGTGGCACAATAAGCACAAGGAGCACAATCTCTACTATCTACACCAAGTAAAACACTATAAACAATTAAAGAAAGTAGAGAAGGTAGATGAGACTTCCCTAATGAATCTTCTTGTGCCAAAGAATCATCATGAAGCCTTCTTGGAATTGAACATACTCCTTAGTGTCATTCCTAGAGTCAAGAGCATATATACATGAAAGCACAAGTGAAAGCATGATATATCAAAAATAAAAGTGCTAAGATAAATAAAGAAGAAAGTAAAGTGCAATAAAATTAAAGATATCATGGGGTGCCTCCCATGAAGCGCTAAGTTTAACGTCGCTAGCTCGACTCAACCTCTCAAAATTAACCATCAAGGGATTGAAGGAGAAAAATTCCCATCTTTCTATCAACTTTTCCTTCCAAGTATGTTTTCAAGTGACGCTCATCAATAAATTCCTTGGAGCTCAAGTTCATCACTTCAAAGTTTAAGACATTATGCTCATCCAAATCAAACTTCAAACATATCCATTCCTCAAAGCCATTTTTAATCCATAAGTCAACCAAGGATTTCTTCCTAAACCTTGGATCAAGATAGTAGCTATGAACTTGATCATTTTCTTGATCTCCAATTTTTTCCTCTTCTTCATTTTCCTCATCTTTGGCAAGTAGGGAGAATCTTGGGTCATCTTCATGCACTAAAACAAAAGAAGAATCCTTGGATATGAAAATAGGCCAATGAGAGCCTCCACTTTCATAAACATTGACACCTCCCGGTTCCCAAGTTATTCTAAAGTTCTCACCCAAGGGAGTGTCATCCAATAGAGGGCATTCCTTGTTTGTGCCACACATTCCATCAACTTCATCTTTCTTAAGTACTTCTTCAATTGGACCATCTTCAAGTTGTTCCTTATCACCATTATCTTGCAACTCTACACTTTCTTCCCAACTTGGTGTCTCAATCTCAATGCATTCATCATAGACCTCATCATCTTCATCTTCACCATGAATGTCCTCACCTCGCTTTTTAATTTCTTCAACCACATGACCTTCGTTTGGCAAGAGCAACTCTTGTAGAACCTCCCCATTGGAAGACAAATCTTGAACGGGTTCTTGAGTTGCCAAACCTTGTATTTGAGCCGTCATGTTGTCTAGTTGAACTTGTAGCTCATTCATTTGCATAAACATGTTGGTCATCATCAACTTCATCTCGGGATCTTGATCAAATGGTTGACATTCTTGTTGAGGTTCTTGATAGAGTGGCTCTTGAGGTTCCCATTGATTATTGGCATACTCTTCTTCACTCGGTCTCATGGGATAGCCCTCATCCTCATTGTCACCATCGAGTACAATAGTGACTCCCCAATGCCTAGCCAATGCCAAGGTCTCCTCATCTACTACATACCTCCCAACACTTGGTGAATGAGTGTGATGATCATATGGAGGTTGAGTGTCTTGGGGGTGTGGTGTGTAATGAATGTGTGATGGATATGGATTTGGAGAGTAATCTTGTGGTGGGAAAGGATGTTGAGGTGGATTGTAATCTTGTGAACATTGAGGGTATTGATCATTAAAAGCATATTGGGGATCTTGGTATTGTTGAGGATAGAGATTATGGTGTGGAGGTTGGGAATGACAAGGCAAGTCTTGGTAGGATTGTGGTGGGTAAGGATTTTGGAAGTTTGGAGTGTATTGAGAGTATGAGTTTTGGGGGTGGAATTGTGGTGGACAAAAATATTGAGATTGAGCATCATAGTAATGGTTAGGAGGAGGGGGTTGAGTGGTGCAAGGATCTTCATATCCATCATGTTGGTTACCCCCATAAGATTGAGAATCATAATATCCTCCTTGGAATGCAAACTCATCTATGGTGAAAGTTCTTGATTGAGTGGTAAAAGCTCCCCCTTTTGAATCTAGAGTGTATGCACAAAGTATGGATCTTTCAACCGAAACTCAAACAAGGTAAAACAATTAGCTCTTTAAACATAAAAACAAACAAAAGAGAGAAAAATTTAGTCTCCTAAGATTCCCTAAACTCTAATGCTAGTTAAACAAGCAATCACATAGAACCACCAAATTGTCAATCCCCGGCAACGGCGCCAATTTTTGATGTGCAGCAAAAATAAGATGTGAGCTCGGGTGTGTTATGTCGTCCTCAGGGGATTGTGGGTTATGACACGCAATATGCAATCGCAATAAACTATGCACTAGCATAAGGAAATCAACAAGAAGCTAAGCAAATCATAACGAAGTTAAGGCTACGGTAACTAATAAACAAAATAACACGAACACATGAACAAGATGTAAACACAAAATAAAGAAATAGGACTCAAGCTAGAGAGCATTATCTTCTAGATGCATAGCACAACCTAAGGATTGGGGAAAATCACACAACCAAAGAATAGAGGAGATGCACGTAGGAATCCTAGTCTATAAGTCACTCACGTGAGCAAATTAACAAGGATTAGAACAAGGAATTGCCCCACTCTCGTGGTGAATCAACTCCAAGTTCTTCAAGAACACAAAGCATCTAAAACCCCCAATTTCCCCCATTTTCATAGAAAAAATCGGGTTTATGCAAGGAGTAGCTTGGAATCTTAACCCAACTCTCGTTGAAGCCAAGAATCCTCCAAAACATGCTAATGAATGTGTACACCAAGCATTAACAATATACAAACACAAATCCTTCATAAACTCAAGAACCCTAGGTAGGCAAAAATCCCCTTTATGCAATAATCACAAATCAAGCATTAAGATAGGTAATACAACCCTAACTCAAGTCCATAAACTAACTACTCATGATTAAATAGCAATAAAAACACAAAAACACAAGTGTAAAGCATAAACATTGCAAGATAAAGAGATAAAAGGGAAGAGAAGATTATCTATTGAAATGATGGTAGAATCTTGAAATCCAAGTGTAGATCCTTCAATACAAGCTTGAAATATGATAAAGAACATAAATCTACACCTAATCTAACACTAAAATATGAAAGGAAAGAGTAGAAAATAGTTAGGGTTCGAATGAGGTTCAAAATCGAGTAGAAATGAGTGAAAACTCTGCTAAAATAGAGCAGAGACGGGGGGCTCGACGCATCGAGCATTTACAGAATGCATATCACGACCTTACTGCCAAGATTCGACACGTCGAGTGCTTCTCTGCAACGCAACTCCGACTTGTAGGCTGATTTTGACCACTTTATGCTCAGATTAGGCTTTGATGTCTTGATGAAAGTTGTATCTCTTCGAGTCTTCTTTCTAATGGTGTAAGAATCACTTCATTTAGACATTCCTAGGTCGAGATATGATCAAATTATCGAACAGTGGTCAATTTTGGACGGAATCTGTAAGTTCGGAACTTCAACTTCGAGGATGATTTTGACAACTTTGGCTTTCTTTTCAGGCTTTGGTGTTTGAATAGGAGTTGTAGCCCTTTGAGTTAGCTTTCCAATGACATAAGAATCACTTCAATTGGACATTTTTAGCTCGAGATATGATCCAAAAATTATGACGTCGACGTGCATGTCGGGAATTGTAATGCATTGATCTTTTACTTCTCTTTTGCTTTGGTTTGCTCAAATGACCAAGACCATTGAATACTCCACTCTTAAGCATCCTTGGAAGTGTTTTGCCCATCCTCTTAGCTTTTCCTTGGCTCCCATGGACTCTAAATGTATCCATAATGCTCCACTTGACTCCAATATCCACCAAAATGTCTGAAAATACTCATCTTTGTTTCCAAACAAAACTCCTTGCAAAATAACACAATTTAATCATAATCTCATGAAATTTGGAATGATCTATAAGCAAAATGGCTTAGTGAAAGGGGGAAAAATATAGACAAATAAGCACTTATCAGTGGACTGCGCTTGCATACACTGGAGCGAACAACCATAGAGGTTGATCAGGAGTCCTAACCTGCAGGAGCAAGAATTGAGGGTGAGTAAAAACTGTCGTGATTTGCACCGGGTCTTTCCAGAAAACCCAGATGCCACCGTTGAAGCCTATTACTTCTACTCGGATCCAGTCTGAAAATTCCAGTTTTGCGCAGATGGCATTTGCGTGGGTTCTCAAGACTTTAGGTTCCAAAAGACCCAAAATGCAAGGTTTGTGCTCATGGATGATGTGTTTAAGGGTGCAAAGGAACGACTTACCACCCACACCCTGACAATTTCATAGTAAAAAACAATCCATAAAAAAAACTGGGAAGAAAAACAGAGGAACATAAACCATAAAGAAACAGAAAAAAAAAAAAAAAAAAAAAAAAAACCAGAAAGCCAGCGCACAAGAGAGGAACTCATGGAGCAACCCCGTCACCCCATCCTTTCGCTGCGCCGGACCTTCATCAAGGTCCATCTCCACATCTGCTTCTGTATCAAAATTCCCCGGTGGGTCGCCGGAGTGTTCATTGGTAGACTACCAAATCGACGAGGGGATTTCGCTCGCCCCCTTGTTTGCTACCACGCGGGATGTGGTGATGACCAATCCCCCGCGTTCACCTCGGACCACCAAATGTTCATTCTCCTCCGCCGCGCGCCTTGATCCCCCAGTTTTCTCCCTCCGTCCTCTGGACGTCGATGCCGCCGTGATGTCTTTTGACACCTGCGCTATCACAGGTTCATTTATAATCTGCTTTTCTGATGCGATGACGCTTGGTCGACGTTGCCTGCTTCCTGAGGGCGCTGGCGTTTGTGTTCTCCAATGTTCCACTTGAGTAGCAGCCTCTGGCCTGGCCGGTTGTTCCTCCGAGGATGCGCCACATGCCCCGCCATTTGTCTCGACCGCTTTCTCCACATTTACTTCTTCCCCTTCATTTGCAGTCGTAATTGGGGCGAACCTGGATGCTTGGACTCCAGCTCCCTTTCTGCTGGTGTTTACCGATGATCTTCCTCCATCCTATTTCTGGTTCTGATCATACTGTCGCACAGGTGTTCGTCCCCCCTTTTTTGGTGCGATCATCCAAGATCCAAACGGGACCTTTGGATCATGCACTACCTGATACGGCTTGCTAGGTGGTGCTATATCCACTGGTTGTCCATCCGGAGGCTGATTCGCAGTTTCCCCTTCTGCAGCGGTTGTGGTTTTTTGCTTCAAAGGGTAAGTTTCCGTCGAGTGGCCATAGACTCCGCATGCGAAGCATACCAAATGGATCCCCTCGTATGCCACATGCCTGACACGCCCTTCGTGAGTGAATTTCGAGATCAAGGGCTTCCACATGTCCACCTCCACGCAAATTTGCCCCGGGAAACTAGGCTCGTGGCCTGGTCGACTCGCACCGTTCTCCCGGTTCTGTTCCCTAGCTTCCTGAGAAAGATAAAATTATAGTATTCCACCGGCAAGACCGGGATCCTTGCCCATATGAGCATCTTCTCCGTTTTGTCTTGGGTTTGATCAAAATCTGGCTCCCATTCTTTGACGATTAGGTAGTGGTCCAGCACCATCCAGGGGCCCTCGTATTTTGTGAAAGTCAGATCGTCAACCGATCCAAATTTCACAAGGAAATACCCGTTTTCTAGCGCGATCAACTCTATGCTCCCCTTTGGTTTCCACATCAATGTCAGCCTCCAGAGCAGGTAGGCGTAACCCACTATTCTCCCCATCACCTTGATGATCAGCGTGGTCCTCCAAGGTGCCCGAATTATTTCGAGCTCCTCCTTTGCCAGGCAGATGGTTGGGCATAGAGGATCATCATCTTTCTCCTCTTCCCAGAATTCATTATCTTCTACCGTTGCAAGCTACTGCGACTGGGCTGCTGTGGCTTGTCCAGCCACACTCTCGGCATAAGTCCAACGATATGGTGGGGGCATCTGGGTCGAACCAGATGCGATGGACAGTGTTACAGGGATCCCCTCCGATGTCCCTAATGGCGAGGTTGGCGTTGTTGCCTCCACTATGTCCTCTGTCGGTGTTTCAGGAACCATTTCCTCCCCTTCGTCCATTGTCGCATCGGGGCTTACCTCCTCTACCTGGATCAAGGATTCAGCCTCATTGCGTTTAAGATTTCTTCGTGCTTCTTTCCAACAGATCCTGATCTTCAGAGGATCATTGAGACGAGATCGTTTCTTTTCTCTCCGGCATCGCGTCCCCCCGGGGAATGATGTTATATGAATAAAAATAATACAATAAGTTATCATTTCAATAATAATAAAAAAAAAGTTAAGGAAAAAAAGTCAAATAAATCATCGAACTATAAATTAAAAAAAAAAAAACCATCAAATTAAAAAACATTCCCTTCAACTCATAAAAATTGTGCAATTGACTTTTTTTAACATGTTAATTGATGTCAACCTGTTAAAGTATGCTAATAATGTAAAATCTATATGCCATTTTCATATGATGTGGTAATATAGGATTTATTTTCATATTAAAAAAAAAAAAAAAAAAAAAAAAAAAAAAAAAAAAAAAAACTAGCAAAGTAGTGAACACCGCTTCCTCAATATCAATTTCTTCAACGACTCAACAAAGGTCACCAACCATATTAGGATCGACTTTTTCGACGTGACATCATTTTCAGGGACAATGAAAATCAACTTCATTTGTCTATATCTAGAGATACCAGCAGATCAGATCGGACGAAGAGGGAACCCTAAGTCGCCTCTAGAGACACTCACTGCACTTTAACAATTATAGGATTTTAAGAATTTTTTTAATTACTGATAAGCTCAACAAATGCACGAAAAGTTATTGTAGTTTATTATTAAATTTATAGGGTGTCAAATTCACATGGAATGGAGTTTTAATTAATCATATCAACCACGACTAGTTAATAATAAGAGTTTTCTAAATTTAGTTTTACAATTCAAAGATAGATGAGAATGATAAAATTAAATAAAAATAATGGCAAATAAATGATAAGAAACAATAGACGGAAAAAACATGGATCAAATCCTAAGATCCATTTGGTACTGATAATATTGACTCTTTCAGGTCTTGGTGTTAAATCTCAAACATGATTTCTTTCAAACTGTCTCAACTCATCTTGCATTGCCTTGATCCATAAATCATCTTGAAGTGCTTCCTTCACATTTTAGGAAGGGCAAGCCTATGAGATGTTTTTATAATGCCAATTTTTGCTTAAACTCAACGTAGTATTTATACACACTAGCTCTCACATACATTAATGGTTTTAGTGCTTAGTTATTGGTTTGAGAATGAAACTTGTATGTCAAGCTAAAATGATTCTTGAAGTATATTCTCTTCTATCAAGTTTTATGTGTTGTTTGATTGGTTGTGCATAAGGGGAGTATAATAGTAGTATGATCAAGTTGGAGGCCAAAATCATGAAAGAACTCGAAGAAGTGTTATATTAGGAAGAGCTTTTGTGGTATCAGCACTCTAGAGAGGAATGGATAACGTTTGGGGATAGGAATACTAGATACTACCATGCAGCTATGAAAGTCCGCAAAGTTACGACTAAGATACATGCTCTGATGAATAATAATGGAGAGTTGGATACAGATGAATGGAAAATCCCAGATCAAGTGCTAAGTTACTTAACCAATATTTTTAGAAAGGAAGGAAATGAACACAAGGTAAAGCTCATACCAAAAGGGTTTCTCATTATTATTTATCGTGTCTCTTTGTCAATGTGCAAGGACGTAATGAAGGATGAAGTTAAAGCTGTTCTCTTTGACATGTCTCCGTATATAAGTTCCGGGACCCGATGGTTTCCATGTTGGTTTCTACCAACGGGCATGGAAAATTATTGGTGATGACATTACGGAAATGGTGAAGGAGTTCTTAAACACATGCATTATCTAGGATGGGATGAATGACACTTTGCTTTCACTCATACCGAAGGTTAAAAACCCAGAAAAAGTATCCCAACTTAGACCTATAAGTTTGTGCAATGTGAACTATAAAATTGTAACAAAGGTTATCACAAATAGATTGAAAGATTTTTTGGTTGAAGTCATAGGCCAAGAACAAAGCAGCTTCATCCCACAGAGTAAAATCGTTGAACATTGTAATTTACCAAGAAGCTTTGCACTCCATGCGGATAAAAAAGACGGTAGGCTATATGGTTTTGAAGATAGACCTCGAAAAAGCTTATGACAGACTGTTGTGGAGCTTCTTAGAATAAACACTTTAAGAGGTTGGGCTAAACCAACAATGGGTTAAAAACATCATGGCCTATGTAGAAACACCAAAATTAGCTATTCTTTGGAACATGGAACAATTGGAATGGATCAAGCCTGAAAGAGGAGTCCGCCAAGGCGATCCAATATCACCATATCTCTTTGTTCTATCGCTACGCCAAGAAGTTATAGCTGTGACCTGGCTCTGATACCACTGGTTAGAGATCAGGCGCTTACCACGTACTACTCCAAAAACTATAGCTAGTAGCAAGGCGCAACTTTATTTCCTTATAGATCGCCACACATTTTCGAGATGCAGGGTGCTGGACTTACCCTTTAGGCCTCCACCCAACAATCCCTAGCTACTGGGTGCTAGACTTGACCCTTACCGGCCTTCGTCCAATATGCCCCAAATACAATACTTTCACAGCCTTGTGAAGCAGAAATCCACTAGAAACATCATTATATTGCAACTATCGTAAAGGAGGATGGGGATTTTACTTACAAATTAAAGAAGTGGCAAATGAGCTCCTAAACTAACTATTTTTCTAGCTTAGCTTGATAGGAACTGATTTTGCAGGTGATTTACCTAATGTGATTAACATTTTTTTAATTTGTTTCTGATCTGGTCCCTTGTTATCTGAGGATGATTCTCACATGTTACTGGCTCCTATATATCGTTGATATGAAAATTAAGGAAGCCTAGCTTGTTTAGCATTGGAGATCAGATTCGATGAAAATTAAAGGCTCCTAGGCCTGATGGATCCACAACTGCGGCATTTTTCAAGTAAAGCTAGCTAGGATCTTATTGGTCATGATCTCACTCAGGCTGTACAATTTTTTTTTTTTTAATTACTCTTGGCAAACTCCTAAAACAAACAAACCATGCTGTTATTGATTGCCCTTATTATCGCTAGCTAAAACCGCCCAAGCCCCCAAACTCACTGATTTCAGGCTGCATTTCTTGAAAATATAACGTTTTCCTTGCTCAAGAACTCATAAGAGAATTGCTAAATTTAGACGCAAACTTTTGGCTATTCTGGGTAATTGTTATATAGTTGTTGTGTGAATCATGGTCGTTGTATGAAATTGTAGTAGAATTAAAATGATACTTTAATGTTACTATAATGAAACTAGTGTGTGTAGAAAATGAAACTAAAAACAGAACACATTATTGTCAAATGAAACTGTAGTATAACATACATTGTTAAATGACCTGAAGTAATTAAAATAATACTTCAACATTACTATAATTAAACTAGTGTGTGCCGAAGTGAAACAAAAAAAATAGAGCTCAAGCAATAATATATATTAGAGAAAATTACACTTTCGGTCCTGTGACTATTGAGGTCTTGCTAATTTCAGTACATGACTCTAAAAACTAACAATTTGGTACCTTAACTATGTAATTTTTAACACATTTGGTCCATCCGGCCAAATCACCGGCCAAAATGTCGCCGGAAAATTATAAACTATTTTAATTATTTATTAATAAGGGCAAATTGGTCACTTCAAACCCTTCTTCTTCCTTCTCCTCCGTTCTTCTTCCTTCTTGCAACAATCTCCAAATTCCACCCTGACAATGCACATACACAAATTACAGTTCAAATACACTCCAACACTAGAGAAATTTAAAGCTCTTCACTGAAATGCAAGATGGGTAATGGCTATCCATTCCCAATTTTCACAAACCCAGAAATTGGTCATTTCATACTCTTCTTCTTCCTTCTCCCTTCTTCGTTCTTCATCTTCCTTTGACGGCCGGAAAAAGAAAACAGGAGAAATGGAATGTCCGGCATGGTTCAAGTACAAACTGCTAGTCATTCATGGAAAAGATGGAGCTTCAGATCACTTCAAATGGCCAAATTGTAGAATTGGCATCACAGTAATCCCATCTTCAAAACTCACAGTTTCAAGGCAAGGTCTGGCTATTGAGAATCGACCAAAACACCCGAAGATGGTCTGCTAGGAAACCCAGAAGACCGAAAACTAATGTTTAAGCCAGGAGGAAATACTTCCTATTTTGGTCTTGGCTAAGCAGGTGTATTGAGATTCTGCTGAGGAGAGGCAGAATTGGATTTTTTTTTACATAATTGGATTTTGTTATTTTGGCGTGGGTTATCTGTGTGTTGATGAAGGTGATGGTGAAGCCCTTTGAAGCAAGCTTGAGTGCGAGTTCCACGAAAGGGATTAAGTGGCCTTGAAGAGGGACTGGCACCATGATAGAATGAGGTTTGATAAGCTGTTGCTATGCCTCTACCGCGATTGTTGTGTTTGGGTAAGCTTCGTTGACTGCCTTGCTGCAAGAAGGAAGAAGAAGAACAGAGGAGAGGAGAAGGAAGAAGAAGGGCTTGAAATGGCCAATTTGCCCTATTCTTAAATAATTAAAATAGTTTATAATTTTCCGACGACATTTTGGCCGGTGATTTGGCCGGATGGATCAAATGTGTTAAAAATTACATAGTTAGGGTACTAAACTGTTAGTTTTTAAAGTCATGTATTGGAATTAACAAGAGCTCAATAGTCACAGGACCAAAAGTGTAATTTTCTCTATATATTATCAAATGAAACTATAGTAGAATTAAAATGATACTTTAGTATTGCTATAATTAAACTATTATGGACGAAAAATGAAACTAAAAAACATATCAATATGAGAGGTTGAAAAAGTATGTTTGAACCGATAATGCACTATAAGCCTAGCTTCTTTCTGTCACTGAATCTGGGCTTCAACAAGATTCAATTTCACTCTTCTCCGTCCACTTTCACGGCTTCTCTTCATGACCCTCTCACTCCTCTATGCAGATTGGGTCCAATTTCACATCCTTTCTGTCTAGTATACACACCTATATACATATGGACTACTCCGTATTATATTATATACATGTGTGTGTGTGTGTTACAGATACCCACCCAAATGCAAGATGTGAGTTTTTATCAATTGAATTATGGTTTTCTGGATCAACAAGAGTTATCAGACATTCAAACTGATGGAATAGAGGGTTCCTTAGTTTTCACAAGAACAAACTTCGTGGGATATCATGCAGTGTGGATATGGTTGTATGAAAATGTGTTTTGAGGAAAAATTATGGCAATGTTAAAGTTAAAATTGAACACATTTCAATGGTAGGATGCAGAATTCTCTCGTGTTGTAGAGAAACCTTGCTCATACCTGTCAATTAGGATCTTTTGTGTTAAGGGGAATATATTCACAGCCTGTGTCTAAGGGTGTGTATTGAGTAAATTCCACCTTGACCTTAGTCAGCAAAGGACTACAAAGAGCTAAATCATTTTAGGTTATCATAACTAACTGGTAAACTAAGAAGGCCAATAGAGCGCTTCCACTAAAAATCAAATTTGAAACTTCATGATTACAAAGTAAACAATTCGACCACCCAAGAATTTGTATAAATGTATAAAATGCAAGTGCCAGGCTTCTTGAATATATACAAGGCCATATAACTAGTGTAGTTAATCCACTCTATATTTTATCTGTCATACCATTCGATAGGACATGTATATAGGGGAGGTAATTCCTTTGCTAATCGAATTGCTTCAACAGCTGTAGCTTTTTTTCTTTTTTTTTTTTAATTCTTAGTGACGAGGAAAACTATAATCATTACTTAAGAGTGTACATTGAGTAAACCCTGTCTTGTGACCCTAGCAAGTAAAGAGTCACAAGGATGTAAACCAACCTAATTCGATTATAACTGACCGGCTCAAACCAAGAATGGTGAATTACCAAACTAACAACTCGACCAACTTGACTAGGATTGTCCCAGGACCACAAGACAGTAGTAAAAATTTGTTGCAAGAGACAGGTAGCATTGTGCAACTGGAAATGCACCATGCTATTCTGCTGGCAGCATTTTGCTACCAGAGAATGCTGGACAACCTTCCCTGATATTTCTGTATAAAGTTAAAGCTCCAATCCTATCAGGTTATTATGGGTTGAAAGGGCTTGAATACTGTGTTACAGAATTTTGAAAGGAATATTTCTGTATTAGATGCAATAGAATTCTTACTCCATCATAGTTGATTCTCTTGCTATAAATCGCACACTATCCCCATTAAAGTCTCCCTATAGATTCTCATCAGCAACTGCATGTCTCTTAGCAATTCTTTGCAGTTTTCTTTACCAAAGCATGTCAAAGATTTGACAACTAACTTATATGACAACTAGAAATTACAAATAATTGTCTGAAAACTGAGCCCAAGTTGGTGGAACAATACTTTGCAATTAACCCAAGAAAATCCCCACTCACAAATTGTGACTAACAGACACCTAATGATAACAAAAAAGAAATCAATTTAGAAAAAAAAAAAAAAAAAAAAAAAAAAAAAAAAAAAAAAAAAAAAAACTACAGTAAAAATCCTAAAAGTTTCAACCATGGCTGCAAAGCCTCAAATTTCTCATGACAAGATAGCTTACCTTATTTCTTTAACAATCTGGTTCACACCATTAGCACCACAGAGCAATCAAATAACCAATTAAATAAGCCATGAAAACGGATGGAAAACCTTGAAGACCAAATACTAAGCTAAAGATTAGTCTTTGTTTCATTTTATCCTATTCAGCAAACTTAATTCAAACATGGCTATACAAAAGTCATAGCATCACTTTGTAAAAACTACCCTTAGAGACAAAAGGTAAAGGATTAAACTCTATCTACAATTACACGACAAACTAAAACCCATTATCCATCTTTTTCCAGTTTCTTCACTTCATCTTCAACTTCATTCATTTTCCTCTAGTAAAAACAAGCTCGAGCAAATCAAGGACTTGAATCCGTCGCCGCCCCGATAACATCCCTAGCATATCTCCATCAATGTGGATTTAAATGTTTAATGACCTTTGTATTAGGTTTAATGCCCCTTTGTATTAGGCATTTATTCCAATATATTGGAATTTTTCAGTTTAAATCCAGGAATGAACCCACCCAATTTCATTCCAGTATGTAGTTTACTAGAATGAACCCAACCAGTTTCATTCCAGTAAACTGGAATTTTAATTCTTCTTACCCTTAGTCTTCGACATGTTTTGTAATAGTAGTGTTTAAATTGCTTTTTTTAGTATTTGAATAAATTTTTTGCAATAATGGTTTAGGTTGACAAGTTATAATGGCAGCACATCGAAGAATTACTATACATTGAAAATTGGAATGGTTGGAGTAATTTTGTTGGCTCCGCATTTAATATGAGATATACAGTTACTATAGGGTTAGAAATTAACGACTTCTCAGCTACTAGAGTGTTGAATGATGGTGTCCTTCGTAGCATATGTCGAATTTCTTTTGAATACTACAAGTCAGTGTTACAACTTTCCCAAAAGAACAATCCGCACTTTGATGAAAATATACTACTTAAGTCCACCACACCAACCTAGTTTTGTGACAATTTCAGAGAGATGTGATGAGTTCTTTTATAATTGAATAAAGACACATCTTGCCATAACAACTCATCAAAATTTAGATATATGTAACTTTGTATATTAGCTCAAATATATATATATATATATATATATATATATATATATATATATATATATATATATATATATATATAATGCTATTAATCATTTTTTTAAAACGAATATTTATATTTAGTTTAATTTTTATTTTAATATTTTGCACATCTCTTTTAAAGAATATTATCCACCTCCGGGGTATATATCCTTAACTTTGTTCTAACTCCATATTGTGTGTACGTTATGAGTAGGCAAGATACGTTCCAATTCAAGATTGGACTTTTATTGTTTCATCGCAAAGAAAAGCGTCAAGACTACATTGTATAAGTGACTTTAGCTTCAAAAAAATTCTAGCTATCCAATTTCAAATAATCTCAACTTTTTTGATATACGTGCTATATCAAATTCAAAGAAATGAGTGAGTACTTCAAATGTTAACTTTATGTTAGTTTTTTTTTAAGTCTAATTATTTTTATTTTTTTTTGATTTTTTTCAGGATCAATAAATTAAAAATGCGCTTGAGATACCCATCTTCTATGTGGGCGAGAAGAAAGATTTACTCATTCATTTCGTTATCAAACCAAATTTACTATTAGGTCATTATGACATTTCATGGGTCACTTATATTCTCTTATAGGCTTTCAACAAGATGAGGTTGGCTATTTGTGCATTACGCAAATGTTGAGATTCTTACTCAGATCTCTCCATGGTTTGATAAGAGTATGGCTATTTGTGTAATGCACTTGATAAGAGTATGGCTATTTGTGTAATGCACTTGATACAACCATGGGTTCCTGATGCTGCAGTTATTATTATTATTTATTTATTATTATTATTGCATCAGTTATTATTATTTATTTATTGTTATTATTATTATAGTAGTGAGATGACAACTTCCTTAGGTAGTTAGTGTACTTTAAGGTAGTGGGTAGTTTTATTTTCTGTATAAATAGCTAGCTGTGTATTTGAAGAAGATCATCTGAAGAATATATATTAATGGATGTCTAGTGACATTTTGGAGTGAGACTACCACTCGAAGCACAGCCATGGAGTTTAGCTCTTGACTCGAAGAAGAGCAATTGATACAACCCTGGGGTTGTATGGATTGCTCTTCTTCGAGTCAAGAGCGGGTTGTGGTTCGAGTGGCAGCCCAACTCCCAATAACTATGCTTCGAGTCATAGTCTAACTCCAAAATATCACTAGACATCCGTTAATATATATTCTTAAGATGATCTTCTTCAAATACATAGCTAGCTTAGCTATTTATACAGAAAATAAAATTATCCACTATCTTAAAATAGTCTAACTACCTAAAGAAGTGATCATCCCACTACTACAATAATAATAATAATAATAATAATAATAATAATAATAATAATAATAATAATAATAATAATAATAATAATAATAATAACAACTACAGCAACACTATGGTTGTAACAGCACTAATAGTCATACTCTTCTCAAACCATGGAGAGATCTGGGTAAGATTATTATGCCCCATCTTGCTGAAAGCCGATAAGAAAAGATAAGTAACACGTGAAATGTCACAATGACCTAATAGTAAATTTAGTTTGATGACGAAATGAAAGAGTAACTTATTAGACCACGTAGAAAGATAGGGTATCACAAAGAGCAATTTTTTTTAATTTAATGATCCTAAAAAAATTAAAAAAAAATACTAATTAGACCTTAAAAAAAACATAAAGTTAACATTTGAAGTACTCATTCATTTCTTTGAATTTGATATAAAACGTATAATAGAAAGTTGAAGTTATTTGGAACTGGATGGCTAGAATTTTGAAGCCAAAGTCTCAACACTGCTACCTAATCAGTTATACAATGTAGTCTTGACCCATTCCTTTGCATCGAAACAATAAGTCCAATCTTGAATTGGAAAGTATCTTGCATCCTCATAAAGTACACACAATAGGGAGTTAAAACAGAACCAGGATATATACACAAAAGGTGAATAATATTGTTTAAAAGAGATTTGCAAAATATTAAAAGAAAAAAATAAACTAAATATAAATATTTATTTTTAAAAAATATTTAATAGCATTATATATATATATATATATATATATATATATATATATATATATATATATATATATATATATATATATATACTTGAGCGGATATACAAAGTTATATATATCCAAATTTTGGTAAATTATTATGGCAAGATGTGTCTTTTTATCCAATTGTCAAAGAATTCATCACATCTCTCTGAAATTGTCACAAAGCTAGGTGGTGGACTTAAGTAGTATATTTTCAACAAGTGCGGATTGTTCCTTTGGAAATGTTGTGACACTGACTCATAGTATCACTTATGTGTTTTATCAAGGCTCTCAACTTCATTTTTGAACCGAATTTGATTATTTAAACGGTGTGTTGTTAGTGTTCTATTTGCTTACTATAGTTATTTTGAATGGAAGAAGGTGAACTATGAAATCAAACACCTCACATTATTCTATGGGGAACAGGTACATCATCCCAACACCCACGTATTGCAGTAATAGCAAGATTACTATTAAACCAATCAGAGGATGCAATAACAAGATGATGCCCCATCTTGTCAAAAGCTTGTAAAAGAAGACCGGTGACCTTTTGATTCTTACGATGGCCAAGTTTTAAATACAGCTTGATAACGAATTCAAATAGTGACTCTTTCCGCTCGCCCACATTCAATATGGGGTACACATTTACTATAGAGGCAACAGTTAACGAGTTCTCAGCTACCAAATGGAGTGTATGGCGAATTTCTTTCGATTATCATGATTTGGTGTCCTATCTTTTCCAAAGAAAAAATCTATATTTATTAAAAATTTATTAGTTTAAGTACGTCACACCAAAATATGTTTGTGACAGTTTCAAAGAAGATGAGAACTTGAAGAATTGGATAAAGACACACACACACACATATATATAATATGCTATTAATCATTTTTTTTTCCAAATGTATATTTATATTTAGTTTTAAGTTTTTTCTTTTAATATTTTACAGATATTTTGTAAATAATATCATTCATTTTCGGGATATTAATTATGATTTTAGTTTAAGACCCTCTTCTGTATACGTTATGAATCAGCAAAATACTATCCAATTCAAGATTAGAATTATTCATCCAGCGTAATAACGTACTCACATGAAAGTCTTAAACTAAAGTCATCATAAATATCCACCCTAACTAAAGTCATCATTTGCCACCCTAACTAAAAATAAAAAAAATAATAATAAAAAGGTAAAACATTCTCTATAATTTCGTCAATCTTTATTTTTTTAGGGGGGGGGGGGGGGGGGGGGGGTGTTGCGTACCAGCTGTAGAACTGAGGAAAACAGCAACGCAAAGGCAGGGAGGGAGGCGGCAGAGGGGTGGTCGCTAGTTCACGGTGGAGGGCGGTCGCTGGTTCACGGCGCCGGCGGCCTCTGCTTCGCGGCGGAGGAAGGCAGCAGCGAAGAACAGTCCCTGGTTCACGGTCGTCTAACGGAAGATTGGAAGGAGAGAGTGAGAGGGCGAGAGGCGAGATGTGAGATTTCAGAGTAGGGTTAGATACATATGAACAGAACCTTGGAGAGGCCCGCATTATTGTAAAAGTCCGTGGGTATTTCAATGATATTTTACTGAAAATCTGAAACTCACCCCAAGAGAACCAAAATATGAAAATAGTACTGTAAATTATTAGGCCCAATCCTGATTTGTAATTACTTTTGATTTTGTTTTTTTTTTTTATCCCCTTTTATATAATGGTAATTTTTGTTTTGGAAAACTGTCAAATAGTGACTAAATTTTACAATTTGTGCAATTGGCAATCGAATAAAAAGTGTATAATTAGGACATTAAACATTAAAAATTTGTGCAATAAACACTTTTTACTTGTTCGTCCAGCTGTCCAAGTAAAACAAGTTAAATTGATGACTTAAACATTTAATGTAAATGATTTTAAAAATGTTAATGTTTACGTAGACGGTTATGTGGCAGTGAATTAAATTATTATTTAAAAGTTAAAATAAAAACAAAAAGGGAAAAGAATTCAATTGGCTCTCAAACTTTTGCTAAAAAATCAATTAGCCGCGTCAACTTTTTAAAGGTGTAATTACACCCATGAACAATGCATTTTGATGCAATGAAGCCCAAATACAGGTAAATGACCTGCTATCACAGGTCATTGAAGATCCAGTCACTTTCTGACATATTTTCAAATAAAAAAGTGACTGTCGTCGGTCGCCGGTCACGGAGAAGGCAACCCAGAAATTTTGGAACCTTTGCTTATAAAATCTTGAGTTGAGCTCTCAACGTCGATATCAATGCATTCGCAGCTTTCAGTGAAAGCAATTCCTGGCATTTCAAATCAATATTATTAACACATAGAAACCTGTAAAAGCTATCGCTCGTGGGCGTATTCTCTGAACCCTCAGAATTCCCCGTTCCATTATTCGCCCTAATTATCACCTCTAGCTCTGTTTTCCTGTTCAAAATTTAGGGAATAGAGAAATTTACTGATGAAAGAGTAGGTTTCTTTTTATATTTTTAAGAGAAATTTAAGATTCGAATTCTACTTACAAAGCTTCGGCGAGGTTGATATTGTCTTTTAACTCTTTGAGACGATCGTGCACATTTGCGGCGTTCCAGAAAGCGGCGGACGGTGGTGAGATCTGGGTTGCCTTCTCTGGTTGAGAAGGCGACCACAATTGTCGTTGGAGAAGGCGACCCAGTAGTTGCCTTCTTCGTGGCCGCTAGTTACTTTTTTACCTCAGAAAATTGCTGGATCTTCAATGACCTGTGATAGTAGGTCGTTTACTTGTATTTAGGCTTCATTGCATCAAAATGCATTGTCCATGGGTGTAGTGCACCTTTAAAAAGTTGAAGGGGCTAATTGACTTTTTAACAAAAGTTTGAGAGCCTATTTAACCATTTTCCCAAAAAAAAAAAAAAAAAAAAAAAAACTCTAGACAAAGACGTATGCAACCATGGTTGTCCTGACCTTTGTCTAATCTAGACGAAGGGAAGATAGCCCTTCGTCAATATCGAAATAAAGAGGGGCAACCATGACTGCTTTCCCCTTCATCCACAACGAATGAAGGAGAGTAGCCATGAATGCCTCCCCTTCTTCAAGATTGAACGAAGGAGGAAGCAGCATTGGTTGCCTTCATCCTCATCCAAGACGAAGGTCGGCGCAGTTATGGTTGCATCCACCTTCGTTTGAAGTCAATTTTTTTTTTTTTTAAAATAATACTCCGTAATTAAAATAAATTTTTATATATAGCTTGACTTGTAGCTGCAACATAATTGTCAACGTAAACACTAACATTTTTAAAGTTAATTATATTAAATGTTAAGTCATCAATTTGATTTGTTTTACTTGGACTAGCAGATCGCAAAATTTGCATATACATGTTTAATATCCCAATTACACACTTTTTTTTCATTTGATTGTTCAATTGCATAAAGTGTAAAGTTTCCATGGTCTATATAACACTTTTTCCTTTTTGTTTTCATACTATTGCTAAAAATTTGATCATTATTTTAAAGAAAACCTAGTCAACTTTTTGTTTTTTTGTTTTTTTTTGAAAACCTAGTCTACTTACTAACCGTGTTTAAATTACTGGGTTGTAATTTACAACTTTTATTTTTGTCATATTATAATGTCCGCTTTAAAAATTATTACATTTTAAATTCAAAATATCATTATTAGGAAAATCACTATTTTGGTCCCTCAAAAAGGTTTAATTAGCGAAAGTTTAAATAATTCAAAAATCAAATTGGTTGAAATTAAAAACTAGAGACTACATTGAAAGTTGAGAAACAATTGAGAGACAAAAATGATAATTTTTCCTAAATTAAACAAAGCAATGATAATACCAAAACTGGTCTGGAGTGCTCAATGCTTGGTCCCTCCAACTGACCTCCCATTCGCAAATTATTCTGTGGACTCGGGTTCACCTTGTAAGGTAGACTCAGATTCAAAGATACACAATTTACATACTAAATGTTCAGAATTTACTTTTAAAAATTCACAATTTGTGATGACTATGTATTGTATTCACAAATTTTCAAAATTTAAAAACACAATTTATATTTTAGATGTTCACGATTCTAATATTAAAAATACACAATTAGGGTTGTTAACGAACCGAACATAAGCGAACGAAGGTTGTTCGTGTTCGTTTGTTAAGGTTTTTGAAAATCCTGTTCGTGTTCGTTTGTTAAGCGTTTATTAGTGTTCGTTAACGTTCGCGAACACGTTTACGAACGTGTTCGTTTACATTAACGAACATGTTCGCGAACGTGTTTGTTAACGTTCGACGTTAAGAAACACGTTCACAAACATGTTCGTTAACAAGCACGTTTACGAACATGTTAGTTTACGTTCATGAACCTTTAATAACCAAACACTTGCACATGATCATGATCACAATTCGTTCGTGAACAACAAATAATCTACGGTCAAGAAACAATCAACATTCATGATCACAATTTAATATGTTTGTGAACATGTTCGCAAACATTATTAAACAAACACTAAACGAGCTTGTTCACGAACATTATTAAACGAACACAAACGAGCTTGTTCACGATTTCTTAGCAAACGGGCATACAACTATTCAAGCTTTGTTCGTTTATTAACCAAGCTCTAAATTTTGTTTGTATATGGTTCGTTTACCTTAACAAACGGACATAAACGAACGCTTACCGAATACGAACACGAATAGTTTGCAGAAAACTCTGTTCGCTAACACCCCTATACACAATTTTAGGGCCAGGGTCCACTTGAACCCTGATCCATGGTATAACAATAGCCTCCCATTTAAATTGTAGAACAAAGGTGGATTCTTCATGATTTTTCTTGTGCTGTTATGTGAAAATGGGATTTCAGCTTGAACCTGCAAAAATAGCTCAAAAAATGATTGTTTGATTATTTTTCTAAAGTTTTCTCCTTTATGGGAAAGAAATGGTTTTAAGTTTTTGTTTTTTTCTTAGAACATTTTTCTTGATTGGTTTATTTTGGGGATCGGAACAAGTTTTTCAAATTTATTTTAAGTATACTGTCAAAATGCTTGGAACCTAGATATCTGTATATTTAGCCCTCCCATTTAGGCACATTAGGTTCTTCATTTGGTACTGTCAAAATGCTTTGGACTTGAATTTGCAGAGAATTGAACAAATATTGTGTAATAGGCATATATTATTGCCATTTGGGTTTATCTAAAACTATTTTCATTGGCCAATATAAATGACCCTTAGCAAGACTATGCTATGTAATTACCCATAGCTGAAACTTTTTCCCCTTTTGGTGTAATATGATGCAGAAACTAAATTTACCTTTTAAGTTAGTGAATAACTGAATATACATTTGATAGAAGAGTTTTTTGCACTTTTAGTCCCACGACTATAGTGGCACTGGCAGAATTGATCCACGACTTTTGAACCTTGCAATTTTAGTCCACGACTATTGATTTTTTTGCAAAAATGGTCCTTCCGGCCACTTTTCCGTCAAAATTTCACCGGAAAAAAAAATTCTCTATTTTTAGTCGGGTTAAAATTGACATTTTACTTATCTCAAAAAATTAAAAGAAAAAAATTGATATTTGACTACATACAATATTACTGGGCTACATACTACTGTCCCAGGCGGTAGAGTACATGTACCACTCCAATGCTGCTGCCGGAGCCCGGGGAACGCCACGGCCGCTCCGCCACTTACTGACAGCCCTGCCTGCTCCAGGAACTCCGCCGCCTGGGGCAGTAGTATGTAGCCCAGTAATATTGTATGTAGTCAAATATCAATTTTTTTCTTTTAATTTTTTGAGATAAGTAAAATGTCAATTTTAACCCGGCTAAAAATGGAGGATTTTTTTTTTTCCGGTGAAATTTTGACGGAAAAGTGGCCGGAAGGACCATTTTTGCAAAAAAATCAATAGTCGTGGACTAAAATTGCAATGTTCAAAAGTCGTGGATCAATTCTGCCAGTGCCACTATAGTCGTGGGACTAAAAGTGCAAAAAACTCTTTAATAGAAATGACATTGAGATTATGTACCTATAAATAAATTGAAAGTACGTAATATGTTAATTCCATATACAAATATATATGTTAATTGTAGTAGTCACACAATTTATTAACATTATACATAATAGGTTAATTACAAATACATAATCTAAATGTCATTTTGAATAAGAGTCCACAACACAAAATGAACATGATATAACAATTGAAAAAGGAGCATATAAGTGGGTTGGTACGTAACGAGGCCTAATTTTATAAAGCTCGGTTCGACCCAACCTATTTTCATCTCTCACTATAGGGATCCGACCAAGCATGAGAATGGTGCAAATGATTGAAAGACTACTAATGCGGAATTTTGAAAAAAAAATGGATATGTTGATTGGACAAATTTTAATGTTGAGAATGAAGACTGTGAAAAAAAAAAGAAGTAATATATGAGAAATTAAACAACATGAATTAGCATTCAAAAAAAAAAAAAAAAACAACATGAATTAAATTGGTTATAGCTGGTTAACGTATTCATCACTTTAAATAATTATTTTATTTTTATCATATCTATAAAAAGAAAATTTTTAAAAAATATCTTCTTTTTTTTCAATCAAGGTTTCAAACAATCGTTATGCTGTGGAATCGTGTCCACCTTACAAGGTGGACACGGTTCTATGTTCATAATTACTGAACTATATGTTCATAATTATAGAGTTATATATTCATAATTTTTGAACTTTATATTCATAATTACAGAATTCTGTGTTCATAATTACTGAACTATATGTTCATAATTATAAAGCCATATATTCATAACTTTTGAACTTCATATTCACAATTATGAATCTCTATATTCATAATTACAGAACTATATGTTCATAATTATATTCATAACTCTATGTTCATAATTATAAAACTATATGTTCATAATTTTTGAATTATATATTTATAATTATGAACAATTTTAGAACCGTGTCCACCTTGCAAGGTAGACACGATTCCACAGCATAATTTGTCGGTATCAAACTAATAATCCAAATTCTAAACGAATCCAGGCATTCTGCCAATATTTGGGCTCAATCACTTACGCTAGATGGGCCGTAGGCATGGATCTAATTTATGATCCACAATTACTATTGCGGCAAATTATACCATGGATCAATGTCCACTATTATTATTCCGTGGATCATGATCTATACATTTATGTGAACCATAAATAAAATGTACATTTTTAATATATTAAAAGTATATTATTTATATACATAAAGTACATTACATGAAAGTATGTAATTTTTTATATATTATCAAATAAAGTACATTCAATATACAAATAATATATTTTAATATATTAAAAAAGTATATTGCATTCATAGTCTACAAAACTATGTGGACCATGGTCCACACAATAATTTGTCATGTCCACTTTGCATATTCATGAGATACGAGTGTAACTTGGTACAATAGTAATATCAACACAAATATGACCAAGTTAATAGTTATATGTTTTTACTGGCAATTTATATCGTGCACCACGGCGCTATGTGCGCCCAGCCACAAAACGCGCGCGTTTCTTGCTGACGTCACTCCGTCCGTCCGAACAGACCAAACCTCATTATGTGTATTCAGTTAAAAGTTTATGTGCATTGTGTTATGAGTTTATGTGTATTCAGTTAAGAGTTTATGTGTATTATGTTAACCAAACCCCATTATGTGTATTCAGTTAAAAGTTTATATGTATTGTATTATGAGTTTATGTATTCAGTTAAGAGTTTATGCGTATTATGTTAAAAGTTTATGTGTATTCTGTTAAGAATTTATGTGTATTATGTTATAATTTATGTGTATTATATTAAGAGTCTATGTGTATTATGTATTATGTTAGATTATGTGTATTTGTTATGAGTTTATTTATGTGCATTCGAAACAGAGAATTTTTTTTAACAACTTAACAAAACGACGTCGTTTTGAGAAACACAGGACAAACAGTGTTTATGTGCGCCGTGGTGCACGGTATAATGATTGGTTTTTATTCGGTATTAGATTTTAGATTCAAGTATCCCTCATGTATATGATTATTTTTCGTAGAACGTTTGAAGTGAATAAATTAAAAATTGTTACGTTATTTGAAAGAAAAAAAAAAAAAAAAAAGTGAGATGGCAATGGATAGTAGTAGTAAGAGTTAAGGGCAAAGGTTGGTGGGGCAGAGTGAAGAAAGTGAAAAGAGAGAGAGAGATGGAGGAGAGCCCGCCTTGAATGCCGGGCAGACAAAGACAGCACTTTCCTTGGAAGAGACACAGAAGCAGTAATAAGAGAAAGTATAGTCTCTATCACATACAAGACTGACCACTACCATAGACTATATATATTTATGTATATACTGCCCCATTCCTTTACTCACTGTTTCGTGCAACTACGAGTAGGTAGGAGTTTAACTCATTATTTCAATTGGTAGTATTTAAGAGAAGAGATCAATATCTAAATTTTGGTACCGACTTAGTATAAAAAATGTGAAAAAATCATAATAATAAAGATAACTATACTTATGACTGGCTGGATCCGCGGCACACCGACGGTGGCGCAGGTACCACAAGGCCGGCCACGTTGCTATTTTGATGAGGGATACTGGCCGCACTCGGGCGACGCAACATACGGTGATGTACTTTTACATCCGGATGGTTTATTCAAAGCAACAATAAATGGCAAGCTTCCGGGTTGTTTCTCACCCCCTTTATGGCAGATGCTCTTGCATGCAAGGAAGCATTATCTTGACTCAAGGAGCGGAATGAATCGGACGTGAATCTCTTGACTGATTGCTCAGAACTCCGGCACCACTTACTTTCCAGTCTTAGGACCATCCTATCTTATGTAGGCGTGGTGGAGGACCAATGCATGGCAATTATAGCCCTTTTTTGCATATTGCTCTTTGAATGTTGTTTCTAGATTAGTTAATTTACATGCTCATACTTTAGCTACGGTAACTTTTAATCAGGATCACACTATCTACTGGGACTATGTCCCACCTGACTGTTTGGCTTCTCTCATTCATTAATATATGCCAATGCCCTTTGGCTTTCAAAAAAAAAAAAAATACTTTTGACCGGTCAAATAAAATGAATTTAACTTAATTTTGATTAAATAAGATATCAAATTCAAACCTTTCAATTAAGTTGGTTATTAATAGTTTAAATACAGCGTCCGTCCTCAACTCCATTGATTTACCAAAACAAATTTACAACTGCTACTTAAATGTGTGTTTTAGGTGAATATCATCTCGTGACCTTAGTCGACAACTCCAATAAGAAATTAAATTTGAAACCATGACAACCAATAATTACCCATTGTCGAACCAACACAGTTAGGGTTGCCCTGATGTAAAAAAAAATTGCTGTAAGTACACCTAGCTAGTTTGGTTCAAAGATCAAGCAAGAATTAATAATGGGATACAAACTGGGATGTGCATCATTCAATTCCCACATATACATACATGTCTGCATGTCTCTCTCTCTCTCTATATCATTCCAATTCCCAATACTATACTTTAGAGATGGGAATAATTAAATGAATGAATAAAAAATAAAGGAAAAGAGTGTGGGTTAGGACAAGTCAAAGGAATACAGTGAAGGGTGAGGAGGCAAAATGATCAGTGAGTCAGATGAGCTATGCAGGTATCAATGATAAAGCAATGGATTGCAAAATCATTGAATGATATTTGGTCCCCCCACCCGCACCCCCGCGTCCCCCTCTATCTCTCAAATCAATGAGTGAATGAATTGAATGAGTTGGAGAAAGGGTTAATTAGCAGTTGTGAGTACAAATAAGAAAATGCCATAACTATTTTGCCTCTTATCAATTCTGCGGACAGCAGATAGCTAGCTAGTACTTTCGATATGCATGGATATATGCATATCTATATTTTTTTTGGGTGCGTTTGCAGGACAAGCCCCACGAGCTTAGTTCGTCCTTAAGGTCATTACTCCCCCGGCATCCGATCCGCCTGCAGGAGATGAATAAGATCAACCGACATTTCTTCAAGCATTGTCGTCCCCCAATTCCCATGTTGTCTAAGATTGGCTAACCAATCGGCGCACTTGTTTCCTTCCCTAAGCACATGGGAGAATCTCACGGGCCCAATCTCCCCAACCAAAATTCTACCGTCCCGCTCAAGAACCCCATTCTCGTCATCGCCGTCTCCATCATCAGTCAAGAATTTAATCACCGTTTCTGAGTCCATTTCAATGACCAAGTTTCCCAGCCTTTTATCCTTAACCAATCGGAGCCCCTAAGCCCCCACAATTCAGCCCTAAAGCTCATGGTAACCCCTATTTTGGCCACAAACCCAATAATCCAATCTCCCTTATGATCCCTCACGAGACAACCCGCACTCGCAAGCCCCGAGTTTTCTTTCCAAGCACCATCCGTGTTGAGTTTGACCCAACCTCCCGTAGGCAGGGTCCACCTAACCCAGTGAGTTTTGAAACCTTCCACAAACCCCTTTTTAACCAAAATATCCTATGCTTCCTTAGCCAACACCGTGGCCTTCTTGACTATCTTAGCAATAGGGTTCATAACCCCCTTGAAAACCCAATCATTCCTCTCCTTTCAAATGAGCCACAGCATATAGCATAATTTGATGTTCCAAATTGAGCGATCCCAAAGTCTCTCATGTCTGCTGAGTTGGTCTTGATCCAATCGTTCACATCTCTTATATGGGTGTACGGGAAGGCGGTAGGGCTCAAGCATCTATTCTAGCACTCTCGGGAGTTAGCACAAGAAACAAATTAAGAGGTACCAAAGGGTTTTCTCCTCCTCACTGCAAATTATATCGTGCACCAGGGCACGCATTGCACCATGCGCCCTTGTGCAAAACGGCGTCATTTTGTGTCGTCATAATAACGGTTTTTTTTGGCAATTAAGATTTCGTTAACGTCGTTTATTTATCAAAATCTTCGTCGTTATTTTATTTTCATCCGTGTTGTTCAACTTGGCGGGTTCTTTATCGAGCTCATATTTGCGATTTGATTTTCGTATCTAGTGTTTTCCAAACATGGATGATGTGATTGAGCAGCAGGAGATTGCAGTGATAGACGGAGGCAATGATTCGGTTGATTTGGCAGTTACGGAGGATGATGCTCTAGGTTTTTTATTTTTGATTTTTCGCTTGTTTTATAGTTTTGTTGGTGATGCATATGATTGAATTTATATTCATTTCATAGGATTGAATTCGTATTTGATGTGCGTATTTTCAATTTAGCTTGATTGTGTTTGTATTGGAGACTGCGTATTTTATGATCAGTTTCTAGCAATATACGTGTTTGTCAATCTAGGGTTGTTTTAATGTGTATTGTTGTTTTGAATATGCACATTAAGATGCATAGATAGAAGATGTTCCGTTTGCTTTTTAGGATTATGTGTATTATGGCTATGGTTACATATTAATTAGAATTATGTTTATGTGTATCATGTTGGTAGTTTATGTGTTTTCCGATATAAGATTACGTACATTAAGATAGTCAGTTGTTATATAACTTAGCATACATAATAGATGTTCCTTATGCTTATGATTATGTGTATTATGAGTATTTATTATATGTATTAGGGTTTTGGATTATGTACATTCATCTTAGGGGAACTTAACCTTTTATGTGATTTGCAGTTGATCAGAATTTGGTAAGGATGTCAGTGTGTTCGATTGATGAAGCATATGACATGTATAATGAATATGTATTTAGATTAGGTTTTAGTGTGAGGAAGGGTAAGCAAAGATATAGTGGTGCTACGAAAACAGTGAAGACGAAGACATTTCATTGTTCAAAGGCTAGATTTTAAAGGAATTTGGGAAATGGTTGTTATTCTAAAGTTGATGGTCAAACAGGTTGCCCTGCACTTGTTCAATTTGATGTAGATGGGAATGGGATGTGGACTGCTTCAAAGCATGAAAAGTTGCATAATCATGATTTGGTTCCACCGAGCAAGAGTTACCTTCTACGGTCACATAGAATGGTGTCTAGGAATCATATTTCTTATCTAAAGGATTTGAAGGAGTGTGGTGTTTCTGTGGCAGATGGTATAAGGTTTATAAAAACATAGTCGGGTGGATCACCGCGTGTTGGTTTCACAAGTAGGGATGTATACAACTCTTTATGTACTGATGCATTGAAAAAATTGGATGGGACTGACTCAAATACATTGATTGAAATATTTAGACGAAGGCAGTCAAGCGAAAAGGATTTTTACTTTGATTTTGAAGTTAGTTGTGAGTCAAGATTGTATATATATATATATATTTTTTGGAGGGATGGACAAATGAGGCGAGATTATGAATTGTTTGGAGATTTGTTAGTTCATGATACAACATATCGTACTAAAAAATATGATATGATTTGTGGTCCGTTTGTTGGGATGAATCACCATTGCATGAATGTCATGTTTGGATGTGGCTTTTTGATGAATGAGAAGACTGAGTCATTTGTATGGCTGTTTAAGTCGTTTTTGAGGTCTATGGATTACAGAAGACCACAAAGTATAATGACTGATCAATGCGCTGCTATGGCTGCTGCTATTGCTCAAGTTTTTCCAAGCACACGACATCGGTTATGTATATGGCACATTGGTGAGAATTCAAAGAAGCATATTAAAGGATTAAGAATTCAAAAAGATTTTTTTTAGACATATTCAATTGCTTGCTGAAATGTACTGATACAGAGGCAGAATTTGAGTTTTACTGGACAAGGTATGGATTCTGATATATTCTTCATTAATTTTTATGTGTATTATGTTGGTACTTTATGTGTATTATGTTATAACATTATGTATATTATTAGTTTATGTGTTCTAATACTATATAATTATGTTATTTCAGGATGGTTACTACATACAAATGTCATAATAATACTTGGCTTGAAAAGCTTTATCAATGTAGAGAAAAATGGTGCCCTGCATTTAATAAAGACTATTTTTCGGGTGGTATTTTATCTTCACAAAGGAGTGAAACTACAAATCACTCTCTTTCTAGAAGGTTATCCAAGACTGCTAGACTGTGTGACTTTTATAGCTCATTTATTGGTGTTGTCTCGGAGTGGAGAAGTAGAGAGGGTGGGGAAGATATTCGATGTTCACAAGGTCTACCTACAATGGCTATGGACCGTGTTAATATTCTTTTACATGCTAGGGAAATTTATACAATTGAGATATATTACTTGTTTGAGGAACAATTTTTGAAAGGTGCACCATGTTATCAAGAGTTTGTTTCATTATTTGAAGATGATGTGTATAAGTATCATGTTTGGAGGCCTGATGTTGATATTATTAGGCATGAAGTGATTTTTTAATTTAGAGAGCTTGATGTTGGATGTAGTTGCAAGATGTTTACAGAGATGGGGATTCTATGCTGCCACTGTTTACGCATTTTTAATGTGCATTGCGTGTCTGAAGTCCATGAGAAATATATTTTGAAAAGATGGACTAAAAAAGTTGTTGAAGATGACTATGTTGATATCGCATCATCATCTCAGAGTGTTAATGATGTCTCTTCTGTTTGGATGTTAGGAATCACTAGGAAATTTCAAAGGTTGGCTGTTTGTTGTCAAGAAAACCATGAAGGACGAAAAATATGTGAACAAGCAGTTGTAGATGCCAAGAGAAGAGTTGAAGCTGATTGTGGTCCTATTTTTTTTTTTTTTGAAGAATGTGATACAGAATCATCTAGTGGTGTTATAAAGGATCCATCAAGCAGGCGATTAAAAGGGTTGCGTAATAGGAGGGCGAGTAGTGTTATTTCAAAGAAATACAATATAACAAGGGGATGAAAGCGTATTGCTCATATGGTTGCATCTAAAATAAAATCAGTTGTTTCAAGCTCAAGCTGAAGATGCTATTTCTAGTATTGCTGGAGATGGCTATCTTGTGCATCCAAGTTTTGGAGGTTTAAATTTTTGTCACGTTAGGCCAATTACAATTTGAAAGGATAATCAAAGCTTCGTTTGATGATAATTCTTTTAGAGTTATGTGTTTTATGTGATGAGTTTATGTGTATTCGTCTATTAAATTCTGTACGTTTTGAATTTTGTTTGATCAGTTTATTACTTATTATTATGTGTATTACGGTGTGTGTTTATGTGTGTTATATTATGTAATTCTAAACATTCTAAACATTTTAATACAAAATATTTGTCTTAATTAACAAATTTCTTTTTTTTTTTTTGAAAATTTAATTAACAAATTTCAAAATGTACAGAATCATATTATTTAATACACAGATTTTCCCTTCATGATGCACAGAATTTACCTTGATGATACACAGAATTATAACGTAGTTGCACAGAAATTGAAAGTGCAAACATTTTATTTACTTGATGCACTGTGTCCACATTTTTTATAAGTAATATATAGAGTATTATCTATAAAATGAATATAAGTAATAACTAAAATGTACAGATATGTAATTCATATGACACTTTATAATAGAACGCAAGACAAAATGATGTTTCATTACAAATGAAACACTATAGAAAGTAGTTCACCACATAATGTTGTCAAAAAGTACACCATGTTTAACCAGTAACAGTTGAGGATTACAAGCCAAAATCTACAGACATCAGAATAAATCTACACACATCAGAATAAGATTCAGTTCGATTTTTATATTTCTTCCTTGAAGCTGCTGTGGTGACTGGCAGTGATGTATTCATTGGCCACATAATTATGTTAGCTGCATATTTTGCTCGCAGCGATGCAATGAAATTTTGCTACAAAACAAGATAATGGAAAAGTGGTTAGAAACGAAGGGTAAAACATGTAGTATGTAACAAAGTTGAATATTTGTGTACTTACATCTTTTAAACCTCCTGTGAATCCTGGTGCCCAATGTTCTAATGATGTCCCTTTGTATGTTTCCATGTATCTCATGCAATATATGCCACAATCTGTTACATTGTCACTGACTTTCCATGGCATTTCCAAATGTTGCATTTTCATACTGCTCATCTTTTTAGCAAGAGGCCTGCTCTTCGCTTGTAGGTACTTAGTGAACGCACTCACCTGTAGAATGTAGTTATAATAATGTTTAGATAATATGAGAAATATAGATATTAAAATTTAAGAACATAGATATAAAATATTAGTAAAAGCATATATTACTAATTTTGCTGGACAATCCTGATACTTGTCCTTGTTTGTTATCCCTTCAGGCAATTTCTTGTTGTCAATCAATTGAACTTTGTTCTTCAGAAAGTCGAAGCATATCAGAAAGTAATGCTGATGTAGCAATATATTGAAGAAGACCTATTATAAAAAATTACAAAAAATATAACATATTGTATTATGTACAAAAATATACAATTGAATACACATAAACTCTTAATATAATACTCACAATTATTAGTATAAGAGAGATCATTTATTCTTAGTGAGGTATGACATTGAATATCAAAATGTACATAATTTTATAATATAATACACATAAACATCTAACTGAATACATATAAAATCAAGTACAAGAAACATAAACATATTTAGGGTATAGATATTTTATACTTACAATCTGTGCACCAGTCATATCAACACATACTGATCTCAACTGATAATCGAGGTTGTTAGAGAAACCGATCACATTTTTTTTTTCACATCCTTCAATTGCATTTTTTCTAGTAGCATCCGTCAAAGGAATTGATGATTGTTATATAATCTATCAAAACAAAACAAAAAAGAAGTTCATGTTATCCTGTTTACTTACATAAGCGGCTACCGAGAAAAAGACTCTCTTTGGATGATCAACAGCTCTTTGCATGTCAATTACATTCATCCTTTGAGACCAAATTTGAAGAATTTTGATGGATACTTGTCCTGCTGCCAATGTCTTGAAGTCCTCCCGTGTGGCAAACATACTGTGACACCCCGAAATCAAAATTCAATTAAGGGATTAATTAAATAATTAATCCTATTTCAATTTGTAATTTAATTCCTTATATTCCTGAAATTCAATAGTCGGGGACTAGTAATTAACTAGTCAAACCCAAAGTCAAAGTTGTACCTTGAGCTTTGTAAGGAGTTCCCTTGTTTCCTTACACCTCTTCATGTTAGTAAGGGTATTCTTGACCTTTCACCTTGAGTTAGTATTGTAAGCTAACCTAGTAAGAGCATCCTCATTTCTCTCCTTACACTTTCCAAAATTCTAGCTCCACCTTCTCTCTAAAAATGTAGATAGCTTTTCTTCTAAGCCAAGATTGAAGCTTTGCCAAAACTTCAAGAATTGTCTCCAAGATTCTACCTTTCATACATTTGGGCATCTAGGAGGGTAAGATCCATGTTCATCTTGTGTTTTTAGTGTTTTCTTAGGTGTCTTTTCTTAAAGATAGAATCTTTATGATCTTTTGGTGTGTTCTTGAAGTGGGTTTGGAAGGTGAGCTTTGATAGGAGCTTGATGAGGTGTTAAGTGAAGGTTTTTGTCTACAAGAGGTAACCCATGCTCTACAAAATCTATTTTGCTTACCTATGTGAATATTTCTTGGATTCTACATGGGTTTTGTTATGAAATGTGAGTGTTTATGCATTGTCTTGTGAAAATGCATATCTAGAGCTTGTGTTTAGGGTTCTTGTATGCCATTGCTTGGCTATTCCTTTTATTCAAGTCATTTTGTTGTATTTGGTGAGATTTGGCATGTTTTGGACTTGAATTTGAGTTTGGAGATGAAAATCCCCGAAGGGATTATTTTGTACAGGGTTACGTACCCGTGTGCGGAACGGCGGGCAGGGGGTCTACCCGCCGCCTACCCGCGGGGTACAAAGGCTTCGTGGGTTGGTACCCGCGGGCGGAACCGCGGGTAGGGGCCTACCCGTGGGTCCACCCACGGGGTACAGTATATGGATGTTGGGGGATTTGTTCCCCGTGATTCTTTTGGCTCGGTATTTGGTCTTTTGACTTCCCGATGTTCTTTTGTGGAACTATTTGAGTGTCTTCTTGATGTTTCGTATGTCTAGAACTATATGGTAGGAATCCATGTAGGTTTTGGTGTCGTGAATCGTGCTAAGTGTTCAACATTGTGTTTCGTTGAACCGTGATGAGTCTTGTGTGTTCTTCGGAACTACGCTTAGTTTACCCGTTTGATAAGCATGCTAGTTCGGTGTTTAAATGCTAGCGTGTGTGTTGTTTGTACATTCTTAAAGGTTGATGATAACTTGTGTTATTCATCGTTGTTGTTGTTGGACTGTGATCCATTCCTTGATTGCGTATGGTTTCATATCTTCGTTGTGATCCGTTGATTGATTCCTGTTGTGGTATGATGTGTGTGTGGCTTTACCTAGATTGCACGATTAGTGGTATGAGACACTAGTCACCAAGGTATTGCAGTGGTCCTCGTGGTGGCCATGACGCGATTATGGAGTTTGTGACCTGAGTGATGGGTTCACGTATTTCTTGGGTGGCATGTGTTGCCGTGTGTGTGATCGGTACCCTCGTGTAATATGAATTGGTGGTCTTGTTGGTGGTTTGTTGGTGGGGGACGACGGTCCCAGGAGGGAAAAGGTTGGACTAAGAAGTATAGGGGTCTTGTTGGAGGTAATGGTTGGAAGAAGATATAAGGTTGGGGGTAGCCATAAGGTTGGAACCGGGCATAAGGAAGGCATATCAACTCGTGATGGGTGATGTCACGAGGGCTTGTGTAGCCGTTGTTGTGAGTTCTCTTCTTGTGACGTGTGTAGTCACAAAGGCATGTGTTGCCGTTTGGTGTGTCTTTATTCCTTGAGTTATGCATGTCGGGTATTAATCTATTGTGTGATGATAGATTATGCCTTGAGACTTCTTGTGAGTCGTTGTTGTTCTTTGTAGTCTTGGGATATGTTCCCGTGTTCTTGTTGAGAGTGTTGAGTCTTGTGTTAACTATTACTCTTGATTTTGGACTTATATATATGTATTCCGTTTCGCAAATGATTTTACAAATGTATATCTTACCTATGTATGATATTTCACATGTATTGGTGGGTTACCAACATTATTCGCTGACCAGGCGTCGTCCCATGTTTTATATGCTTCTTTCAGGTGATTCTTAGACGAGTGCGCGATTTAGTGCCTGCTAGTATAGCTCCCCTCTTATGTTTTGTGGCCTGTGAGCCAATCTAGACTAGTACTTTGTTTTGATGGTTGTAGACTTTAAACAATGCAGATTTAGCCTGTGCGTTCACCCTTGGGTGAGCGTGGCATAGTACCCCGTTTCCTTTGTTTATATATATTTCCTCTTTCAGTCTTCTGCTGTGTTTAATGTTTTGGTTTAGATATCTTCATGTTTTGAGGCTTTAAATAACATGGTTTTAGGGGGTGTTACACATACTGTCTGTATTAAACAACATTTCATTGCCAAAAATAAAAAAAAAATAAATTATATAGTTGAATTTAGTAAGAGTCATAGTACACATAATCATAAGTCCATGTAATAATATTTCTGTGTGTAATTAATGAAGGATGAGAAGAAACTCATACTATTCTGGGTAGTCACCACTACTTGGCATGAAGGCATAATCTGATATGATTTTCTCCTTGGTTGAAACATTTTTAAGCTTCGAGAGGATCTCTGCCCAGTATGGGGACCACAAGTGTAATGGCAGTTGTTTGAATTTTCGACGTGGTCTTTTCCTTTTCTGGACATCTTCCATTTCATCTTTAGACTCAGCAATGATGCTGAGTAGACACAGTAAGCAATTTTATCATCATGTGCATACAGATAAACACTTAACATAATAAGCTAGACACATATTTGCATAAATATCATTTATAGATATTGAGGTATGGAATTTAAAATCAGAATGTACAAAATTATATAATATAATACATATAAATTACTAACAGAATACACATAATCATAAGTTTTGGTAAATGGATCCACAGTGTATAGAATTATATAATAAAATACACATAAAATCCTAACAAAATACGCATAAAAACAAGTATATTTAGATTTCAATTTATACCTATCAAATTCTAGTTCATCTGGTGTTGGCGGTGGCAGTGGGTCTTTTGATATTTTAGAAATATCATCAACCAAGTTCTCTATAATTGTTGCTGATGGATAATATACTAGGCCTGGACCACAGGGACCGGCCCATGAAAGCAACTGTATCAAGGAAGCCCAAGAAAGATATATGATATGGAGCAACCCAAGAGTTTGTCAAAGACTGAGTCTATTATTCCCAGTATAATTAGAATTGGACTCATTGGTTCTAGTATAATAGAATTAGATTTTATTATGTAACTAAGACTCCCAATATGAGGCACTCTAGAATTCTTATTCCTTATAGGGCTCTAGACCCAAAATATATATAAATAGACCCCTCATATAGAGAAAGGGGGAGAACTCTCAGCAATTCACGAGCAATACTCATCAATACAACATTCCTATACTTTCGCCATATATTTCTCATATATTTTCCTATATTCTCGCTACTCTAACGATAGTGTTGGCCTGCCGTTGACTGCCCAAAAGTCATAAAACCAACAGTTGCCATGGGGGTCAATGGGGTTGATGGCAGTGAAGTTGTTGGAGCTGATGGTGGTTGTGTTGTTGCTGCTACTTGCTGTACTGTTGCTGTTGTCTTTGCTGCCGCTGCTGGATCTGCAGTTGGTTCTGGCTCTGTTGTTGCTGCTGGATCTACAGTTGGTTCTGGCTCTGTAGTTGCTGCTAGCTCTGCTGTTGCTATTTTTGTCTCCTCGGCAGGTGCAATGGGAGTAGTAGCATCATGTGGTGAATGTGGTGGTGTTGGTGTCAATAGATTAAAAGAAGGGGCAGGGAAATCAGGAGGCGTGTTCATGGTCTTCATTGTGGCATAGAAAGCTGCTTCAAGCTCAGCAACTGCGTCTAGGAAGCTCGGTTGGTTGAACAAATCATCATCCCTCAGCAACCTCTCTGGTGGGGTTGGATTGGGGCTTGGTGTGATATTTGTGGATTGGTAGAAGTTACTAAATACATTTTTTATTATATCCACCACAGAGTTTTGTGTCTCAATCTCTGCCATGATCTCTCCAAACTCCGTTATCCTTGAGGTCATTTTCTTCAGAGCTGCCGTCACTCTTTCAACTGATTGTGGTTGTACTTGTGCTTGTGTTGGGGGCTCCTCTAGCTGTGCTTTCCTCTCAATCACTTTTCCATGGCCAAATCCTCCAATCTTTTTCTCCTCAGCAAATCTTTTCCTCATTTCCTCCGTAGTCCAAACAGTGATGGTGGGACATTTTTTTTTTTGTCACAATTTGCCCTTTGATCTGGACCTTGTCTATACAAGCTTTAAAAACACACATATTAGTATCAATTTTTACAATACAATATACAGAATTTTATATGGGAATACACATAAACTATTAACATAATACACATAATTTATCATTAATACTCAGAATTCATAAAAAATACTCATAACTCCATACCATTAGGAAAGTGGATGGTCCAACAAATTGTGAATCTTTTTTGTTCTTCCATTCATGAGCAGTGTCAAGGAGACAGCTCATTGTGTAAGCACACCAGTTGAGATCTTTGATTTTATTCAAGTCAAGTAGTGAATAGAGGATCTTATAGTTAACGAATGTGTATTGGAATCCCTTAATCAGTGTGGTTACCACAAAGATTACAAAGTCCCTCTTAAACATGTCTCCATGATCGCCCCTTTCAACAATCTTGTTCAGCATTTCAGTAGTTGTTGGTGTCCCCTTTGTTTTCCCCATCGGGCTCTCCATTCAACAACTGTTTTATTGAATTCAGGTGTTGCATTTGCATTAGTAGCCTCAACAACAGGAATATTTCCTCTAGGTATACCAAGTGTAGACTGCACATCTGCTTCCTCTAGAAAGAGCTCATCTTCTTCAATATGAATTGAGCATCGACCAATACCGAAACGTTCTAGGAGGTACTTGATCAACTTTGCATTACACGACGAGATTTTTATGTCAAGTAGAGATCCAAACCCAATATCTTTAATAGCTTTATGCTGTTCTAGGCTTAAACTGTTGATAAGAGTATAAATTTGCCTTGGTGTTGCCCTCAAGCCCAAGTACTTCAAATGATTTGGTACATCGTCATCTCTCTTTTTTCCTTGATTGTTTTTTTTGGTGTTGTTGCATGCCTGTTAGGATGGGTGGTATGTGTTAATTTGGCTCTTTTTGTCTGCCTTGGCACACTGTCTTCTGGTTCTTTCCCCCTTCTTGATTGTTTGGTCTTGTTTTAGGCTGGCCAGGCTCATGATCTACAGGGGGATCACTGAAGTAGATGCCTTATCTCTTTTTCTTGCATATAATTGCTGCATTTCCATTAGTGTGGGATCACTTTCTGTGAAGCTTGACATTTCTGCAATAAAAGTATAAAATTAGAGCACTTCAGATGTAAATTCATAATATACATAATTTTATACTAGAATACACATAAACTATGAATATGATACACATAATTATAGGTATAAGTAACATATAACCCTAGATTAACCAATTAGACACTGAATGAATGCACAGAGTTTAAAGGCATAATGTATAGAATCTAATGAATGATTAGTCATAATATATATTCGACATAATTATAAACATACTGAAAATATTATAACACATAATCTTACATCAGAAAATATTTAAATTATCAATATAATACACATAATGTTATACACGCATACACATAATCTCAACTCAAAAAACACATAATCCTATAAATAAGGAACAAATAGTATGTTTGATGAGGTGAATAGCAACTGGAAGTCATATGTACATAATCTTATACTAGAATACACATAATGTCTAATAAGAAAACACATAATCCAAGAAATAAGGAATATATAGTACGTTTGATGAGGTGTATAGTATAATACACATAATATATACTCAGAATAGATATAATTTCTAGTATTTTTTTTCTTTTTTTTTTACCCAAAAAACACACAAAAACTCATAACATTGTATACATAATTTAGTAATATCATTCAGTTACAGAGTTTCATGTTAGTACTGTTATGTAACCCTAGCTTAACGGAAAATGCTTGTTAATGATGGATTTTCATATAAATGTTCATATATTCCATGATATATGCGCTGAAATTATGTGTTATGTTACAAATTTCACAATATTTTGATCTTCAAACAAAGAAATGTTTGAAGTTTCATGCAAATGTGTTGCGTAGTGCGATGAACGATGAAAACATGAGAGTTATTACTTGTTTTGTGCTTTGCTTTCGAACTTTTTCGCTCTTCTGGCGATAGATTTTTGTTGTGCTGTCTTCAGTCTTTTGGATGATCGAAATGGTTTGTCTTGGGGAAGAAGAAGAGACCGCATTTTTTATATTTTAATTTAATAAAATGAAAATTGTAATGGTGATTGGACTGACGGAGGACGTCCATCACACCCAATCTCCGTTATCAATAATGGAAACGACGTCGTTTAGCGTTGTGCGCCTTGGTGTACGGTATAACAATTGCCTCCTCACTACATCTGGGGTAGACGCAGTCTTCGACCATCCCACATTTGTAAGCAGCCTGCCCTTTACAACGATCCAAATGAACATCTTAACTCTCTCCACGCACTTGAGTTTCCAAATCTAGGATAGGTTTTCGCCTTCTTCGTCATCACCTACAATGGTTTTAAAAGCAAGGGAAACCGAGAACTTACCTGAGACGGAGTCGTTCCAAGCAAGAGTATCTACAAGGTTGGCATCCAATGGAAGTGGGACTGCCCTAATCTCATTCACCTTTCTGGAAGGTAGGATCTCTTCCAGTTTCGGGACATCCCATCCCCCCCCCCCCCTCCAAAATCACCTCACTCACCTTCATGTAGATTAGATCTGGCGGTATTTCTTCCTCCAGATCAAAAGTGATGGCTTCTAACCCACCCACCAGTCCATCCAGAAGTTCAGAGACTGCCCATTTCCAACTCTAGAGCTGGCCCCTCGCTCCATGACAAATCTTTTCAGAATGCTCTTCCAACCCCAAGAGGCTCCTTTAGTGCTCACGGCTTCCAAGAGGTTCCCATTTCTAGTGTACTTATTCCTCATTTCTTGGACCCACGGTTTCTCGAGTAGGAATGGCAATGGGGCGGGGTGGGGGCGGGGGACATATCCCCCGCCCCCGCACCCGCATTTCCAACTCACTTCCCGCACCCGCGCGGGTAATGAAAATCCTACCCCATACCCGCCCCCGCGGGAATTTTGCGGGTGCGGGTAATACCCAACCCGCAAGTCTAATTATTTATATTACACTTAAATCTAATAAAAGTCTTATACTACAATTGTAATTATCACATTGATTTTTTTATAAGTTTGAACATAACTCTAAAATTTAATAAGAGCCAATGAAGTTAGTTCTTAATTGGAACTAAAATTGTGTTGATAGTATAAATTGTATTAAGTCTTTACTCATTACGTTATTTGTGTTGTTCTTATTCAAATTTTATAAACAAAAAACTAAGAAGTTTAATTCATTATGCATTTTCAATTATAAAATATACATAAACTTATATAATAAATGAATACTAATAACAATATATATAAGTGCGGGTGCGGGTGCGGGGCGGGGATTCCTCCCCCCGCACCCGCCCCCATACCCGCGCAGGTATATAAATTTCCCCCCATACCCGCACCCATTACCCAAATTGTGCAGGTATTTTGAAACCCGTAGGGGCGGGGATGCGGGGAACCCGTTGGGTGTGGGTAGAATTGCCATCCCTATTCTCGGGGCATTTTATGACATGTCAAGCAAGCTTAGCCAACAATGCTGAATTCATATCACTAGCTTTTCAAATCCCAAGCCTGCCCATATTGGCGGGGGGGGGGGGGGGGGGAGCATATCTCATTCCAATTGACCAAGTGCACTTTCTTTCTTTTCTCCGTTGTAACACCCCCGAATTGCAACTCTAGAGCCTAGATTAAATATACTTACGTAGCATAATAAATCAAAGGATTCTATTAAACTAATAACAACAGCCATAATCCAAAACCAGGGAATGTTACCGCCACAACAATTCACTCTCAGATAGCTGTATTGGCTAAAAACCACAAAACAACAATCGCATGCTTAAGAAAATAATTAAACAAGGGTTCTAGGACCCAGATGTCTACGCATCACTATAACCCAAAGTAGTAACCAGGAAATGCCACAGGATCCAACATCAATAGTCTACAAGTCTACCAACTATCAAGATATATCAAGAAGGGTCGGTCATCTAAAAGACTAAGCTAACAAAATAGGGCTATTGAGAATCAAACCTCTATTACCGCTCTCAACATGCATCAGTAGAACCTGAAAAAGGGTTAAGTTGAAAATACAAGAAGCAAATAGTTAGCATAAAATGCTAAGTAAGAACAAGTCAGCCCCGTAAAATAAGTACATTTATATAAGTTTTGAAAATACGAGATTTGGTAGTTAAAAACAGTTCAAGCGATGGGTTTTAAAACATTTAATTACTTTCAACTCAACACAAGATAGAATTAGCCATGAAGGAAGGACATAAATATATAGTTAGTAAATACGTAAATATGTGGTACCCTAGAGTACAATAACCCATCCTCTAAGCTTCAAGGTTGGTCTCCTTCACCACTCCCTAAGCCCCAAACCAAAGAAAACAACCATAACAACATCAACATTACACGCATACACACACACACACACACACACACACACACACACACACACATACATACACACACACACGATAGTGGGGAGAGGGAAGAAAGGAAAGGGAAGGGAAGAAAGATGAAGGAAGAATGAACAATAAAAACTTACTGTAGATATTCCTTAAGCTAGCTTTAAGATTTCCTTAGAGAACGAAATGAAGGGAATGTGGAGGGATTGAAGATGGTGGCAATGGAATGTTGTTGTTTAAATAGTGGGCACAAAACCCTAGGAAGAGGGAGATCTCATGATTAGGAGAGTGAAATTTTGGGAATTTGGTTCCAAAACTTTGGGTTATAATTTTAGGTCAAAAGTTGGATCAAGTTTAGACAAAAATAAAATTTGATTAGTATAAAAATAGGTTAGGTTTGTTTTGAGTTCAAACTTAGGCTCAAAATAAGTAATATCAGGATCTCAGGTTCGTTTCAGATAGACTTTTGGGTTAAAATTTGGATAGGATTTATATTGTATAAATAGGGTTCATAAAACCATAAATATCTTAAGTACTTTATTTCAAAAAAAAAAAAAAACCATAAATATCTATAAAAATATTTTCATTTAAAACATTTGTTTTTAAAAGTTTATAACTAGATATTATTTCCAAGGAAATAAAAATAAACATAAATTTTCGTTTTAGTCTTTGTAGGGAAAATACTTTATTTAGAAATTTCGGGGTATCACATCTGTATCCCCCCAAAGGAAGTTCCTACAGATCCGATCAATGTCTTTGCAAACTCCTTCTGGGATAGCCATGACCTGCATAGAATAAACAGGTATGCTAGCTAAGGAGGCCTGAACCAACATGCGCTTAACTACAAGGCTTTGGGACTCCGCTTTCTAGTTAGCCATCCTTTTCCACGGGCTATCAATTTAAGTATGTAACTAAATGTGTCCCGTGTGACTCTTTTATGAAGGATCAGGATCCCTAAATATTTTTTCAAGGCGGGTAGTTAATGAAATCTTAAAAATCTCTTTAATGCTCCTTTTAAGCCTGCAATCAGTGTTAGCGGAACAACATATCAAAGATTTATTGAGATTAATTTGCAAACTTGATTTACCCGAGAAATCCTCCACTCATTCCATAACCCGCCTGATTTGGGACACTGAAGCTTCTGCGAAGAGCATGAGATCGTCGGCGAAGAAAAGATGAGAGATTCCACTGCACTTGCGAGATATCTTCACCGGCCTCCACTTTCCCTGATTTACGGCATCTTGGATTGTCCAAGAGAGCCTTTCCATGCCAATGATGAAGAGGTAAGGGGCAAGGGGATCCCCTTGCCTGAGCCTTCGCCCATGTAGGATTGACGAGAGTTTTTCCCCATTCTAAAGGATGTCAATGCTGCTCTCTTGGATGGAAAACATAATCAAATTAAAAATCCCCCTCGGGAACCCAAACAAGAGAAAGGTTCTTTCAAGAAAACCCTAGTCCAAGATGTCGTAGGCTTTATGGAGATCCAACTTGAGTAGCATCATGTCTTTCTTTCCCTTCTTGCAATTCATAGTGTGCACGATCTCTTGAGAGAGGATAACATTGTCCAGTGTTGACTTTCTCGATAGGAAACAATTCTAATATGATGCGATAATCTTTTTCATGATTAACCTCATTCTGTTCACCAACACTTTAGACACGATCTTAGCTTGAAAATGACATTCAACAGTGTGATGGTCCTGAAGTCACATGCGTTCTCCGGTCTCTCCTTTTTTTTGGGATGAGGGCAATAAACGCGTCGTGAAGCTTTGTAGGCACTCTGCTAGTATCGATTACCCTGTTCACAAATTTTGCTAGAGCTGTCAAAACAGGCTAACCTAGCCCATATGGGATGTTCCATCTCGAGTTCATCCAGGACTGGCCCGACTCGTTTTTATACAGGTTGAGATTTTCCAAACCCAACCTGTGTTGAACGGGCTGACTAGCTAAACGAGCCAACTTGTCAGCCCATTTGTTTATTTTTTAATTTATATTGTTAAAATTTTTAAAATTTTGTAAAGCTTAGGAATTAAACCCCCAACCTCTACATTAACAACTAACACTATTTCCATCCAAACACATTCAATTCTTTAAACACATACCCATAATTTATTTATTTTATATTTAATGCTAATATAGTTTACATGTAATATTTTTATTTTGTGATTATAATATTATTAAGTTATAAAGTTTATAGAATATATAATTTATAACTTTATATTATTAATATGATAAATAAACTTTATATTATTGTTATATAAAGATACAATTAATTGTATTAAGTTTATAAAATATATAATTTATAACTTTATATTATTTATATAATAAATACACTTTATATTAATGTTATATAAAGATACAATTAATTGTATTATTTAATACTTGTAATAAATGTAATATAAATAAACTATATATAATGCTGATGAATGATCTAATTATATATATATATATATATATATATATATATATATATATATATATATATATATATATATATGGTTCCAGTAGTGATAAGTTAAGTGAAAGGTCAAGGTTCAAGTTTTGTTAGCAACAACATTTTAAATTATTGATACGATACCCAATTACACAACAAATTTGAGGGGGGAGGGGGGGGGGGGGGGAGTTATACGGTTTGGCTCGTGTAACCCACGAGCCAACTCGTATAACCCGTACCCCACACGAGTTATATGGGCCAGGTTGGAAATTCTCCAACCCAGCCCGTCTAAAATATGGGTTACTAGTGCACATTAGTCATTGTTTCATTGGTGCTAGAGAAACTAGGGTTTCATAGGAAAACTACCCATATGGACCATGTTTACGATCAAAGGAAAAAAGGGGGACGAGAGCTATTGGGGTTCTATGGCTGGTCGACAAGCCATCAGGAAAAGGATAGACGGTGGCGACTAGAGACGCTGTTGACGATGGCGACATGGTGGGGGTGGCAAGTGGAATGGTGGGATGTGGAGCATTAATCAATGATACATAATTCGCTAATGTAGGAGTGGCACTTGGGCCCTAAAGGAAGGGTGGGGGGGGGGGGGGGGGGATTATCCAATAAGAGGTGCCAATTTGGTGATGGGGGATGCTTCGAAAATAATTGTTCTGGCAAGTTTTGAGGCTCAGGCTCACCTCCCCGAATGAGTGTCCTTAGTTGGAAATGTTGTGGCTTAAATGATCCACATATAGTTCACGAAGTTCAGGGTTTCACATCCTCTAAGAAATCCAATATGTCTTGATGGAGGTTAAAGTGGGGCGTGTGCATGTAGAGAGGCTCCGCATTAAGATGGAGTATGAGGGGTTATTCTATGCATGTTGATAATGTGGGGCTAAGTGGAGGGTTTGGGCTTGTTCTGAAAAGTGAATTCCGTGGCTAGCTTGCTTAACATTTCTCATAACCACATTGATATGATCATTTCATTGTAGGATATGCAACCATAGAGATTGACATGCTACTACCATTTCCAAAAAAAAAAAAAAAAAAAAAAAAAAGAGTTGGGGGAAGGAATCATAGGAGCTCCTGAGATCGCTTAAAGGTCAATTTCCCCTTCCTTAGGTTATAATCGGGAATTTCAATGACCATGCTCTTCAAGCATAAAAGAGAAGACTGCATGCGCACCTTGTGGGGTTGCTGCAAGGCTTCTTAGAGACAGTCGATAGTTTTGGTCTATTACACTTGCCAACGGTGGGTTACCCTTTTACGTTGGAAAGAGGGAGGGGTACAAACAACTAGTAGAAGAGAGACTTGATAGGGTTTTGGAAAATGATGAGTGGTGTGTGTTGCATGTGGTGACAAGGATTGCCAACTTAAAAATTGGTACTTAAGATCATTCATCTTTGTTCCTATACATCTATGAGCATGTGGTTCATAGGGGAAAACATAGTTTTAAGTTCGAAAACGCTTGGCTGCTTGACGATAGTTGTTGCATGCGTGGCAGGGTGATATGTGGAATGTCACAAAGGGTCTGGGACTACAGGCGAGGTTACAAGAGTGTGGTACAACACTGAGTCGTTGGGGAGGTGATAAGTTCTATAATTTTTCTAATTGTATGAGTGCCATGTGGAAAGAGATAGAACCCTTGAGGGTAACATGAGTGTTGATGTGCAATCAAAATTCAATTTGTTAGATAGGGAATTGCATATTCTACTGGGGCAAGAAGTTGCGTATTGGAAATATAGGGTCAATTAACATTGGCCCAGGGAAGAGATGCAAATGCAAAATTCTTAAACCGCGTCGCTTCTCATAAGAAGAAGAAAAATCACATTGCCAGGTTGAAGGATAATTTGGGAAGGTGGGCAGTAGGGGAGTTTATGCGGTCGGTTGTGTTGGGATTTCATGAGGAAATCTTCCAATCAAAAGGATGTAATAGGGAAGAGTTCTTTAGCTCTCTATAGCCATAGGTTTCTAAAAGTATGAACAATGAACTCCTTAGACCTTTCACTAGAGAGAAAGTTAGGGAAGCATGGTTTGCCATGAGCCTAGATAAAGCTCCAAGTTTAGATGGTATGAACCATGGTTTCTTTCAACACTTTTAGGGAGTAGTGGGGGTGGATGTGATTGAGTTTTTGCTGGGGTGTCTAAATGAGGGTCGTTTCCCTCCCAAGTTGAATGATGCGAATGTTATTTTTATTCCAAAAAAAGAAGACCCATGAAACTATTTTAGATCTCATTTCCATTGCCCTATGTAATGTGGCCTATAATTATGTCCAAAATGATTGTGAACCACATGAAAATCAACTAAAGTAAATTATCTCAAATGCTTTTATCCCTGACAAGTTAATCTCGGATAACATTATGGTAGTAGCAAAGGTAGGTCATTTCCTAAGGCGGAAACAGTTAAGCAAGACGGGTTGGGCAACTCTCAAGCTAGACATGGCTAAAACTTATAACAAAATGGAGGGGAGTTCTTGAAGCGTATGTTGCTAGGTTTTGGTTTTGAGGCTAGGTGGGTAGAGTTGATTATTGTTCGCGTGTCAACGGTGAGATACAATATTTTGGTTAACGGGAAGGTGGCATGTACTATTTTTCCTACTCGGTGGTTGAGGCAAGGGGATATCTTTTCCCCTACCTATTCATCATTTGTGCCGAAGAGTTATCCCTATTACTGTAGTAGGCCAAAAAGAAGGGTCTTATACATGGTTACAAAGTAGCACGAGGTGAACCTTCAGTTTCCCATATCTTTTTTTTTTTTTTTTTGCGGATGGCAGTTTGTTATTTTTTTTTTAAAAGCTAACTCCTAAGCAGATTCAAAATAATAAATTCCCGAGTACATATGAGAATTTATCTATTCAACAAGTTAACTTTAATAAATCTTACATCTCATTTAGCAAGAAGATTTGTGCTGAGGAAAGAAATGAGGTGGCTAGAATTTTAGATGTCACGCAGGGAGAATGATTCAAAAAATATTTGGGGTTTCAATCATTTATAGGTCACAACATGAAAGCCATATTTACATATATTGAGGAGAAATTGATTGACCGAATAGGTGCCTAGAATAAGAAATTGCTCTCTCGGACAAGGAAAGAAATTATGCTCAAAGGTGTGGCTCAAGCAATGCCTATGTATGCAATGAGTATTTTTTTACTCCCAAAAATTTTTGTGAGTTTCTAGAGTGGAGAATGAATAAATTTTAGTGAAATAACAACAGTGTTAGGTAGGGCTGTTAACGAACCGAACATAAACGAACGGAGCTTGTTCGTGTTTGTTTGTTAAGGAATTTGGAGTGTTCGTGTTCGTGTTCGTTTGTTAAGGTTTTTGAAAATCCTGTTCGTGTTCGTTTGTTAAGAGTTCGTTAGTGTTCGTTAACGTTCGCGAACACGTTCATGAACGTGTTCATTAACGTTAACGAACATGTTCGCGAACGTGTTTGTTAACGTTCGTGAACACGTTCGCGAACATGTTCATTAACGTTAACAAACACGTTCGCGAACATGTTCATTAACAAGCACGTTCACGAACATATTCACTTACGTTCATTAACATGTTCGCGAACACTTAATAAACAAACACATGCACATGTTCATGAACACAATTCGTTCGTGAACAATAAATAATCTATGTTCATGAATAGTAATCAAACAAACAACAAAACTAATACAAATAACTTAATAAGTCCATCCGTACGTAGCATCTAATATCAAAATAAAAATCCAAGTCCACATAATTTGTCTGCTCACATTACAAGCCAAAACAGGGCCAAAACATAAAAACATAAAGCATGATATATTTATATTCTGCATCCATCATCCCAAAAGCTTAATACCTTAACTCCAAGTTCATTCCAGTGATATAGTCTTCACATCTTCAGTAAACTACATTAAATGATATATAATATATTGTTATATGACATAAAAAGTATTGAAAATAAATGATATAATAAAAGAATTGACAGTACTTACTTTTGGTTTTCTTTTCATATCATATAAGTTACGCAACCAGTCACTTCCACAAAGTAGCATTTGGACAGTATCGGTCCCCAAAGATGCCCGATATGTATCAATAACCCTACCACCAGCACTAAATGTTGACTCTGAAGCAACCGTTGTGATTGGAATTGATAAGATTTCACATGCCATTTTGGATAATACTCTAAACTTCAAGTTCATTGACTTCCACCAATCCAATGCATTAAATTCAACCGAATCCCCTTCACAAATATATACACCCTCCTGTAAATAAGTATCCAATTCAGACTTCACATGTTGGACAGTATCAACATTTCTCACAAATTTCTCAAATTTTGATCTCCCAGTTTCAACAGCCGGTCCCTTCCCTTTCCAAACAGTAGTAACACCTTGCACAGAAGTATTCCTTGCTTGAGAATCATTTTCCATTAATTGGTTTGAAGCTGTTGTATGTTTATCCAAATAGATCCTGTATAACTCATACAAAGCATCACGAACAATACCAATTTGTGTAGTAGCTTCCTTTTCAGAATAAATGACTGGAAAAGCAAATTGGATAAATGTCATCTTATTTCTAGGATCTAAAACGGCAGCAATAGAAAGTAATAGATTGCTACTACCCCAATATTTGTCAAACTTATGCTGCATCCTTTGGGCCATGTTTTTCATCCAAGGTTCTACACTTTCAGACTTTTGACCGAGAATTTCTTTGATGTTATATAGTTCAGGAAGAAACAAATTTGCTGTTGGATATTCAGAACCTATATTCAAAAAACAAATACTATAATTATATAACAATCATATATATTGAAATGTATAAAGTTTAGAACTGTATAATAAATTACTTGAGATAATTTTAGTAACTTCATTGAAATGCACCAGTAAAGAGCAAATCTCTTCAACCCTTTGCCAATCATCCTCAGAAGGCAAGCATTTGTAATTTGGATCTCGAAGTTGATACCGAGGAAATACTTGCTTGAAATCCAAAGCACAAGATAACATAGCAAATGTTGCATTCCACCTAGTGCAACAATCTAAAATCAACTTCTTGTTAGGCACTTGGAGCTGTTTGCAAATCTCATTAAAACTATGCAACCGTTGAGGTGAAGCACTAATATACTTGACACTATCTCTGACATTTTCAATGATAGACTTAATCTCAGAAAGGCCATCTTGCACAAGAATGTTCAATATGTGTGCACAACAACGAACATGAAACAACTTACCTTCTAGTGGCAAAGTTGTATGAAAAGAAAGAGAGTCATGCAACAACCTCACAGCTGAATCATTATAAGAAGCATTATCCACTGTGATTGTCCACACTTTCTCTTCAATACCCCATCCTTGCAAACATTTGTATATTGCATCACAAACACATGTACCGGTATGCGGGGGAAGCACTTCAACAAAGTTTAGAACTCTTTTCTGCAACTTACTGTCCATGTCCACAAAATGAGAAGTTATCACCATGTATTGAATGTTCTGATTTGATGTCCATATGTCAGTTGTGATACTAATTTTGTCAACTGAATTCAACAATCCTTGTACTCGTTTCTTTTCTAGCTCATAAGTTGACCAACAATCTTTTGTGGTTGCTGTTCGACCAATCCGCTCATAATATGGACTTGCAGATTGCATGACTATGTTGAAGAGTTCATACTCAACAAACGAAAATGGCAATTCATGAACCATAATCATGTGAGATATAACCTCCCTCATCCTTGCTTGATCATACTTCCAACTCTGAACACCACTGACACTCTCCGATTTTTGTGTCGATGGAACCACACAAATGTTCCTTTGCCCTGAAAGATTGATTCTGCGTTTTATGCAACTGTCTAAATGTCTTTTATATTGTGTGGTCGTGCCATCCTTTTGCTTTTTCAATTTAAAGTTGCAATGATTGCATTGCACTTTTTCTTCCCCATTCTCAAGTTTCACCACTGTCATTTCTTGCCAAATAACTGATGATTTTTTCCTTTGCTTCTTCTTATAAGGTTCGCTTTCTCCTTCCACTTCTTCAACTTCTCGGCCAATGTCCTTCTCAACATCACCTTCAAATCCAATGATTTCCACATTTGGATGATTTGGTGTTGGGTTTAGTTCTTCCATTTCAATAGGTATTGTTGAAGAACCAACACTTGGAATTGAAGGTTCATCAATTGTGTTGTAATCTTCGTAAGACATAGCTATTATACAAACAAGTAATTAAAAAAAATGTATACAATATGTTATATTCTTTCTATAATAATGCAAACAAAAAAAAAAAAAAAGTAGAGAATAAAGAATACTACCACATTGACATAGTACAATATGTTATATTGTTCTTCTTCATCTTGTCCAGTTATCCAACCAGCTAAACAAGAAAATTCAAAGAACAAATAAACACACAAATACAATGTCAAAGTGGCATACTAGCTCTAAAGTGAATATAAACTCAATAATATTAATCTATAAAAAAAAACAAAAATTAAAAATACCGTATGTATTTTTAAAGCTTCGAGGACGATTGAAACAACAGTCAGCAGGCAAGCAAGGAGATCTGAGGATTAAACAGTAGGATTAAACAATAGAGTAGCAGACCGTATGTTTTCAATGATTAAAAGAAACAAGAAATTTCTCTTAGGCAAACAAGAAAAGAAACAGTATGATTAAAACAATAAACACTAATCAAGAAATGAAAAAAAAAATTCTCTATGTTTTCAATGAATTTCTCTCTGCTTTCAATTAAACAATAAACAGTAATCAAGTATACTATTTCTGCCATTTGCTCATAGGGAGGGTGAGTACTGAGTATACAAGCCGATAATTACAGAATGAAGTTAAACAATAAACAATAAACACTAATGAAGCTAAACAATAAACAATAAACACTAATGAAGTTAAACAATAACCACTAATGAAGTATATGTTTACAGAGGTACGGTATTTACCGTCAATAGAGGCCGGAGGTGTTGGGCTGGGAAGTGGTGGCTACGGTGGTCAGCGTTGGCTAGGGTGGTAGCTACGGCAGTCGGTGTTGGCTGGGGTGGTGGTTACGGCTGACGGCGATGGCTGGGCAGCAGGGCAGGTGGCTACGAGAGACAGCGTTGGTGGAGTTGCGATGGAGTTGCGGTGGACGTGTGAGCGATGAAGGCAGAGTCACGGACTCACGGTGGAGGTGTGACTGTGTGAGCGGTGAAGGTGGAGTCGCGGTGGAGGTGTGAACGATGATGGCGGAGAAGAACGATTGAGCGGTGAAGTGTGAAGACTGAAAGTGCGAAGGATGATCTGAAGTTTGAAACGTGGAAAACCCTAGTCCCTAAATGGCTAAATAAAAGTGACTTATTTATTGTTTATTAAACAATGTTTAAGTTACCTAGCTAATTAAGTAATTAGTAATTACCCATGTCTATGTATTTGTACGTATTAAATTAATACTATTATGTGTTTGTATTAAATTAATACTACTAATATATATATATATATATATATATATATATATATATATATATATATATATATATATATATATATATACTTACTTATATGTTTGTGAACATGTTCGCGAACATTATTAACGAACACAAACGAGCTTGTTCACGAACATTATTAAACGAACATAAACGAGCTTGTTCACGAACATTATTAAATGAACACAAACGAGCTTGTTCACGATCTTTTAGCAAACGAGCTTACAACTGTTCAAACTCTGTTCGTTTATTAACCGAGCTCTAAATTTTGTTTGTTAATGTTCGTTTACCTTAACAAACGAACATAAACGAACGCTTACCGAACACGAACACGAGTAGTTTGCCGAAAGCTCTGTTCGCTAACACCCCTAGTGTTAGGGGCATTCACTAGCTAGCTAGCTTGGAATAAACTAAGTGTCCCTAAGAAATTTGGAGGTCTAGGTTTCAAGCAACTTCATGCATTCAATCTTGTGTTGCTTGGAAGCCAGGGATGGCGCTTTCTGACCAACCCTACATCCCTTGTCTCTCGTATTTTTTGGGCTCACTACTTCCCAAAAGGTATGCTCCTTGAAGCTTCCTTAGGTCACAACCCGACTTTGTGACACCCCAGAAAATTACCCTTAAACGAAATTAATTATTTAATTAATTCTAAACTTGCCTTATAAATTCTTTCCTAAATTTCCTTATTAAAATAGTTGAAGGACCTAAATTGACAAAATTTCTTAGTCAATTAAATTAGTCAATGGAAAAGACACTATGCTTTATGCCTTGTACCTAGCCTTTGATTTCTTTCTAACCTTTTTGTGGACAAGGAAGGCTATTTTAGTCCTTTCCTAACTTTTACTTGTTATCCAAGATATTTCCATATTGCTGCTACCTTTGTCTTCCTCACATTAGGCAAGAAACCATCCTCACTCTACCATCTCTCTAAACTTTAGCTTCTTCTCCAAGCTAAATTAGAATCCCCCTCCAATCTTGCAAGGAATCCATCAAGATCCTAACTTTCATCCACCAAAACCTTAGGAAGGGGAAGTCCTAAGCTTGGCTAGTGTTTTTACTTAGTCTTTCCTTATCATTTTTCTAAGTTTTGTTGTCTTGTTTGGGTTTTTGGTTGTGTTTGGGAAGATCTTGAAGAAGAAGACCTCCGGAGGAATAATAGGAGTTGGAGAAAGTGTTCTTAGGCTTAAGAGGTAACTCATGTTCTACAAAACCTATTTTATACTTGTTATTAATGATTTCTTGATTATCTATTGATGTTCTTGAGAGAATTATTTATGCATATTCTTGTGTTTATGCATGTTTAGAGCTTGTTTTTACGGTTCACAAATGCTATTCTTTGAGCTATTTCATGTGCTCAAGTTCCCTTGTAGTTGTATGTGAGATTTTGGGTGTTTTGGACTTAACTTGGACTTCATTGCATTTTCCCCCGAAGGGGAGTTGTTTTTGGCTCGGGTGTACCATCGGGTACACGGGCAGGTGGTGTGCCACCCGCCAGTCTACCCGCTGGTACCGGTGTGGTGTGGCAGCGGGGAGGGCCACGGGTGGTTGGCCACCGCGGTTCCTCCCGCTGGTACACAGTGGGGGGCGTGGCGAGTGGTTGACCCCCCACCGTTCTGCCCACTGGTGTGATGTCTTGACCTTCATTTTGTTGAACCGTTGTGCAATTGTGTGTTTGCTTTGATATTTCGTACGTTTAGAACGATGTCCTAAGTAACCATGATAGGATTTATGAGTCTTGAATCATGTTTAAAGGTCCAACTTTGTGATTCGTTGGATTAATGTGAAGTCATTGATGTTCGTTTGAACCGTTATGTTTATCCTATTGATTTGCATGCTAGTTACGTTGTTGGTACTAGTATGTGCTTGTTCATTCGTTCTCAATGAAGATTGGTAACTTGTATTCACCAATCATTGTAATTTTTGGATTGAAGTCTATCGTTATTGTGTCATTGTATTGAATGTTCCTTTTATGTCTCTCCTTTAAGTCTTTGGATTGATCTCTTGTTGAAGCTTGTACAAATGTTGTACTCTTGTGATTGTTCTTGATTGGGCTATTGTTGAGCCTCAATTATCTATGTCGATGACTATGTGATTGTTATGAGATTGGTGGTAATGAGCTTTGCTCAATTGATTGGCGGTATACTATCACGTGATATGTATTATTATATTATTTATGACATTGCGTATGTCTATGAGATCGGCGGCAAGCTGGCGGAAGCAGGTGAGGAGCAATGGCTCCGGAGGAATACTTATAGCACTTTGTGTCACACCCATAATTCAAAAAATAATAGGGAAAATAGCACTTTTTTCCCCTGGATTATATACTTATAGCACTTTTTCCCCCTAAATTATTCAAGTGCCTATTCCTCCCCCCCCCCCCCCCCCCCCCCCGAAATGTTAAATTGACATATTTACCCTTAAAATAAATATTTAATTTATTTTTCTGCTCCAACAAATTATGACCACAATTTGGTTCAAACGAAACAGACACTATAGCAACCAAACCGAAATATTCCAATTACAATTTATAATCAAAACCCGATATTTAGAGTTTATTAAAATCGCGAACCGGAATGGCCAGTTCATGTTTCAAACTGAAAAATAAAATACATTTATTGTTGAACTTAGACTATTTTAAAATAAAGACGGTTCAAAATCGTGAACCAGATTTGGAACCGCCGGTTCACGGTTCAGGATCCAATTTTTTTTATTCATAATTTTAATAAACTGAAATGCAAATAGTGGGTTCTGGATCCCTGAATCATAACCGGAAACTTTTAATTCGATTGGTATAGTGTCCGGTTAAGTTCGAGTCGAACCGTGGTCATCCCTACGTATACGCAATAATTTGTTGGAGAAGAAATATAAATAAAATGTTTACTTTAAAGGTAGAAATGTCAATTTAATATATCGGTGAGGGGGGGGGGGGGGGGGGGGGACTGTCACTTTTAGAATAATTGAGGGGGCTAATATGCTTACTTGAATAATTCAAGAGAAAAAAGTTCTATATGCATATAACTCAGGGGGAAAAAGTGTCATTTTCTCAAAAATAATAATTAATATTAAAGAATTGATTTGCAATTTTGAGACAATTAAAAAGGATCTAGCAGGAAGGAGGCATAGTCAAATTATAAAAGATATAGAGTATCCCCATTGAAAATGATGAAATAATATCCATTTGTCTTCTAGCTTGCTACATCTTAAATTAAAATTTTCAAACTTCTACAGCATTTTACTTGCACTAATAACTAAGCCTATATAGGTCCACAAATTTATAATGTCCTCAAAGAATTATGGTACTACATACGAACAAAGCTGTTTGAAACTCGAGTAAAAAAATAATGCCTTTAGACCATTTTTGCATATAATAATGTAACAGAATAATGCATTTTAGCATTTAGACCATTTTTGCATATAATAATGTGATGCAAATGTTTTGTTCGCAGTTAGGTAAATCCAGCTTAATTAAAACGAATTGCTTTTGTATCTTCACCAACGACTTTGTAGCTTGTAATCCTTTATTGCATTTCGTTCAATAAATTTACCAACCAGCTTTGAGGTGACGTGTGTGTGTGTGAGAGATTCACGTGCGAAGAGTATCCTAGGCTAAAGATGCAGTGATATTTGAGTCGTTGGTCTAATCTAGATCAACGACTCAAATCAAGAAAAAAAATGCGGGAACTGGATCACTTTAAGTGTTGAATTGGTGCAGCTTAAGTGTTGAATTGGCGTACCTTAAGTGTTAAAATGACGCATCTTAAGTGTTAAAACAACACACCTTTAGTGATAAAATGACGCACTTCAAGTGTCAAAATGATGCACCATAAGTGTTAAAATGACGCACCTTAAGTGTTAAAATGACGCACCTTAACTGTAAAACTTATGCACCTTAAGTGTAGAACTGACGCACCTTAAGTGTAAAAATGACGCACCTTAAGTGTTAAAATGACGCACCTTAAGTTTTGAAAATACGCACCTTAAACTTTAAAATCATAAAGGTCAGTTCTCGTAACCTTCCGGGTACCTTTCGAAAGGTACCATTCGGAGTTGTTATCTCTCAATCCACCATCCATCTAATCAGAGGCGGATCTAGAGGGGGCAACGGGGCAGTTTCCCCCTCACCCTCCCCACCCAATAGCAAAATCATATATATATATATATATATATATATATATATATATATATATATATATATGTATGTATGTTTATAAGCATTTGTATAGCTTAAAGTGGTTGTACTTCAAGATTTAATTTAATATATATCTAATCTAATGTCTTTGGATCAAACCCCATTGAAAGCATTTTAATATTTTTATTTTTTGTGATGTATAGTGTCTTTTCTATCCCAACTAATATTTTTATTGATTATGTTTTATATATTGCCATAAATATTTTTATAGTATTTCAAAGTGCTTTAAAATTTTGCCTCAAGTATATTAATGTTTTTATTGATAAATTTTGCCTCAAGTATATTAATATTTTTATTGATTATATTCCATATATTGTCATAAATATTTTTAGAACATTTCAAAGTTCTTTAAAATTTTGCCTCAAGTATACTATTTTTTTTATTGATTACGTTTCATATATTGTCATTAATATTTTTATAGTATTTCAAAGTGCTTTAAAATTTTGCATCAAGTATAATTTGCCTCCGTCCCTAACTATTATGTAATTCATTATAACATTGTATTGTAATTTATAATATATTTTATATTTAACTCGGTGTTTGATATTTTGTTATCGACATTTTTGAATTCATTTAAACTTCACCCCCACTCAAAATATTCCTGGATCCACCCCTGCATCTAATATAATCAAAAGTTGAAAATAAAAAAAATGTGGTTACAATTTTATAATTACTATGATTGTAGAAAGGTGTTTGGTAAATTAGCTGTTACTGATAGCTGTTTGGTATAATTATTATTATTTTTAAAAAATTTATTGAAAAAATTGCTTTGAACAGCTTTTTGAATTGTAGCATTTTGTAGTTACAAAAAACTAATTAACCAAACACTTATATTGATATTTTAACCAAGTCAAACAATTAATAGTGGTCAAATAAACAAAAATTGACTGAAAGGTGAACTATTTTATCAAACACGGCCATAATAATGCATTCGTGGATAACCAATATGGCACTCATGGTCTATAATAGTGCTAATGTGTATGCACTATTAATTATCCGCAATTGCCCCTATTAAGCGTTTTCAAATATACCATCATAATTATGAAAATGTCATCGGTGCTTTTTTCTTATTTTTCCTTAATTTTTAACATTTAATCGTCCTTGGTCTTAAATCATATAATGAAGAATTCTTTCAAAAGGTTGAACCCCAACCCTAAGGCAAAACTTTACCTATTTTAAAAAATGTTATCATATATTTATTTAATTAAACATAGATATTGTTCGTTCATTATTTTGAAATAAAATTTCCAAATTTATTCCATTTTTTACAAGATTATATATTTTCACATGATCTTTAATTTTCCTTATCTAAAAACATAATAAGTGTGAATGAAAGTTATACCCCTGATTTATGTCCGGTTTTTCCGTTAAGTTTTTTTGTACATTATGTTATAAAGGTTGTACATTAAAATATTTTGGACAAACATACCCCTATCGTTATAACTTCCGTTATCTTTTCCACTATTGTTACCATGCACATGCATCCACAATATATTTTCTTATCTTCTTTATTAATAATAATACATACACATTAAATATTTGAGTTATATATTAATTATTAAATAAATATAAATATCAAATTTATAAAAATGATTTACATTATTATTATTATTATTTAGAATAATTTAAATATCAAAAATCTAAATAAATTTAAAATTTTAATATAATATATTAATATTGAACACCTATTTTCTTTTGCACATCGCGCACAAAAAATACTAGTATATATAATAAAACTGGACCATGAAAGAAATAGAAATGATGAGTGAGTAGTAATTTTCAAGCATATTTAATTGTCCTCTTCAGGGGTCCCAAAAACCCTTACTTTATTCATGCAAAAAAAAGAAAGAAAGAAAAAAAGTCTCTCGAGCTAATCAATTTTCCGCTGCAAAAATTTATGAAGAACGGAAGAAAGGGAAAATTGGGAGAGAGAGAGAGAGAGAGTAACATTTCTTTAAAAAACATGAAATCCTTAAAAAAGCCTTTCACACAGTCACAGACGATACTCAGAAGTCACTGTCCCCATTTCCCAAACCAAGCAACATTTCTTTACTGTGAGCTCCAGAGATCTGACGGCCAAACCAAGCAACATTTGACCACGAGATCTCGACACCTGTCCGGCTTATACTCCGAGATTCTGAAATTGAATGATAGCATAATGATGTTAAAATTATTTGACATTCTTTAAGTTCTGAACCACCCCACACTTACTGCTCTGCTGTCTCGATCTGCTGCACCACTCACTGTACGGCCTTTCTCTCTTTAATAACTATGCCCACAATCACCGATTAGTAATTACCACATCAATGAATTGTAAAAAAATGTTTAACAAAATTAACTATTTATTATTAGCGATTAACATTGTAAAAATATCTATAAAAATATTTATATTATTTTATTATTATTATTATTATTATTATTATTATTATGCAATAATAAATTAAATTTATATTGATATGTTTTAAAATTTTATAGTTAACCTACAATTATGTTAAGTCACTACTGTAATTACGACTTCATTACTTTATGAACACCTCTGGTAGTTTTTCCCTCCCTCTAGCCTGTGAAAGAATAAGTCCTGTTGTTTTTGGTGTTCTATTTTCTTTATTAATTTTAGGTTGGTTGTAATTATTCCTGTACTCTCTGTTTGTAGCCTATATATAAGAGGTAACATTTGTTTACTTTGGTTATTCAATATACAGCTTCTATATAGTATCAAGAGGCTAATACTGAGTTTTTTTTTTTTTTTTTTTCCCAAGCATGTCTATCACGCAAACCACCTAGAATGTTCATCTCAATGCTCCAACCCATTTTCCCATTAAGTTAACTACAACCAATTTCTCAATATGGAGGAATCAAGTTGAGTCTACTCTCATTGGCCTTGATGTTATTAGCTATGTTGATGCTTCTATCAAAGCTCTAGAACGACTTTCCGATGCAGCTACAAACACCATTAATCCCCTTTACACAATTTGGAAAAGACAAGATCGTATAATACTAAGTGCTCTCTTAGGCACCAAGACTATGTGGTCTAATGGTACCCGGGTTGTGAGTTCGAGCCTCAGTGGAGGCGTTATTGGTTCTTTGTGTTTTAGTAGGTTGAGAAAGTATATGAACAGATATTGAAGGCAAAGCTTGTGAAAAATCCAAGAGGGAGTTGCTCTATTAGTACCTACATGCGCTTGCTGCTGTCCGCGTGCAGACTACACCAATTTCCTTTGGTGAATTAAGTGATGTCCTAACTAATTATGAACATTTGTTAAAAGATAATGAGGGTGCCCACCAGTCTTTAATTGCTACAGCAAGTGCCACTCAACGCCGATTTAATACCTTTTCCACCATCGTCAGGATCAACCTCTCAGAATTATGGACAACAAAATCGTCGTGGTAGAGGTGGTTTTTCTGCTCAATTTGGACGTCCAAATTCTGGACGTGGAAACGCCACTCGTAACAACCGTTACTGCAAATTTTGTGATTATCCAGGTCATGACACTCGTTTTTGTTGCAAACTTGCTAAGTTCCTCCGTGACAACAACATTAGCGTCCATGATCCTCTCAGTCAATCTGCCAAGGTTCTAATGGTCAATACCGCATCTACTACTACGTTAAGGAAACAATAGACGGCTACGTCATTCTTTGTTTATACGTAGATGATATGCTCATCGTTGGTAGTAACGATCGGATGATCAAGTTTACCAAAAACATGTTAAATGTGAGATTTGACATGAAGGATATGGGTTTGGCTGATTTAATCCTTGGGATTAAAATCAATATAAGACCTGATGGTCTTGTGTTGAGCCAATCACATTATATTGACAAAATCCTTGCAAAATTTAACAAGGATGATGATCAATTGGCTAAGACACCGTTTGATACAAACGTTCATCTAACCAAGAACCACAGAGAGTGTAGTTCTCAAGTAGAATATGCTTGGGTTATTGGTAGTTTGATGTATCTTATAAGTTGTACTAGGCTGGATATTGCCTTTGCGGTGAGTAAACTCAGTAGATATACGAGTAACCCCGGTGCTATGCACTGGAAGGCAATAGTAAATGTTATGAGATACTTGAGGTATACTCGTGACTTTGGATAGCACTACGGGAGATATCCCGCTGTACTTGAAGGGTATAGCGACGCTAACTGGATATATGATATTAAGGACTCTAAGTCCACGAGTGGCTACGTGTTTACACTAGCTGGTGCAGCCGTTGCATGGAAATCCTCTAAGCAACCCGTGATAGCTAGATCCACGATGGAATCTTAGTTGATAGCCTTGGACAAAGGCTGTGAAGAGGTTGAATGGCTACGCCATTTTCTAGAGGATATTCCTAATCGGGAAAGACATGTACCTCCAATATCTGTGCATTGGGATAGTTAAGCCACAATTGGGAAAATACAGAGTCATATGTTTAATGGTAAGTCTAGACATATGCGTTATACACATAATACCATTAGACAACTTCTCACAACTGGTGTTGTCTCAATTGACTACGTAAAGGCAAAAGACAATATAGCGGATCCGCTAACCAAAGGGTTAGGCAAAGAAGTTGTAGAGAAGCTGACACGAGGAATAGGTCTAAAGCCTTTGGACTAAAAAGTGTTGGTCCCGGTAGGGTTGAAAGAGAGTCTAGAGGGGGGGGGGGTGAATAGACTCTAATCGATTTTTCAAAAGTAACTCCTTTCGGAGCGATGCACAGCGAAAATGGTGTTTTGTTTTAGATATTCTTTGCACACTTTCGTTAAAGTGAAAACTTAGCATTTCGTCAATATGATATGTAATGCATGAAAGTAATAGCTGAAAGTAAAGAGATATGGAGAGAGAGATTTTTATAGTGGTTCAGCTGTTAACGAAGCATACTCCACTCTTCTTTCACAACACGTGAAAGGGTTTGCACTATCACTCCTAGTACAAACTATTTCAAGCTGGCTTCCTTGATCACTAAGCCGGACAGCCACTTAGATGGTTTTTCAACTCCTCGAGTTTACTCCGCCTCTATCAACATCTTCCTAAGTTGAGTTGTTGGAAAGATAGTCTCATGTTTCTCCAACAAGTTGAAGCTTTGTCTTAACGTCTGGATTGATCTTCACTTGAGAAATTTCAAGACTGCTTCGAGTTGTGAAGTATGGAGATGGATATGTCTTTGAAAAACTTCACAAAATCACTGGTTATGAAAAGCTTTGGTAGATAAGACTGCTTGAAGAGCTTTTCTTTGGATTGCAAGAGTGAATTAACCAGCACCTTCTTCAATGGCGAAGAGAGGTATTTATAGGTGGAAAAATCCATCCGTTGGAGGGAGATGGAAATTTCAAACCTAATAACCAGTGAGTATTACCCAGTAGGCATTGGGCATTTAATGCATTTGTACTGTATAGCCGTTAGAGCCAAAAGCATTATGGCTTTTGTCCTTGATCTCTGACAAGATGGTACAAGACTTTTAATGCTCCTTGTCTTTTGTGATGATCATTCCTAGAACACTTTTTGTCCGAATGATTTGTCCATCTGAGTCATAGACAACATTCTCATTGCTTCACTTAATGAGTGTTGTCTTTTACAAGTCTGTCTTTGACTTGTTTACTCGAGAGAGAGGAACACAAGATTGTCCTCATCTTTCGTCATTTCTTCTTAGACGAAGGTTCCTTTTGTAAAGGCAATCTATCCGAGACTTGCTCAATCCTTCTTTCGTCTGGAAGCATTTCTCGATCATCTTGTTATCTTCAAGTCTTCATGTAGATCTATTATACTAGTCTCGTGCATGATTTATACACCTCATGGCTTTGTTATACGAGACTTATTTAACAAATGAAAAATAGGGGTCTACAATCTAAGACAGTTTGGTATCATCAAAATCTAAATACACTTGTTCCATTCTGAGGTTCCACAATTCGTTGTACAGCCTTTCCTTTCGGTTGGCTTGTTGATTGTGGTTGATCACGATTGTTAATCTTTATCATTGGCTCAGACATTTGGGTAGGGCCTTGAAAAAACGCAGACTTGAAACTTTCGTGTGAGTAAATGTCTGTAGGTTTGTGCAATAAGATATGTGAAGGGGAGCTGAGGTCATAACCAATCCGATTCTTTTCCCTGGCGGTTTTGATCCATTCACCAATCGATCCATCAAATTGGATGAGTTGTTGAACGAATCAAGAACCTCACGCAAATTTTGCTCCCGCAACTCTCTTTCTGTACACTGCTCTTTAAGAAGATGAACTTGCTTTTCGAGCTGTTCTTTTGCGATGGCTAGCTTAATGTTATCAATTCTAACTCTCCTTAGCTCATCGTAGCTGATCAATAATCGAGAGTTCTCTTCTTTTAATTTAGAGTATGTGTTTTTGATTACTTTGAAATCCATCATCATCTCAAAGATAGTTTCATTTGGATTTCCTTCACTACCCGAACTAGGTTCTATTTGATTTGACGAGGAGGTCTGAGAGTTTACCTCATCATCACCAGCCATTAAGCATAGATCATTTGTTCCTTCTTTTTGACTGAATAGACACAGAAGACCTTTCTCATCTCCCGAACTTTCGCTCTCTGAATTTGAGCTTGAGGAGCTTGTTTCGGGTTGAGCTTCTTCAGCTGGTTCATTTACCATCATTGCCTTTCTTCTTCTCTAGTGTTGTGAGCTTGTTGATTCTTGTTTTCCGCTTCTCTTGCTAAATTCAACAGCTTCTTTTGGTGTGCTTGTGCTTGTGCCCTGGTCCTGATATTTGCGGACTATGGGGTGAGGGCAATTTGCTTTGAAATTCCCCAGTTTTCGACAGTTGTAGCAAAGCACTTGTGAGTCCATCGTTTCTTGTTTTGACGGTTGAGGAGATCTTTCGTATTGCCTTCGATTTGACGTTCTTTGTTGATCTTGGAAGTTGTTCTTCCTCATGAACCTTTTCATCTTTCGCACAAACAACGCATATTGTTCATCAGATGAAAATTCACTAGGGTTAGAATTCGACCTGTTTGATGTTGACGTTTGTTGACTAGCAACCAAGGCTATATTTCTCGTTTCGGATTCCTCAAACTCTTTCAGCTCATGCTCAAACTCGTACGCTTTGAGATCACTAAAGATCTTGCTCGTACTGGTTGTCTTCATGTCTCTGTGGTCTCTCATGTCTGTTACTTTCATCTACCATGATTTTGGAAGCCCTCGAAGTATCTTTAGATTTTTTTCCTTTTCAGTCGGCTCCTTTCCGAGATCCGAAAGATCACCCATGAGTTTTGTGAATCTGAGCTCCATGTCGGTGATGGCTTCATTTGACATCATTTTGAAATCTTCAAACTTCTTCATGGCTACGGTGAGCTTGTTGTCCTTCTCTTGTTCACCCCCTTCACCTAGACTCATGAGAGTATCCCAGATTTGTTTTGCTGTAGTGCATTTCCGTACTCTCGGGAACAGCGAATCATCTAGAGACTTATAGAGAATATCTCTTGCAACATTGTCGAGATTTGCTCTTGTTTTCTCATATGAAGTAAGTTGTGATTTTGGCTTAGGTATCATGGTTTCTGGATCTGCTCCTTGAGCAACTGCCTGCGTGTTTACCATCATTACGACAATAGGACCTTCACTTATCACGTCCCACATTTCATCATGAATGGCCGAGAGATGTGCCTGCATTCTCACTTTCCAATCATCAAACTTTGAGAAATTAAAGGCAAGAGGCCTAGAACGGTTAGAATGATCTCTTTCCATTTTTCTTTTAGAAAATACGTGCAAAGACGAAAAATAGCTTAAATTATATGAGATTTTGCAAAAGGGATCTACTAGGCAGTAAAGCAAAACGTTTACCGTACAAGGTAACCTCTCTGATACCACTTGTTGGTCCCGGTAGGGTCGATAGAGAGTCTAGAGGGGGGGGGGGTGAATAGACTCTAATCGATTTTTCAAAAGTAACTCCTTTCGGAGCGATGCACAACGGATATGGTGTTTTGTTTTGGATATTCTTTGCACACTTTCGTTAAAGTTAAAACTTAGCGTTTGGTCAATATGATATGTAATGCACGAAAGTAATAGCTGAAAGTAAAGAGATATGGAGAGAGAGATTTTTATAGTGGTTCAGCTGTTAACGAAGCCTACTCCACTCTTCTTTCACAACACGTGAAAGGGATTGCACTATCGCTCCTAGTACAAACTATTTCAAGCTCGCTTCCTTAATCACTAAGCCGAACAACCACTTTGAAGGTTTTTCAACTCCACGAGTTTACTCCTCCTCTATCAACTTCTTCCAAAGTTGAGTAGTTGGAAAGATAGTCTAATGTTTCTCCAACAGGTTGAAGCTTTGACTTGACGTCTGGATTGATCTTCACTTGAGAAATTTCAAGACTACTTCGAGTTGTGAAGTATGGAGATGGATATGTCTTTGAAAAAATCACAAAATCACTGGTTATGAAAAGCTTTGGTAGATGAGACTGCTTGAAGAGCTTTTCTTTGGATTGCAAGAGTGAATTAACCAGCACCTTCTTCAATGGCGAAGAGAGGTATTTATAGGTGGAAAAATTCATCCGTTGGAGGGAGATGAAAATTTCAAACCTAATAACCAGTGAGTATTACCCAGTGGGCATTGGGCATTTAATGTATTTGTACTGTATAGCCGTTGGAGCCATAAGCATTATGGCTTTTGTCCTTGATCTCTGATAAGATGGTACAAGACTTTTAATGCTCCTTGTCTTTTGTGAAGATCATTCCTAGGACACTTTTTGTCCGAATGATTTGCCCATCTGAGTCATAGACAACATTCTCATTGCTTCACATAATGAGTGTTGTCTTTTACAAGTCTGTCTTTGACTTGTTTACTTGAGAGAGAGGAACGCAAGATTGTCATCATCTTTCGTCCTTTCTTCTTAGACGATGGTTCCTTTTGTAAAAGCAATCTATCCGAGACTTGCTCAATCCTTCTTTCGTCTGGAAGCATCTCTCGATCATCTTGTTATCTTCAAGTCTTCATGTAGATCTATTATACTATTCTCGTGCATGATTTATACACCTCATGGCTTTGTTATACGAGACTTATTTAATAAATGAAAAATATGGGTCTACAATCTAAGACAGTTTGATATCATCAAAATCTAAATACACTTGTTCCTAACAAAAAGTTCTATTGTGGATACCCAACCTAGTTGGCACCTAGGTTTAATGGGACAACTAAGTTATGGAACGGAGTTAGTTACTGTGGGGGTCTCGGACTCCCTACCTCTCCTCATTAGAATAGTGATTCCCGTACGAGGATAGCACATTGATGCTTTAATGATTCGAATGTCCGTTGACATGTCTGAGTATGCGAGATACTTGGTAAAGAATCACCTATGTGAGAGAGAAGTGAGGGCCGCTTCAAAGGAGAATTGAATAGGGCTCAATTCTTCACAAACTCTTGCAGAACCAGGAACGGTGACCCACGATCAAAATGGGCACAGTCATGAGAACAGAGCATGGTTGGGAGGTTCCTGTGTGAGATATGTCATCATCTACACAAACGGCAGTCGGTTCAAAGACATCGCGTTCTACCGTACAGCCAGTAGAGTAAATATATCTTCACAAGGGAAGGTTCAAAGGGTGCAGTAACCCCTACCCATCCTATGTAGGGATCGACCGGTGAACACAATTGTTTCCAATTTCAAAATACCCTGAAAATCAATTGCTTAAAATGATATGTTAAGTGGCTATTTTGTGGTACAATTATTAGTGGGTTCTACTTCTGATTTGGGTCGGGTCAAAGTGGATTCGGGTTCTTTGTAGTGAGACGAAGAGATTGATATATTGTATGCTCAAAACGGATAATGGGTGAATGAGAAATTGATTCTCAAAGTAGACCCATTTGAGTTGGATAATGAAGGGAAAAGGTGAATCTTTTGTCCCACATTGGTTTGAGAAGTGAGTTTGCACCACTATTTATACAAGAGCTCTTTTAAAGCTTATTGAAATGTATAGAATAGAGGCTTGGACAAATTTTGGTATAACACCTCATCCGTTACGGAATTAACTCCGCATTGATTCCAATTTTTAAATTCTGATTTTAATCTCACTTAGTGGCATGTTGTTTCAGGTGTTATAAGCTGATTTTGAATCAGTTTGAATGCCAAAAGAAATGCTATTTAATCCCAACAGCCCTATATAAGAGAGGGTAGAGCAGCGGATTTTCAACACAACAAGAGAGAATAATTTCTCTATGTATTCAGCTCCAAAATACTATGCTTCTACTCCTTTCTTTAGCCTATTGTGTTCAAAACCTTGCTCTTGTTCGCCGGGTTCATTGTTTGGGTGCTCAAACAATTGAATTGTAGCACGTTTTGTTCTGGAAAACCTAGGCTACAATGCTCTTCACCCTTTCCTTCCCAATTTTTTCCATAAAATAATAATCTTTTCGTAGGATTATTATTTGGGTTTTACCAATGAAATATATAAATAAATAAATAAATAAATAAATAAATAAATAAATATATATATATATATATATATATATATATATATATATATATATATATATATATGTGTGTGTGTGTGTGTGTGTGTGTGTGTGTGTGTGTGTGTGTGTGTGTGTGTGTGTGTGTGTGTATTCAAATGAGGACAAGTATATTATAGAGGACTGTGAGGACAGATGTAGTGTGTGACATTAGCCGGTATGTCGTGTGCATGGCCGAATGAAGTCGTGTGTCACAGTTTGTATGTCGCGTGCTAGATTTGTTAATTTTCAGAGCCTGGGTTCGAAACCTGATGTTTACATTTATTCTTGTGTGCCATTATGTATTAATTTGTGTGCCTGGTATTAATTTGTTGTGTGCTCATTATTTGTCCTCACAGTCCTCTATATATTGTTGTCCTCATTTGAACTCAACCCTATATATATATATATATATATATATATATATATATATATATATATATATATATATATATATATATATATATAACATTTAAATTAAAACTGATAGGTACCCTGAAACGGATACCCGGTCGAGAAGATGAGGCCAGGCGGTTAGCTGTGAACGCAATACGACACTTAATAAAGGGCCAACACCCGCGATAGCAGGAAGGGTTCCGGGAGATCGTAGCTGGCCGGCCCCTGACGACTGACCACCAGGAAGAACGACTGCCAGTCCAAGTGAAGGTCAGTCGGCTTGAGCAAAGCGGGCAGATGCGACAGCCAGTGTGTCCCCGACCGAACGCCCTACAGAATGTGGGCGGGCGACCAGGCTCCGCAGGCAGCGCATCCCAGGTCGGTAACCATTCAGGAGGACAGTCAGGCGACTAGGCTACGCGGTCGGGACATCTTCGCCCGAGCACCGCAGCCCCCCGAGGCATCTCCTCAGCAACCAGGATACTCCCCGACCGAGTACTTCCCAGAGGCGGTTATAAACATGTCCCACGAAGATTTACTTTCCGCATTTAATGCAAGTAGCTTCCTTTATTAATTTAGGCAATTAGGGCGCAATAGCGGCCAGTTTCCATAGCTGATTCGCCCCTATGTGTCAACCCTACTTTGCTTATAGATCTTGGCTCTACGCCAACCCTACTTTCCTTGTACAAATTTTGTTTTATTGTATAAGTATCCCCTTGGGATCACCATGTAAGAGTCTGGAAAAATTGATCATTTTTGACTTCTCTTGGCACTTAAGCGGCCGAAATCCTAGAGAAATAATATCGCATTATTATCCCCATTGCCCTACTCTTTTTTTTTTTTTTCTTTTTTCTTTTTTTTTTCTTTTTTATTTTATCATGAACTCTCGTTTACAGTATTTTACGGTAGTGTTGGCCCGTCGACCGGCATCCAAAGCCGTAAAACCAACAAAAACTTAAGTTTTTAGTTTTTTAAAATTAAAAACTACACTAATTTAATATTTTGACTAAAAATTGACCGGGGAAGGGAATTCCCAGTCTCCGCCAAATTTTCCGCGGGGACGGGGATATGGACTATTTTTAATTCCCCGTCGGGGATGGGGACGAGGAGTATACTTCCCGCCCCGTTTCCATCCCTACTCTAAATATGGGTACTCACTTTCAGCCTTTCAGGTTTTAATTTTAATTTAGATGGTTCAGACCGCCCGATTAGCCCGACAACCCGAAGATTAGGGTTTGGGCCAAACCGAACTCGAAAATAAAATAATAAAATAACCGATTAGCCCGGCAACCCGACAGGGCTAGCCCGAAACCGAGCGAGCTGGCCCGATTGACATCCCTATGTAGGGATGGCAATGGGGCGGGGTGGGTGCGGGGGATATATGCCCCGCCCCCGCACCGCATTCCCAACCCACTACCCGCACTCGCACCCGCGCGGGTAATGATATTCCTACCTCATACCCGCCCCCACGGGGATTTTGCAGGTGCTGGTAATACCCAACCCGCAATTCTAATTATTAATATTACACTTAAATCTAATAAAAATTTTATACTACAATTCTAATTATCACATGTATATTTTTTATAAGTTTGAACGTAAATCTAAAATTTAATAAGAGCCAATGAAGTTAATCCTTAATTGGAACTAAAATTGTGTTGGTAGTATAAATTGAATTAAGTGTTTACTCATTATATTATTTGTGTTGTTCTTATTCAATTTTAATTAACAAACACTAAGAAGTTTAATTCGTTATGCATTTTTAATTAAAAAATATACATAAACATATATAATAAATGAATACTAATAACAATATATATAAGTGCGGGTGCGGGGCGAGGATACCTCCCCCCGCACTCGTCTCCATACCCGCGCGGGTATACAAAATTCCCCCCATATCCGCACCCATTATCCAAATTGTGCGAGTATTTTAAAACCCGTAGGGGCGGGAATGCGGGGAACTCATTGGGTTCGGGTAGAATTGCCATCCCTATCCCTATGTGAGTGTACCGGAAACTATGTGTGCATATTACTGAAGGTGACCATAGTACAGTGGTGGGTGTAGATCACATATCTGGGGTGTGTGCATGCTTGGACTCTGGAGTGTGCATTTCACTGAGAAAGACTGAAATGTTGTTTATGTGCGCTATCCGAAATTCTGTGCGGAATATTGAACACATGTGCGTATTACTGAAGTAAAGAGCTGCCTCTAGTGCGCCAACGCCCATTTGAGTGTGAAACCCTAAGTATATACTTTTAGTAACATGCTTTTGACGTAAATGGCGTGTGTGCAAACTCGGTTATATGTATGTGCATTGTTCTGTACGTTACCGTATTAGAGAGGTGGGAGTGAATCACATATCTGGGGTGTGTGCATGCTCGGATTATGGAGTGAGCATTTCACTAAGCAAGATTGAAATGTTTGAGTGCGCTATTCGAAATTGTGTGCGGAATACTGAACACATGTCCGTATTACTGAAGTGAAGAGCAACCTCTGGTGCGTCAACGCTCAATTGAGTGTGAAACCCTAATTGTATATGTTTATGGCGTGTGTGCATATTAGGTTATATGTCTGTGCATTGTTGTGTGTGTTGCCGTAATATAGAGGCGGGTAGCCGTTTCATAAGGTACATGTATACCCAAATGTGTGTGCATAAGACATATACATGTTTAGTAATTACAAATTAGTATGAATAAGACTGCGTGTATACCCAAATGTGTGTGCATAAGACATATACATGTTTAGTAGTTAGTATGAATAGGACCTATCCAGCGTAAGTAGAAATGAAAAAGTAAAAATGAAAAAGTAAGTGCGTAAATGATATTCCATCAAAATTTATTACATCTAAATAAATAAACTCTGCATTCGAAATTAATAGATGAATATAATATGTCCGTAGTCTAATCTGAAAAGTATAGGCACTAACAAACAATTTAGTTGGACTACTTTTGATTTTCACCCAACATTAGACGGACTATCTCGAACCACGTTTTAACTCTCACCATCTGCATTTCCTGCAAACACATACGCATCAAAGCTAAATGCACATACAATCCCGAGATTAAACCCCCCCCTCCCCCCCCCCCCCCCCCAAAAAAAAAGGCAATGCACAAACTGTCTTACATCAGGCAATATTTGTTGTTAAATTACGTAAACACAAACACTCCATTCCTCTCACGCTCACACCTAACACAACCAAGTACCCGAATAACTATACAGAGTGTGCAAATACAACATGTCTAACACGCACACACCTTTAAATGCTAATAGCAAAAGAACAGCAGCGGCGTCTGAAATGCACGACGACCTAACACCAGGTCAAAAGCGTATGTGCACACACCCCATTCAACTTAGACATACCTAACTATGCAATCACCCATACCAGGTCAGAAGCATATGCACACATACTTCAATACTGTCACGCATACCCCTTAATAATGCAAAAAAAAAACTAAATAACAAATGCAACAGTTGATACCTGTCACAAACATCTTTGTGCACAGACTCCATTTCTCTTATGCACACACCTCAAATAAAAATTCCAACCAACCCCCACACAACACAAGGATGTTAGCCCCCACACACACAAACCGAAAAAATGAAGAAACAACAACTGCGCTTGAATAGTGGCCCATATATAACGCGCTTCCACACGGATATGATTTGTCCACACGGACTCATGGGAAGGGGTGGTCTCACTTGAATAGTGGCCATATATAACACGCTTCCAGCCAACATGCATGCAAATTATCATCTGTCTCAAACTGATGCACCTTAAGATATGAAACTACGCACCTTAAGTTATAAAATGACGCACTTTAAGCTATAAAACTACGCACCTTAAGTTATAAAATGACGCACTTTAAGCTATAAAACTACGCACCTTAAACTAGAAAAGTGACACACCAAGCTTTAAATATGCGCACCTTAAGCTATAAAACTACGCACCTTAACCTTAGAACTTAAGCACTTTAAATTAGAAAATGACGCACCTTAAGCTTTAAATATACGCACCTTAAGCTATAAAACTACACACCTTAAGCTTTAAATATACACACCTTAAGCTATAAAACTACACACCTTAAGCTATATCGTCGAGCTTGAAATCTGTCTCATCGAACTCTTCAAACACATCGAATCCTCCCTTCTTATGCTCGGGCCAGGCGGGCACATTCACCAAACGCCGTTGGAATTCGGTTTGGAGTTGACCTGAGAGATTATCTTGGCGGCAGAGGCCAGCGGCAGAGAGGGTAGGGTTTAGAGTGGATTTGCGACGGACGAGGCTAGAAATCGTTGTCTTGAAGTGGTTGCAGGACCAAAAGAGGTTGCTTTCGTCGATCTCGAGGTGGTCGGCTTTGAGAAGAAAGATGAGAGGAGAAAAAAATTTCAACGTAAAAGACAAGAAACGGAGTAGAAGAAAAGAGGAGGAGCAAATGACAAAATTGCCCTCAAGATTTTATCCATTAAAAATTTTCGGCGACTTTTCGCAGGCAATTTGGTTGGATGGACTAAAATTGAGAAAAAATTGAATAGTTATGGTATTAAATTGACAATTTTTTCGACTATAAACCAGGCCGGACTTTAATTTTCATTTTTCGGACTGGGCTAAGCCCGGTCAAAAATATAATCAAACCAGGCTAAAAAATAAGCGGACCAATGACGAGCTGGCCAGGCCGGTTCAAGCCCTTCCATTTGACACCTCTATCTAAATTACACTTTTCCTTGTCAAAATTTAGTTACGCCTATTCCTAATAGTATATTAACTTGTATTTTCTGATATACTAAAGAACTATAAGCAACTTAGCGGCATTAAAATTATACAACAAACATAGGTAATGCACTATTTATAGAGAGCTAGAATATGGCACAACTTGATATAATTAAGTATTGTTTCATGAGTGTAGGCATTTGGTGCATCATGGATATGATAGTGCTTTTCAATATAACAATATTGGAACGTGTAACTAGTAAAAGTTTTAAAAAGCTGTGGAGTTTGGACAGATAAGTAGCATATAGAACAAAAGTATTCACATAATGACCATAAAAAGGTAGGGGTAAAGATAAAACATATATCCTTTTCTTCTTTTTTTTCCTGTCTTTTTCTTTTCCGTTGCTTTACTTTCTCTCTTTCTTTTTATCTACTTTTGTTTTTTAATGGAACAAAAAAAGTAATTCCTATAAATTCATTAGTAAAATATCAATAACATCTTGGATCTATTAGTAGAGATTTAAATTTTTGGTCAAATATATACAATCAAAATAAGATTTTCATTTCCTATTTGTCATTTTATTGTTTCAATTTCCTTTCACTTTTCTTGGTTGGGGAAGTATAAAGCTAGCATTTGAGGATGCCTAGGAATAGATAGAACATGCTACATCCAAAAATACACTTGACATGCATAAAGATCCCAATACAATTACCAGGGAGGAAGCGCACTTACCTAGGTTTTTAGATTGTTAAGGACAACCAAAAATAAAATAAATAATAAAAAAATATAGCTGAAGGATGTTGGAAGGTCTGGATTGGATTTCTTGTGCGCGCACATTAAGACTAGATAGGATTTGACTGGTGAGTTGATTGCATGACTTGCGATCTACTTCTATAGTGGATCTGATTGGTGAGCTGATTGTGTGGATCATGATCCAAAACAACGTCGTTTTGATGTTAAAAAAAAATTCCTTGATTTGCGTGCGTGTTAGAATAATGAACATTATAGTGTAAGATAATGTATTTTATGAGTTAGAATAATGTGCTTTATGTGTTAAAATAATGTACTTTATATGTGTTAGAATAATGTATTTTATGAATTAGAATAATGTATAATGTACTTAGAATAATGAAATTCCTAGGGTAAGATAATTATTTTATGAGTTAGAATAATGTACTTTATATGTTAGAATAATGTATTTGATAAGTTAGAATAATGTACTTTATATGTTAGAATAATGTATTTGATAAGTTAGAATAATGTACTTTATGTGTTTTGGACCGTGGTCCATATAGCATGGTCCACACAATAATGATTGGAGCAGGGTTCTGTGAGCTTAGAATTAGTCTAGCGAAGTTAAGATCACCAAAGTTTATAATCCTATATATAATAAAGCCATATGGTCTTGTGAAAATTAAATGGAGATAATCAACATTTAATTTACACAAGACCATAATAATATTGTTATTGTGAAAATTAAATGTTGATAATCAACATTTAATTTCACAAAATCATAATAATATTGTTAATTATAATAACAATAATAATAATAATAATTGCAATAATAATAATAATGATAATAATTTCCACGGACAGTTTCTAATATATATATATATATATATATATATATATATATATATATATATATATATATATATATTTATTTATTTATTTATTTACTTATTTATTTATTTATTTATTATATTTATTTATATTTCAATTTCTACTGGCAAATTATTGTGAGGAACGATGGTCCACATAATTGTATGGATCATGAATATCAAATACATTTTTAATATATTAAAAATACATTAGTTTTATATTGAAAGTACCTTACATACATATATAATGTACCCTTAGTGTATTTAAAATATACTTTTTTATTGCATGCAACCTCAAAGTTCATAAGTTTGAAATTAATATATGGCATAGCTAGGCGGCCTAATATTTAAGATGGTTGATGTGCATATTGAGGACTACGGAGACAAAGATGCGTTATTCGTGGATTCATCGGATACTATCCAACAACACTCTCCAACTTAATTGACGTGAAGTGGCTTAGTAACATTAAGATTATATTCTCGAATTATTAGTTCTCATCTTTTATTGATTACACACTTAATTCGATAGTATTTGGAAGAAAAAATCAATATTCGAACTAAGATTGTGATTTTGGTCTTTAAAGGTCAATTGTATGTTGCTACATCTAGAGTTAGAAATCTCAAAGGTCTAAAAATTTTGATCCGTGGTGACTCTAAAATTGTAATTCAATTACTATTGAAGTTTACTAAGTTCTTAAAAATTTGTAATATTAAATACTATGTACTAAATTTTTAATATAGTTTAAGATTTGTAGTAATCACCCACCTTAAATATTATTTTAATTGTAAATATATTTATGTTCATAATTTTATCATAGGAATTCACACATAATAATTATTAAATAACAAAAATTTTATATATGAATAAACCTCATATAGGGTATATTTTTATAACATATTTTCCGTGCATCGCACGGGACAAATACTAGTAATAATAATAATAATAATATGATAGAGCCCGCATGGGTAGCTCAACTGGTCATAGAGGTGAAACTTTGGAAGAATGACCAGGGATTGAGTCTCACCAGCGGCAGTGTGGGAGCAACCTCTCAAAGTGAGGGGGGCTCCTTGTGAGCAATGGTCTAGCCTGTGATTAATGTTCAGTTGAGACACCATGATTTACAACCTCCCACTGCTTTGTCGGGTCGGGGTGTGGGGGGCCCTGTGATTAATGTTCAGTTGAGACACCATGATTTACAACCTCCCACTGCTTTGTCGGGTCGGGGTGTGGGGGGCCCTGGGGGCCCTGTGATTAATGTTCAGTTGAGACACCATGATTTACAACCTCCCACTGCTTTGTCGGGGTGTGGGGGGCCCTGACACCATGATTTACAACCTCCCACTGCTTTGTCGGGTTGGGGTTCTTCCTTTTGGAAGAATAATAATATGATAGAAAGGAAGCCTCTTCTCTCTCTTATCCTTTCTCTAAATGCATAATAATTAGCATAAACAAAAATAAATAGCATTTTTTTATAAATTTTCCTGGAAAGGAATAGTATAGTAATACAATAATACAATTGATTTAATTAGAGGTGGTAAAGAGAGCTACTTGTAACGAGAATAAACAACAATTTATGTCCCGATTGCATGAGAGTAAAAGAATGGGAAGGACTAAGGACATCCCTTTTTTTCAAATTCCACCTTTCTCCTTTTGTTGCTTTCTGTCTTTGTTGTCTCCTTGTCTTTCTTTACCTCTCTTTCCTTTCCTTGTCTTTTTCTTTTTTCTTTTTTTCTTTTTTATTTTTATATAAAACTTTTTGTGCTCTACTTTGATTTTATGAGTGGGCACCTGATTCTCTTTTCACCAGTCCCCCCATCAGTCAAAAGATTATAATGATTTCAAAATGAGTAGTTCTACTACACTACATACTTCAATTCTTGCACCCACCAAGACATAGAAGATATTCTACTCTTCTTCTTCTTCTATTATATTATTATGATTATGATTATGATGATACTTTGTTTCAGAGCTGATCTGATGATGAGGGCCTCCCTAAAGTGAAGTCAAGATTTGGCTTCTTTGGGCTTGTCTCTGTTATGGTTGATGAGCTCACCTCTGCTGATACCCTATCATAGCTCAAACACTTTGCTTCCATGTCTTTCTGCAACACAAGGCATGTGTGTGTGTGAGAGTACTATATACAAAAGAGAATCTCAAGGACAAGTTGACCAAATGAATGAATACCCACAAAGGAATATGTATACATATATCCAGCAGTTCATTTGTCACAATGCAGGTTGTTTGTATAATAATAAGCCATTTTTGTTTTTTCTCATTTTGAATTTGCTAATGTAGTATTCTTAATTCTTAAGGTAAATGCAAAGAACAGAATCTTAAGCATGTTTGCAGTGTGATGACATATCTGTTACCAATCCAGATGAGTGGTCATAGGATAAAACCTTAGTGGGGACATTGATTATATATCTGGGCTGAGAAAGATTGAAAAAAGTATAGAACAGATATTACATTATAAAGAATCATGAGTGTTTCATCAGAAAAGAATTGAAGCAGCATTTGACTAAAGCAGTATATATAAAGAATGGTGATACCATACTTTATTTATTTATTTTTTTTTTTATGACTGGTTCAGTCTTCCAGCTTTACTCTAAAATTTGACCCAACTTAATATTAAAAATGAGCATCCTATCCTGGCTTTAGTTTACAGAATCTTTTCTTTTAATTCCTCATCTTTTTGTATCTACATGTGCATGTGTGGCTGTGGGCAGTTCATTATATTGCCCCTATGCTTGACATAAAGAACTTGAAAAGATGTGATGATGAGGAGGGTAATATGGTAATTACAAGAATGATTAAACTATTTAATTAATAATAAAGTGTAGACTATACTATACCTCAAGAGAAGGCATGTTCCCTCTATTGTGACTTGGGTTGGAATGCAGCCAACTTTCCCTACTACGTAACAGAATATTTGCTATCAGTGGAAGCCATGCATGCAGGAGAGAAAGGAGGAAAAGAAAAGGGAAAATAAAGCAGACTCAGAAAAGAAACCCATCTTTTTTACTGTCTTATTATTGCTATTATTATTCGTTTTATATTTTTCATAACTCACATATATATATATATATATATATATATATATATATATATATATTATATTCTTTGTTCTTTTTATGACAGATAAAGTTGGAGGTACTGAACCCACCCACCCACCCATGTGATACCCATGAGAACAAACACTCTACCTTGAAGAAAGCTTCAAATAGGAAGGGTTGATCTAATAGCTTGTTCTTTGGAACCAAGATTTCTACAAATGGGGCCATCAGAATATTTTGATTAGGGTTTAACTTTGGGACTAAGTCTTCCTATTGGGTCCCCCTTCAAATGGCAAATTATACCCCAGACTAGGGTCCACCTTGTATTGTGGACCCTGGTCAAAAATAACATTTAGATTATAGGCCTGCAATTAACCTATTATGTATCCGTAGTAAACATATTATATGCAAGTGATAAATTGAATGTATATAATATATTAACTACACGCACATAATATGTTAATTGTAGTAAACACACAATCTGTTAACTACAGTTACATAATTTGAAAGCTATTTTGGACTAGGGTCTAGTCATATAATCGGTTAACTGTAGACACATAATCCAAATGTCATTTGGGACTAGGATCTATAATGTAAGGTGGATCCTGGTCCATGGTATAATAATTCCCTTCAAATACCACATTATTAAAAAAATCCTTATAGTTACACTCCATCAATTTAAATTTAATATTCTAATTTAAAATCTTTTACTCTATGTTGTATTCATTATTTTTTCTTGTGCATATATATATATATATATATATATATATATATATATATATATATACACACACACTCCATCAATTTAAATTTAATACTTAAATTTAAAATCTTTTACTCTATGTTGTATTGATGATTTTTTCTTGTGCATATATACTGTTGTAACAAATATAGCACACAATAGAATACTTTAATATTTATAAACCAATGTATGTAGTTAAACAAATCCAATTCTTTTTATACTCTACACTGGACTTACTTTTTAACCACTACCCAAAGGGATTATTAATACATCATGGAGTTTCTGTGTCTAACAAGTTCTAGACAAACAGAATATATATACATAGGAATGACATCAATAGTTCTCTTCAATTTTTAACTTTTATGATCTTAAATCCTTATAGCTAGTAGCTTCATATATGCTCCAACTTAGAATATAATCACTTTTCAGTCAGCGATTCTCCTCCAAAGTACACAATTTTCAATTTTTTTTTTTACACATGAAAATAATAGAGATTGAAGCTAACACATATTAAGTTGAACCTCAAACTAAAGTTATTTATAATTCAAAATTTTATTATAAGTTTAATATTAGTATATAAAATTTATATATTTAGAAACAACATTCAAACTAGAAGTAAACACAAAAAAGAAAAATTAAATTTAAAAAGTAAAACTACTAAAGAAAATAAACAGAAAAGATGGTTTGATTAATGAATATTAAACAAAACAATAAAATAGGACATGAGAAGTATTAAATATTACTCAAAAGTTATATCATGTACTAGATTAAATATTACTCAATAGTTATATCATGGATCAGGGTGCATGTAGCAACATGTACTTCAAGCATCAATATTTTTTAACCTTATTTTTTTTCTATTTAATTTTTTTTCTCTTTTTCTTTTTGTACAAACAATATTAATTTAAATCTTTTAAATGACACTCATATTGATATATTTTTAATTATCTTTAAATCTTTATGTGCATAAAGTCATTATTTTAGTGTTATGTTTATATATATTAACCTTTGCTTTTGTGAACATATATAAAAGAGAACATTATGAACATAATAAATGTATGAGCATAAAAATATTATGAGCATGTTACAGAATAATTGTTTTTATGTATATTAAGCTTTGTTGTTTTATTAATATATTGAAGAAATATTAAGAACATACGAAAGAGTAAATAAAAATAGTAATGATATACTTGAAGCTTAGTGTTTATGTACCCTGGTGTACGATATAATTTACCAATAGCTTAGTACTTAAGGTAGCTCATGAAGTACTCTTAGGAGGGGTGTATTAGTAGGAAATAATAAGTTTTTGTATACTTGTAGACTTTCAAAGACTATAAAAATATAAATCGAATACCAGTATACTTTTAAAGACTTTTGAAAAGTTTGAATCGAATACTGGTAAACTTTTAAAGAATCTTTAAAAGTCTAAATTTAATACCACTAAACTTTTAAAGTAGTTAAAAATATTTAAAAGTCTTTAAAATTCATGATTAAATACACCCCTTACTATTTCCCTTCCCACCCCACCCAAGTAATAAATGAATAAATCACAAACACCAAAAATATAAGTAGTTTATTACCTCGATGAGTTGCTCCAAAGCGCATGATGATAATTATCAATATTGTCTTGATTACTATGAATATTTGTTCTTCGCTGTTGAACTGAGAATTCATCAGACTTCCTTGAGGTTCGAATGTCAAGCGTCAAGTCTTCAGATGTTTCCCCAGACGACCCATTATCAAAGACCTCCGATTGGCCTAAGTGAACAAAATATTCCATATACAACTTAAATGTGAAATATAGATAAAATTTTGGGATGTTTACTTTAATTATAGAGTTAATACCATTTGGAGTCCGAGTATAGTGATTTTGTCACATTTAGTCTTAAACTTCAAATTAATCACTTGTAATTCTTCGACTTTCAAATTGTTACTATCTGTGCTCCAAATTAACTATTCATGGTCAAAGTTAACTATCAATGGTCCTTCAACTATTAAATTTTAACCAGACATCGTCCTTCCAGCAGGACCATAACTGGTTAAATTTTAAAAGTTGAAAGACCATGGATGGTTAACTTGGACAATGAATAGTAACGATTTGAAATGTTGAAGAATCAAAGGTAGTAAATTTGAAAGTTTAGGATTAAACGTGACAAAATTAGTATACTTAAAGAACATGGCATTAAGTAGTTCTCTTAATATAATAATAAATTAATAATCACAATTCAATCAAGCAAAAGAGGTCAACCTGAAGTAGCTGCTGCTGCTTTATCTGTAGTCTTTACCGTGCGATACATCTGAGGAAACAAGAAAATTATTAGGTGACATTGCATATATACATCTATGTACATATAGGTGGCTAATGTAAAATCTTTAATACGGATATGCCTAATTAAAAAGCTAGCTGAATGTTGAAAACTAAAAAAATGAAAAGCTAATAGTTGTTAATCAGACAAAGCTTATAGTTTATTTGTAGTTTAAAATAAGCTATATGCTTTAAAATAAGTAATTACGGGGAAAAGGGTAACATGATGAATGACTTTTACATGTGCCCGGTACAATGTATGCATATGTATGTGTGCATAATGTATGTATGCATTGCATACATACACATACATGTACATGTATGTATGTATGTCCTAGTGTTTTTAACCATGGTTTTTGGGGACAGTGAATCTGTAAAACCTCAAAGAGATACAACTTACAAGGATATCATTGAGACATCATAGTGTTTTGTACTTTCTCACTACCTGCCACTTTCTCTGTAATATGTTACACATTTTCTTTTAAAAAATTAATACTAACAAAGAAAAGAAGAACTGTATCTAAACTTGTCTTGGCATAACTATTATATATCTATCTCTTGCTCTGTCTTATTTGCTTGATCTGATTGCATTATTATTGATGAATCATTATACACCTCTCTCTCTCTCTCTCTCTCTCTAGTTTTTACTCCCAACATGGATGGATGGTCCATTCTCCAAAGCAAAAAAAGCTGAAACAATAGCCTACAGAAACCATCAGATCTAGTGGGAAAAGATTTGCTAATAAGGGTTTGAGACACCACTCTTTCTTTTACTGAAAATTTGCAATTAAAAAGACTTTCTTTAATAAAAAAGAAGGAACATTGGAATTTGAAATGTCTGTAGAAATTTACACCCTTTCAACCAATGTAGTCTGTACTTTCCAATAACTCCAAACAATAAACTTTTAACAGAGAAATTAATTAAAGAAATTAAAATTAAACCCAGCCTTTAATTTTACCTGTAAATGGGATTTAACATGTGCCAAGGTGAGATCTTTAACATCCATTAGCTCAAGAACCGATTTGGGTGTTGCTCCTAGCCAAAAAATAGAAATACCCAATCCACAAAAATTAGGAAAATTAGTAATTATTAGCTAAAAAGTTGGAAAATCATGAAAGAAAAAGAATATTAAAATATGAAGTTTACTTACTTTCATGACCACCCAAGAGCTCAACGGCGTGAATGAATCGAGCATGGAGAGTGCTAGTCCATCTCATCCTCGGAGCTCTCATGCTCCGTTTAGCCGGAAACCTCGACGACGACAGAAACCTCGACCGCATTAGCCCCGCCGAGGTCTGATGATGATGATGCTGGTGGGCACCAGAAGATGACGATGTAGCAGTAACACTATTATTGTCAAAGGGAATATGGGGAAAAGGGAAAGGATGAGGGGAATTGGAAGAAGGGGTTTGGTAGTAGACTGGGATTCCTCTAATGGGCCTCAAGAACCCAAAATCCGGCCCAGTTTGCTGCTGTTGCTGCTGCTGATGATGCTGAAAGAGATGGTGATGATGGTGATGAGAGTAGAGATTGTTTTGGTGGATGGTGTTAGGAGGATGATAATGGAAGATGTTGGTGTTATTAGAAGGGGGAGAAGAAGAATGGGTTGGGTGATTAGAAAGTGAAAGGTCGAAATTGCAAGAAGGTTTGTTGCTAGAGAAAGATTGGATAGAGTGGTTCTTGGTGTCAAGAGCTCTTTTCCAGAACCCCAAATCCATCTCATGATGATTACTGTCTTCTGTTATCTTCTGCTGTTTGGTTGTTGGTGGGCTGATCTGCAAGGATAAGTCTGGCTGTGCTGGGAATAACTCCATCCTCCTCCTATCCTCCTTTCCTCCAACTACTATTCAAGCACAGCCAGAATTCCTCCTCCTTATTCCTCCTCCCTATCTAGGTTTTTACTTATCCTGGGTTAAGGTTAATTATCAGTTTGAATACTAAAAAGTATGGGTTTCTTGATTTTCAGCTGGAGAAAGAGAGAGAGAGAGAGAGAGAGAGAGAGAGAGAGAGAGAGAGGAAATTTGGGTTTGTTTTTGATGAAGAATTGAAGAGAGCAGTTGTGTGTAGGGATTTGAGATACGTGAGAGAGAGAGGGAGAGAGAGAGAGAGAGATGAAATGGCCTGGCAGAGTATGAAGCAAATGGTGGTGTTGTTTCTTTTGTGTGAAGTATATGTGAGAAAATGACACTTGAAGATGGTATTGGTATGGGTGTGTTTGGGGTTGTGTGGGTAGTAGGATGAGAAAAGGGGGTGACCAAAAAGATGAGAAAAAAGGAAAAGTAAATAAGGTTTTGGAGACTTTGATTCCTTTAAACTCCTTTCTTTACCTAGCTCCTTTTCCCCCGGCCCTTTGATTTCTTTGGGGAAGGCAAAATATGAAAAAGGAAATTTTAGTGTAAGCTTTTGTATAGCATTTATATTTGTGTCTATCAACAAGCTAGTCACATTTACCTTTCTAACCAACACTCTACCCTCAAAGTACTCTAGGAAGGCGTTTATTAACCAGGAAAGTTTGAATTTTCTTGGGGATTTAAAAGCTGGAAAAATTACTCTCACGTTTAGTGTAATCTTTGATTTAGAAAAGTTTAGGTTAATAGGAATCACATTCCATGATATCAAGAAAAATAAACAAAACCTAAGGGGTGAGATTCTTTTTCTTCGCTTACAAAGAATTTGTCAACTTTATTCAATTACATATTTATCATTTTTTTGGTGTCATACTGACATGTTAAAAATCTTTTATAAATATAAGAAATTTGACTCTTCCACCATTACACATTCTTTATCAAAATATTAAAATACGAGTTAATTCCATTTTTGATCCTAGATTTATAGGTGACAGTTCACTTTTAGTCATTTTTTATCAGAAATCCACATTTGGTTCTAATATTATTGTGGTATGACCATTTTTGGTCTTCTATCAACACAACAATTTTAATGTCGTTAAATACAAAGTCATTTCAGTTTTCAATTATGAATTTTCAAAATAAACATAAAAATATAGCAGGGTCAACTCACTTTGTATAAAAATGATTGAAATGTCTTTGTATTTAACGACATTTCAACGATTTTATTAACAGAGGACCAAAAATGGAACCTGATTTCATTAATAGAGAACCACAATAATACTAGGACCAAATGTAAATGCTCTGATAAAAAAATGATTAAAAGTGAACTGCCACCTATAAATCTAAGACAAGAAATGGAACTAACTCTTAAGATACATAGTTAAAGTTTTTCAGTTTTTCGTATGTAATCTGATTTGTAATTTGATTAGGTCTGCAATGCTACATATATTATATTTGTGTATGCCTTACGTGTGTGTGTGTGTGTGTATATATATATATATATATATATATATATATATATATATATATATATATATATATATATATATATATATATATATATAGTGAAAGGTTCCCGTGCGGATGTGTGGTGGATTAATGTGCGTGAGATTTGTACTCAATGTGCGTGAGTGTTGTGCTTAATGTGCTTGAGATTTGTACTTAATGTGCGTGAATGTGTAAAATGCAGCAGAAAATATTGATGTCAGCTTCTTCCCCATCCCCAGTAGCCATTGCCCCCTCCCTGATGATGATGATGCGGAGGCGGGCTATGGTGGTTAAGAATTATGGGAATAATACAACAGAAATCCACACTTAGCTGCTGTGCAAATTTTACTGTGCGTGCGTCATCTATATAAACATTCAACTGCACTGAAGGTAGCTGATAATCCAGAATCCATGGCCAAATTGAAGGAAGAAGTAACAAGAAACTTGGGCGTTAATGTGCGTGAGTTTCTGTTCTGCTTCCTTCCGAGCTCGTAATTATGAAATACTCACGCATATTAAGCACAATCTCACGCACATTAAACACAATACTCAGGCACATTAAGTACAAAACTCATGCATATTAACATGGCGCACATTAAGTACAAATCTTAGGCACATTGAGTACAAGTCTCACGCACATTAAGTATAAACCTCACGCACATTAATCCACCGCACATCCGCACGGGAAGCCACAAATGCACCTGATCTCTTCCCTATATATATATATATATATATATATATATATATATATATATATATATATATATAGACACACACAAGGGATCGGGTGCGAAGCTTCTCCTAGGTGAAACGTGCGGATTAATTACAGCCTTTGATATTGCCAAAAGCAATAGCCCAGAATGAAGAACAATTAAAAAAGTGCGGTGGCATTATGGTCATTTTGTGTAAGGACACAACTTAAGGTGCATAAGTTTAAAGCTTAAGGTCCGTAAGTTTATAGCTTAAGGTGCATAAGTTTATAGCATTAGATGCCTAAGTTTAAAGTTTAAGGTGCAAAAACTTAAGGTGCATAAGCTTATAACTTAAGATGTGTAAATTTATAGCGTAAGATGCGTATGTTTAAAGCTTAAGGTGCGTCATTTTCTAATTTAAGGTGCATCTGTTTAACTCTTATGGTGCGTATGTTTAAAGCTTAAAGTTCATTATTTTCCAGCTTATGGTGCATAAGTTTGAAACTTAAGGTGCGTCAGTTCAAGACGCTTTGATCATTTGCATCCATGTTGCCAAGAAGCGTTTTCTTTTTTTTTTCTTTTTTTTTTTTTTTTAACTTTCCTTCCGTTTGAGCCGTTAATCTAGATTAGATCAATAGCTCAGATCTAACCCCAATTTTCACATGGGAGAAGCTTTCCACGTGAACCATCCCAACGGACAGCACAAATGCATGTTAGGATGCTCCTAAGTTGGGATGCATTCTTTGCATGGATGCTGCACGGGCGTTCGACTGCCCATGCGTAAAACAGAATGCCCAGATTTTTGTGGCATTTTTTGCACAGACGTTCGCACGGAATGCTTGTAACAACCCAAAATTTCATTTTATAAATCCAGTATTAAGAAATTCCAAAGTAGCTTTTTCACCCCATTAAAAATTTTTGCGATCAATCGGTGTTTGAATAAAATAATTTTGTTCCGTTTTAAAATTAATTCGACACTGAAGAAGTGAATTTCATTCGAAAATTCCAGAGTTTTCGGGTACTTCGCGTACCAAGTTTTAAATCGAGAATTTTAACCGAGTGAGACCGGGAGAATTCAAAAGGGAATTTTGAACAAGTGTTCATCCATATAGCTTTTGGGAAAATTCATTTTCCACCCCAAAGTAATAAAGAAATACCATTTCAACCTATGGTTCATGATACATGGTGGACCACAAGACATCCAAAAATCCCTTATAAAATCATCTTTTAGCTTGGGGAAATTACCCCTTTGCCCTCAACCAATCATTGTGAATCATCCTAGGGTTTTGAACCCTATATAAACCCTTCATTCCATCTCATTTTCCTGATCTCACTCTTTGCCTCTTCCTCACATTTTTGTCTGCCAACATCAAAGGAGAGAAACATCAACCTAGTAAGCTTGCTCATCCTTCATTCTAGTATCTTTTCTCTTCTAGTTTCTTTAGTCTTTGAGGTTCTAGCCTAAGGATAGAAGGTGTGTTGGGAAGTGTAGGTGGTGAAGGAGGCTCAAGCTAGGCCAAGAGGAAGAAGAGATCTAAGCAAGAAGACTAGACTACAAGAGGTATAACCCCATGGATTCCTCTTTAGATTTGGCTCTGTGAAGCTTAGTTTTGAGTAGAAATGAGTAGAAACTATGAGTTTTTGATGTGTTTATGCTTGGAAGTGATCTAGTATGTGTTTGTGCGTTGTTGAGATTGTTTTGGATATGTTTGGATGAGTTTTTGCAGGTAAAATACCATCTGGTGCATAACACAGTGTGCACCAGATCAGAGTGGCGGCCCTAGCCGCGGCCCATCAGAAGGCAGCCGGTTAGAGCCGTGCCACCACGGGACTAGGGCACGACCCTAGAAGAGGGACGTAGCCTAGTCCCGGCACATCAACGGGGCTCCAGGGGCGGACTATGGAGAGTCCTGCCCCAGGTCCCTGAGTATTGTTCTGATGAGATTTTTGTGCAGTGGCCGGGCCCTTGTGGCTCAGCTATGTGTCGTTTCGGACCGAGTGTTACGGGCCCTTGTGGCTTGGCTCTTCGGGCTCGTCTCGACGCTCGTTTTGGTTTTGATTTCGTGGAATTTGGATTAAAAAGAAGTATGTTAAGTAGGGATGGCAATTCCAATCCGACCCGTGGATATCCACCCGAATCCACCCCGCATGGATTGGGTTTTTTTGGGTGATGGTGGGTGGTTGGTCGGGGGTGGGTCTTAAAAAAGCAAACCCACGGTAGGTCGGGTTGGATTCGGGTTCTATGTACAAGACCCGCCTAGAACCCACCCGACCCACCATGTGTGTGTGTGTGTGTCTATATATATATATATATATATATATATATATATATATATATATATATATATATATATATATATATATATATATATATATATATATATATATATATATATATATATAATAGTAAAATAAGTACTAGTATGTAGTTATTTATAAAAGTTTATATAACTTCGTGTATCTTTTTACTATTTTTTATATCAAAACTACTAAGTTTATTTTTAAAAATTAACAATTTAGTTATTATATTTAAATATTTCCATTATTTATGTTTTAGTATCACTAATGGATTTTATTTTTTTATTATGTGTAAATAATTTAATTTTTATTTTTTGAAAAACATAATAAGATGATAAGTGGTGGGTACCCGTAGTGAGCACCCGCACCCGGTGGGGGTGGGGGTGGGTTCTGAAAAAGTCCACCCGATGCGGGTTGGAGGTGAGGGTGGGTGGAGAAAATATAAGGTGGGTCGGGTGATGGATGTAGCCCTCCCCGACCCACACTCGACCCATTGCCATCCTTATTGTTAAGAAGGATTTTGTGAAGAAATGTTACACAGTGCATATTTTGCTAAGTCCTCTGTGTTTGAAAAATTATTGATTATTGTGATCAGATAATGGTTTATTGAGTATATAAGCATGATCCTGTGAGAATATGATTTATTATGAAAGCATGATTAAATTGTATTATTTGATCAATGAGAATAGAAGCATACTTGTTGAGTGAAATGTATAGAAATTGCTATTTTGCAAACCGAGCATGTTGTTATATTTTTGAATACTTCATGTTAGTGTATACATGATTTAGAAGCATGTTATATAGCATTTTGACATTTCACATGAGTCATATTTCAAAGATGCATAAAGGGCCAACGTGAGTCCAAGAATACTTTCAAAAACCATGAGCATGTGGTATAACATTCTTTGATGCATTGAGAAATAATAGAATTGTTGCATGCATGAGAGATATATATTTATGTATTATCAATATCGGTGAGGTTTTGGAGGATACCGTTTGGATTATGTTCCTCTCGGGAGATATTTATGGACATTGCGGTCCCAGTATATTGTTGCACTAGATTGCATATGAGAATGATTATATTATTGCACTAGATTGCCTATGAATATGAGTATATTGTTGCACTAGATTGCATATGAGTATGAGTATATTGTTGCACGAGATTGCATAAGAGTATGAGTGTATTGTTGCACTAGATTGCATATGAGTATGATTATATTGTTGCACAAGATTGCATAAGAGTATGAGTATATAGTGGCACAAGATTGCATGAGAGTATGAGTATATTGTTGCACTAGATTGCATGAGAGTATGATTATGTTGTTGTACTAGATTGCATAAGAGTATGATTATATTGTTGCATAGGATTGCATAAGAGTATGATTACATTGTTGCACTAGATTGCACAAGCAGTATGACCATAATGTTATACATGATTGTATGCGAATGAAGCATCGTAAGTGAATTATTTGAATGAGAAGCTTAACTTAAGGTATTCCTTTGAGCATGATTGTTGTAATGTAGTAGAAGTTCTACTTAATGAGTTATGTGATAAGAGTGTGGAAGCATGTGAATACCTGTTATATAGTCCTTTAACGTAATCCTATCCGTAGGCATGAATTGCTTGATAAGTTATTTGAGAAGTTTATATGTTGATGAATATACGTGATCAGTCTTATACATATATAAGCATGCCAGCTGATATTATAGGGTGCAAGCATTTAGAAAGTATATGATAATCTAAAGATGTTTTAAGATTAGCTTATTGCTATAAAGATATCAAATGTTTTCAAAGTATATGTTAGAATGCTTTACAGGGTTGAGTGTGGTTATGCTTAGCTTCGTGCTAACGGGTGTTTTCCTGTTTGTCTATGTGTTGCTTGTAAAACCCCTTTCAAGTGGGCCCAACAATGAGAAGAGATCGAGTTAGATTAGTCTCTTAGTTTGAGATGTGTAAACTCTAATTTTATTTATGATCACATTATGGATTTAGACTTATGACTTGTGTTGGAGGATTGATGTAGACTGTTTTGGGGTGACGTTTTCCCCCTTATCTTTCCAGTTTTTATTTCTAGTACTCAGACTTAATCTTATTTGTACTTTTACCCCTTAGCCTGTGCAATCACCAAGAGTGGTGGTTGTGGCAGTGACACTCCCACTACTTATCATCTAGATTCCGCTGCTTAGTTTATGTTAATGACTGTTTAGAGATATAATTAAGAGTTAGAAAAGTGGGATGTTACAATGCTCTCCAGGAGAAATGCTCTCTATTAATGGCGTATTTTCATTCAATTCATACATTTCATTCTCCTTCGACACTTTCTCTTCCAATAGATAACCTTGAATGTACTCCTTGTCACCACTTCCTTGCATTTTAGCCACCTTCATCTTCTCCTATTTCCACCTCCTCTCATTTCCTACTCTCCCATTTTTCAATTTCTTCTTATTGATTCACCTCTTCCTCTTGCATCACATGTCATCCACCTTGAATCAAATTATCACCTTGAGGTTTAGAAATCTCTTTGGGAACTCTTTCGGTCAAGGATTTTTTCAATTGTCCCACTTGAAATTCTAGACATCACTTCCATCAACTTGATGGAAAGTTCTTCCATTGGTGGCCATGGGAAGGGGTATGAAGTTTTAGGTGGGTCTTGGTGGTAGTAAGAAGGGTAAGAGTTGTGGTCTGGATTTTGGAAATGGTAATGTGAGTTTTTGTCTGATTGCAGTGGGTAAGGATTTTGAAATTGAGCATTATAGCAATAATTTGGAGGTGGGATTTGAGTGATATGATGGCTAATGGATATCGATGGAGTTTCACAATAGCCACTATATGGTATTGCCCCATATTATTGAGAATTAAAACATCCTCCTTGATTCATGGTTGAAAGTTCTTGGTTGAGGAGACGTAATCCTTGGCTCCCCTTTGTTCGAATTTGCATATACCAAAAGATTACTCCTGAAACTGAAACAGACTAGCAATTTCTTGAAGAAGATTAGTCAGTAGATCAGTGTAATAACCAAGAGTGAACACAAATTAAACAAATAGAAACAAAACAAAACAAAACTTTGTTTTCCCAAAAATTTTCAAAGACTTATGCTAGAAAAATTTCAAAGGCTATCCTACATTGTCAATCCCCGGCAAAGACGCCAATTTGTGACGACCGTATCCTTCACCAAGAATGCAATGTAGTGGATTACAGAACAAATAAAAATAAATTTGTTTTTGATCGTCCTCAAGGATTGGACTGCGGGGTTTGGGTTAGCCAGCGAAGAATCTAGGCACAAGCATGAAATATTTATAGAAGCTAAACAACAGACAATAAGATGATAACAAGATGAGCATGGAAATAGAAATAACGAGATAAAAACAATAAATAAAAAGGTAGGGATTGGAATGGGTATCTATTGGTCTGATGTCATAGAACAAAGGATTGAGGGTTAAGAAACTTAATCATCAGGTTCAAGACTACCAATCACCAATTTGGTATACTAACACGCTACTCTCGTGATCCAATGTTAGGCCGAATCGGAACACGGGGTTGTCCCACTCTCGTGACGCTACTAATCCCCCTCAATAAGCATGAGTAGTCTAGACCTTCAACATTCCCTACTCTCGTAAGTGAGCCTGAAGGTCGTGAGATGTTGTCTATGGGACATTGACGGTTGAGAGACGAGTCTAGGGGTGTGATAACCTGAGGACTCCTTGCTTATTTGGTTTCCAAAATCCCATACTTGACAAGTATTGACAAGGTAGGTTTAACACCCCGTGTTACGACATTCAAACCCGAATTAATTATTGAATTAATCCCGTTAACAAATAATTAAAAAACACTTAATCTAGCTAGGATCCCCTTAATTAATTAATGTAGTCCACAATGGATCGTGGACCTTTGCCCATATTAAAGACTCCAAGCTCGATAGGAATAAAGAAAGTAGACCTTCTACCATTCAGACTCTGATTAGGATTCCTAACTCTATAAATAGGGGATTAGAAAGCAATTAGAACCCTTACCACCTAGGGATGGCAATTTCAATCCGACCCGTGGATATCCACCCAAATCCATCCCGCATGGATCGAGTTGTTTTGGGTGATGGTGGGTGGTGGGTCGGGGGTGGGTCTTACAAAAGCAAACTCGCGGTGGGTCGGGTTGGATTCGGGTTCTATGTACAAGACCCGCTTAGAACCCCACCCGACCCACCATGTGTGTGTGTGTGTATATATATATAATAGTAAAATAAGTACTAGTATAGTAGTATGTAGTTATTTATAAAAGTTTATATAACTTCGCGTATCTTTTTACTATTTTTTATATCAAAACTACTAAGTTTATTTTTAAAAATTAACAATTTAGTTATTATATTTAAATATTTCCATTATTTATGTTTTAGTATCACTAATGGATTTTATTTTTTTATTATGTGTAAATAATTTAAATATTATTTTTTAAAAAACATAATAAGATGATAAGTGGTGGTTATCCGTAGTGGGCACCCGCACCCGGTGGGGGTGGGGGTGGGTTTTGAAAAAGTCCACCCGATGCGGGTTGGAGGTGGGGGTGGGTGGAGAAAATATAAGGAGGGTCGGGTGATGGATGTAACCCTCCCCGACCCATTTCCATCCCTATTACCACCCATAGTTATATTATACGAAATTATTCCCAAGAGATCGGGCCAAGAGATTCCCCACCACCAAGCCTAGGGAGATCAATCGGAGGGAAGTCTTAAAGAAGAACCTTAATAGCCAAGGGTGGATTAATTAAGGCTAAGAGCTAACCCATGTCTTAAAAAACCTATTTTCCTTGCTATATCTTGATTATTTGCTCATTTGATAATTGTATGTGTGATCCTGTGATTGAGTCTTGATAGATCTTTGCCTAGGGTTTATGTTGTGCTTATTTGGTAATCTTGGCGATCTTGATGTTGGTAATTGATTATATGTGTGGTCTTGCGTTTAAGCATGTCTAAAGCTTGTCGTTAGGGCTTATTTGATGGGATCTTGATGTCCTTGTGATTCTTGTTGTTCTTGCATGATTAGGAATTGATTCTTGAATCTTGATATGTTAGGAGCACGTATTTAGGGTTTGTTTGTGTTGGTTTCTTGGCTTAATTCTTGTGGTTCAAGTCCATACTGTTGTTGTTGTGTACTGGGATGTATTTGGACTTGGTTTTGGGTTTAATTGAGAAATTCTCGGGTTGGGAAAAGTCTCAAGTTACCATCGTACCAGTGGGGGGTCGGTGGGGGGACGAATCCCCACCTGACCACCCACCGTACCAGCGGGTGGCCGGCGGGTGGTTGACCACCTGCCGTGTACCTTTATGATCAGAACTGTAGGACATTAGGCTTGGACTCTATGCACTTAGGAACTTAGTACTTAGGAATTTTAGGACGCGCGGTGAGATTGTGAGTTTATTTATTGCTTTCTGCTCAGTTTACCTTTGATTTACTCCTCGTTTAGTTTAAATTGCTTATAGTTACGGCACCCAGGTAACTGTGCAAACCCTTGACTTAAATCTACGACGAATGTTAACCCTGTAGAACCGGAAATGTCACCATCGAGGAACCAGGCAAGGACCCCTGACTCCCCTGCGCACGAGCAGATAACCCAGAACTTACAACAATTAACTCAAATCGCCCAAACCCTAAGCAACGCCATCCTTAACAACCATAATCGATCACCCTCAAACGGGAGCCATGATGTGGCTCGCCAAGTGTCAAACCATCGCCCACCTATTTTCGCAGGAGAAGAAGACCCTGTGACACTCGAAGAATAGATCCGAACGTTCGACAAGATCTTTGAGGTAGTAGGATGCCCAGAGGAACGTCGCGTCGAGTTGCCCAGAGGAACGTCGCGTCGAGTTGGCCTCATTCTACTTCGGACATGAGGCCGATCTATGGTGGGTCCATGAAGGCCCTACCTATAGACAAGAGACGACTTTCAACTGGGAGGCCTTAAAGACTAAGTTGCGGGAACGCTTCTAGCCCGCTCACCTAAGGCAGCCATGTACGAAGAGTTCCTTCACCTAAAGTAGGGAATCACTACGGTAACGGATTATCACAAGAGGTTCCTAGAACTGGTTCGTTTCGCACGAGAGTTAGTGCCCACGGAAATAACTAAAGTAGAGAAATTCGTGGCCAGACTCAACTTTGAGGCAAGGAAATCCTTGACAATAAGCAAACCAAGGACTCTCAACGAAGCCTATGCCAGCGCCGCTGACCTCTATCGAGTACAACTGTTACAATGTGGGGCTCATGAATAAGCAAGGAGAAGGAATGACGGAAGTGGGGGCCCCAACTTCAAAAGGGCGAAAAGTAATTCCAACGCGAGGACGACTAATCAACAAACCCAAGGGCCACCGAAAAGGAGCATCCAGACAAGCGGAGGACAATTCCTTTGTCGGAAGTGCGGCAAGGACCATCGGGGCAAGGATTGCCAAGGGAATTCCTTGCGGTGCTTCAATTGCGGGGAAAGCGGCCACAAAGCTTTCCAGTGCCAACGACCCGCAAGCACGGGACCGCTATTCGGATGGCAACCGGGCAACCCGAACAACCAAGGGAACTATGGGGCGCCCGGAAAAGTGTTTGTCATGAGTCGCACCCAAGCTGACATCGAAGCCGAAGCTGAAACTAGGATCGGAAACGAAGGCGGACCTTTGGGAGACAAGGACCCCACGAACCAATTAGGGGAAAATCCGGAATAGGAATTCTGTCTAGGATAGAGAGATGCGAATCATTGTAAACTACCTTTTTTTTGTAAGACGCCTACTTAGTTCGATTAGTTAGGATCCCCGCACATTGTCTTTAATAATAAGATTTCGTAATTAGTTCAATCGGTTTAATTCTCCTACGCCGCCTCGACTAATTAGAAACTAATTCGTGCCTCTTATAATTGATGAATCCTAAAACCAATGCTTGCTAAACTTAAAGATGCAATTAGAAAAACTTAAAACTTGGAATTCTTTCCACCTTGAGACAACAGATGGTGACAGCCCTCAAGAACATAAAAAGAGTGCGCCAAAAGCTCTAATGTTACGAGTAAGACTCAAACCATAAACCTCTCATCCCCAAATCAAGGCCTTAACAATTAGACCACAAGTGTTTCTTAAAACCTAAGGGAGACAAAACCTTCTTAACCCCATCCCAAGTCCCTAAAATCCTAAAATCCCCAAATCAAAAAAATTTCTTCCTTTCTTCTCTTCTCTCTCTCTCTTCCTCCCTCCCTCAGCTGAAACCACCCCCCGAACCCGTCAATCACCCGGCCACACCCCACGCACCGCCCGGCCGTCGACCGCCAACCGGCCGCTGCTATCGCACTGCCTTCCGCAACCCCGCCGATCGCCTAGACGAAACACCGCCCCACTGCCACCACCGCGTCGCACCAGCCACGAGACATCGCCGCCCCCTTCGTCGCAGCACCAGACGAACGTCGCACCACCACTGCAGCCGCACCGGACTCGAAGGTTCCCGTCGTAGTTGCCGTTATCATGCTCACCAGGGAAGCCACCGGAAACTTCATCGGGAAAGCGAGGCCCAACTGCAAAATTCCAACAATGCCAAGGAGACCCACCAATGCCCGAATCCCGGAATGGAACAATGCCGATTACTCGGTATTTGGATGTAAAACACTCGAACCCGACCAATTCTCTCAAGAAATGGTCGATATGCTTAACTTTCAAGGTTTGTTGGCAATGTTCATAGGAATAAAGAACGATACGTACCCCAAACTGGTAAAAGAGTTCTACCACCAGTTGGTAGTTACTAAGCACGGGGACAAATTGGAGATCACCTCCATAGTCCGAGGTAAAGAAATAGTACTATCTGAAACCCGCTTGTCCAAACTCCTAAAACTAACCACCATGGGCTTATCGGAGTATGATCGGAAGGCTTGGATTGGTGCCCAAAACGTGGGGTACAAAGACTATCTGAGTTATTTGTTGGGAAGGGAAGACGGCTTCACTTCGGCCACGAGGCCAATCAAGAAGTTGTTAATAGCCGAACAGAAAATCATGGTCATGATTGTAACGGACAGCTTGATGCCCAACAACAACAAGAGTAAGGATGTGGGAAGCCTTGAGTGCACCTTTGCCTACTTCCTTAAGCATAAGATTAAATTCAACTTACCCGCTCTTATGCTAAAGCACATTGAGTTTTGAAAATCTAGCCATCGGCTCAGCCTACCCTACGGGATGATCCTAAGCTGGATTATGGAAAGAAAGGGGGTAGACATAAGCCGGACCGAAGCCAAGCCCACGGGTGGGATGATCTTTAATGCTCAAAACCTCCGCCGCAACGACATTTACCACGTCGAAGAGGGACAATACATTACCCTCGAGGAGATTTGCATGAAATCCACCGACGAACAGAGGTTACTGATTGGCCGATTGGGCATTTCAAACAAGAAAATGAAACAAGCCGTCCAAGAAGACGGACAAGAATATGAAGACGTTGAACCAAGAGACGTGGAACCCACTCGGGAACAGAGGAGAACCAAGGAGACCACAACCGAAGACCGTGTTGTGGAGCTACTCGTGAGGTAGAACCAACTCATGGAAGAGGGATTCACCTCGTTGAGGGTCGAGGTCGGCACGATAAACCAAAGAGTGTCCGCGATTGAAACCATGCTGAGGACACACGGGACCTCAGGGGCCTCCAGTTCAGGAGCCTGGAACCAATGTAAACCTAAAATCTCAAACCTCACTTGTAACACCCCTAAAATTTTAAGCTTTCAAAGCTTACGAAATGAAGGTAATACTATCATTAAATCCCAAAACAGAGCATACTAAACATAAGTGTTTGGGGTGCTATGCCACATCTGAGCTGGAGAACTCAGATGCACAGGCTAAACTATCTAATTATCCTCAAAACAATGTCATTACATCATCATGGCACGCAGACCGAAAAAGAAGCTAACTATCTAAGCCTTGGGTCCTCTAGCGCGCTCCGGAGCTACTCATCTGTGCTTGAAAGCCAAATATATCTGTTCAGCGAATAATGCTGGTAACCCACTCCAACGCGTTAAAATATAATATATATATATATATATATATATATATATATATATATATATATATATATATATATATATATATAGGAAAACCATTTTGAAGCCGGAAGATATCTACTTAGGAGACTCTAGCTTTAAAATCGAGAATAAACTCAACAAGTAGGGACAAGCACATTCAACAGTTATAATCATGCATATAAAGATACTAACATATATCCTAAGGTCACAATATTATTTCACATCGTCCATATCATTATTCAATTATTATCTCAACACATAAGCACACTTTGGTGGCGCCACATGACCAATCACATGCCGATACATGAGGTCAGTGCATATAGCGCTAACACGGCCCCGCAGCACCCTGCCACGTACTGCAGCACGAAGGGGTTGATCGCAACCAACCGATGAACCGCAGCTCATCATAACGTTTGATCGCAACCAAACGGTGGACCGCAGCCCAAAAAGTGTATTTCTGATCGCAACCAGATTATGAACCTCAGCTCATGTATAACGTTTGATCGCAACCAAACGATGGACCGCAGCCCTATATAATATTTATATACCTGACCGATCACAACGGGCCTGGTTAACAGCCGATGGTTCACAACCCATCCAACTGCCCGTATAGCCAATGTGATCGCAACCAAATTGGGGTATCGTGCACACGTAACACATAACAAGCACATGCAACCCACATTAACACATGGGGAAGGGGGGAAAACGTATAAATAAAACTTATGCGTGGTCATCCACATACTAGGAACATTCCTAAGGGGTTCATACATATTTCACCTAGGCCAACGAGATACCAATTCAACTAGCATGCAATACACAAGACTCTTTTATCCTACGAATGGTACCCGAAACATCAAACTAGACTCGGGCACGACGAATGGGGTCCGTTGGGACACCACGGGGGACGGGGAAACATCAAACAGGGAAAAACACCATCCCACATTGGGAAAACCAACGGGTGGGCGGCGGGTGGAAGACCACCTGCTGGTGGCATGCTTCTGGGCAGCGGGTGTCCGGCAGGCAGTCGCCTGCCCGCTGCCGGCGACACCAATAGGGGTAGCGGGTAGGTGGCGGGTTCCCCTACCCCCCACTGACTCTTTTGTAATATCTCGGTCCCGGGATCTTTCGTGGAACCCGAAACCATGTCTAGACACTTTTAAACACCAACGACGACGCCAAGTAGTCAAGTAATGAATCAAAACCAAGAATCACATTAAACACATCCTAATATGACTTCTAAACATAATCAACACCCGAACATGCGAAATCCCACCCAAACATACCAAAAATATCACAATACGAAATTCACGATTTAACCTAGGGCTCTAATCATATTCAAATCATAAAATCATAATTTTATCTTTAAAATCAAGAACAACACACAATTATCAAGATCCTCTTATAATCATCAAGATTATCAAGATCAATACATAAGATCACCTGATCAACATCAAGATCATATCATAATCATCATAAAAGATTTATCAAGACCCAAGCATAGAATTGTAAATCAAAAGGAGCCAAAGAAGAAGATTATAGCAAGGAAAATAGGTTTTGTTGAGACATGGGTTACCTCTTAGCCTTAATTAATCCTCCATTGGCTATTAAGGTTCTTCTCTAAGATTTCCATCCGATTGATCTCCCTAGGCTTGGTGGTGGGGAATCTCCGAGGAATATTTTCGTGTAATATAATTATGGGTGGTAAGGGTTCTAATTTATTTCTAATCCCTTATTTATAGAATCAGGAATCCTAATCATAATCTGAATAATAAAGGCCTACTTTCTTTATTCCTAATAGATATATAGGTCTAGGATTCCTAATTAGAATCTGACTAGTAAAAGGTTTACTCTCTTTATTCCTAATGGGCTTAAGACTCTAGTTTAGGCAAGGGTCCACAATCCCTGGTGGACCACATTAATTAATTAAAGGGAATCCTAACCAAATTAAATCCTTTTTAATTATTATTAACGGAATTAATTAAATAATTAATTTGGGATTGAAAGCCATAACACAGGGTGTTACATCACTTGCCTTCTGACTTGATCCAACCTTGACTTGTGCCTAGTAGAAAACGATCATGTGTAATGACTTCCTAAATTGCTTGTAAACCCGGGAACCGGGGAAGTAGTCTATGTCTAAGCTTCGGGAACGAAGCTTCTCATAAGGGGGGGAAGGGTGTAACACCCCGTGTTATGACCTTCAAACCCGGATTAATTATTGAATTAATCCCGTTAACAAATAATTAAAAAGGACATAATCTGGCCAGGATCCCCTTAATTAATTAATGTGGTCCACAATAGATCGTGGACCCTTGCCATATTAAAGACTCCAAGTCCGATAGGAATAAAGAAAGTAGACCTTCTGTCATTCAGACTCTGATTAGGATTCCTAACTCTATAAATAGGGGATTAGAAAGCAATTAGAACCCTTACCACCCATAGTTATATTACACGAAATTATTCCCAAGAGACCGGGCCAAGAGATTCCCCACAACCAAGCCTAGGGAGATCAATCGGAGGGAAATCTTAGAGAAGAACCTTAATAGCCAAGGGAGGATTAATTAAGGCGAAGAGGTAACCCATGTCTTACAAAACCTATTTTCCTTGCTATATCTAGATTATTAGCTCCATTGATAATTGTATGTGTGATTCTATGATTGAGTCTTGATAGAGCTTTGCCTAGGGTTTATGTTGTGCTTATTTGGTAATCTTGGCGATCTTGATGTTGGTAATTGATTATATGTGTGGTCTTGCGTTTAGGCATGTCTAGAGCTTGTCATTAGGGCTTATTTGATGGGATCTTGATGTCCTTGTGATTCTTGTTGTTCTTGCATGATTAGGAATTGATTCTTGAATCTTGATATGTTAGGAGCACATATTTAGGGTTTGTTTGTGTTGGTTTCTTGGCTTAATTCTTGTGGTTCAAGTCCATACTGTTGTTGTAGTGTATTGGGATGAATTTGGACTTGGTTTTCGATGTAATTGTGGAATTCCCGGGTTGGGAAAAGTGCCAAGTGACCATCGTACCAGTGGGGGGTCGGTGGGGGGACGAATCCCCACCTGACCACCCGCCAGTACATGCCCGCCGTACCAGCGGGAGGCCGGCGGGTGGTTGACCACCCGCCGTGTACCCGCTTGTACATGGCCGCCCACCGGGGGGTGGCCAGCGGGTGGTTGACCACTCGTCGTACCCCGTTTGATGTTTATGAGTCTCGTTTGATGTTTCGGGTTCCGTTTTAGGAGTTGTGAGTCTTGGTGATTGCATGTGGTTAAGTTGGTATCCCGCTGGCCTAGGGTGAGTGGGGATGACAATGTGTCTCGTCCCTGCCGAGGATCCCCGCCCCTGTAGGGGATGGGGACGGGGATGGGGAAAATTTTCGGAGATCGGGGACGGGGAATTTTTAAAATTCCCCGGCGGGGATAGGGACGGGGACGGGGATACCCCTCCCCTCCCCGCCTCGTCCTGTCCCCGAATAATTATTATAATTAAAATAAATAAATAAATAAATAAGTTATATATATATATATATATATATATATATATATATATATATATATATATATATATATATATATATATATATATATATATATATATATATATATATATATTGGGATGCACTCAGGTGCGAATAAGTGCCCAGAAAGGAATATGCGAACGAATCCGCGGGCGACACGTGTCCAGATCTAATAGATTAAAAAAAAAGTGGTGGCATTTTTGTAAATAATTTAACATCGAAGTGCAAGTAAAATCACTTACAAGTGCACCTATTTTCACCTATAAGTGCATGTAATTTTGCCTTGTTAACATTCACTTCCCGCAAACATTCATGCACCTGGGTGCACCTACTTATAACTATAGATGCAACTATTTATGACTATTGGTGCAACTACTTATAACTATAGGTGCACCTACTTTCACCTATAAGTGCATGTAATTTTTCCTTGTTAACTTTCATTGATTTGAGTTCAGCGGGTAGTAATACCCCTGAAAACCACCCGCAAACCTTCATGCACCTAGGTGCATCTACTTATAACTATTTGTGCAACTACGTAGAACTATAGGTGCACTTAGTATTGATGCTCAGTGTAAACTTTTACTTGCACCTATAATACATTTTACATGCACTTTTAATACATTTTACTTGCACATCATTGTTCAATTATTTACGAAAATGCCATCGCGCTTTTTTTAAAAAAAAATCAGTATTTCTTATCTATTAGATCTGGACACGTGGACGGACAAAATCCATTCCTATTTCGCGTCTGGGCGAAGCATACACATGTGAGTGATATTATATATATATATATATATATATATATATATATATATATATATATATATATATATATATATATATATATATATATATATATATATATATATAGGGTTGCATTTACATGCAAACACCCTTGAAATACAAACATGTGGACATATACCGTGCACACACCTAAATGCGGGTATGCACACATTCGTGGATGACAGTGCACACATCCAATGTAGTATGCACATATAAATCCACAGTATTTGGGCCGGCGTGCACACGTCCATGAACGACAGTGTACACAGGCGGGCAGCACACAAAATCATAAAAACTAATCACAGCCTTAGATACCCAAAATCCAACGATTTAGATTGTCCACACTTTTGTATTTTAAGACCTGTTTTTACATGAATGTAATTCTATATATATATATATATATATATATATATATATATATATATATATATATATATATATATATATATATATATTAATTTTTTAAAATTAATACTTAAGTTTTTAGTTTTTAAAATTAAAAATTACACTAATTTAATATTTTTGACTAAAAGTTGATCGGGGATGGGGAATCCCCGGTCCCACCAAATACCCCGTGGGGATGGGGATGGCTATGGGGACGGGGACGTGGTCGGGGTTTCGGGGACGGGGAGTATAGTCCCCATCCCCGCCCCGCCCCGCCCCGTTGCCATCCCTAACAGTGAGATATGTATGATCCAGTGTGTGTCTTTTGGTTGTCTAGTTATCTTGGGAAGTAGAGTTTAGGCTGTATCTTGTGGGTTGCGTGTTTATGTTGATGTCATTTGTTGATGAAAGTTTATGTGATTGTTGTGCCTTCCCCTTGACTACCCCTTACTATGTGTTGATGTGTATTGCTTGTTGTTATTGAGCGGTGGTCACTGTTATTGTTGTGTGTTGATGATTGTTGTGGTTGATTGTACATGATGAGGAAGAGATGTGATTGGTGGAAAAGATTGTTGGCGGTTGGCACAACAAGTGCCTGGTTATTGTGTTAAAGGCACAGACCATTCGGTCATCGTGCTGAAGGCATGGACCACCTTGATTAGTTTGCTAAAAGCATAGATCAAGTTATGAAGCGCTGCGGTGCCATGTCTTCATGTTATAGGCAAGACCCCTTGATTACAGTGCTATAGGCACGGATCATGTGTTAATTGTACTGCGGTGCTATCAGATCGGTGGTTATGTTGGAGGTATGTCGCTGGGGAGCCATGAAATGCTCCGGAGGGATAAGGGAGGCGGGTGGCCTGGAGGTACAGGTTGGAACTGATATAAAGATGGAGAGCAGTAAATGTTGGAACTCGGTATAGGCTGGATTGTGATACAATTGTTGTTGTTGCTATTGTTTGTTGTTGTGCCCTATTGTGGTTATTGTTTGTTATTGCTGAGCTTTGTGATTATCTTATCTTGAGAGTTAGGATGCATGCTAATATCTTTATGTTGATTCGTAATGTTAAACCTATTTTTGTATCTTGAGTCTTGATCTCGGTTTTAAAGCTAGAGTTTGTTTAGGATTATATATGTATTCCAGTCTCAAAATGATTTTCTTAGATCTACCTATATTGTACTTAACGCGTGGGAGTGGGTTACCAGCATTATTCGCTGATGGTTGTTACACCGCATGCTTTTCAAGTGCAGATCAGTAGCCTCAGAGTGCGCTAGATGGACACGAGGACCTTGCTTAGATAGTTTAGCATTTGTTAGTTGGCCTGTGTGCCTTGATTTGTACGCGATTATGGATTTATGGATTTGTGTTTTGATTAGTTAGTTTAGCCTGTGCATCTAAGTTCTCTAGCTTAGATGTGGCATAGCACCCTGACTCTTATGTTTAGTTTACCCTCTATTTGGGAATTAATGTTAGATTCCCCTTTATTTCATAAGCTTCAAATGTTTCAAAAATTAGGGGTGTTACAGTAGTGCACAAACCCGTCAACACTTGTCAAGGTAGTGCACAAACCCGTCAACAGTAACATAGAAAACATCTCACTGCACTCTCTCCCTATGTTGGGTTTCAAACCCTTGTATGAAACAAGTGTTAAGTAGGAATCAAACACAATAAAACACCACTATCCAACCCCTAAACTACTCTACTCACTCATAATAAATGAACAAAGTACAAAAATATTCATAAATAGCATCATCCAACAATATATTAAGTAAATAAAACTGAAAATAAACCTTCAAACAAGTAAAGATTAACAAGATAAAGCAAAATAACACCAGAACAAGATAATCTAATCTAAGAAATACAAAATATTCAAAGGTAAATGCAATAACAATGAAATGACAAAGAAAAGAAGAAAATAGCATAATCTAGAATTCTCTACTACTACAGTCGTCATCTGGCAGCTCCCTCTATGCAAAAGGGGAAAAAGATCTATTTATAGTGGAATCTCAGGGTTTCGACATATTAGCAAGGCACGAGCACAAGATGCTCGTGGAGAAGGCAGAGGTCGCGCTTGTGCATTATGCACGGGCGACGAATGAGCGTGCCATCGCCCGTGCGCAACACTTCCTTGAGTCCTTCAAGCTACGAACTCTAGTTCCACTCCTTTTCGCGTCTTTTTCCGGGTTTGGTTCTACATGCTCCTTTTTTCATGTGTTTTTGCTTCAAATTGATTAACTTTTCCTTCTTTTCCATTTGCCTTCTTCCAAAGTGCATTTGGGTAGTTCTGAGAAAAAAACACGACTTTTAGCCCCAAAACCCAAATAAACACCTTAAAATACGCATAAAAACAAGTTAAGAATGCGGTGAAATGTGATATATAATAAGATTCATCAATCCTAAAAAGTAAACCTAATCCAATTCCTAAAGATCTAACTACACATTATCACATATGCATATCTAACATTAAAACACAATATGGAACAATCTAAAGAAAGTAAATTGCAATTTAATTAATCAAACTTAGCTTGATCACATCTTCACTTGAATCCACAAGATCTTCAACAATGGTGATGGAATCCCCTAGGATCCTTAGAGAAAGTTCCATTTGTCCTAAGAACCATAGGGAGGATTCTCTATTTAAAAGCACAATTACAATCTCAGAAAATTATCTAAAAACTAACTCCCCCATCTAACTTGGTCCCCTAAGCCTTTAAAGCCTTAAAATCTTCATTTTTCTGATTTTGGCGCCCGCATACAAGCCCCATATGCGCGTACTGAGCCTATTCCAGCCTCATAATACATTCTATCATTGCAAGTATGAGCTAAGTACGATCGTACTTACCTCATACGGTTGACCCTGACGTTGTTCGAATTAGACTTTGTGGTCTCTACCAAAGTTATAGCTCTTTGATTTGCGGTTCCAATGACACTTGAATCACTCCATTTGGACACTCCTAGGCTCATATATGATCAAAATATTGAGACATTGCCAAAGTGCCCTTGAAATGACCTTGTTTTCCTATAATGCACAAATGCCACCACAATTAGTCCTTATTCTTAACCTTAAGCAAATTACCTATTCTAAGCATATAATAAGCTCAAAGGACCAAAATTATAGCATAAAATTCCTCCAAATTACCCCAAAAAACATAGCATCTTTGGCACTTATCACTCGACGTAAACACTCACAAAAACTTATGGTTTCCTTTTTTGATAAAGCATGAGTAGTTGGAGGCAAATATGTCTTCTTATCCCCACGACGTGGAGCTAACATAGCTCATATACCCATTTCAACCAAGTCTAGTCTAACATTGATTACATATTTAGTCTTACTTTTTATGTCTAAAAGAGTTCCAACAACACTATCACACTCATTTTTCTCCACATGCATCACATCAATATTATGTCTGACATCTAAGGCCTTCTAATATGAAAGATCAAAGAATATGTATTTCTTTTTCCACCGACTCTTCTGATTTGGAGGTAGCTCAACATTAGATTTTGACCTTTTACCTCTTTGATTTAAGCTTTTGAGTCTTACCAAAAGTAACATTTATACCTTATACACGCTTATAAAGTTGAATCCCAATCAGTGGTTGTGGAGCATCTGCATATTCTTGTACCCCATTGACAACCATTTTTAATCTTCGATACAGGATGAATCTATCAAGAAATCTCCGATGACCCATGTATAATGTCATTCTACCATGAACAAGTTGATAATAACATGTATTATCTTCACATATAGGGCATGCTTTATGTCCTTTGACACTATACCCAAACATGTTTTCATAAGCTGGAAAGTCATTGATTGTGTAGAAAAAAATGGCATGCAACTTAAAACTCTGTTTCCTATATTGATCAAACACTAACAAACATTCATCCCGCAGTTTCTTCAAGTCCTCAATCAAAGACACCAAAAACACATTTATATCATTCCCTGGTTGTTTTGGCAAAGAAATCATCAAGCTCAACAATATATATTTGTGTTCCATACATAACCAAGAAGGTAGATTATAAACCACCAACATAATAGGCCACGAGCTATAGTCTAAGAATTCTCGACTCATTGCCATTTTTTTGATCTGCATGCCATGTTAAGTACCGACCATGCCATGTTAAGTACCGACCTCCCAACATTAGTTCCATACGAGAGGGGGTTCGAACTCCTGACCTCTCTTAAGGAACAAGAATTCACTACCGCTCACGCCAACTAAGGTGGTTAATATCTCTTTATCTTTTAATCATAAGGAATTGGTTCTCAAATTGATGAAGGATTGTGAGAATATCATGGCTACTCACTATCAGTTAAAGGAACATAACATCATGTTAAGAAGCTTAATACAATGATAGTGGATTAAAAAAAAAAAAAAAACTCTTTGAAATGGGAGACCTCAATGTTGAAAATGTTCAATTACAAAAAGATTGAAAGTCAATAGGGGTCAAGGAACAAAACTTGTGTGAGGTTATTGCTATTGTTACTTATCTATTTAAAATAATGTATAAAATGGTAAATATGTAAAAATCAATTGGAGACAAATCTAGACTTAATTATGACTCCACAAGTTCCCACCCATAAGAACAACTGACCAACTCGACTATTACTTTAACTAATAAAGTTTAACTAGTTGGTTTAGCAAGATACAAAAATCCATACATTGGATGAAGCAACAAGTCATACTATGGTATAGTATGCAAAGAGGTAAGTATATATATTTTATGATAGTACAAGTGTTAATGCTATTACTGATGCAAACCCATCCACACATGATCCGCTAAGAGTCCCTATTGGGCCCATTACAAGGTCCATGACTAAATTTTTAAGGCAATTATACATTGGGTTTGTGCAGCATTGGTTGAAGAGTCATGAAAGCCCAATAAGGAATCCAACCGATGATGCTCAATACATAGGGCCGGGTATTCTACTTGCATTCAAGCTGATTTGGAATAGTCCTAATCACACAACTTTCCTACTTAGATTAGGAAAATTGGTTTCCTATTTTAAGTTGTTATCTTTATTGCTTTCTTTGTTATATTTTTTAGAAGGTTTCAAACTTTTAGAAGCTAAGGTTTCTTTACTAGATTTTTAGAAGGTTTCTTTACTATAGTTTTTGAAGGTCTCTTTACTACGGAGTAGATTTTTAGAAAGTTTCTTTATTAGATTTTAAGAAGGATACTTATTAGACCTTTAGAAGCTTTATTTATCTCTTTTTTCTACCCTAGATGGGATTGTTTCAAAGCCACTTTAACCTAGGGGTGTGTGTATTCTGATTCGAGAGGGCAAGTTATCAATAAAAATTCTCAATTTTTTTTACATTTGTGCAAGAATTTTTCCTTTTATTCATGGGCCTATAGAATAGTGTTCTTGATTTTGTGGCTCTATCAAAATCGGCAATTTATATCCTGCACCAGGGCGTGCATTGCATTGTGCACCCTGATGCAAAACGACATCGTTTCAATATTTATTTTTTTTTTTGGAAATTTCGCTACCCTGTGTTGGCGGTTAATTTTCTTTAAAAAAATCTCAGGTTCAAAAATGTACATAATTTTATACTAGAATACACATAATTGTATAACAAAATACACATACTTTTTAAAAAAAAAAGATAATACATATAATCTAACATAATACATAATATACATAAACTTTTAACATAATAAACATCATCTCTTAACATAATACACATAAATTTCCTGTTTCAGATGTACATAATTATATAAAAAAGATGTACATGACTGTATAAAAAATGTACATAATTGTATAAATAAATACACATAATTGTATAAACAAATACACATGATTTATAAACAAATACACATAATCGCGTCAACTCCCTACATAAATTACCAAAACGACGTTGTTTTGGGAGGCGCAGGGTGCACAGTGCTATGCGCGCCGTGGTGCAGGGTATAACGATTGATCAAAATCAAACCCCCTTAGATTTTAAGAATGTGGACCTATCAATCTTGGAATCAAGGAACTTGGTAGAGTAATATTCTAGTTGTTAGACGATTATATTCTTTAGGAGCTTGAGACGTGCTAAGGGTTGTTTCTTGGTCCTTCATGGAATTGGAGTTCAAAGGTGATCTCGTGTGCACCAAAAGTAACTCTTTATCATTGAATTTGAGAACATATTGGGGAATAATTCCTTGAACAAATTATCCTTACAAGGTTCATATCAATAACCCAAAATCATGTATAGTACATTGAAAAATAGGATGTTAAAAAATAGTACATGCCCACTGACAAGCAATTGACAAACATCCTCACCAAGCCTTTATGTGAGACAAGATATGCATCACTATGACATGAAATGGGAATGATAGAAACGAATTGATGAATGATGAGCTTTATGATCAAGTTCTAAGAAGCAGTAATTTTTTTTCTCTTGAAACAACTTAAGTTTTCATAAAACTTGAGTTTTATAAAACCAACATAACATTTCTGGAAACAACATGAGTTTTATAAAGCAGTAGGATGAGTTTAGTTCCAACAATCCTCCAGTGAAGAAGACCATAAGAGAAGAAGAATCAGTTAGTTCTTGTGCTCTAGTTACAAGGCATATTGTCCAGGGAGAAGTTGGTGCAACTGTTGAGTCTTGTGTTTTGCATGCATACATGTTTAGGTTGTAGAAGTTGTAGGTCGAGGCATTAGTGCTACCCAAAATAAGCCGTTTACTAGATAGTAGGCACAATTGATGCAGGAGTTAGTGAATGTACTGTAGGTGTCTATAGGGAGATTGAAGGGTCTAATATTAGACCTATCAATACTGGCTGGCGGGCCGGACTGTGGGCCTAGGCGAAGCGGGACAAAAAAAGCCCACTCTTTGGCGGGCCTGGGTTTTATAGATATCAAGTTATATAAGTTTAGGTTCTCCATTTTCTGTCACGATCTCTCCCTAGGGTTTCTCTCCTTCCCCCTTGGATCGCCGAGGTACTCTTGTTGCTGTCCGGATCTTCTCTACGGTGTAGCGCTGGCTTTCTCTACTATCTTGGCTATGGAACCGACGGCGCGAAGGGGTGTAGTAGAAGGGTTATCGAGACGATGGGCAGATATGGTCCTCGAGGAGGAGGACGAGGTGTTCGCACCAGCCGGGAACGTCGACGCCGAGGAGGCTGTGGCGGTGGAGGAAACATGGAGATTAGTGGGACGTTTCCTGACATCGAAGGTCATTAAGCTCGAGTTTATGAGTCAGGTTATGGCATCCGTATGGAAACCGGTAAAGGGTGTGCAAGTGTCTGAGATTCAACAAGGTCTTTTTTTGTTCGTTTTCTATCACGAGACAGACATACAACATGTTCTTGAAGGTGGACCATGGTCTTTTGAGAATCATACTCTGGTTTGTAGGCAGGTCCGGGATGGTGTAGTCCCTGTTACGGTACCACTTGATGCTGTTGATATGTGGGTACAAATTCACAAGCTCCCTCTTGGGTATACCTCTGATGTAATCTTGGAGCAAGTTGGGAATTTTTTGGGGACTTTTGTTAAGATTGATGACAAATTTGCTGATGCACCATGGAAGACTTTTTATCGCATTAGGGTTTCGATTCCTGTTATGAAACCGCTAAAGCACCGTATGAAGCTTTTGAAACGAGACAAGACGACCTGCTGGGTGAATTTTAAGTATGAGAGGCTGCATAAATTCTGTTTTTTCTGTGGTGTGCTTGGACATTTGTATAGGTATTGTTTGAAGGCTCGAGACACAGGTCTATCGTCAGATCAATACCCCTATACTAATGATCTACGAGCCGGGCAGAGGAGGAGACCGCAGAAGGTGGGTGCGCCGTGGCTCTTGGATAAGGATGGGAAACTGATGCAACCGACGACGACCGTGGCTTCTGGACTACCGGGGGGTCTGTCCGCCGATGCAGCGGCTTGTTTGGATCCTAGCCGGTGGGGGCCCGAGCCGGTTGTGGTGGCGGCGATGAAGAGGATGCGGGAAAGTGATGGGGATTGCATGCATGCGGGTGATGGTGATCAGGATGTTACGATGGCAGAAATCTCAAAAAACTTGTATGTGGCGGCCTGGCGGGTTCTGGCTCCCAGACCTGCCCATCATCATGAGTACCCTAAGCTGGAACTGTCATGGATTGGGCAATCTACAAACAGTTCGCAAAGTAGTTGACCTTGTGTCACGTAAGAAGCCTGATTTTGTTTTTCTCTTGGAAACTAAGGTTGGCAGGATACATGCTGAGCGTATTTGTGTCAAACTTGGTTTTGATGGCCTTTTTTATGTTGATAATAGTGGTTTGAGTGATGGTCTAGCTTTACTGTGGAGGAAGAATAATACTGCAAGACTTATGAGTTTTTCGAAGAATCACATTGATGTGGAGGTTAGTATAACTGGTTTCCCGAATTGGCTTATGACATGCTACTATGGTTTCCCGGAACGGAATAGGCGATATGAGGCATGGTATTTGATTAAGTCGCTGGCACCATGATCTAACCTACCATGGGTTATGATCGGTGATTTTAATGATCTCTTGTTCCAATATGAGAAACGAGGGGGGAATCCACATCTTGATAATATCCTATGCGGCTTTATGGATGTTATTGGACAATGTGGGTTATCTCAGCTGCCGATGAATGGTTATCAATTTACATGGGAAAAGGGGGAGGGGACAGCCAACTGGATTGAAGAGAGATTGGATAAAGTGCTGGCCACAGAGGGTTGGTGTGGTGTTGTACGAGGAGCCTGTGTGACGAATATACTGACAAGAACTTCAGACCACTCCCCTTTGTTCTTGGGAATTCGTGAAAGTCGTGACAGGGCAGGGATGAGGGGTTTTCGCTTTGAAATTGCATGGATATATGATGAAGGGTGCAGGAAGGTGGTGGAGGAGTCATGGGAACATGGGAGGAATAGGGGCCTCCAGGATTATATCCTCCATTGCGGTAATCGACTGTCACAATGGGAGGGGGGATTGTTTTCATAAGTTTGGTGAGCGTATCATGGCTCTTCGTAGGAACAATTAAGCTTGCGGAGGCGTACTGACCCAACCTCATTGGCTGAGTTCCAACGTCTAGAAGGAATGCTGAGTAATATGGAGGCGCAGGAGGATGCTTACTGGAAACAACGAGCCAAACAACATTGGCTTAAGAATGCCGATTCCAACACGACTTACTGTCACAGGTATGCCTCTCACCGTAGGAAAAAAAATACTCTATCTAGACTTATGAATGATAATGGGGAGTGGGTGGAAGGGAATGCCATGTCGAGTATTATCATTGATTATTTTGATAAACTATTTTGTTCTGGAAATCCTATCCCTGGGGAATCATTGTTTCAGAGTGTGACGCCAAGGGTCACCCAGACTCAGAATGAAAGTTTACTACGACCTTTTGAGATAGATGAGGTCAAGAGTGCCCTATTTGCAATGTTTCCTGATAAGGCCCCAGGCCCTGATGGAATGAATCCGGGATTTTATCAACACTTCTGGGATGTGGTAGGGGGGAATGTTTCGATTTTTATATTAAAATAAAATGCTTTAATTCATGCTCCTTTCCCCCTGGTTTGAATGATACGGATGTTGTGTTAATCCCTAAGAAGAATATGCCAGAACTGGTTACTGATCTAAGGCCTATAGCATTGAGCAATGTGTTGTACAGGATCATGGCTAAAATGATTACCAACAGGATGAAGCCAATGATGGGAGATATTATATCGGACTCGCAGAGTGATTTTATACCTGATAGGCTCATCACTGACAACATCCTAATAGCTGAGGAGGTGGGACATTATCTGAATAGAAAACAGTATGGGGTGGTTGGTTGGGGAGCACTTAAGTTAGATATGGCTAAAGCCTATGACCGTATGGAGTGGCCTTTCCTGCAAGGAATGCTTGTAGCTCTGGGATTTGATGAAAGATGGATTAAACTCATTATGTTGTGTGTTTCTTCTGTATCCTATAATTTTCTGATTAATGGCTCACGCACTGAGTCACTTACACCCACGCGTGGTCTAAGGCAAGGAGACCCCTATCTCCCTATCTTTTTATTATCTGTGCGGAAGGACTGTCTTTGTTACTACAACAGGCGCAGAATAATGGTTTGATTCATAGGTGCAGAGTTGCTAGAGGTGCCCCCGATCTCTCATTTATTTTTTGCAAATGATAGTCTTCTATTTTTTAAGGCTAATAGGCGGGAGGCCAGTGAGATTAAAAATTGCTTGTCAGTATATGAGGCCTTCTCTGGCTAGGTGGTCAATTATCATAAATCTAATATATGCTATAGTAGAAATACGAGTACAGAGGACAGGGACGAGGTAGCGCAAATTTTAGGGGTCACTCAGGCTCCTAATTTTGGGAAGTATCTGGGCTTACCCTCATTTGTGGGAAGAAATAAGAAAACAGCCTTTGCATATATTGAGGACAAAATTAAGCAGAGGATTGGGTCGTGGAATAAAAAGTTGTTATCACAAGCTGGTAAGGAAATCCTGTTAAAAAGTGTGGCTCAAGCTATGCCTACTTTTTCAATGGGAGTTTTTTTACTGCCTATATCTGTTTGCACGGCTATTGAAAGGACAATGAACATGTATTGGTGTGGAACAGGAACTGATCGTGGTATTCATTGGAAGGCATGGGACAGATTGTGTATCCCAAAGAAATATGGGGGACTGGGATTTAAGGATCTAAGAGCTTATAATTTGGCAATTTTGGGTAAGCAGGCATGGCGGATGCTAACTAATACTGACTCTTTGGTGTCTCGTGTATATCAGGCCAGATATTATCCGAAACATACCTTTTACGAAGCATGTCTGGGAAATAACCCCAGTTTCTGTTGGCGTAGTATTATGGCAGCTAAGGAACTGGTGTGTGGTGGAGTGAGACGGCGTGTTGGGAATGGAATTTCTACGCTAATTTGGGAGCACCCGTGGCTCCAGGATGATTTAAATCCCATGATCCATAAAGAGATGTCACCCCAGTTAGCAGGAGCTAAAGTAAGTGGATTGATTGATCCAAATACTGGGACCTGGGACCACCATATTCTCTCGGATATATTCCAGCCAAGCGACATACCCCGAATTCTTAAAATACCAATTTCCCCAGAATATGATGATGTTTGGTATTGGTATGAGGATCTCAAGGGTAGCTACTCTATTAAGGATGGCTACAAGCGTATTGTTGGGAGCTTTACAAATAGTAATGATGGGGCTTTTGATAAATGGCTCACCCTATGGAAGTTGAAAATTCCCCCGAAGTGGAAAACATTTTTATGGAGAGCTTTAAGTGATATCCTCCCCACTACGAACAATTTGCTTATAAAGAGGGTGGATGTAGATCTAATTTGTGCCATGTGTGGAATCATGCAAGATGACACAATGCATTCTTTGGTATCATGTGGTTATGCCAACTCCATATGGGCTCTATCTAACCTTCCACTCCCCAGTATTGTGACAAATATTTTCCATGAGAGGTTTAGTGCAATGTTAAATGTTCTAGACACTAATGGAATTATATATGCAGCTGCAATTCTTTATCCAATCTGGAGAGCACGAAATGGAGCGGTTTGGGATGCCTGCTTACCTTTGCCCAGGAAAAAAATAGTTGTCGCGGTTGCCACCATGCATGCATGGAAACCGTACACCATGCGCCGGCTGCCGACGGAACATCCACCGCCCATAGGGCTGTTGCTACCCCCTCTCCCTGACTGCCGCTACCCCCACTGACGGACGGGACTGTCTCAATGTCGGGGACCGCCGATGCCATAAACCCGCGGAGATGTTATATGGATGCCGGGTATCACCATGCTACAAATGCCGCCTCGGTAGGAGCCATGTTGCTAGAGGCCGACGGAGGATTTGTCGCGGCGTACAGTGCCTCGTTGCCGAATTGTTTCTCCCCACTCATGGCCGAGGCATTTGCGTGTAAGGAAGCTTTATCTTGGTTACGGGACCATGGCGAATAGGCTATCCGACTTTACATGGATTGTCACACTCTACATTGCTATCTGTCCTCATTAGGACCCCCACTCAAATCGTATATCGGCTACGCTGTTGATGCCTGCAAGACATGCATATCTACAACTATGTATTGGGACTCAATCCCCCCTGACTCTATTATGGTTTATCTCTAAATAAAACCGCGTTGGTTGCTTTCAAAATTTAAAAAAAAAAAAAAAGTTTAGGTTCTCCAAAAAGAAATTCAAATAAAAAGGAATTTAGGAATTATTTTTTCCAAATTTATTTTTCTGACTGCGCTAGATAGAATTTTCTCGGACAATATATATATATATATATATATATATATATATATATATATATATATATATATATATATATATATATATATATATATATATATGGTTGCGTTCAAATGAGGACATCAATATATAGAGGACTGTGCGGATAGATAATAGGCACACGACAAATTAGTATCATGCACATAATTTAATACACAATGGCACACAAGAATACATGTAAACATCAGGTATCAACCCCAGGCTCTATTAATTAACAAATCTATGCACACGACATACAAATTATGGCACACAACTACATTGGCCATGCACACAACATACAGACTAATGGCACATGTACGACTACATCTGTCCTCACAGTCCTCTATAATATAGTTGTCCTCATTTGAATACGCTTATATATATATATATATATATATATATATATATATATATATATATATATATATATATATATATATATATATATATATATATATGCGGGTTCAGGTGCGGCAGTGTCTTACGGTGCGGTTATTTCTTACGGTGCGACAACACCAATAGTTCACCAAATATGCACCATCAACGTTAGGAAATACACCACACAAAACAGAGTAAACAGAGCCCTGCATCACCAAACACACACCATTAGGTGTGAGTAAAAACACCATACACTGTTCGGAAATACACCATTGGGGGTGGTGAATTATATGGTGTATTTTTTTGAGTCTGTGGTGTATTTTGTGATGTTTTATTACATTTCATTGGGGTGTGTTTTTATTACACTGTTGGTGCATATTGTGAACACTGTTGGTGTATTCTGGAATTTGACCGCACCGCCGCACCGTAAGACCCCGCCGCATATGAGCGCTCTTCTATATATATATATATATATATATATATATATATATATATATATATATATATATATATATATATATATATATATATATTACTTTAAAATAAGTGACGGGTAGCCCGCAGCCCACCAATCCTGCGGGCCTAGGTGGGGTGGGCCAAAAAGCCCCTTCCTTGACGGGCTGCTATTTTTAAAACACACCCCTACTTTAAGTAAGGGGCGGGACGGGACGGGCCAGCGAGCAAAGTTCGTTTTGACGGCTCTAGCTAAGATAGTAGAGCTAGCTTTCAAGGATTGAAGTGCAAAAAGACACTCATGTCCAAATGCAAGTGGATATGATCATGATATGGGTCATATGCAGGGCCGGATTTTAGGCTGTGCATGCTGGGCTACCGCACAGGGCCCCCAATTGTAGAGGGGCCGCAAATTTTATAGGTCCAATATTTAATTTTTACCTAGCTAGTTTAGAAATAAAAATTAAAAATTTTCAATTAAACTTAAAAGGTTCTATGAAGAGATGGTAAGAATGTGTTTTTGTTCATTGTTGTATTTTAACTTGGAAGTCAAAGGTTCGAAACTTGCATGTATTGATTTTAAAAATTATGATTTTGGTAGGGCCACATTTATTTACCAGAACAGGGCCACCAAAACTTAAAATACGGCCTTGGTCATATGGCTACACAGATGCAAGTAGAAGAACTTGACATAACCTTCACTGAAGTTTAATTTAAGGAGAATCAGAGATAAGAGAAAAAGATGCTGAACTAAAAGCTGAATTTGAAAATTGAAAGGGTCAAGACTATGGAGACTATCATCAAGATATGATGACTTGGTGGTAGGACCCCAGATGAGAGAAGAGGAGGAGTTTGCTCTCTCATGGCTAGAAACTAAGGATATTGCCCAAGCTACTAGGCTGCTCATAATCTGTGAATCATATGTATTATTACAATTAGATCATGAATATTATACTGGATAAATTTTGAATGATGATAATTTATCCATAATATTCTCCAATGTATATGACTATGGAGAGTTCCATTGAGGAAATGATGCAAAGTGAATGTTACCATCCGTGCAAAAATATGCTCAAGCTAAGCACACTTGACCATACTATAAAAGTTTGGATTTTGGCAATCATACCACACAAAACGTCAATTAAAGTAGTAATGTCACTTTACTTTCAATCTGAGTCATTGCCATAGGTATAGGATCCTCATGTGACTCTTATGACTAGTGAAAAAGTGCCAAAAAGTTGAAACATTTTGAATCTCTTTGTAGACTTTAACTGATGTTTTTATAAATGCCATGCATATTTGTGGGAACAAGGGACTGAAAATTATATGCAGATTTTTCTACAAGATCCTAGCTTTATCCATATCTTCTTTTTTTTTTAATTAAATTTTATACATGGTCATACTCATATTCGAACTTGTTCTTAGAAGAAAACTAAGACCCAATCTCAATAGTTCATGTGAAAAACCTAACGTATTTGAAGCAATTATTAGAAAAAAAAAAGTATGATTAAATTTTTAATTTGTACTTTTTTCCTACTTTAAAGTGCACTTCATATAATATAGAGTACACTTTAAAAAATGCACTTTTTGTATTAATGTCAAGTGCATTTAGCAACATTACATGGTGCACTTTGTAGAGTTGTTAAGTGTACTTTATTAATAGCAACATTATATTCAACACTGTAGAGTGCAATACACCTAGTGGAAAGTACACTACACTTAGGTTCACATTTTAGAACTTAAAATTTAGTTTTTGGTTTGGTTTAGAGTTTACTTTTTTAGTCAAGGAGTTTTTTTTTTTTTTTTTTTTTTTTTTTTTTACTAGTTAGGAACTTAGAATTTGGTATTTATGGTTTGGCTTTAGTGTTTAGTTTTTTGGTTTAGGTTTTAAGATTTATCAACAAACGCACTCTATAGTGTTACAAAGTGCACTTTAAAGTTAGCGATAGTTACTAAAATGTCACTGCATTTTCCCCCACTTGCTTTAAAATTGGTTGTGTTTGTATATATATAATTAGAACATGTGGTCTAATATGGACCAAACTTTGTGTATTGAATTATTTTCTTGGGCTTCAAGTCGAGCAAACTCAAGAAGGAATTTTTATAAATCAAACTAAGTATTCAAGCAATTTGATTAAAAAGTTTAGAGCAAATTGAAAAACAATAGTCAAAGTTCTTATTATCAATACTTTGTTAAGGATGAACATGGATGAAGATGACAAGGATGTCTATCAAACCAAATATAGAGGCATAATTGGATTTTTACCATGCTTAACAACAGGCACACTAGACATATCCTATGTAGTAGGAGTATGCATGTGTAAGATTCTAGTCAAAGCCCAAAGAAGGTTATCTTACTGCTACAAAGACAATACTACACTATCTCAAAGGAACACTAAGGGTGAGTTTGGTTAATTGGTTCACACATAGGAATCGAAATCAGAATGAGTTTCAAATACTTGGTAATAGTAATGGGTTTTGGTGAAAGTATTTAGCATGTTTGATAGTAAGGTGGAATGGGAATGGTTACTAATAGTAGTGCTTGAGAAGGAATAAGGGAATGAAATCCTTATTTTATTTGGGTACGGGTTTTTCAATTAATGAGGTATTTGAAACCCATAGAAACAATAAGAATCACTTTCATATTCATTCCTATGAGCAAAACCCGCCAATCAAACACACCCTAAATGTTAATTTATGTTATCCAAATGAAAATACTTTTGAATTAATTGGCTTTTCATGTGTTGATTTTGTAGGTTGCAATCTTGATGAAAGTTTTGTTTTAGTGGTGATGAAGTGTGTGAGAGGGTATCCTCACACTGGATATCGTTAGGAGGAGTGAACTAGAAGGGAGTTGAATAGTATAATCACGAAAGTGTCGAGTGTTTGAAAGCTAATTCAAATAGTTGAGTCACAAGACTTTCAAAGACAACAAAATATAATGGACAAGTGATGAGCAAAGCAATTAACAAGTGAAAGGTAAAAGTATGGCCTTGGATCAAGCCATTCCGCCTATATGCTATAGAGTTTTCCTAGGGTAGGGATCGTGTGATGAACTGTCATGGATCAAGGAAGATGCTACTCAATGCCAAAGCGATTCCCATAGTCATTGGACTTCCAATTAGGACCCATTCTCATGGTGATTAATCTAATTGGAGCCATTCATCAAACATATACTGTTCACATCTTCTTCCAATCTCTCTTTTTTTTTTTTTTTTTTTTTAACTCAGATTGGAAATGTGAGTAATGTGTGGCTATAGTGTTGTTCCATTCTCATGGCAACAACATACATCCACGATCCTCTTGTATAATTGGTACCTAATTATACAAGAGTCAATACAAAGCACATACTCACAACAAGAACCCTGGCTAAGGCATCATATTAACCCCAAATGCAATTTGATTCATTCAAGCATCATAACAAGAGAGCTAAATAAAATCCCTAAGTGAATCTAGTTAATCATACTTTGAATGGAAAAGCAAACACAGATTGAAATAGAAACCATTGCAAGTATAACCCGATGTACGAAAATGTAAAGGAAGCAAAGTAAACTTAGCTTTGATCAACGTAGCAATCTGAAAGTCATGTGAAAGCGGTAATGGGATGGAGTGTGAGAGGGTATCTTCACACAGGATACTGTCATCAAGGATGGAACAAAGTGAAGTTGAATAGTGAGTGGTTAAGCACAAGAGCGTATAGTGTTTGGAAGCTAATTCGGATGAGGAGATGAGATGCATGTGAGAATAGTAAAATCAAGGTAATGAACAATCAAATTGGAAAGAACAATCCAACAACAATGATGAAACAATGGGAAAAGATGGGACTTAAACCAAGCCACTTTTGTATGGATGCTATAGTACGTGTTCCTAGGATAAAGATCGTATAATGCTTCAACAAAGGGACTATGGAGACACTACTAGATGACAATGTCACTCTCGTGGATATTGGACTCTCAATTAGAGCTAAGCCTCATTCTCATGCGACTCAAGCCAATTGAGGCAATTTAGCAAGCACATGGCATTGACATATCCTTCCAACTCCTATTTCTCAAAGCAGAGTTAGACTAGCGAGATGTGTGGCTATTGTGTTGCTCTATTCCCATAGGGGCAATACCTTGTCTAAAGACCTCTTGCATAACCTAGCCACAGTCATACAAGAATCAATATAAATCATCAAACTCACAACTAGACCATCATTGAGTCATTACACTTACTAGCATTGCAATTCAAATCACATAGCATCCATAACAAAAGAGCTTAATCTAAATCCCTAAAAAAATATAGCTACTCATGTTTGGAATTGAAATGAAAGCATAAATTGAAATGAAATATATAGCAAGAACAATTGAAAGAAATAAAATGTAAAGAAATTAAAAAAAGACTTAGCTTTGAGCAATAGCCGAAATCTAGAAATTGCAATTGTAGTTAATTACAAGTTGAAATGATCTTCAATTCTTCATCAAATGTGGATTTATTACAAAAGGAAATGTTTCGAAGAGGTTTTATCTCAAGAAAAACCTAGAGAGAATCTAAAAATGAAAAGTGATCTAAAAATAACCGCCAATGCATATAAATACCTCATATTCGCGCCAAGGTAATTAATTTTTGGGTACATGAGAAGTAGGGTCGCGGGAGGTTGACCATGACTATAGAATGCAGCTACATGTCCCAGCCATCTCGGCCATAGACACAGCCAAGATGGTGACCACGACCTGCAAGCCAACCTCGCGGATCCTTGAGATCACACTGATTATCACGGCTATGCCCATCAACGTGAACCTATAGATCCACAAGCTGGATCAATAACGCCCAGTGGACCTCCTGGCCGAGACGACCATCGGGAGGTCAAGATCCATATTTTGAATTCCTAGCCTCCCGTTGATACTCACGGTCGGGAGCATCAATGGGAGCACAGGGATCCACAAGCTCATCTTGCAGGTCACGGTGACAATTATGGCGTTGATTGTGACTAGGACCTCATCTTTGGCCTCCTCTTTGCTCCTTGATCTCCTTCGTCCTCTTGTGCCTTCGTTTTGCACTTGACTTGTTTTCCCTTGTAATTGACCTTTTTTTCTTGCTCCTTCATGCCCTAACCCAATCTTCCTTGCCTACAATCACAAACACCTCCATTAGAAGCAATTTTCACCACACTCACCTTAAAATCCATGCAAAATGAGAATAAATTATGTGCACACATAACCCAACTTATGTCTTATCACAATCGAAAGTAAACCAGAATTACAAACTGAAAATTACTTCAAATCTTTGTAAGTGTAGATCAATTTTACCAGGGGAAATGTTGTGGGGAGGTTTCTCTTCCTTGGAGAGAGGGTGGAAGAAGGGAGAATTGAAAACTAATGTCTAACTCCCCAAATAAAAAAATTTCTCAATTTATAGCCCCAAATTTGGCCTGTCACAAAGCCTCTCATGAGTGTGATTGGCCTTGTGATAGCTTTGACACCCTCTGTGAAGTTTTCTCTTACAAGAGCTTTCACACGTGTGACAGTTGTACTCTGCACAGTAGTTTTAGTTTTAACTCATTTTTCACCTTGTAGAAGTTTTAATTAGACTTTGCGATTTCCAATTATCTTTCCAATGTTATTTCAATCACTTGATTTAGAAATTTCTATGTTGAGATATGATTAAAATATTGAGACATCACCTGACAAAGAAAAATAGAACGGAATTTGTCACGCTGACAATCACGGGCGTGAGCATCAGCGTCAGTCCAGATCTTCACTCCAAAGTGCACTTTTCTTCATTTCCTTTATTCCATTGGATCCTTAGGTCATGACATGATACTTCCAACTCACTCTTTTCACTTTCTTAACCTCCCACAACTCTCCAAACACACCGTTGTATTATGACTTCAAAACACATCCAATTGATCTCCAATAGTCCAATTTACATGATCTTACAATCAATGCATCCAAATCACCTAAATGACACAAAGGGATCAAATAAGAACACAATTAGCTTCCAATTAACATAAAATTATATGACTTTGATGTCAAATATGCATATACAAAGTCAAATATGCATATAAAAGTAGTAAGAATTATAGTTTATCACTTGATTGAAAAAAGCACATCTAGAACTTGTCAATTTTTTGAAGGAATGTTTGTTTCTTGGTTTAGGAAGAAACAAATTAAAACTTAATTGCAACTAGTACAACGAAGGCAAAATATTTAGTAGCTTAAATCTTGTATTGCATTCAAGAATAAAACATATCGATATAAGGCATCCTTCATTCATGATCATGTGGAGAAAAAGAATGTGAAAATAGAATATATTCACACACACACACAAAATTGGCATACATTCTCACCAAACCGTTATGTGAGTCAAGATTTTCAACATTAAGACACAAGTCAGCATGATTGGAATCAACTAAGGAAGAAAATATCAAGCCAGCAAAGTAGCAGTAGAGATATCATAGCACGCTACATATGATTCAAAAGCAGCAAGGACGATAGTAAGGAAACAAAAATTCTTGCAGTAAAGAAAACTAGACAATAAGATCAACCCCATCAGTGGTTTATTTGAGGTTTTTTTTTTTCTTTTTTCTTTTTTTGCACAAATGGAAGAGATAGGGAATGAGTTGGAGGATGGAGGAGGGAAGAAAGATTTTTTTTAAAAATTGTAATAATTATGACTTTTTTCTGACAATTTTTTTTTTTTTATTACTCTTTTTCTCTCCCCTATCCATCTTATGTAGCCTGCAAAAATTGAGCAAAAAAACCTCCACTCTTGGAGTTGATCTAAGAAGGGTTCAGGTAGTAAAGCTGGGAGGAACAGCTAGTGAGAAAATGACAATAATTAAATGGAATTATTGACAAGGGAACTAGCAGTAAGACAATATTACATAACAAGCTAGACAAGCAATAATGCATTTCAGTAGCCTGCATGGGTAGCTTAGTTGGTCACAGGAGTGAAGTTTGAGAATAATAATGCATTTCAGTAGTAACACAGAGATTCGGACCCATAGAGTTAGCTTTCATACCAAATTGAAGCATGTGTTTCATCTCAACTAAAAGTCATGACACATTTATGTTTATATATATATATATATATATATATATATATATATATATATATATATATATATATATATATATATATATATATATATATATATATAAAAGCTTGTTCAAATGCGGTCGCGCCCTCTAGTGTGGCCGTTTGAAGAATACACCAATAGTGTTAACAAAAGACACCAATAGTGTAAGAAAATACACAACAATGAAATGCAAAAATACACCCAAAAAAATACACAACGTTCACACCCAAAAAAATACATCATATAACTCCTCACCCCTAATGGTGCATTTCCGAACATTTTCTGTGGTGCTTTTATTCATACTTAATAATGATGTGTTTTTGGTGATTAGTTTGTGCGTTTTTTTGTTGTGCATTTCCTAATGTTGATGGTGTATATTTGCATAACTATTGGTGCGGCCACACTGACTGCACAGGAAGGCACGGCTGCACCAAAACTCAACTCTATATATATATATAGGGAAGGGATCAGGTGCGGGTGGTGCTTCCCGTACGGTTGTGCGGGTGGACTGACATTAAGCATTACACTGGCACACTTTAAGTACACAACACACGCACATTAAACACACAAACAAAATACATTGAGAACACAAACTCACGCACTTTAAGCACAAAAGTCATGCATCTTAAGCACAACCCTCACGCACCTTAAGCAAAAAACTCACACACCTTAAGCACAAAACTCACGCACCTTAAGCACAAGACTCATGCACCTTAAGCACAAAACTCACGCACATTAAGCACAAAACCCATGCACTTTAAAGTTTCAACAACAACTCACATTAAGTACACACTCACGCACATTAAGTACAAAACTCACGCACCTTAGGCATAAGATTCACGCACCGTAAGTACAAAATTCACACACATTAAGCATTACACACTCACGCACGTTAAGCACAAATTTCACGCATCTTAAGCACAAGATCACGCACATTAAGTACAAAACTCACGCACATTAATCACCCGCACAACCGTACGGGAGACACTTATCCGCACTAGAACTTAATTCTATATATATATATATATATATATATATATATATATATATATATATATATATATATATATATATATATATATATATATATGCGCAACATGAACCGAACCAATAATATTTAATACAATGTAATATACTATATATAATTCTAATTGTATACAATATTATCAGCAATCCCGCATACCGCTAAATTGTCGGGCTATACAATTAATTAGTATAAGAATAGTGTTAGAGAATATTATAAATTGTGATTCCTTTGTTAATAACGTAGATAAAATTTGCATGGAGGATAAAAACAAACTCCATCCTCCGCACCGCAAACAGCTATCAAACAAAGGAATGAGAAACAAGCCAAAACCAGGCTACCAGCAGCCTCCAACTCGGCGGAGAATCCCATGAACTGACTAAGTAACAAATGATAAACATCAATCTAAGCAACAAACTACCACCGATCATGCTTGATTAAAGACGACATAGTTTCATGGATTATTACAGAAAACAAAAACAGCAAGAAAACGTTTCACGCTTTTCTTATCCTGCACGAAGACAAAGCTAATCCCATTTGGGCTATGATTTCCACTTGTTTGTTTCGAATTGTCCATTGGAACAAGCACCTAATTTTTTTTTTCCGGTTTTGGAGTTATCAGAATAAGCTAAAAACAGTTGGTTTTTCAAAAGTCATTTGCGACGACAAGCTTCAATTCTACAAGCTGTTCTGAGTTTATTGAAAAAAAAAAGAGTAAATAGTTAATACACTGATGGGTGATATTGTTGTTGAAAAGAAATAGCTATAATTAGCATTTAAATTTGCCATTTTCTGGTATAATTTTCATTCGGTTACTCTTTATTTGGATCAAGTCAAAGTGGATTCAAATTCTCTTAACTGAGATGATGAATTTGATATATTATATGCTCAAAATGAATAATAAATGAACCATAAATTGATCTCAAAGTGTACCATCGACAAGGTTCTACAAGCTGTTTTGAGTTTATTGAAAAAAAGTAGTAAATATTTAATACACTGTACTGATAGATTGGTGATATTGTTGTGAAAAAATAGCTATAGTTAGCATTTAAATTTGTAACTTTGTGATATAATTTTCATTGGGTCTACTTCAAATTTAGGTGTGGATTCATATTTTCTTAATTAAAGTAATAAATTTGATATATTATACGCTCAAAATGAATAATAGATGAACGAGAAATTGATTCTCAAACTGAATCATTTGAGTTGGACAAATGGAGTTAGGAAGGCATTTAAGTAGACTTTGTCAAGAATGTGGTTTGCACTTTTATATATATATATATATATATATATATATATATATATATATATATATATATATATATATATATATATATAATTTAACAAAAATTTGAATTGTATATTATAGAGGCTCCGATCTCTCTCACACGCAAATGGTGCAAATCACACAAAGTATAGACTCGTGCGCACCTGCTACCCGAGCGCTTCGAATGTTGGTGAGCCCAAACAATAAAATTTACCAATAGTACCAACCGGATAATAATTGAAGCATGTGCTCTATCTCAAGTGCGGACCGACTCTTTTGTATCAAGTGATGCAAAGATTTGAACCCATACCCATAATTTCTGGCGGGGTTGGCTTTGATACCGAATTGAACTAGCAGATCTATCTTAAATGTCCTGAGCCGCTGATACCAAATTGATGCATGTGCCCCATCTCAACTAAAAGTCTAAATTGATAGTTGAATTGTACATTAATGTGTATATATATTTCATGCTCAACAATAGTATGTGGTTCACTAAACATATATAATTATCCAATATTCGTACCTCAAATACTAACTATATTGAAAATAGTTCAAAGCATTTATTTATTTTAAAAACACATATTTAAACTAATCAAAAATTTACTTAATAATGCTCTTGATCAGCCTTGGATTTGTCGACAAATCCCTTAAAATTCATATGATGACGCCAGAGATTAGGCTAATCCAAATCCGAACAGTAGTTAGAAGGCTAACAGACACTCAAAGTAACGATGAAACCATAGTTTTGTTTTGTCTTTCATAAGTCTGTAGATGAAAAATGACAAAGAAATCACCCTTATATATAGACTGCTAGATTGAATGGCTGGCTGTGTGTAGCATTATATTAACCCAAATTAAAGCCAATTAAGCAAAATAAAAATGGATGAGATGAAGTCTGTGAAGTCGGAGGAGGTTTTGAGCCCTGCCGGGAGGCGCAGTCTGTGCGTGGTGAATTATGAGAATAAATGCGTGAAGCGGCGGCGTAGGTCTCCTCCGGCAGCGATCGCCATCCAACCGCCGGGAGAGACGAGTCTTCAGAACGCCGCGGATTCTACCACTCCTAAGCACCAAAATGTTCCCACAACTCCAACTGTTAAGAGAAGTTCAAGATTTCGCGGTGTTAGCAGGTACACGCTCACACTTACTTTTCGGCAAGGCAACAACATTAATTAATTTTATCATTCTTATTATTATTGGACAGAGTTCGGTAAGGGCCCACTCCAGCACCATGTGACTATGAGATTGTTGGGCTAAAACCGGTAAAGGGACAAGTGAGTTGTTAGGAGATTGTTGGGCGAGGCCGATAAAAGGCCAAGTCTAGCACCCTATCTATTGAAAATGAGATGGCAGTATATAAGAAAAGAAAGTTGCATCTTCGCGGTGGATTATAACTTTTGACGTAGTGATAAACGCTTAAATCTAACAAGTGGTATCAGAGCCAAATTATGAGTTAGTGACCCGTTAAGACTGGCTGGTGATAAAAGAACAAGTCCAGCAATTAGTTGCTAGGGAACTGTTGGGCAGAGGCCCGTAAAGAGCAAAGTCTAGCACCCTATCTCTCGAAAATGGGGTAATGATATATAAGAAAAGAAAGTTGCGCCTTCGCGATGGACTATAGCTTTTGGCGTAGTGATAAACACTTGATTCTAACAAGTGGTATCATGGGTTAGAGACCAGTTAAGACTGACTACCTGAGTGGCGATAAGGGACAAATCCAGCAATTAGTTGTTAGGGGATTGTTGGGCAGATGTTGGTAAAGTGTCAAGTCTAACACCCTATCTCTCAAAAACCGGATAATGGTATATGAGAAAAGAAAGTTGTGCCTTCGCGAGAACTATATCTTTTGGCGTAGTGGTAAACGCGATTCTAACAAGTGGTATCATGGGTTAGAGACCAGTTAAGACTGACTGCTTGGCTAGTGATAAGGGTAAAGTCCAGCAATTGGTCGCACTTAATCCTAACACTTTGGTGTGTTGTGGTTTGCAGACATCGATGGACAGGACGATACGAGGCTCATTTGTGGGACAAAGGATCATGGAACGCAACGCAGAAGAAGAAAGGGAAACAGGTGTATCTTGGAGCATATGATGAAGAAGAATCTGCAGCAAGAGCATATGATTTGGCTGCAATCAAGTACTGGGGAACATCAACCTTCACAAATTTCCCAGTATGATCCTTAATTTGTTTAATATAATTAGCCATAACATGTGAACTGAAACCTTTATTCACTTTGATTTTGTGTTGGATTGCAAAATTAACTGAGGAAATTATTTTGTGTTGGATTGCAAAATTAACTGAGGAAATTATGTCTGATCAGATATCTGACTATGGAAAGGAGATTGAAATAATGCAGAATGTAACCAAAGAGGAGTACTTAGCCTCTCTCAGAAGGTATAAATATAATGTACCACTGATAATAATCAATTCAAGTTTAATTGCATGTGTGTTATGAATTAAGACAAAGTTAATTAAATGAAGTTGATATATATTACATTTAAAAGCAGGAGGAGTAGTGGATTTGCAAGGGGTGTGTCCAAATACCGAGGCGTTGCTAGGTAAATTATATTTCAATTCTACACAACTCTTCCTTGATCTTCCCCATCTGTTGGGCGGGGGCCGATAAATGGCTAAAAAATGTGATGGTAGTCTATAAAAAAAATAAAGTTATGTCTTCGCTACGAGTTATAGCTTGAGACTGACAGATCCTGTCCGCACAGGCGTAGCTCAATGGTTCAATAGACAGTATTTGGGAGAAGAGATCAAGGTCCGAACCTTGGTGGCGACAATATGAGAATTATGTCCAAAGTGGGCAGATCTCTTATGCAACTATGCAACCATTGAGTTACCGTTATTTACATCCTCCCAAATACTCTATCGAACCTTTTGGAAAAAGATTGACATATTCTGGGAGGGAATGAAAATTCTATGGTCAAGTCTAGTAATTGGCTCTCGAAAAGCAAGATTGACATATTCTGGGAGGAAAACTTCTATGGTCAAGTCTAGCAATTGGCTGTCGAAATGCCAAGCTCTAGATTGACCTGTAACACTGACTGGCTAGCTAGGTATCACACTACATGTCATATTGGTAACAAATTAAACTTTTCTATGCATTATTTAACACTCAGGCATCATCACAATGGGAGATGGGAAGCAAGGATTGGACGCGTTTTTGGCAACAAATATCTGTATCTTGGCACATATAGTGAGTATCGTGCTCACCATTTTTTTCTCTCTTCATCAAACAATTCAATTTCCTGCAAAGATTAAGAATGAGACACTACTTGTTCTCTCTAATTTAATCAACATTAATCTTAAAATGTTGAATCCAACATAATCAATTAATTAGTATCGTTTCCATCTTTGCCAAAAAAACTTATAGCTAGTAGCAAATGCACTCAACTCATAACCTGGCTGGCTTTGATACCACTTATTAGGATTAAAAGCTTACCACTACGCCAAAAGTACTTACCATTATGCCAAAAACGCTTACCACTTTTATTATACCGCTGTTACATTTTCAAGAAGTAGGGTGCTAAGATAAGCGCTTATTATTAAGTCAAAAGCTATCGAGACGTTGGGTGTTGGACTTAGCCTTTTAAGCCCTTTAACGGCTTCCGCCTAACAATCCCCTAGTCACCGAGTGCTAGACTTGGTCTTTCCTGACCACTGCCCAACAATTCCCTTCTTTTCCGCCCAACATTCCCCTAGCTACCGAGTACTAGACTTGGCATTTCCCATCCTCCACCCAACAATTTCCCCCTTCCAAATACCACTTGTTAAGATCAAGCATTTACCGTAACTGTATTTCCTTATACCGCCACACGTTTTCCAGGCGCTAGGTGCTAGACTTAGCCTTTTAAGCCCTTTACCAATCTCCGCCTAACAATCTCCTGCCAACAGGTGCTAAACTTGGCCTTTCCCGACCTCTCTGTCAACAATCTCCTAATCACACGTTACTAGACTTTGACCCGTTACCAACCTTCGCCCAACACATTTCAACTAACAAATTAAACTTATCTGCGTTTTAGGTACTCAAGAGGAAGCAGCGCGAGCCTACGACATAGCAGCCATCGAGTACAGAGGAATCAACGCCGTTACAAATTTCGATTTGAGCACATACATAAGATGGCTAAAACCATCTGGTGCCAATTCCCTGGCATTACAGGAGGACCACCTCGTATCAGAACCTCTACAATCCAATAACACAGTTAACGCAAGTGACCAACGCCAATCCTTCTCCTACAACTACTTCTCTACCACCACTGAAACCCCCCTGGCTGCTGCGGCTTCCATTCCTCAAGACCCAATCGTCGTGAGGAAACCGCCGTTAAGCCCTCACAACAAACCGCCGTCTTCCCCAACCGCCCTAAGCCTCCTCCTTCGTTCATCCATGTTTCGCTCGCTTGTGGAGAAGAATTCCAACGCCGATAGTGAGGAGAATGAATCGCAGGTGGGTGCAGAAGGTGATGAGGATTTCGCGTTTTATGCAGGGGACAAGCTGCCTGGATTGGATTCATTGGAGAAGGCGGGGCAATCTTTCTGGGATTTGATGTCGTGATTAATGGTCAAACTCTAACAATGAGGGAAGAATAATCTACAATGAGATAGTCTTCATCTGGAAATAGATGAGATCAGCTGGTAGTCTCTTTATAGAAATAGGAGTGTATATAAAGATCCAGCAATAACTTTGTCCAAATGTACTACTACTCCAAGTAATACCAGATAAGAGAAGATGGAAAAGGTGAGAACCTGACTATTCATTAAAGAATTGAGAACCAATCGCAGTTGTTCACTTGTCTAATTGTTCATATCTAACAGATCAGAAACACTATTTAAAAAAAAATTTTGCAGTGACATTTTCATAAACAATTGAAATTTGAAGTGCAAGTAAATCTTTCTCTATAATAAAGCAAAAACATTTTGGTCAAAAAAAAAAAAATTATTTTCCCGCCCATTTGCTCTTGCATTTTTGGTCACCAAAACAACTTTGTGACTGTTGAATTATTGTGGGTTATCTTTTTAGATTTCAGAATATGCAATCATTTCTTTTCACCATTTACCAATGATCATTGGTTACTGCACCCATAGAATAATATTAAATAATATTTTTCAATACAAAATATAATATAATTATACATTTAAATTCACAATAAATACAATCTGATCAGAATGCATTAAATGCAAAAGGACAATGAAAAGACTATGTGGCATGCATTTACCAATGATCTTTGGTTACTGTATGCATAAAATAATTTTAAATAACATTTTTTAGTACAAAATATAATATAACAATATAACAATACATTTAAATTTACAATAAATACAATCTGATCAGAATGCATTAAATGCAAAAGGAAAAACTGAAAAGACCATGCGGCATGCATTAAATGCACAGAAGCTATTAATGAAAAAATGACGACTCACGCGTAATAATGACCAAACCCAAGTTCCACACTTCGTTTTCCCAGATGGTTGGGTTAATGAGGTAATTTGGCTATAAATAGTAGTTGTTTTCCTGCACAATTCACTTCAACTTCTTCAACAACAAATATGAAATACAAACTCAATATAACATCATGGTAGGAATGTTCATTTTGGCCAAAGATATAAGTCCTATGACTTTGAAAAGAGCTATCAAACTAAGGCTTGTGAGAACATATGAAGTTCATGATAACCGTGGTAACAACTCTATTAAAATCAAATAATGTATCTTCCACGATGAAGAGGTAACATTTTTTACTGCACTTTATATTTCATTTATTTTTACTATTTTTTGTTGACATTATTCTTTTGTTAGGGGACATATCTTCATGCTTCAATACAAAGAGAACAAGTAGAAAAATTCCAGAATGTCTTCAAAGAAGGTGTTGTGTATGGCGTGAAGAACTTTTTAGTAATAACAAATTATTTTACCTACAAAACTACTGAACATCGGTTCATGTTAAAGTTTAACTATTCTACCATTGTCAAAGAGTACAAGCCACAAAACTTCCCTAAGGTGTTATTTAGATTAAAAAGTATTGAAATGTTAATTTCTAAGAAGGATCTGAATGAAAAGCAGCTGCTAGGTATATTGCTTCATCACACATTTTCATATGTTGATTTACAATTTTATTCAAGTTTATATTTTTATATCAAATCAAAATTGTGCACAGATGTGATTGGGAAGGGTGTGGAGATATATTCTCCACTGGACAAAATCATTTGATGGTAGACCGTCTAGGCTTATTGATTTCATAATTGAAGATGGACGGTATGTTTTTTTTTTCGTTTAATTTAATTTAATTCTAAGCCTTTGTCTAAATTTTTATAAAGTTTTATAAATTATATTATCTGACAACATTTAAAATATTGAAGGAGTAATCGTCTTAAGTGCACCGTGTGGGATAATCACGTTGATTCAATCCTACCGTATTATAATTCTGTTATTGAAGGACCACTTTGTTCTGATTCAACTATGTAGGGCAAAAGAAGTTAATGGTTAGTTTTTTTTTTTTTTTTAATATCTAATACACACAATAAATAGTTGTTATAATCGTCTGTTCAATATTTGGTGACACTATACAGGAGAAGTCAGAATTTCCAGCTCTTATAGTGCAACTAAGATGTTATTTAATCATGACTTGCCAGAATTTAATGAGTTCAAGAAAAGGTAATTTATTCCCTTGATATTTCTATTTATTTATTTTGTTCCTACAAATTTTTTTAACATCTTTTTAATAGTCTTGGAGGCCTTCAAACTCCTCTACGGACTATTAGTTCAATTTCGAGGCTATCTTCTGGAAATACAATCATTGACTTACAGAGTGGCGACATTGTGGTCAGTACAATTGCAGATTTATATGAAAAGAAAGAGGTAATCTCAGACTAACTATCTCAGTGTTATTACAATTTCAAAATTTAATTCTTTTTGATATGTTTTATACAAAATTTATGATGGGCAGGTTGGTGAATATTGGGTCCCTGCAAAGATTGCTGGAATTGAGAGTGTTGGTGATTGGTCATATCGTTCGTGTGTTAGTAGTGGCTGCAACAAAAAGTTGGTCCTTGAAGAGGGACTGTTGTGTTGTACCAAATGCAAGAGGAAATGTGAGGAAGGGATTTTAAAGTATAGGCTCATTGTTCGGGTCTACGATAATAGTTTTGATGCTCCCTTCCTAATTTGGGATTGGGAATGTAATGATTTGTTGGGTTTGACAACTAAAGATTTGATGAAAAAGTATCCTGAGGTAGATTTCTTTATATTTGGTAATTTATGTTTGCGAATTATTATTGTGATACATTCATATTTTATTTTTCATATTTTGTTTACGTGTTTAAGGGCTATGATGATATCCCAAGAGAGATTGAGGGTTTATGTGGAAGGATCTTGCTATTCAAGGTGTCAGTGAAGAAGGAACAATTAAAGAATTTTAACAGTGCTTTTCCTGTTATTAAGGTGGTCACTGACCCAGCTATGTTGTCTACATATTGTTCTATGTTGGAGCTAGAACAGGATAAAGATCATATTTTAAGGATGGTTGATGCTACTACTGACAAAGAAGATGCTGAGATGGTAAGTGCTTTTAATAGAGAAAGATAATCACTTTTCAACTTAAACATATATTTTCACATTTATATGTTGTTAAAAATGTATAGGAACTATCTTTTGCGGATGAAGCAAAAAGCCCAGTAAACTTGGGAGATAATGAAGATGTTGATCTTGATCCAAAAGGGGTGTCAGTTAAACGCCGTCTACTTGATGAGTTTTCAAGCACTATGAAAAAGGGGAAAGCTATCATTGTCAAAAAGGAGAAATGAAGGACTGTTGGAATTATTAATGTTGTTTTTTGAAACACTGAAGCTGAATGTTGTTTTTGAAAGACGGACGTTTGATGTTGTTTTTGCAAGACAGAAGTTTAATGTTGTTTTTGTAAGACTTTTAACCGTTTCGGATATTGTGCTCATGTGCACAGATTGATGTACTGTTTTGAAACTTACCATGTTTAATATTTAAATTGTGTGTGTTCTGTAATTGTTGTTTTTGGATTTTGTAAGTTAACCTTTGCAGGTTTGCTGGACTGATTATATATTGATGCCAAGTAAATTTGGCACTACAGAGTCTGCAAAAGCAGGGTAGGAGTAATTTAAGGTAGTATTCGTTTTGTTTTTTAAACTATCATTTTAATTATGTTTGACCAAATAAAATGCAGGGAACTTAACAGTGTCATTTTTCTTGCTGATTCCAGCAACTGTGGAGCAAATATTATAGATGAGTAGATGACAATTTATCTGGCCATGCAGATTCCAACACAAGCTTCAAGATCAATATTGGGGGTGGTCTTTTGGAATACATATTTTCTGTGCTTAAAGTAGTATTTGACTTGCGTTTATTGTAATGTCTATGTACAAATATAATTTCACAAATGTACCAGTAACCAGTTTAATAAAATCTTGGTTTTTGTTCTTATAATTAGGTGTATGCCCATAAAAATTAATTCCATAAAATAAACTACAACTAAAACACTATAATTCCACACTGTAACAACACACAAATGTTTATACTATATATAAGCTGATGTATAATATATATATATATATATACGCACGAAGGAAATAAAAAAAAATTATAATATTATACCTGTAAATTAAATGATCCTCTTCTATTTGGAGCAACTCATATCTTCTCAATTACATTTTTCCAACTAGATCTCAACCTTCATAAATAAATAAAATAAAAATAACAATAAGAATTTTAACTATTTTGTGTAAATAATAAAAAAATTAGAAGGTTGAGGTAGATCAAAATACAGATTATAAATACAATTACAAAATATATTTAACATAGGAAAGATCTATGGTAGTTATAAGGAAGAAGTCACTTATCTTATCTATATAAGCGAAGTCAAATTCGAATGATCAATACAACAAATCCGATCGAATCAGAAAACACTGTACATCAAGATGTAGATAGACAGTTGGTCGAACAATCTTGACATAGATTATCGAAGAATATGCATGCATTCATATTTGGTGAACAAAGAAGGACAATTTTGCGAAGTCGCTGGAGATCGCAACATTGGAAGAGACAAACGGATCACGAAGAGATCGCTGATGTACGGAAAAGATAATCAGGCAAGTTAGAAGAGAGAAGCAGGCGATCGCTATTTCAGAGGACAGAAGAGAGAAAAACAAGGGTTGCATCCGTTCTTAGATTTCAGACGAATTTTTGATCTACCAAATGTTTCAAACCTAAATGTTTCAGACCCAAATGTTCGTATAATTGTTTGTATTTATTATACTGTATGGGCTGGGCAGGGTTATGGAAGAGTTTGGGCCAATTAAATTAGAAATATATGGGGGCGTTTACTAACAGGAAATTTTCAAGAATTTTCGGAAATTGAAAATTGAAAACAGTTTAGGTGTTTACCATGTTTTATTCCCATTTCTAAAATTGAAAACTATTCTTCCTTTTTAAAAGAAATTTGGAACACAATAAAAAGTTGTTTCCAAATTTGAGAATACACGCGTGAAGTAGGTCTACCCATCGATTCCGCCAGCCCTTTTTTTCTTATTTCTTCTTTCTTTTCGATCTCTGCTTGCGACGTTTTTTTCTTATTTCTTCTTTCTTTCCGATATGCTACTTCCTCCTCAACATCGCTGCCGGCTTGCTTTTCATCAACGAGAGGTGCTGCTTCCTCCTCAACATCGCTGCCCACCTGCTTCTACCGGAGAAACGATCACTGCCATCCTCTCGCTACCACGCCGGAAAACCCACCCTCACGTCTCCATCCTCTCCTCTTCACCAATCCAATTCGCCCGTCTTCTCACTCACACTGCACCACCGCCGCCGTCACTTGCCCCGCCGTCGGCGCTAACAACCACAAGCCCACAACTCCTTGATACAATCTCTATGCAAGAAAGGCCAACTGAAACAAGCCCTTCATCTGCTCTCGAAGGAGCTCTTTTTGGCGACTAAACTCATAAATATGTACTCAGGTTTGGACTGCATCAATGACGCACGCCATGTGTTTGATAAAATTTGCAACAGAACGATATGTCTAGAATGTTCTCTTCCATGTGTTATCTTTCGCTGGTCATGGTGATGAGGTTTTGGGCTTATATAGACGGATGATTAAGGTTGGCATCGCATCTGATAGGTTTACGTATACATATGTTTTGAAGGCTTGTGTTGTTTCTAAGTCACTGGTGTCTCTGCTTCACCGCGAGCTTATCGACGATGGTAACCCAGTGATAAGGTACCAAAGAAATCATGCTAGGGAAGAATAAAAAGCTAACTCCGAGAATTATTGCAATTAATCAAAAACAGAGAATTGAAAACAAGTTTTCATTTCAGTTTTCAAAAACAGAGAATTGAAAACAGAAAATAGAAAACAGAGAATAATTTTCTGTTAGTAAACGGGCCCTATATGTTTAGGTCCAAAAAGTGTTAAAGGCTTTTGTGGTCAGATTTTAATTTGTAGTCATATATATATATATATATATATATATATATATATATATATATATATATATATATATATATATATATATATATATATATATATATATATATATATATATATATATATATATATATATATATAATGTTTTAAAATTTTGGAGGCATTATGGTATCGGAAAAATAGTTGTTTTAGGTAGTGATTTTAAGTAAATATTACCAGTTATTCCGAAAGTAGATTTAGAATGGTTACAAATTAATATTTACTACAAAGTAATTACATCTTTGAAATAAGTAATTACTAATTCCTAATTATTCATTTGTACTTCAAGTTAGATAGTGTGTACAGACAATTTGACTTCGTAGTCATAAATAGCTTTATTTACACCGTAATTTTCTGTATGGAATTAATTTTGAAATCATGTTTTGACATTGAAGGTTGGATCACCGATCATGTTGCTAAGAAACATAGATCACACAATGGGTGTTTGCAATGGTACTAGGTTGGTTGTGAGCAGACTAGCTGAACATGTGGTTGAAGCAAAGATTATGACAGGTACTCATGTAGGTAAAAAGGTGTTGATAGGAAGAACGTCAATGACGCCTTCAAACCCGAGATTTCCGTTCAAATTCCAGCGTAAACAATTCCCAATTATGCTGTCATACGCAATGACAATCAACAAAAGTCAAGAGCAAACTTTGACCCATGTAGGCCTGCTGTTGAAGAAACCAGTATTTGTGCATGATCAATTGTATGTTGCGGCATCTAGAGTAACAAATCCAAAGAGCTTAAAGATTGTAATTTGTGATGAAAATGGTCAGGATAGTAATTCCACAATTAATGTGGTTTACAAAGAGATCATCAATAATCTATAATTTAATTTGACACATTCATTATTCATCATCTTTATTATTAAGTTATTTTGTAGTTTGTAAATATAAAAAATAATATTATTTCTTCATAATATTTAATATTACAATATACTTAACTGAATGTTACAATATATATATATATATATATATATATATATATATATATATATATATATATATATATATAAAATATAGTTTAATAATGTTACCAATAATTATCACAATAACTATAATGAAATTTTAGTCCGTGCATCGCACGGGTGTCATACTAGTTATGTTAAAAATACAAGTAAAATGTACTAAAAGTGCAACAAATAATGTAAATTGAACATTGCTTTATAAAACAAAAGATTTCCTCAATCGAAAAGATATTATTATAAAGGAAAATTGTAATTTATGTTACTTACAAATATGTCAATTATTAATGTTACTACTAAATTATTAGTGTTGTAAATATTGCTCATTAATTTTCAAAACGTGATATATATTGCCCCTCTCCTATATTATTAGTGGTGTAAATGTAGTTACCAGTCGTTTTTCATGTTAAAAGACTATATTTTTTCCTATATTATTAGTGGTATAAATGTAATTATCCATTGTTTTCCATTTTCAAAGACCACATTTTTTTCTTCCTCCATTTTTCTTTCTTCGTTTGTTCTCCTTTTGCTGACAAATATATTTATTTTTCTTCCTATTAAGAGATGAGCCATATATGTAACGTTTTAAAAATTACGAGATAATAATATTTACACCATTAATAATTTAAAAATAATAATGATAATTTACATATTTCTTATGCCATAAATTACAATTTTCTTTATTGTAATTTATAATCGTGCGTAACTCACTCACCCTCACAAAAAATATCAGCGCTTGGTTTTATATCCTAATTCAATAATTTTTTTTTAAATGAATAGGAAAAATTGAGAAATGAAGAAGGAATAGTAGGAATCCCAATAAAAATCGATAGCACCTCCACTTGTGCCTGAAACCGCCGCTAACGCCGCCGTTTGCGCCGCCGCCTGGGCACTGAATACCACCGCTAAAGCATAATGTCTCTCCTCCACACGCCATGCGCCTCCTTTTTGTTGAGCGCCAAAACCCCAAAGGCCACCGTTAAACCCTTCGAAGCTCTTCCATTCTCCTCGGCTCTAAACCCTAGGTCAAGAGCCTCCCCGATTCGACTTTCCTACTCCTCGCTCAATGAGCCGTCGGACCCGAAACCATCTGGGCTGCCTATCGCCGGGGGAATTAACAAACCGGACGACGTGTCGGATAATAAGCCCTCGGCTTTTGTGGACGAGTGGGGCGAGAAGTCGGAACCGGAGACCCAACCGACCACGAAATTCGCGGACTCCGATCCTCCCCAGGACGAGGATGAGTGGGGCGGGAATGAGTTAGGGGGAAATGGGGCTCCCGAAACGGGTAGTGGCGAAGACGAGAGGCTTCGGGACCTGAAGAGATGCTTGGCGGACACGGTTTACGGTACGGATTTCGGGTTCCGGGCCTCAACGGAGATACGAGCCGAGGCTCTGGAGCTTGTATCTCAGCTGGAGGCCGCTAATCCAACTCCGGCGCCGACGGAATCTCCCGAATTGCTTGATGGGAACTGGATTTTACTGTGAGTTTTCTTCGCGTATTATTCTATGTTACATATATGAAATGCGAATTGGCAGAAGCCTTCACTGTGTTTTCAATGAAACCGTTTTAATGAGAAATATGAACCCACCTAAACCTGTTGACATTAAATTATACAAACTAGTATGATAACCTAAAGGGTTATTTCATTTGAAGCAAAATAGAAATTTATGAGCAACTGGTTATCAGAAATAATGATAGAAGCAAGAACATCTTCCATCCAAGTTTGCTTTGAATTTTGATCCTTCTGCCCTGGCATTATTATGCTAAAGGACTAAGGACTCTTGCAAGAACAGGGTAACTCTTCCAGACCTTAATATTTTGTGTATGACTAATAATGGGTGCTTTTGAGCAATTTCTATGTAGAACCAGACTTGCAAATATATATAGATTCAGATCATATGTGAACCCTTTGTTAGTTGAGAACGTGCAAACTAAATGAATGCACTGCAACTACTCCAATTTCTCCGTTCGGCTGCTAGACATTCGTGGAGTAGTTGCAGTGCATTCATGCAGTAGTTTGCATATTCTCACCTAAGGCATGGTTGTCATAGGAGCAGGACCCTATATATATAAGGGTCATATGAGAACCCTTCCTTAGGTGAGAACGTGCAAACTGAATAAATGCAACGCAACTACTCTAACTTCTCTGTTCGGGCTCCAGGCATGCCTGGAGTAGTTGCGCTGTTGCGGTGCATTCATGCAGTAGTTCACATGTTCTAACCTAAGGCATGGTTCTAATGGGAGCTGGACCCTATATATATATATATATATATATATATATATATATATATATATACACACACTCAGACAGACAGACACACACACACATATATGGATGAACATAGAAAGAATACAAAGGATTGATTCATTCAGAAACTGGAACGAGGTAGATTGGCATAATTTGTTTTCTTTAAACTGTTCAGCATTTCATTCTTGTATCACTCTACTGTGTGTTAGGTTTACAGCATTTTCTGAATTATTACCCCTCCTTGCTGTGGGCAACATTCCATTGGTTAAAGTTGAAAAGATTTCTCAATTGATTGACACAAGCAGCCTTACAATCGAGAACTCCACATCATTATCAAGTCCTGTTGCCACACTCTCTTTTAGCGCCACTGCAACCTTTGAGGTTAGAACCCCCTCAAGAATACAGGTATGCACTTATACTATATGGATTTTCTGAGATATTAACAGTTTCATGCATTGTTGTTAAGGCGTCACCTAGGCGACGCTTAGGCGTCCGGTCGGTGGAGACTGGTCGCCTAATGAGCTCGCCTCACCTTACCAAAACAAAAAACCCTACTAATACGTAGCTGAGAGCTTGAGACACTGACTCCCCCATCCTAGCCTCGCCTTAGTGGTTGTTTAACTTTGTTTTTCGACAGGGGTTATGGCTGATAATGAAAATAACCCAATTATGATCCATCAACTACTCCTAAAAGGATGGCTAAATCTAAAAAACCCATGCTGGAAATGCTAATTATTGCATAATTTAGTACTTATTGTGGAGATTTATATACTCATCGCCTAGGCAGCCGCCTAGGTGCCTAGGCGGTTGGTGGCACCTCACCTAGGCAACTAGGCGGTCAGTGGCGCCTCGCCTAGGCAACTAGGCGGTCGGTGGCACCTCGCCTTGAAAGTCCGCCTTAACAATAATGGTGCCATGTGGGTGTTCATTCCCTGACATTTTATATTGGACAATAATTGGTATCAATTAAAATTTTCTTGACATTATTTTGGGTACTTAAGAATTTAGGACCCTTGATGATGCTAAAGAAAATGGTGTATGAATTAAGAGACTAATATTGAGGAATTTTGGATAGATGTTGATTTCCACAATCATTTGGGAGATTTTCATGTCATGCTTTTAGTGAACTTTCCACACAGGTTGAATTTAAGGAAGGCAGCTTTAAACCTCCTGAAATCAAGTCAAGAATTGATTTGCCAGAGAACGTGGATATTTTTGGGCAAAAGATCAATTTGTCTCCTGTGCAACAATCTATGGGTCCTCTCGAAAATGCTGTGGCTGGTATAGCTCAAACAATTTCCGGTCAGCCCCCTCTAAAGGTCCCAATTCCTGGTGAGAGGTCTAACTCCTGGCTTCTTACTACATACCTTGATAAGGATATGCGAATCTCCAGAGGAGATGGTGGCCTTTTCGTGCTTGTTAAGGAAGGAAGTTCCCTTGTATATTAAAGCAGTACAGTTTTTGTTGATTCTAAATTCTTAGATTAATAAACTTGGTTCTATCAGAGCTTCATGAAGGCCAAAATTTCAAATTTTAATCTCACAACATTTGGTTGGATAATACCGATATAGTTTCTTGCACATAAAAGCTCTCTCTCTCTCTCTCTCTCTCTCAAACTAATCCCTGCTATCTGTGCTTTGAGTTACATCTCAGATTGCAATGTGTCTGATTTACATGACAATCTCAAACAGAAATTAAACTTTAGCAAAGTCAGGAGTGATTGTTCTAACAGTGTGGCTAAGGATCACACTCATGAAGGTTCTTTCCTTATGAATCAGATAGATTCATATCTAAAAGAGGTTTACAATAAGTTCTTTCAAAATTGACAATTTGTCCCTTTTGTCGGAGGATTTTCAGAAATGTCTACGATTGAATAAATAGCTCTACGAACGCACAAAGAAAATCTTTTCTTGCAAAGTAACAAAATATTGAAAAATTGCCCATATAGAAAATATGAATTATTAGGGTTGTGTTCTAACAGATTGAATAGATACTTATTGTGGGTGATATTCTTCCCAAACATATTAAGTTTGGTATAAATATTTTATTACTTACAATATAAATATTTTATTACTTACAATTAGCATTATCATGATGAATGTAACGTAATTCTATATTCGATAATCAGGAATAACAACTGTTACAGATAATATAAGCTGGAGGTAGAAGATTATTAGGACTCTCACACTTGAGTCCATTATTAACTCTAATATTATCTATTATCTTATTACACTCCCTCAAGCTTAAGGTGGCAAAGAAACAACATTAAGCTTGTCACGAAGAACCCCGAACCGCATAGCAGCAAGCGGTTTAATTTAGTAAAGATGTCAGCAACCTGCTCCTGAGTAGAAACATAATGAACCCTGAAAGCACCAGAGGAGACCTAATCGACCTCCACATGCTTCGTGCGCGCGTGGAAAACAGGATTGGCGCACATGTACGTAGCCCTGAGGTTGTCACACCAGAGGGTCGGTGGTGAAGAAACTGGTAAGCCAATCTCAGCCAATAAGGACACAATCCACGTAACTTCTGCAGCCACATCAACTAAGCCCTTATACTCAGCCTCAGTCGACGACCGAGCCACCATGCGCTGCTTGCGACATACCCAAGAAACTAAGTTGCAGCCAAGATAAACAGCAAATCCGCTGGTAGACTTCCGGTCTGCCGGATCCCCAGCCCAATCCGAGTCCGAGTACGCATGCAAAGTAGAGTGAGGCGAAGGCCGAAGACGCAAACCAAAATCCAATGTGCCCTTGACATAGCGAAGAACACGCTTCAACACAACCCAGTCATAAACCATGGGAGATTGCATATGCTGACAGAGCTGATTGACAGCATATGACAAATTCGATCGAGTGACGGTCAAGTACTGCAATGCACCCGCCAGACTACGATACTGTGTGGGATTCGCAAAAGGCTCAGTAGATAGCTCAGACGACCGAGCAACTGACAGAGGAGTAGCAAGTGGCTTACAATCCACCATACCAGCCCGAGTCAAAATATCAGACATATAACGGCGCTGGGACAACACAAAACCATCATCAATAGGAACCAGCTGTATCCCGAAAAGAAAACTCAGGGAGCCCAGATCACGAATCTTAAAGGCCGTAGCAAGCTGCCTTAAAAGCGAATCAACCAAAGCCGGGTCACTACCTATCAAAAGGATGTCATCATCGTATACAAGCAAGAAAACATGTGCACCTGCAAGAGTATAATAAAATAAAGAAACGTCGGTTTTGGACGACTTAAACTCGACTGAGAGCAGATAATCATGCAGGCGCCTAAACCAAGCCCGTGGGGCCTGCTTCAGACCATAAAGAGATCGCTGTAAATGATACACATGGTCTGGGAAAGTTGGATCAACATAGCCTAGAGGATGCTTCATAAGCACAGATTCAGCTAAGCGCCCATTAAGAAAGGCGTTATGCACGTCCAGCTACCGAAGAATCCAACCACGAGACAAAGCATAGGACAAAAGGAGACAAACTGTAGTTGGCTTGACCACCGGGCTGAAAGTTTCAAAGAAATCCTCCCCGGCAACCTGATTACAGCCTTTGGCAACCAACCGCGCCTTATACCGTTCAACTGAACCGTCAGCCTTACGCTTGGTTTGGTACACCCACTTGCACCCCACAATATTCATGTCAGACGAAGCCGAAACCAGTCGCCAAGTGTGATTATGGAGGAGCGCATTAAACTCCTCATCCATCGCAACACGCCACTCCAGATGCAAGACAACCTAGGAATAACACGAAGGATCACCCGAGCTAGCCACCAAAGCCTGAAGCGGCTTAGTATGCTCCATGTGCCGCAATAACATAGAATGAGAGTGGGGCGGTGGCACCGGCCTAGCTCAGCACTTGGGCTTACTCGTAACAACACCATGACTAGCTGGTAGCATAGCACCTGGACGTGGCTCAGGCAACCCAGTAGGCGATGGCACAACAATCGGACAAACACCCCACGGTTCACCAACATCGCAATCCGGGGAACGATCCTGCACAAAGGATTTAGCAAAGGGGAACACACCCTCATCAAACCGAACATGTCGGCATATACACATTTTACCCGTATCAAGGTCCATGCACCGATACCCACGAAACGAAGACGGGTATCCTAAGAAAACACAAGGAGACAACCGAAAAGCAAATTTGTGCTTATTGTATGGCCGGAGATAAGGGTAACACAAACACCCAAACACTCTAAGATAAGACATAGAAGACTCAGAACGAAACAGTGTATAGTACGGACTACGCATTTGTAAAACAGACAAGGGCAGACGATTAATCAAAAACACGGCCAGATGAATATAACGTAATTCTATATTCGATAATCAGGAATAACAACTGTTACAGATAATATAAGCTAGAGGTAGAAGACTACTAGGACTCTCACACTTGAGTCCATTATTAACTCTAATATTATCTATTATCCTATTAATCATAAGTATTTGTGTTAGTTCTAATTGAGATGGAGCATATGCTTCAATCTAATATTAGAGTCAACTTTATGCCAAAAGTCAAGATTATGGTGTAACACCCCCGATTTTACCATATTTTAAAAACTTAGATGCAAGAGATAAACAAACTAAACATCGATAAACATTAAGCGGAAGCAAGTCTATACCGGGGCTTTATGCCACATCTTAACTGCTAAAGATGCACAGGCGGGGAAACTAATCCATACATTCAACATAGTCTAAAGAGTTAAGGCACACAGGCCGCTCAAAACACAACGTCTAGACAAAGGATAAAACTATTTAAGCTCCAGTCTAGCGCTCTTGGTCTCTACTCAAAACCTGTAGAACAAGGAAAACATAACATGGGGATGACACCCGGTCATCAAACATTGCTGGTAACCCATTAATACGCGTTAAATAGCATATATAGATAAGTATAAGTCAAAACCATTTTCGAAACGGAATACAGTATATATCATTTCAAAAGCCATAGAGAGAAGTCAACTTCAAAGACTAATTCACACTCTCAAGGAAAAGGAAATCAACATCCTTACGACAACAACAAGACAAGAATACCAACTGTAACCAATACAACTCGAGATGTATTCTACTGATCACAAAGTAGAATACATCAAGACATGCTCATTAGCAAAGAATACACATTCACACATTGGCAACTACATGCCACAGTGACAACTACATGTCACAAGTTTCACAGTTCCAACCTTATGTCCTGTTCCGACCTTATGGCTACCCCCGGCTTTATTTCAGTTCCAACCATTACCTCCGAGTGCCACCCTGTACTTCTGAGTCCAACCTTATACCGCCAGGGACCGTCGTCCCCACTCCAACAATCTCCAACAAACCACTTACATATGAGTACACAAGGGTACTATTCATTTCATTCACACAACCACCTACATATGAGCCTACGCTCAGGTCACACCACCAATTTCAATCATAATCACACAAGTCATCATCATTACCAAGAAGACTAAGGTTCCACAATAACCTTAATCAAGCATCAATCAAAGGGTACAACGATTACACACGTTCATATCATAGGAATCAATCAATGGATCACAACAAAGATATGAAACCATACTCAACAACGAAGGATCACAATCCGACACCAAACGATGGTCAACACAAGTTGCCAATCTCAATAGGAAAGAACAAACCGCACATACTAGCATTTCAACATCAAACTAGCATGCTTATCAAACGGGTAAACAAAAGTAGTTCCAAAGAACATACAAGACTCACAATAGTCCAACGAATCACAAAGTTGGACACTTAGCACGATTCAAGACACCAAATCCTACATGGAATCCTATCATACCGTTCTAGACATACGAAACATCAAGAAGACTCACAAATGACCCAATAAAACAACATCGGGAAGTTAAAACATCAATACCGAGTCAAAAGAATCACGGGGAACAAATCCCCGCCAACCAACATACATGTTCCCCGCGGGTGGGCCACGGGTGGACAACCACCTGTGGTTCCGCCCGCGGGTACCAAGCCCACAAGCCTTGTTCCCCGCGGGTGGGGCGGTGGGTAGGCCTCTGCCTGCCGTTCCGCCCGCAGGTACACCTGTACTCCAAAAATAATCCCTTCGGGGATTTTCAACAAGAAGTCCAAATTCAAGTCCAAAACACCCAAAATCTCACACAATACAACAATATGACTTGAACCCAAGAAATAGCCAAGCAATGGCATACAAGAACCCTAAGAACAAGCTCTAAACATGCATCACCACAAGACAATGCATCAAATCTCACATTTCATCACAAGAATCACGTGTAGAAGCCAAGAAATCATCATATAAGTAAGAAAATAGGTTTTGTAAAGCATAGGTTATCTTTGTACCTTAACAATCCAAAAACAACGCCAACCTTAAGCTCAACTCATAAGCCAGTCTATCAAAAGGGGAACCTGCGAATCAAACTGACCCTTCACTTTAATAACAAAACACTAAACCAAACTAGCTAGGCTTATAGGGGATTTGAACCCTAATCCCTCTTAAGATTGACCACACCCTTAACCATCTAGCCTAAGTATCATGTTGTGAACTTAGGCAACAATACTAATAAATAAGCTAATGACCAAGCACAAGGTAAACTTATTAATTAAAACTAATAGTTACTGCTTAAAGCTTTTGTGAGAATCAAACCTTAATCACCCCTTAAATACTAACCACTGTCTTACCACTAAACTAAGCAACACTTTTGTAACACTAATTAACAACAAACTACTTAACACCTAGTAAACAACAAGGATAAACAAAGCTCACCACTGCCATCTTCTTCTTCTTCATGCAGCTGCACCCGCGGGTGGAGCCCCAGGCAGGGACGGAGGCAAGTGCATTCTTAGGGGGGCCTTGGCCCCCCTCCCCCACCCCAAATTTTTTTAATGTTATATATGTATTAATTTTTTTTAAAAAAAATATTATATAAAATTTTAAAATTTTATTGTTTCTTTAAAATATTTGGCCCCCCTCCACTTAATTAATCTTACAGGTAAAGTTATAAATTTCTTTATCTTCTCAACTTTTTCAGTTCTCTCTTATTTCAAATTATGTATTCCCTACATTATTGACTCACATTCAAATTAAACATCATTTAACCTACTTACTAGTTTCTCTCTCTAGAACCATGCATATATGCGACATATAGGTTATAATAAGATAATTTGTCATTAACAAAATCTATGCATATTTTTCAAGTTAATTTTTGTTTTTTATTTTTGTTTCTAACTACTTGTTTGGTTAATTTTTGTTTCATATTCTATTGTTTATCTTAAATAATTGTTTTGTTTGATTCTAAATCATGGATATCAAGGTGCATTTGTTTGGTTAATTATGTAAATTTGTGGTTGTGTGATAAATTTTGTATTAAATTTAAAATGCATAATAATGTAACAATTGTGTAGTATATGTATTTGAGAAAACAAGTACTATTATGTTATGTTGTGAAAATGATTTTTCAAGAAATAATCAATAGTCTTTTAAAACATGTGTGAATGTTTTCATTCTTTCAGCCGTACAAAGCAATGTGCATTGAAAATCATATTGCAAAATAATTTAATATAGATTCAATTATAAATGATTTATTCTAAACTTTATTGAATTTGTAATGCAATGATTATTTTGAAATATGTTAACGGTATATCAATGTATTTGATTTAGTACTTAGTTGGCCCCCGCACTATTACGTCCTGGCTCCGTCCTGGCCCCAGGTACATCCACCACCCGCCGGTGTGCCTAAGCCACCAAGCCATTCCTCCAGATTGTTGCCGTCGGACTGCCACGCCGGAAAGAGGTGGAGGCCGGAGGAGGCGTTGCTGCTCGCTGCTCCGCCCAACGCCACCGAGAACAGGGGAGAAGATCTCTGTTTCGCTGAGAGAGACCGAGGCTGCCGCCACTACACACGTTGGACTTGTTGCTTCTCGAGGAAGAACGCAGCTGCCGTTCCGCCGGGAGAAGAACCAAGACCCACCACCGTTGCATCGCCGGAAAACGGAGATCACCGGAGCTTCTCCCTAACTCCATTAACCTCCGACGTTCCAAGCTAGATACCCGCCTCGCTGTGGTGGTGGCTTTACACTATGCCTCATCACCGATGTTGCCGTAAAGAGAGAACGGTTGACACAGCTCCGAAGCTCGCCGGACACACATGGAGGCTCTGCTTCGACGTCACCACTGGTTTACTAGGAAGAGGTTGGAACCAGAGGGGCTGTTTGTTTGAGTAGGCAAATTATGCTATGCATCCATGGTGCATACGGATGTCAAAACGACGTCGTTTTAATAAATGGCGCGTCTCTCCTAAAAAAAATCAGGTTCGATTCCCAGCAACAACATATGAATTAAAATTCCATAATCGATGAACTATAATTCCATAATCTAATCAATGAACTAAAAATTCCAGAATGAATGAACTAAAATTCCATAATCTATAAACTAAAATTTCAGAATCGATGAACTACAATTTCATAATTGATGAACTATAATTCCATAATCAATGAACTATAATTCCATAATCTATGAATTAAAATTTCAGAATGAATGAACAATATAATGTTGTTGCTGGGAATCGAACCTGAATTTTTTTTAAAGAGGAGACGCGTGTTTTTTTAATAAAACGACGTCGTTTTGGCGTCCGTATGCACCATAACGATTGGTTTGAGTAGAGGAAGAACCAAAGATGAGGGTGAAGGGAGAAACAAAGCTGCCGTTCCACTTAGCTAGGAGAGAAAGACAATACCCAGGATAGAGATATCTACCTATACCTAGGTTTCCATTTTGGGTTAGAGGAATTGAATAGAAAAGATTGGGCTCAACACTTGTATTTGGATAATTGGGTTGATTGTTTTCTTTGGTTCAGGCAAATTATATTATGCACCGCGGTGCATAATCGATTATGCACCGCGCGTCTTTTTTTTTTTAAATGAAAATTAACAGTGTTTATTTTCGCCGTTTCGCACCCTTTTGCAAAAAGTAACTCTGTTGTTCAGTGTCATTTTGTATACACTGCAGTTTCAGTTGAACACAACTACACTTTCATTTCGATATAACTATAGTTTCATTCAATATTTATAGACTCAAATATGTGAAAATGTTATTTAATTTTATTTTATATACACTATAGTTTTATTAAAACACAATTACATGATCATTTTGATATAATTACAGCTTCATTGTACAATATACACTCAAATATGTGAAATGTTATTCAGTTTCAGTTTATATACATTGCAGTTTCATTTCACTATAACTACAGTATCATTTTGATATAACTGCAGTGTCGGTTTGGATATACTGTAGTGTCAATTGGTGTTTAATACACCAAACAAACGGACTTCGTTAACTCTAACGGCGGGCCGTTTCTTTACTTAAAGAAATGGCGCCGTATATGGGCCGCGGTGCATAATCGATTATGCACCGCGGTCTATAATATAACAACTGTCAATCATTATTGTGTGGACCATGGTTCACACAAGTTGTGTGGACCATATTTTGTCTTCTGTAAAATAATGTACATTCAGTACAAAAGTAATGTACATTTAGTACAAAGATAATGTACATTGTATACAGGGGATGTACATTATTTTTGTTCTGAGTGTACATTATATTGTATAATGTACATTCAGTACAAAAATAATGTACATTTAGTACATTAAAAATGTACTTTTTGTTATAGTCCACATAACATTGTGTGGACCATGGTCCATACAATAATTTGCCAACAACTGTTTGGTAGGCCTAGGACACAAATATTTGGGTTAAGGTTGATATGGGTTCAAGACTAAATTTGGCTTAGGAAGATTTGGGTAATAAAAATCATTTGGGCCAAATAATATTTATTGAGCATATTCTATCAATAAATATCGGGCTTAGGATATTTGGGTACAAAAAGATTGATTCACCATATTAAATAGACCCGAGCCCATTTTATATTAAATAACTATATAAATATTTTTAATAAAAATATTTAATATCGAGACTATAGTTTATTTTAGGAAAATACGGGGTGTCACATATGGTCTACGTATTGTTTGGAGTCTGTTAAGGGTGTATTTGGAAACCTGGAAAATGAGTTCTGAAAATCATTTTCCAAGTTTCCATTGTTTGGATGTGCTTGGAAAATCATGTCAACGGAAATCATTTTCAGTTGACTTTGGAAAATAGGCTTGTTTTAAAGGAAAATGACTTCCCCTTTTTTTGGGGAAGTCATTTTCCAACTTTTACACCAACATCACACAACCACCAACATCATCAACACCATACCACCACCACCTCACTACCACCATCACACCACCACCACTACCACCGCCGCCGCCGCCACCACCACCACCACCACCTCACTACCACCATCACACCACCACCGCCGCCGCCACCACCACCACCACCGCACCACCGCAACCACCACCACCGCCACCACCATACCACCGCAACCACCGCCGCAACCACCATCACACCACCACCACTACGCTACCACACCACCACCACCATACCACCGCAACCACCGTCGCCACCGCCACCACCACCATCACACGACCACCACTACCACTACGACCGCCACTGCCACCACCATCATACCACCACAACCACCGTTGCCGCCGCCACCACCACCACCACCATGCCACCGCCGCCGCCACCACCACCATACCACCGCAACCACCGCCACCACCATCACACCACCACCACCACGACCATACCATCGCAACCACCGCCACCACTGCAACCACCATTGCCGCCACCACCACCACCATACCACCGCTGCCGCCGCCACCACCATACCACTGCAACCACCGTCGCCGCCACCACCACCACCACCACCATACCACCGCAACCACTGCCACCACACCACCACCACCACTGCTACCACCAGTTGTTATTATTATTATTATTATTATTATTATTATTATTATTATTATTATTATTATTATATAACAAATAACACCACTACCACTACACCACCACCACCATAATATTTTTGATATATTATTAGTTATTTTTTATTATATTTAAAGTTATTATTATATTATTATATATTATTATACATGTTGTAATATTCTAAATAAAATAATTAAAATGTTTAATTATACAATTCTGCTCATTTTCCAGAAAATGAACAAAACATACAAAAATAATTTTCCAGAATGCAACCAAACACGGGAAAGGAAAATGTTTTCCAGAAAATGACTCAATTTTCAGAAAACATTTTCCAGAAGTCATTTTCCTGCTTTCCAAACGGACCCTAAAAGTAATCGGCTCACACACGTGAGGGGAGAAGAAGTATTTGTGCCTTCTTTACAAAGCAAGCCAAAAAGATAGCAGTATTTAGTACACTAGTAATGTAGTATGTCAATGTCCTTTAGCTCAATTGCTCAAGTCACCATAAAGACTTCTCAACTCTTAAAACTTGCTTTCAAATGAATCAAAAACTGAATATAAAAATAAGAAGAATTTGGCATACGTATTTGATTAAAAAAATTCATTTTCTAATTATGAAAAAAGAATATGTTTGATCTATTGCGAAACATTTGATCTTTTACTCATACAATTGTTTCACATTTCAATCTAAATCATTTGCTGCAATTTTAAGCTAAGGATCCGTTTGAAAAACAGAAAAATGACTTCTGAAAAATATTTTTTTTTTAGAAAATGAGTCATTTTTTGAAAAATGTTTTTTTTTTTCTCGTGTTTGGTTACACAGCAGAAAATTGTCTTTGTGTGTTTGGTTCATTTTTAAGAAAATGAGGTAAAATTGTATAATTAAATATTTTATATAATTAATTATTTTGTTTAAAATAAAAATATTTATAATAATATTATTTTTTTATGAAATCAAATAATATTAATTATTAAAAAGTTAAAAAATAAAATAAAAAATAAAACAAAAAAGACAGTGAAAACCATATAGAATGGTTTCCCTCGCCGGAAATCAGAGAGAACTTCACTCTAGTTTCCCTTATCTCTGATTTCCACAATCGGAAACCAGACTGGTTCTCGGCTGCGGAAACCATCGTTCCTCTCGGTTGTTTTTTTTTTTTTATTTTTTTTATTTTTTATTTTTTATTTTTTTAAGGTTTCCAACTGAAAACCAGTGCTCTGTTTTCCACCTAAAACCACAGCTCTGATTTTTGACGAAAACCAGACCACTGGTTTCCGCCGAAAACATTGTTGTATGTTTAGCGGAAAATGACTTCTGTCAAATTTTGGCGGAAGTCATTTTCCGCCAAATCAGCTTGATTTTTTTCAGTCAATAGAAAATGTTTTTCGTTGACTGGGTTTTCCAATCCCATCCAAACATGGGAATCCAGGAAAATGATTTCCAGAAATCATTTTCCAGGTTTCCAAACACAGCCTAAGTCCTTATTTGGCAATCCGCGGATAGCGATAGTGGATTGTGTTAGAGTTTTTTTTTATTTTTTTATTTTTTTTTAATTTTTTTTAAGGAAGAAAAAGTTAGCACGTGAAGTTAATTTTGGGACGAAAAGTGCAACGTCAATGATAGTTTAAGGGCAAAAAGTGAGCAAGACCAACACTTAAAATGAATTCTATAATTTAGGGACAAAAAGTAGTGTAATAATTTTGCCTTATTATTATTATTATTTGGAAGGGCCTTATTATTATTATTATTATTATTATTATTATAATAATAATAATTATTATTATTATTATTATTATTAGGAGTTAGTATGAATATTAATTGATGTGGATCCTACAGAAGCGTAAGTTATACTAACAATTCGGATCTTATATCGAATACGGCAAGAACGCCATTAGTTTCAACTCTGATAGGAAAGACCTGCAACAATAATACCAAAAACACAAATCAAAGTCGGAAAAAAAAAAACGCATTCTGATTATATTATTGCAACGATCACGATCATGATCATGATCATCAATTCATTTCCTTTTCGTTCTTGATTATCATAACAAAGAAACCCCACTCCCCAAATCCATCAAGAATGAGCAGCAAAGAACCGGCGGCGAAGCTAAACGAGGAACAAGTCGCGGAGCTGAAGGAAATTTTCCGATCATTCGACAGAAACAACGACGGCAGCCTAACCCAGCTGGAGCTGGGGTCGCTCCTCCGATCCCTGGGCCTAACCCCGAGCTCCGACGACCTGGACACGCTGATCCAGAAGGCGGACACCAACAACAATGGGCTGGTGGAGTTCCCGGAGTTCGTGGCCCTGGCGGCCCCGGAGCTCCTAAATTCCTCGGAGGATCAGTCGTCTCCCTACTCGGAGGATCAGCTGAAGCAGCTCTTCAAATTCTTCGACAGCGACGGCGATGGGTACATCACGGCCGCCGAGCTGGCCCACTCCATGGCCAAGCTTGGCCACACGTTGACGGCGGAAGAGCTGACGGAGATGATCACGGAGGCCGACACCGACGGAGACGGTAGGATCAGTTTCCAGGAATTCTCTCAGGCTATCACTTTGGCTGCGTTTCATAATTCTTGGTCGTCCCTAGATTAATTATATTATTCCAGATTATTATAAATATATTTGTGCCTATACTAACTTTTTTTTACCTGAAAATTATTTCCACAATTTTATGATAAAAGTGATGGAACGGTGCATATGCTATAAACATGTCTGGCCTCACAATCGCATGCATCTAAGAAATTAGGAGAATGAAATAAGGTGGAAAAATGAACTACAATGTTTATGAAGAGCGACGTTGATAATTGACATATTTGTGATTGACATATATTACAATTTTCTCTTATTATTATTCTTTTGAAAAATAGTTAACATACCTTGATAAACTAGAATTCAAGGTTGATAAACTAGAATTCAAGGGAGAAAGACTTGAAAGGAAATTCCCTGCACTGATTGCAATCATTGTATAGACTGAAGAAGCAATAAAAAAATCAGAGTAATAAAAGTTGAGTCTAGCAATTTTGGTCGGAGAAATGTGATCCAAAGAGTGCAGAAGCCATTAGAATCATGGTGTTGAAGACACCAAATTGTCAAAAGAATCTAAAGAATCCAACCATGATTCTACTGCCTCCCAGAATCATGGTGTTACCATGATTTACATCCTCCCAGATGCTCTGTAAGGTCGGGGTGTGGAGGGCCCTTAGGATTGGGGTTCAACCTTTTGGAAAAATTGTTCTTATGAAAGGGAAGTAGAAATGGTTGCTACTGAAATTCTAAATATTGCAAATGATGTAGAACAAGACTTGTAACAGGAAGAGGATAGTGAAAGAACCATTTCTACATAACAACAACAACCAGATGCCACAACATCGAGTGGAGCTTAACATGATCTTTTTGATAGGTATGTTAAGTCTTGTATGTATGCATTAATTTAACATATATTGTCAAATAAAACTGTAGTTGAAGTAAAATAATATTCTAGTGTTGATGCAATGAAACTACAGTGTATATAGAATGAAATCGAGTAGCATGTCTCACATTTTAAGTGTATATTATCAAATAAAATTGTAGTTGAACTAAAATGATATTGTAGTGTTGATGTAATAAAACTACAACGTGTAGAAAAATTAAACAGGATAGCAGGTCTCACATATCGATTATATATTGTTGAGAAAAGGGTCAAATAGGCCCTTAAACTTTACTCCAAAGGTCAATCAGGCTCCTAAACTTTAAAAAAGTTCAATTAAACACTCAAACATGTCAAATTGGGTCAATGAAGCCCAAAAACCGGTAAATGACCTGTTATAACAAGTCATTTCAATTCTGACGATGGATTCCGGCCACCGGCGACATTTTCCGGCTGTCCGGTCGCCTTCCACTGGAGAAGACGATCGGACGACCGCATGGAGAAGGCGGCCGTCCTGTCGTCTTCTCCAGTGGAAGACGACCGAAAAATGTCGCCGGTTGCCGAAAATTGTCGCTGGTGGCCGGAATCCGTCGTCGGAATTAAAATGACCTGTAATAACATGTCATTTACCAGTTTTTGGGCTTCATTGACCCAATTTGACATGTTTAAGTGTTTAATTGAACTTTTTTAAAGTTTAGGGGCCTAATTGACCTTTAGGGTAAAGTTTAGAGGCCTATTTGACCATTTTCTCTATATTGTTAAATGAAATTATAGTTGAATTAAAATGATACACTAGTGTTGATGACTTGATGTAATGAAACTACAGTGTGTATAGAATGAAACCGAGTAGCATGTCTCATAAAATTGTAGTTGAACTAAAATGATATTGTAGTGTTGATATAATAAAACTACTGTGTGTAGAAAAATTAAACTGGATAACAGGTCTCACATATTAATTATATATGATACACTAGTGTTGATGACTTGATGTAATGAAAGTATGAAACTACAGTGTGTATAGAATGAAACTGAGTAGTAAGTCTCACATATTGAGTGTATATTGTCAAATGAAACTGTAGTTTGATTAAAAAAAATACTGTGGTGTTTATAACTTTTTATAATGAAATTATAGTGTGTACAAAATGAAACTATGGATTGTGTATTGTCAAATTAACATGTGGTTGGATTAAAGTTATAATTTAGTGATATTGTAATAAAAATGATAATATACTAGATAACGACCCTATAAATGAAGATTGATTGATGGTTCTGAATATGATACTGAGGATTTGGAAAAGATGGAAAGAAATGCAAGGAAATTCAAGAAACAATCCTTGCACTTAATTAAGATCCTTTTATTGGACAAAGAATGATGAGGAATTGAAGAATGTAGGTCCTAGGGAGAAGTTGATCTCAAACTTTACATTCATTGAACCATCAGAAGAGTATGATAAAACTCTTAACTCCTATTATATTATGTCATTACTTACCTCTTAATTGTCAACTTATTGATTCATGTTTGATGCATGTATTTGTGATATGATAGACATCTTCTTGCTTGTTTAGGTCACCACATAATTGAAAGGAGTGGAATGTAACCATAGAGATAGAATGACATCAATATAATTTTATGTGTTCGAGTCAAATTATTAAGTAGAACTCTCAAATTGTTAATACAATCGAGTTTAATAAGAAGATATTCTAATAAAACAGTTTAGGGGCTACTAATTACGGAGTAATACTCATTAGCATGAAAATAGTATGACTCGCGGTCTTAGGCATATTCAATTATATTGTGACATCGATTGTTTGTGGTCAATAAGGTCTTAGTGGATTCACAAGTTTAAGTACCCTTTATTCAATGGTCGATTTCTTCCATTTTGTTTTTCGATTCTTCTTTAATTGTTCTAGATTTTACTCTCTTTTATTTTGCTTTGTTATTTGCTACTTCATTCATTATTTGCAGTTGAATAATAGAATTATTGGTATTACTAATACTTTTAGTTCTTGTGAGATGCAACACTTGTTATTCATTCCTCTATACTCAAATACCATAGGTGCTGATGTGGTAAATTGTTGGGACTCTATGAATACGTATAAAGTACGGGATTGGACCGGGTTGCAGTCCTTAGGAAGTCTGCTTGTTGGTTTAATGAGTGGAGCTCAGGAATAAGCGTGAGGCCAGAGGTTCCCGAGCTGAATAAGGCTATAGAGAAGTTGCAAAAATGTCTTCCCTTATCGCTACTTCGTGGGGTATTTATAGGCGTTTCGGGGAACACATGTCTAGGGGTCGGCATGCGCGCCACGCGTCTTCCATGCACTTGGCAGTCCGGTCGGCCAAGGAGAAGCGTGCACGTGTGAGAATATGTTTGACTAACTAATCGCTTCTTAGAGCTATGCTTTTATGCTAAGTTCATGTGCTCGGGGTCCCGAGCGGGCTATCAGGTCGGGACCGGGCACGACAAGGGTACAAGTATACAACAGCTGCTTACCAGGTCCATAGGCCATTCGCTCTTCAGGGCGGGTCGGTCAAGCGCTAGTTTCTGATTGGATCGGGTCGGGAAAAGGTCAATGCTCTCAAACGGTCTGAACCCGACCAGGTCTAGCCTTCTTGGGAACAATAAAGATCGTAGCCCGAGATATATTCTCTATCAGATGCACTTACCTAATCAAATTACATTTTTTTCAAATAAGGTATCAATAACTAATTACACAAATATATTTTTATTCTTATTAAAATACTAGTTTTTTTTATGCACACTGCGCGAATGGATAATGCCCAATAATTATTTTTAAATAAGTATTTCAAAGTATATCAATGCAATATTATATAGGAGATGTTCTACTATGATTGACTTTCATATCATTTTTAAATTAATTACATTTAATTAATTAATTAATTCACCTCCGCAGTCTTTTATTTTTACATTATTTGTGCAATTGTGCCAAAATATGGCCACTTGATCAGTTGATCATCCTTTGTTTGGTTTAGTTATTGTATGCTTGGGTTGAAACTTGAAAGTCACACTAGTTAAGTGCATTATCTTTTTTCTTTATCCAAAAAGCAGAGCAAGAGTATCTTCAGGAAAAGAGAAAAAAAATAAAAAAAGAAAAGAAAAAAAAAAGAGTGCTACTCCCGAATTCCATTAACTTTAGCTTCCAGCTTAAGCTACAATTCTACAACCAATAACTCTTTTTCTATTCAAATGTCAACTTTTTAGTTTGTATACTCCGTGCTAAAACAGTTCTATATACAAATGTTTAATACACTTTCAGAAACAAAAACTATTACTTTAAATTTGATGTAATAATATTTTAGTGTAGTTTCTTTGATGAAAAATACTACGTGTATTTTCATTTTTTGCTTCTAACTTTTACTTCCACACACAAAATCTTGATGTAGATATTTGAATTAGGACCCACATGAAAAAGTAGTTTATCAGTGTCCGTCATATTATAGAGTAAAATTTAAGAAATTGAGTTCTACTACATATACTCCCTAATTTTACTCCTTACATTTTACTCCCTGATATGACCAGTTCTTATTAGCTATCCGTAATTTTACTCTCTACATTTTACTCCCTGATTTGACAAGTTCTTATATGACCAGTTCTTATTAGCTATCCCTAATTTTACTCCCTGATTTGGCAAGTTCTTATTAGCTATTTTTTTTATGTGGGTCTGAATACAAGTGTTTATATCAAGATTTTGTATGTGAGAGTACAAATACCATTTTTTCCATACAAATTTTATATATTAATATTAAATTTAATATCATAAAATGTTAAATTAAAAATAACTCCATTCAAATTTTTTATATATTAATATTAAATTTAATATCATAAAATGTTAAATTAAAAATAACTCCATTCAAGTTTTATTGGTGGAACTAGATATATTTTGAACAAAGGGGTATACCTTTTTCCTTTTTTAAAAATTTTTATTATACTTATCAATAAAAATGTTTATCTATCAAAACATCAATAGACTCAGCAAACTCTCACTCATTTACTCTGTTAACTACTCTCTCTCCCTTTGTTTCTCTCTCTGGAGCAATGCATAGGCAATCACTAGGGTCGCCGGGATCAAAGCACCTCAACAACTCTCATGGAGTCATCGTGGAAGCACGAGACGACGGCGGCTCTGTAGCCACCTTCCACGAAGACGAAGAGCGCAAGTCGCTGAGGCGTCTCGGTAAGGCCCAGAAATACGTGCACCTAATCCCGCTCCTCACCGTCCTTTGCTACCTCATCCTCTACCTCTCCTCCCACCATCCTACCGAGAATGGTAATTTTCTGTATATTTTGTTTTCCGGAATTGTTTTCATGAATATTTATTGGTTTCTCATGAGATTTTTGTTTCAGATTTAGCTCAGTTTAATGGTTTCAACGGATTATCTAAGCCTATAGGTATAGAAATGCTTCTTCTATTTCACCCGTTTGACATCTTTCTTAGCTTTTTTTGTCTTAATTACTGAGTATTTTTTGCGCCGGTGATGTGGATACAGAATCCGGTGTTGCAGCGATAGAGAAGAGCAACGTTCTGGCGATTCGAAGCTTGAGGAACCTCCGCGAGATTGACATGGATAACTCAAAGCGCAGGTTTCACCGGAAAATTGCCGATTTCTAAGATGTATAATCTGCTTCTCTCTCTATCTCTCTCTCTGTATCTATTTATCTACTGCGTCGCCGGAGTTTCGTCACCGGAGCCAGTGCTCTCCCACCGACATCAGATTTTTTTTACCACACCTGTTAATTTTCTTTTTTATTTTACCTCCCGTGCGCCTTTGTAAAAGTTATATTACTCCATTTTTTTTTACCGTTGTGTATGATGGAGATATTTGTAGGCTGTAAAATTTTGTGAACAGAAGGTTACTATTGTGCGCCGCCGGTGAGGGGTGTAGGTTAGGTCATTAAAAGTGCGCCGAGGCTTTGTTTTAATGCGAAACAGCTGGAAAAATTGGAGCGTTGCAGCAAAGGGGGCCTCGTGCTGCGGTTGGAATCGCCAGCTGGGAAAAAAGCATGTTTTGATGCTAAGTCTCATTGGCTTCTGTGAATTAACTAACTTCGAGAACCGCTACCTCCTTCACCCAAACTCTTCCTGATTTCTGTCCAATAAGTGAGAATATTACCTCATTTTATCTGTTCTGGTTATTATTTATTACTTAAATTAAATTTATTTTAATTTATTTAATTTTTTTATTTACTCTCTCTATCATATTTTATCTGTTCTAGTAGTTATTATTCATGGATAAAACAAACTCTTTCTTTCTTGTTTATTTTTTTATAATTATTTTAAATTTTGATTTTTATGTTTAATAGTACTTTTAATGTAGTTTTTAAATATATAAATTTTGCATACTAATACTAAACTTAATACTATGGAAAATTGAATTTAAAATAACTGCAGCCTCATTAATCGAATCAGATACATATAATAGGACGGAGATACATATAATAGGACGGAGGGAGTAATATATTAATATTTTATGTATTTCATTTTATGTGTCTTACTATATTCATAGGTTAAAATAACACTTTCTTATTTATTTATTTTTCTTTAATATTTTTTTTACTTATTTTTATTTATTTTTATTTATTTATTTATTTTTTTGTGTTCAATTGTACTTTGATTGTAGTTGCTAAATATATAAATTTTGTATATTACCAGTTTAACATTAAACTTATTATTATGAAAAATTAAATTAAAAATAACATCAATCGAATCTCGTTAATTGAAGCAGTCACATAAAGTGAAATAGAATGAGTAGTACTTTTAATATAATTTTTAAATATATAAATTATATATATTAATATTAAATTTAATATTATGAAAGATACATAAAATTGGATTGAAGTAGTATTATATTACAACAAATATTTGTGTAAGACAGTTTTACGGATATTTATTTGTGATACGGGTCAAATTAAAATGAAAATGAAATGTTTAGATTAACATGATTTTTAAAAATTATTATTATTTTTTTAATGTTTAATAGTATTCTAGTGAAATTTTAAATATATAAATTTTGTATATATGAAAAAATTGAATTAAATATTAACCAAATTAGATACACATAAAATTAGATGGAGTATTATTTATGCTTCTCAAATTCACACAATATATTGTTGTAGAATAATGTAGTTAAAGCAGTATGGGCATAATGATTGAAGTTGGTTATAGTAGAGGCTAGAGGTGAGGTAGCATGATCAAATTATGCCCCAAAACGGTCGGTGGGTAAGACAATCATTCACAGGCTCTGGTCTATTAGTCTATAGGTCCCATTTATGATTTATTTATTTATATATATATATTTTTTGCAAAGAAGGTCCCATTTATGATTTATTTATTATATATATATATATATATATATATATTTGCAAAGAAGGTCCCATTTATGATTTATCTGATAGGAATTTTCTATATTGCGAGACGGTAGGACGAACGCCAGACAGATACCCGTGTTGTTGACGTGTATACTGATTCCAAATTTGTTTCGTCAGGAAGGTATTTTAAAAAGACTAAGTATTTTTTATTGGAAATGTGTAAAATATTAGTACTTTATATTAAAATTTTAAATTTATTTATATTTTAAATATTTAATTTATTGTAAATAATAATAATAATGTAAAATATTTTTATAAATTTAATATTTATATTTTAGGGAATAACTAACATATAATTGTAATATATAATGTGTATATTATTATTATTATTATTATTGTTGTTGTTGTTGTTGTTGTTGTTGTTGTTGTTGAAGAAGAAGATAAGAAAATACGTAGTAGATATATGTACATGATAACAATAGTGGAAAATGTAACGGAAGTTATAACGATAGGGATATATTTATCCAAAATATTGTATAGTACAACTTTTATAGCATAATATATAACAAATATAACAAAAAATTAGACATAAATGAAGGGTATAATTTTTATTCAAACTTATTATGTTTTTAAACAATTTATTTATTTAAATGAAATTTACAATTTTTGTTTTTCTAATTATGGTGTAAATGTAGTTACTCATTTTCCTTCTTATGATAACGATGCATTTATTTGATAAGATTAGAGTTTCGTTAAAAATCATAAAATCTAGAAATTAAATTTATATTATAAATAATTAAAAATGGTAGCAAATTTTTTGTTTTTTTCTAATTCCATGGGATTGCAATTCATTCTAACCAAACAAAGGACTTTACAGGGCGTTTGGTTGAAGGGAATTTAAATTCCCTTCCCACTTTTTGAAAATTATATGGTGCTATATTAAAAATAGGCTATATTTAAATTCCCTTCCCACTTAATTCCCACATAATTCCAAATGCCACAAAATTTCCTTGTTTGGTTGAAAGGAATTGCAATTTCCCCACTTTCATGGAATTAAAATCTCATGTCCCCCCTTGAGATTTTAATTCCTGGGATTTTAGGAAGAAAAAAAGATAGTGATGAGTCAAAATTACTCATTCCTTTTTTAACCTAAAATTAATGCCTACCAACAACAATGGACATTTTTGACTTTATACTACTTATTCCCTTTCAATTCCCATGTATACCAAACATTGGAATTGAAATTCCCAGTAATTCTATTCCCGTAAACCAAACACTGGAATTTAAATTCCCACTTTATTCCTAGTAATTCATCTCCCATGGAATTGCAATTCCTTTCCCACGTAATTCCCCATCTCCAACCAAACGCCCCGTTAATGGCATTTGAAATTAGGTAGGAATTAAATGAGAATGAAATTTAAATTCTCTCAAACCAAACACCATGTAATAGTATAATTAGTTCTATGAACTTCACCTTTTGGGCAATGCTATGTTTAAAATTTATGTTATAATTTCATTTATAAGATGTAAGATAAATCTCAACATTTATGGCCCTATAGATAATAAGTATCACCATCCAGAGCAAACCAATAAACGCTCTTTTATGATGATTCACATTGCCATAAACGCATAAGATAACAATATGTGATACAAAATCATTTATCATATGACAATTAGTGAACTCACCATACAATATATGGAGTGGTCACGTCAAGAAATCGTATCAACTAGCCGATTGAATTTTGCTTTGATAATAAAAAATTAAAGGCAAAAATTTGTGTGAGACCGTCTCACGGGTCTCAATCCGTGAGACGTGTCGGATTTTTGATTAATAAGGTTAAATATTCGACCCATTAATCAAATATCCAACCTCCCTTCAAAAAGAAAAATTAAAAAATATCCGATTCGTCTCACATATTAAAATCCGGGAGACGGTCTCGCACGAGTATTACTCAAAATTAAATAGCCAAATCATTTAATTTATTGCCTAGCAGAGTTATTAACATATGATTAACTACTTAACTAGTAGCTAAAGTAGCATGATGTCCACAAACATATATTTTTCATAAAAATGAGAATATGTATGAAGAATTGACGATTATATAGGATATGTATTTTTTAAATATATATTCGTATAGTAGGATATGTATTTTTTAAACTAGTATTTTGCGATGCACGGAATGAATTTGTTATAATATATTAAAAATATTTGGATTGATATATAATTATTTAAATTAAACCATCAAATATTATATAGTGCAATTGAATATATGGTTTTGACTATTTATGTGTTTTGATGTTATCATTGTTTGAATTTGAGTAAATAATTGCTCAAATTAATAGCTAATGTGTAGATGTACGCATGTGGTGCTGTAACTTCGGAGATTTTATTTATCATTGTTTAGTATTTTTTTTTTAAGAATTAGGCAAATGTGTTCGTTCTCTAGCAACTCAGTTATAGGAATGAATTGCTATCTTAATTCATTTGTATGGATTTTTTTTTATTTTTTTATTTTTATTTTTTTTTGTCTAGATATATAGCAATTTTGCCATTTAAAAAAACATAATATCAACGATTGTATTTACACATTATTGAAACCTCTTTGTAGACGATATTGGTAGTAGCAACGCAATCCTGTCCATCATCGTATAGAGCTAACACCTTCAGCCCACCAAGATATGTGACTCGCGTGAAAATATATAATGGTAGAGTATTAGTCAATTAGGGATCCTTTTATATTTTAAGTCAATTAGTAATATCAAATTCAATCAAGACTATGTGGTCTAATGGTATCTAGGTTGGACATCCATTTGGAAGGTTGTAAGTTCAAGCCTCAGTGGAGGCGTTATTGGTTCTTTGTCTTTCAGTAGATTGAGAAAGTATACGAACAAATGAGCTAGTAGCATATGAATTATTCTTTTATATTTTTTCAATTAGAATATCATATGCAGTGATATTTTTACCTAATTTTTGTTCTATTTTTAATTGATGATGTATAATATTATTATTGAAATATTTCCGTTTTATTTTTAATTTATCTTTAATATTGTTTAAAATATGCTTTTACTATTTATGATGTAGAATTATTATTCAAATATTTCCGTTAAATTTTAGTTTTCGTTCCATTTTTAATTAAAATGCAGTGATCTAACCATTTATTTTTTTCATATTTATCAATTATGGATCATTTTTTATTTGTAGTCAACTATTAGTATTCATTTCTTTTTATATTTTCAGTCAATTTGTAATGTCATATTCATTTTCAGCCAATTATTCTTTTTTTATTCTCAGTCAATTAGTCAATTAGCCAATTAGAATATCAGATACAATGATATTTTTACCCAATTTTTGTTCTATTTTTAATTGATGATGTAGAATATTATTATTGAAATATTTCCGATTCATTTTTAATTTTCGTTGTATTTTTTATTTACCTTTATTATTGTTTAAAATATGTCTTTACTATTGATGATGTAGAGTATTGTTATTTAAATATTTCCTTTTCATTTTTAATTTACTTTTACTTGATAATGTAGAATATTATTATTAAAATATTTTCGTTACATTTTTAATTTCCATTTCATTGTTTAAAATTGTGAAAGATTTATGACATAATTGTGATTTGATATATTATACTGTATAATATTATTGTGAACAATTAAAATGTAATGATCTAACCATTTCCTTTTCCATTTTAGTCAATTATGGATCATTTTTTATTTTCAGTCAATTATTAATATTCATGTCCTTTTCCAATTAACCTAACTTCAATTTTTTTTTCATTTTTAATTTTCAGTGAATTATTAATATTCATTTCTTTTTTCAATTTACCTAATTTCCATTCCATTTTTAATTGATGAAGCAGAATATTATTGTGAAATATTTATGTTCCTTTTTTCTTTCTTTATTTAATTTACCTTTACTATTTACTATTGTTTGGGCAGAAAATCAAGTAAATAAGATTTTGTTTTTAATTATAGTATAGATTTGACCGTGAGGTTGCAGCATATATATATATATATATATATATATATATATATATATATATATATATATATATATATATATATATAAAAGAATTGGTTATATTATAAAATTTTTATTTTTAAATTGGTTATATAGGGTATTATGTTAGTACGTGAGAACATTGAATATGGAAACAATATTACCAAGATTTTAGTTAATTTTTATTTTACATTTGCTTACAAAATTAGTTGGTGATAAACATTCAAAAACTCTACACGGTAATACCATACATAATGTTACAAATTATGATATTATGTTATTACCTAATTAATTAATGTCTTTTTTACACGGTATTATAAATACGTAAAAAAATACGGAGAATTTGCAAACAATAATGTTACCAAAAATATTATTATATTATAGAATATAACTACTATGCCTTTTCTATATGGTATTATGTTATTACGTTAATACGTGAATATGGAAACAATATTACCAAGATTTTAGTTAATATCCATTTTACATTTGCTTACAAAATAAGATTTATTAAATTAGTTGGTGAAAATACAGCTACGCATGAAATATGAATTCAATATGAAAATGACAGTTTATAGTTTTGTATGTGCACATGCACACATGTTGAAGGCTCAAAAGAATCTTCCAGAAGTGTAAAAAAAGATTTACTAAAGATAAGTACAATTTCAACTAATATATACTTTACCAATAATATTAATTCCTATTTTCTACTATATTATAATTCAATTTACTATTATATGTGAAGCATTTATTTTTTAAGTTATACGAAAGAAACTGTGTTTACAGAGTGGAAAATTGTAGTGAGGGGCTCTTAATTGTTTTCATCACTTCAAGGATGATGAGTTTTGTTCATATGAAGATAAGATAGTACCGATGTAAGTTGATTATTTATAATATATCTGGAAGTAAAATTTGAGCTCTAAGATCATATAGGGCACTCTTTGATCTTAAACTAATAAATAATTAGTTATATACACATTTAGCAGTACCAATGTTATTACTAATACTTTATATATATCTGCAGTATTGAACCTTTAATGTGAGATAAAAAAGAAATAATCAGTTAAATTATACCTTTATTTGGATGCACTGAGACTATTACAATGCTCCATCACTTTGCAAACATGTACAACTTTGACTTTATTTTATACTTTAGATTATACTTTGCTTATCCTTTGGATTTTAGTGTATTATTTTAAGCTAATTTATTATTAACATTAAAAAAAATACATTTTAAAGTGTGACAATTTATACTAATAAATCATAAATCATTTTAAAAAGTGGCAAAAGTTGATTAGAAAATTTGATGCCATTGCATCAATTTAAAAAAAAAAAAAATTTATTGCTACTGTTTACCTCAATCATCTCATAAATATCAATAATGATCCTTAGAGGGGTCTAATCAACACATAAACTGAAAACAAAAAAATGACAATCATAAACAAAATATGTACAAAAATAAATGATAGAAACATTATGATAATGATTAAGACATGATAAATTTACCTTTCTAGAAAATCACAAAACTCTGAAAATTCTGATTGAAAAGGAGCGTAGTATCAAGAGTTACATATCTTGACATAACCTACTAATAAAAAAGAACATTCATTACTTGTCCTTATTCAAACACTTTCAAATATAAAGAAAAATTAAAACACTTGTGTTTAGATTAACTCTTCGTAGTTTTCAAAAAAAAAAAAGATTAACTCTTCGTATCATTCTTAACTATAAACAATTGCATAAGAACAACCATAGGATTTGCAAGGCCAAAATTAAAAAAATGTTTCAACTCTTGGTATAGGTTGATTTCACACTGTAGCCTTCAATTGATTGTCCTATAAACAAATAAACTACTTAATAAAAAATACATATACAAAATACAATAAAAATAACAAAATTAGATAATTTACTTTGTATCCACGTACAATTAGAAAATCAATAAGTTAAGAAGGCTTCCTTGCAATGATCTTATCCAATGGGGAGTATATCTTAACGTTCCTACCAATAACGTCAAACATGTTAATAAAAAAAAAAGAATTAAAATGTAGATTAAAATTGTAAATGAAACTTACCAACGAACTGTTTATCAATCTACGGATTTCAAAGATGAAAATAATTTCAATAAATAAATTTGTCTAGGAAAGTTGTCATTTTTTTTATTCTTTAACCAAAGTAGCATAGTTGAATTACAACATAAAATAATGAGTGCATTTTTTGTATATATAGAAATTACTTATCACCATAAAATTTTTAAAGGCATAAACTTTTCATTCTTTGAAAAGCTTACCGTACTTACCAACATGCTCCCTTGGTATATGTCTATATGAGCATGAAGTTCCCTACAATGGAGTAAAAAAGAAAAGTGTTATTTTGCAATTTATTTTTGCAGTATAGGAAACAGCTTTGTAATGCATCTTTTTTCCAATTTCATATACAACACGAGTTCTAGAAAAAAACAAAATCGAAAGAAATACCATTTGATCGTGAAATATGCACTATCTAGATTTTATGGAATCACTCCCCTTTCTCTATGAGACTTCATATAGGTGCACACCAATCACCATCTAATAGCTCTGAAAGTCTTTAATGGAGAAATATCCTGGCAAGGATAAACATTGGAGTCATAAAAAAAAAACAAAATTGAAAAAAAATACATCTTGATCGTGAAACATGCACTCTCTAGATTTTATGGAATCACTCTCCTTTCTCTATGGGACTTCATATAGGTGCGCACCAATTGCAGTCTAATAGCTCTGCAAGTCTTCAATGAGAAATATCATGGACAAGGATAAATATTGGAGCCGTAATAGTTGTATGTTAGTATACATATCTATATCTCTATATATAATTACTCAATATAAATAAATGAATAAATGAATAAATGAATATAAGAAAACAATATTACCAATTAATAGATTTACCAATTAGGTTAATACGTGAATATGAAAACAATATTATCAATTAATAGATTTTAATTAATTTCTATTTTACATTTGGTTACCAAATAAGTTTTACTACAAAAGTTTAGGCGGGAAAATGAAATAGGAGGATTTTACTTATATATAATAATATATAATAATAATAATAATAATAATAATAATAATAATAATAATAATAATAATAATAATAATAATAATATATAGATAGATAGATATGCATTTATGATGTTAGTTTTTATTAAAATTCATAATTAAAAAAGGAAAAATATGTTAAGATATGGTGTCCGTTGTAGTATAAGTAAATTTTAAAAAATAATAAAATATTATGATGTTGGGTATTTTAAAAGCTCACGTCGTAATCTATTTTTAATTAATTTAGAGAAAATGATATTTTTTCCCCATATGTTATATATTTGTTGGTGTTTTTATGTTCAAAAACCCCATACTATAATTGACAATATTATTATGGCATACTAAGATAGGTTTAGAGTCTGTCGGTTGGGTCTACAGTTTACTGATCAAGCAGAAGCAACGACAGAAGAACTGACACTGAAGATCTGATTTAGGGAAGCTGTTTCTTTAAGAGTCTTACGCGGTATTATCAGCTCAGCATGGAAAGACGATCAGCGTATCTTCAAAGAAGGTAATGGACCTAATCTGCTGAGATTACATTCCTCTTTTATTGTCCTACCTTCTACAATCAAAGATCTTTTATGGAGAGTGTTTATAGAAGGATCTATAAGTACCAGTTCTAAAAGGTAACTGGGGTTACGCCAAATAAGAAGAAGAAACACTCCATATCAGCTTGAAGAGTCCAGATCTTTGATTGTTATGCACCTTCTCAATACAACTTGTTCATGGTGATTAAGATGATGAACTTGAGAAGAGTTACTGCTGCTTAAACGAAAGGACACTAAGATCACACTGTTGTGGGAACAACATTATAGAGCGTCACTGAAGTGGACTGCATCAGAGCTGGCTCTCCAAGTGAAGGGACTTCATTGGACTTCTGTATGCATGGCTCTCCATCTTCAACAATCCACTAAACCTGTGTAGACTGGGTATGTACCTTGTGTGGGGCACTTGGGTAAGATTATTGTATATCTACCTTTGTACATTGGATTATGACTTAGTGGATTGGACGCCTATGTGATCGTCCCCCAGACGTAGATACACACTGTATCGAACTGGGTAAACATTGTGAGTGTTCGTTCTGTGTGTTTGTTTATTTTTCTCTGATGTTCGCTCCATGATCTATCATTACTAAGTAGGTGCTTAACTGAATCTATCAGTATTCTAAGTCAGCAAACTATTTCTGATAATTTTCGTAAAATGAGGAAATGCAAAATTACATGTGGTATCAGAGCTTTTAAGTCTACATAGTGACTTGATCCGAAGGGCTATCTTATTTTTGCATTCTCTCTGTTTTTGTGGAAGTCTGTCTGTGTGTTCGTTGTTGTAACACCCCAGATTTTCAAGATATCTAAAACTCACAAAATAAAGGTGAAATCTCATTAAATCCCAAAACATAATACAAGAGTGCGGGGTGCTATGCCACACCTGAGCTAGAGAACTCAGGTGCACAGGCTAACTAACTAATATCCTCAATAATGTAAATGCATAAACATGACACGCAGGCCGAAAGGGAAACTATCTACTTCTACGTCCCAAGTTCTAGCGCGCTCCAGTGACTTATTCTTCTGTGCCTGAAAGCCAAATATATCTGTTCAGCGAGAGATGCTGGTAACCCACTCCAACGCGTTGAAATACAATACATATATACATAGGTATACGAAAAGTCATTTTGAAGCATGAAGATATATCCTACGAGACTCTAGTTTTCAAATCAGGGAACCGACTCGACAGATAGGGGTACACACAATCGGTAATCGTAATCAGGCATAAACAATTCTCACATAGGGAACAGTTATAGATAAGCACAACCTATGATCACAATTAAGCATTACTAGTAAGAGTCCTATGGTCACGTTTCCATAACAGTCACATCATCAATTCTTCTCATCTCATCACATAGCACACTTTGTTGGCGCCACAGGACCAATCGCATGCCCATACATGAGGGTCAGCGCATATAGCTCTGACACGGCCCCGCAGCACCCTGCCCCGTCTCACATTACGGAGGAGCCGATCGCAACCGACCAATGAACCGCAGTTCTATATAATATTTATATACCTGACCGGTCTTTACCAGCCTGGTTAACAGCCGGTATGGTTCTCAGCCCATCCGACTGCCCGTATAGCCCGATTGATCTCAACCAATCGGGGTAACATGCACACATAACACATAGCAAGCACATGCAACCCATATTAACACATTGGGAAGGGAGAAAACGTATAACGAAACCTATGCGTGGTCATCCACAACTAGGAATACTCCTAAGGGGTTCATGCTTCTTATACCTAGGTCAACGGGATACCAATTCAACTAGCATGCAATATATAAGACTCATACAACCTACGAACGGTACCCGAAATATCAAACTAGACATAGGCACGATAGACGGAGTCCGTTGGGACACCACGGGGGTCGGGGAAACATCAAACGGGGAAGCCGAAATCCCGAGGTAGGGTGTAAACCAGCGGGTAGCCGGTGGGTGAGGGTTCACCCGCCGGCTGCCCGCCGGCGGCAACTGTTCCGGGCAGCGGGTGCCTGCCCGCCGGCTGCCCGCTGCCGGTGATGCCCAAATAGGCCGCGGGTAGGTGGCGGGTCCCCTACCCCCACCTACCCCCCACTGACTCTTTTCATCATAAAACGCCTCGGGAGCCTTCGAGAAACCCGGAACCATGCTTAGACACTTTCAAACGCCATTGATAACACACGTAGACAATTAACGGATCAATCATCAAGAAACAAACGACACATAACCTATCATGCTTTTCTAAACATAATAAACACCCAATCATGCAAAATCCCACCCAATATACCAAGAATAATACCATACGAATTTCATGATATAACCTAGGGTTCTAATTATTTTTAATCAACAAGAACACAATTCATCTTCCCGAATCGAGATTCGGTAGGGATATCACATAACTATCAAGAGCCTCATATAATCATTAAGAACATCAAGATCACCATGTAATTATTGAGAACGTCATTTTAATCATCAAGAACGCCCTAAATATCAAGAACCCATCATCGTCAAGATCATCAAGAACATCAATGGAATCATAACACCAATTATCAATATAACGAATCATCAACATACAATAATATGGGGGATCCTAAGGGGGAATCATAACTATGAAAATAGGTTTTGTTGAGATATGGGTTACCTCTTAGCCTTAATTAATTCCTCGGCTATGAAGGGTCTTTCTTTAAGCTTTCTTGCTTTCTTGATTTCTTCTAGGGGGATTCTTGGAGCTCTTTGGGGTGGTGGGCGTTATTCTTGTGGTGGGGGGTTTCTAGGTGCCCCTTAAGTCCCCTATTTATATATTTAGGAGTCCTAGGTAGGAACTAATATTATGGGCTTGCTAATTCTATTTCTTTTGGGACTAAGGATTGGGTTTAGGGATAAGGGCCCGTAGACTATGGTGGGCCTTCCTAATTAATTATTGTGATTTAATTCTTTCTTTTGGGTAATTGATTAAATGATTTAATTGATCTTAGGGGTCGTAACACGGGGTGTTACAGTTGTCTGGTTGTTGATTTCAGGATGGACGCAAGTATGAAACCACCAGAACTAGATGGTCACAACTACTCTTTCTGGAAGGCTCGTATGGAGATATATCTTCAAGCACAAGGAACCAGGGTTTATCGCACCATCCTAACTAGGTGGAGTCGACCTACTACTCCGAATGCACAAGGAGTTGCTGAAGAAAAACCCATAGAGACTTGGACAGAAGATGAAATGAATGCCTCTGATCTGAACAACAAAGCACTAAACTCAATTGTTGGATCGCTACATGAATCTGTTTTTACGCTTGTTACAGGGGTAAAAGAGGCTAAATGGGTATGGGAGATTCTTGAAACCAGATATGAAGGAACCAGTGATGTCAAACAGTCAAAGTTGCAAATGGTTCTATCAGAATTCGAAGCTCTCAGAATGACTGAAGACGAAACCATTTCTACCTTCCACAGTAGGGTTCAGAACTTGATGAACCGAGCCTCAATTCTTGGGGAACCATTCACTGATGAGAGAGTGGTCAAAAAGATTCTCAGATCTCTACCTAAACGTTTTCAAATGAAAGTAACGGCTATTCATGAACACACAGGTTGGGAAAAGAAGACTGTCGGAGAACTCATGGGAAGCTTGCACACATATGAACTGGAAGTTCTTGCTGATGATGATGTTGGAAGCAACAAGAAAGGAAAGTCTGTAGCTTTTGTGGCTGAAGCTGATCGAGGATTTGACACAGACGACATAGATGATGAAACCCTAGCTCTCCTAACCAAAAACTTCAAGAAAATATTAAAAGGGCTCAACAGAAAGGGTCAAGGTCAGTCTACAAGAACACAATACAAAGGCAACAACCCTTCATATCAAAAGGTTGAAACAGCACTCCTCTCACAGAACAATCAATCTCAGACTGGGTGATTGAGACAAAACAGAAATAGTACTACAGACACAGGAAAACCCCTCAATCGGTCAGTGTAGTGTAGGGAATGTGAAGGATACGGTCACATACAGGCTGAATGTGCAACATATCTTAAAAGGAAAAAGGCTATGTCTGTAGCTACTCTTAGTGATGATGAGGAGGAAAATTCAAATGATCAATCAGATGATAATGTAGGAAACTTTGTAGCATTCTTCACTGCCACAACCATTCAATTAGACGGAGATCAATCAGATGGAGAATCATACATATCAACAGATGATTTTGAAGAAAGACATATTCAACTTGAGGCAGAATTTGCAAAACTTGTCGCTAGCTGGGAACAACTTGTGAAAGTAAATAAGAATCTGAATGACGATCTAAAGCAAAAAGATGATCTTATAAAGAAACTGAATGCTGAATTGGTCATAAAAGAAGATCTCATCACTCAGATACGGTCCAGAGAAGGAAAATTAATCAAGGAGTTGGAGAGCTTGAAGAAAAATATACAGATGATGGACACCACATCTACCTTAGATAAAATTCTAGACTCTGGCAGAAACCCTAATAATAAAAAGGGTCTGGGATTTGAGCAAGGAGAATCTTCGAACAACGCACCAAAGTTCATCAAAGAGGGAATGTCTAAGACCACAACATATCATAGGTATGAACAAGGACAGTCATCTCAGTCAGTACAAATCAAGGAAAGGAGATACGGTACGAACACTGACCAGGACAAATCAACTTATAAATCTCATTATTCGAGATTCAAAAATAAGATTGTCAAAGTTAAATATTATACTCCCATTTGTCACTACTGTCACACAAAAGGTCATACTCGTCCCGAATGCTATTTTTTCTACAGAGATCAAAGGAAGGAAAAATATCAGAATAAGACTATTACACCATTCACTAGACAGATTTGGGTCAGAAAGTCAGAAGTTATCTGTTATCCCACCATTGTTCTAACTGCATCTACAATTGATGCTAGATGGTATTTCCACAGTGGTTGTTCCAGACATATGACAGGAAACATTAAATGTCTGATGGCTGTTCAACCTAGCAGTGGAGCTGTAACTTTTGGAGATGGACAAAAGGGTAAAATCGTTGGGAAAGGAGTCCTAAATGTTCCAGGTTTACCTCAGTTAGAAGAAGTCTTGCTAGTCAGTGGATTAAAAGCGAATCTTATTAGCATCAGTCAGTTATGTGATCAAAATTGGAATGTATGCTTCGATCGTAACTGCTGCAGAGTGAGTGACAAAGCAAATCAACTTGTCATGGAAGGAACTCGGTCTTCAGACAACTGTTATGTTTTGACAAATGAAACTGCTTGTCACCTATCCAAATCTGATGAATCAAAACTCTGGCATAGACGACTGGGTCACATAAATTGCAGAGATATGGATAAGTTGATAAAACACAAAGCAGTAAGAGGTATCACCACTGAGAAATGTCTAGATCTTGTCCATATAGATCTCATGGGGCCAACACAGACTGAAAGCATTGGAGGAAAGAAATATATATTTGTGTGTGTAGACGATTTCTCCCGATACAGTTGGGTTTACTTTCTGAGAGAAAAAACAGAAGCCTTCAAGGCCTTCAAGACTCTGTGCATAAGAGTTCAGAAGGAAAAAGATGAGTCTATTATAAAAGTTCAGAGATTGAGGAGTGATCATGGAAAGGAATTTGAGAACTCACTATATTCAGATTTATGCTCTGAGCATGGTATCTCACATGAGTTCTCAGCTCCTAGAACTGCTCAACAGAATGGAGTGGTGGAAAGAAAGAACCGAACGCTACAGGAAATGGCTAGAGTTATGCTACATGCCTCACATATGCCACAACGTTTCTGGGCTGAAGCAGTACACACAGCATGTCATACTATAAATAGGGTCTACCTTAGACCAGGGACGACGAAAACTCCATATGAGATCTGGAAGGGAAAGAAGCCAAATCAGAAATACTTTCATGTGTTTGGGACAAAGTGCTATGTGTTGGCTGACAGAGAACAAAGAGGGAGGTTTGAACCCAAAAGTGATGAAAGCATCTTTCTTGGATACTCTCCGAACAGTCGTGCATACAGAGTCTACAACAAGAGGACTCAGTCTGTGATGGAGTCAGTAAATGTGGTTGTCGATGACAATCCAGAAGAACCAGTGGACTCAACAGTGATAGAGTCACCTCTACGTGATTCAGATGCAAGTTATAACAACAGTCAGCTCAAACCACAAGATTCATCAGATGAAGATCAAGAAAGTTCGGAAGAAGAGATAGATCTCATGAATGATGTTGGTAAAGACAAACCTACCAGAACTCAGAAAAACCATCCATCAGATAACATTATTGGAGATCTGTCAGATGGAATGAAAACCAGAAGCAGAATAAGAAATAATCTGATAGAAATATCTGAGTCTTACTGCTATACCTCAAAGATAGAACCAAAAAATGTCAAAGAAACTCTACAGGATGATCTGTGGATCAATGCAATGCAGGAGGAGCTACATCAGTTTGAGCGGAATCATGTCTGGAATCTTGTACCAAGACCTGATGGTGTTAACGTAATAGGAACGAAGTGGATCTTTAAAAATAAAACTGATGAAGCAGGGAATATAGCCAGAAACAAAGCTCGGTTGGTGGCTCAAGGTTATACACAGATTGAAGGGGTTGACTATGACGTGACATTTGCTCCTGTAGCTAGACTTGAGTCAATTAGAATCTTGCTGGCTGTCGCTTGCATTTTGGGATTTACATTATATCAGATGGATGTCAAGACAGCGTTTCTGAATGGGTATCTCCATGAAGATAGCTATGTGGCTCAACCTAAAGGTTTTGAAGATCCAGAACGTCCTTCGTATGTCTATAAGCTTCGAAAAGCTCTCTATGGTCTTGAACAAGCTCCACGGGCCTGGTATGAACGTCTGACACAGTATTTGCTCCAGCACGGATATAAACGCGGAAGTGTTGACAAAACACTGTTTGTCAAATCGACAGGAAGTCATGTAACCATCGCTCAAATCTATGTTGATGACATTGTGTTTGGATCAACCTTGCAGAAATACACTGATGAATTAGTACAAGTCATGGAGGAAGAGTTTGAAATGTCTATGGTTGGTCAACTGACGTATTTCCTAGGTCTACAAGTCAAGCAAAGTTCTGAAGGATACTTTATTTCACAAGAAAAGTATGCTAAGAATCTTGTCAAAAAATTTGATCTGGAATCATGTAAACCATCCAGAACACCGATCTCCACTTCTACAAAAGTATCGAAAGATGAAACTGGTATATCAGTGGATAACACAGTCTATCGTAGCTTGATAGGCAATCTGTTGTATCTAACAGCCAGTCGACCAGACATAATGTTCAGTGTTGGAATCTGTGCAAGGTATCAATCTGACCCAAAAGAATCACATCTGATAGCAGCAAAACGCATTCTGAAATACGTGAAAGGAACGATATAGTATGGACTCTGGTATTCCAAGGATAGTGAACTGAATCTGGTTGCATATTGTGATGCTGATTGGGCAGGGAATGTTGATGATCGGAAAAGTACTTCTGGAGGATGCTTCTTTGTTGGGAAAAACTTAGTATCCTGGTTAAGTAAGAAACATAACTCTATCTCACTAAGCACTGCAGAGGCAGAATACATAGCCGCATGTGGTTGCTGTACTCAGTTGGTTTGGATGAAACAGATGTTTCTGGATTATGGTCTTACATAAGGAACAATGACACTTTTTTGTGACAATGTCAGTGCTATTAACATCTCCAAGAATCCTGTTCAACATTCTAGAACGAAGCATATTGACATCAGGCATCACTACATCAGAGACCTGGTTGAATCCAAAGAAGTTGAGTTGGAATACATTCAGACTGACAAACAACTGGCGGACATTCTGACTAAGCCACTGGATGCTAATCGTTTTGAAATTCTCAGATCTGCTCTGGGAATTTGCAGAATTGACTGACTAAAGCAGTAGGTCCGTCAGAGAGGAGTTGGTTTAATACGGGTCAGTGTTATGACTTTGACTTTCCTTAAAGACTCTTCTCTTTTTATGTTAAGAAGATCTTCTAAGCTTAGTCTTCTCAAAAGATATCTGAAAAGATCTCTATGCTTTTTGAATTTCTAATTCCCTTGGGTTCCGTTTCCTTCCTAAAAAGGAGCTGTACCGTTGTGTCCATCAATCACTTCTGCATGATATTTTGACTTGCCGCATTAATTAGGGTTTATCACCCTTAAGACTATATGATACCGGGTCAAGAAGAAAGAAATCACCTCAGCTCCCATCTCTCCACTTCCCGTGCTTAACTGCTATCGGTGTTCTATTCTTCTCCTCGCACTTAATCTTAAATGGCGGACCCCGTAAGAAACATCATCATTAAGCTTGGAAGCAAGGTACATCCTCCGGCGGCAGCCCTCAAACACATTCAGACGCTTCTACAGTTGGCTATGAAGAAGAAGCTCAAGCTTGATCCTCTGCTTCGCGACGAGATTCTGGTGACTGTTATGACCAACTATCCGGAATTTTATGCTGAATGGTCGGCAGATGATGTAACTGAACTTCTTGTATTGGTCGCCGAAGCAAGTGATGACGTCTCTCCAGTGTTTATTCCAGAACCCTACGATGGAAATCGGGCCGGGGCATTCCTTCAATTTTTTGCTCAACGTGCCCTACAATCTGTTGAAGAAGCTCGACGTCGAGAGGAGTCCCAAGCTCTGTATCTTGAAGCTGCTCAGAGAGAAGCAACACACAGACAGGAGATTCTTCGACAACGGGTAAATGATTCTGAAACTCCTATTGAAATTTCTCCTGATAAACCTGTTGATTCTTCTATTCCATCGTCTGTGTCTGTTTTGCCTGAAAATCTATCTGCTTTGGGTTCCGAGAAGTCCCCTGTGAATGTCGATCTTCTATCTTTGCCTGTGACTAATGTTGATGATGAAAAATCTAATGCGTTGCGTGTGTCTGATGAGAAAACAAAGTCTTCTGATGAGCCAAATCCACTGAGTCTGGTTGTTTATGCTTCTGAGAATATTGCTCTGCCACCGTCTGAAACTGTTAATGTCTCTAAAGAGTCTTGTCCTGCTGTTGATCCTCCTGCCTTACCTACAACTGTTAAACCTGTTGATTTATCAAGTCCCCACAAGTCTGAAAAAACAGGTGGCGTTCCTGTTTACACTGCAACATCTTTAGGAGAAAGCCTGGAACATGTGCGACATTTTGCTAGATTACCATCTACTTCAATCCCTCAACCTTATCGAGTGATACACCCTTCCGAATCCTCCAGTGAAGATGATAAGATACTGGCTGAGGTGTATGGATCCCAAGCACCTTCTTCTGCTGCCCCTACTGTTGAGGGAACTGCTCATCCTGATTCCACGAATTTCTGAATTCGAGAGATATCAAATATTGTTGGGAGCTCATATGCAAATGTTTCTGAGTCTAGCCACTCGGTCACTCCTGTTCAGTCCCCATCCAGAGAAACAAGACGGACAAAAAGGAAGAATGTTCCAACAAAGGTTGTTGTTGAAACCAGTGCTAATAATGTAGATGTGGATCAGCCTGTGAAAAAGAGAAAGTCGAGTGAGATTGCTAAACCTGAAGGAGACCCACCTATGCACCAAGTTTTCAAGACTTTACGTTCCTCTGTTAAGCAACAAGGAACTACTGCTGCTCAAGCTACTTCTGCACCAGCCCCCTCTGCCAGAAAAGGGAAACCTACTACAAGGTCAAGAGGTCGAAGTGTAACTCCGGAGGTTCCACCTATTGAAGGAATTGATACTACTGTTTACAAACCTCAGTTTGTATCACCTGCTGCACAAACAAAATGGGCCACTATGGTCAGAAGAGAGCTGATTGTTCAAAGAATTGTGGATGAGAATCAACTGAACTCCGTTTGTGATATTCTGCCCTTGCTGAATGAAGTTGGTCTTTTGAAAACTGTTACAGATGTTTGCCCTTACTCCAAGCTGCTCACATATGAGTTCTATTGCAATATCAGTGATGAGATTGACAGTCTCACAGGGCCACGACCGATACAAATCTTCATCAGAGGGAAGTGGTATGATTTTGGGCCAGATGTAATAAATAAATACTATGGCTTGCCTACAGTGCAAGAAGAAGCTGTTACTGAATGGGACGTGGTGGCCAAAACTCTTACCGGTGGACATACTACATCTTGGCCTACAGGAGATAAGGACTATTTGCTGAGCTCGCATCTCACGTCTAGATATGTCATCCTACATCGCCTGGCTCTGCACAACTGGCTTCCATCAGCTCATTTCAACACAGTTGGCAAGCTTCTGGCAGGGTTCCTATTTAGAATTGGAACTAAGATGCAGTGTGATCTGGGCAAATGGATTTTTTATCATGTTCTAACTTTGATTCATCCCCGGGAACAGAAGGTAAGACTACCGTTTCCAAATCTGATTTTTGGCATCCTTACCTCTCAGGGTCTTAAGCCTATGCCCAACGAAGTGATCAGTCCGACGCTGCTGTATACTGTTGATAAACGTCTTCTCTCTGGAGATCATATTAAGGATGTCGTTCCTGTGACTGCCCCATCCAATTTGGAACCTGATGCTGTGAATGATGAGTCTCCTCATGCTAAAGATGAGAAGCTTTCCGAACAATTGAAGGCGCGAGTTGCTGATCTTGAGACGGTGCACGGCATCATTGCCAAGCAACTGACTGGTGCGCGCACTGAGCTAGCTACTGTTCTTCTCCGCATGAGCTTGTCTGATACTGCTGCTGCTGCTGAGGATCCTGTGAAGTCTGACTGTGGCTCTCCCTCAAATGCTTAATCTTTGGCTACCATTGGCAAAAAGGGGGAGTAGTAAACTCAGGGGGAGTTTTTTTTTGTGATCGAGTACCTTCTGGCCCTGGCTGGGCGTGACTGTTTTGATATCGTTTGTTTTTTTGTTTTTAGACTACTTTGGATCTTATGTTCGTTTTATCCTATGTAATCTTTTTGGACACTTGGGTTGCTTCCTTTAATAACCTATCTTAGTTCTTTTTAAATAGTTGAGTTGTTTTGCCAAATAATAGCCAAAGGGGGAGTTTGTTAGTGTTTTTATGTTCAAAAACCCCATATTATAATTGACAATATTATTATGGCATACTAAGATAGGTTTAGAGTCTGTCGGTTGGGTCTACAGTTTACTGATCAAGCAGAAGCAACGACAGAAGAACTGACACTGAAGATCTGATTTAGGGAAGCTGTTTCCTTAAGAGTCTTACGCGGTATTATCAGCTCAGTATGGAAAGACGATCAGCGTATCTTCAAAGAAGGTAATGGACCTAATCTGCTGAGATTACATTCCTCTTTTATTGTCCTACCTTCTACAATCAAAGATCTTTTATGGAGAGTGTTTATAGAAGGATCTATAAGTACCAGTTCTAAAAGGTAACTGGGGTTACGCCAAATAAGAAGAAGAAACACTCCATATCAGCTTGAAGAGTCCAGATCTTTGATTGTTATGCACCTTCTCAATACAACTTGTTCATGGTGATTAAGATGATGAACTTGAGAAGAGTTACTGCTGCTTAAACGAAAGGACACTAAGATCACACTGTTGTGGGAACAACATTATAGAGCGTCACTGAAGTGGACTGCATCAGAGCTGGCTCTCCAAGTGAAGGGACTTCATTGGACTTCTGTATGCATGGCTCTCCATCTTCAACAATCCACTAAACCTGTGTAGACTGGGTATGTACCTTGTGTGGGGCACTTGGGTAAGATTATTGTATATCTACCTTTGTACATTGGATTATGACTTAGTGGATTGGACGCCTATGTGATCGTCCCCCAGACGTAGATACACACTGTATCGAACTGGGTAAACATTGTGAGTGTTCGTTCTGTGTGTTTGTTTATTTTTCTCTGATGTTCGCTCCATGATCTATCATTACTAAGTAGGCGCTTAACTGAATCTATCAGTATTCTAAGTCAGCAAACTATTTCTGATAATTTTTGTAAAATGAGGAAATGCAAAATTACAATATTTATAGCATTTTTCCTCCTGAATTATTCATGTAAGCACATTAGCCCCTCAATTATTTTAAAGTGGTGATTTTCTCCTCTTAAATTGACATTTCTACCCTTAAAGTAAATATTTTATTTATTTTTATTCTCTAACAAATTATTGTGTATACGTAGGAATGATCACGGTTCGGTTCTAACTTAATCGAACACTATAGCAATCGAATTAAAAATCACGGTTCGGTTCTAACTTATTTGGATTTCAGTTTATTAAAATTATGAATCGAAAAAACTGGATCATGAACCGTGAACCGGCAGTTCCGGATCCGGTTCGCGATTTTGAACCGTCTTTATTTTAAAATAGTCTAAATTCAACAACAAATGCTTTTTTATTTATTTATTTATTTATTTATTTTTTTTTTATTTTTTCAGTTCGGAACATGAACCGGTCGTTCTGGTTCGCAATTTGAATAAACTCTAAATATCAGGTTTTGATTCTAAATTGTAATTTAAATATTTCGGTTTGGTTGCTATAGTGTTTGTTTGGTTTCAAGCAAATTGTTGTCATAATTTGTTGGAGAAGAAAAATAAATGAAATATTTATTTTAAAGGTAAATATGTCCATTTAACATTTCATGGGAAAAAATAACCACTTGAATAATTGAGAGAGAAAATATTATAAATATATAACTCAGGTGGAAAAATTATTATTTTCCCTATAAACAATATAACAGATGGGCAGAACTGAATACATTACCTCTCCTCCTCCTCCACCTCAACAACGCATAAGATTTTCGTTCCTCTAACATTGACGACAATGAAGTTTTCGACGGATTATTTTTTGATCTGCTCATCAAAGAAACAAGTAATTAACTAAGTAAATGCAGTTTTAGTATTTCCAGTTCAGGAAAGATCTTGTCTTTTATTTTATTTATTTATTTATTTATTTTTTTTTAAAAAAAGCTATAACTAAAAAATGAAATATTTTACTACAATTTACTAACTGAGAAGTACACAAACTATTTAAAAATATTTTCCTTGTCAAATCAAATGCGGCGTCCTATATATATGTTAAGGTTGCATGAACAATGAAACATTGCTTTAATTTTGATTAGTATGTACTACGGAGTATAAATTAGTAAGCTAGTTACAAGTTATCATGGCTTATGCTATGAATTATTTGCTTCCATAGGCACTTAGCTTCCAACTTTCCCTACACACAAACATTTACATGATATAAACTCTAGAATACACACACAAATGATTTCAAATCTCGTTATGTTAAGAGAGAAAATTTACATGTACATGAGATCGAACATATTCTTGGATAGAAATCATCCTATGTTGTATGGGACAACTTAGTAAACTAAGTTACAAGTCATCATAGCTTATGCTATGAATTATTGGCTTCCATTGCCACTTTGGGCTTTCTCCCCAGAGCAAATGCTAGATGTGGTGGCACAACATTGCCAACTTGCTAGTACTAGCTAGCTTGTTCTTTAGGATTCCTACAAATTTCACTGCTGGAAATTATGGAATTTTCGACCACCTGAAAGTGATCTTAAATCAAATCGAAAGTCTTGTTCCGACCACTTTCGATACCCGGAAGAAACTTTGTTGCTATTTCTGACCACTTTTTATTTTCGACTTGATTTAAGATCACTTTCAGGTGGTCGGAAATTCCATAATTTCCAGCAGTGTTTATACCAATTCGAAAATTCCTGCACACAAACATTTATATGATATAAACTCTACGATGCACACATAGTCCTCGCATAGATGATTCCAATGCAAACCTAATCATGTCAAGATAACAAATTAAATGTGCATGTACATGCGATCGAATATATTCTCAGACATAATCATCCTATGTTAGAGCATCCTCATCAGTTGAAATTTTTCTCTAATTTTTTGTGCAGTGAGCCCAAGCATCCACCCCATTGTTATCTCACACAATCCCAAAAACCCTCCCCCATTAGTTTTAGGATTTTTCTAAGTTTTTATGGACCCGGCATTTACTCCACTATATTTTAATTATTTTTTATCTATTATATATCATTCTAAAAATTGTTATAGTAATTATAATTATAAATTTGAAAAAAATATTATTGATAATTATAAATTTAATAATAATATTATTGATAATTAAAAAACTTTAATTTAATTAATAATTATAAATTTAACAATATTAAATTTAAAAATTAAATAAATAAACTTGCAGTGGAATTTTTTTTTTGAAAATTAATACGGAGCAGTATGTTAATAAAATTAAATTAAAAATTATAAAAAAAAAAGGCAAGAAGTTGGCTGTTGCATTTGCAACGGCCAGTATGTTATTTAATTAAAAAAAAATAGAGGAGGCCTTCAATTGAGAGTGGCCGCCAGTGGCGGCCACTCTCAATCTCTCAAGCAGGCGCATGTCGGCCACTCTCACAATCGTCCAAGCAAGCGCGATGGTCAGTGAGATTCACTTGCGCTGTTATCAGACTTTTTTTTTTTTTTTTTCCGCATAAAACCCCGTTTTGTTTTTGAAAGAGAAAATATAACAAAAAATTACTTTCTACATTTGTTAAAAATCATCTCACAATTTTTTCACTGTTTCAAAAATCGCCAAAAGTTTGTTATTGGGGATACTCTTATACAAGGTAACATAGTAAGTAACTAACAAGTCATCATGGTTATATATACTATGAATTATTGCCTTCCATTGCCACTTTGAGCTTTCTCCCTAGTGCAAATGTTAGGGGTGACGGTACAGCGTTACCAACTTACTGAAACTTGTTTCTTAAAGTCCCTACAAATTTATATCAATCAGGAAATTCCTGCACACAAACATTTACATGTTATAAACTTTAAAATGCACACACAATGCACACGAATGATTCCAAATCTCGTCGTGTCACAAAAAAAAATGTACATATACATGAGATCGAGCATATTCTCAAACAGAAATCATCCTATACTCTACGGGATGAAACCATCTCCCAACCTTACCTCTTGGCTGAGGGTTGGTGAGCTGTCGGAAAACTTTTATCCCAATGTAACATTCCTAAAACACCTTTTGACTAGTAACTTCTACCCCACGACTTAAGTAGCCAGTTTTGTTTCAAGTCTTCAAGCTTCCCATTACTTGGCAGATTAATCTGGAAAAACATGAAAGTAGAACACAAGTATTAAAGAAAATTAAAAGATATGTTCCATTTCAAAAAGTGTTTGTTCCGATCGACTTATAGAACATTATATTATTACCTTCTTATCGGGAAGATTTCTCCAATCTTCACCTGGGAGAGGTAAAAACACTGACTGAGCTAGGTTTATTTAAGTCAGTTTCTTCGTAGTATGATCAGTCAATATATTTTGGTTTCCTCGGACTCTCTTCTGGAACTAGGAAACAGGATCGCCGTTGTACTGAACATGCAAAACAATGGAGGAATTATTGGACATGATTAAGAAACATGTTGTGCAAACGCTAGGGGTGGTGGTACATCGTTACTAACTTGCTGAGACTTATTCTTTAAAGTCTCTACAAATTTATACCCATTCGGAAATCCTTGCACACAAACATTTACATGATATAAACTCTACTTGCACACATTGTGCACGCACGAATGATTCCAAATGCAATTAGTAACAAAAATCCTATGTTCTACTGGGTAACTTAGTAAGCTAAGTTACAAGTCATCATTGCTTTCCATTTTCATTTTGAGCTTTCTACATAGTGCAAATGTTAGGGGTGGCGAAACAGCGTTACCAACTTGCTGAAACTTGTTTCTTAAAGTCCCTACAAATATATACCAATCCGGAAATCCTTGCACACAAACATTTACATGTTATAAACTCTACAATGCACACACAATGCACACGAATGATTACAAATCTTGTCATGTCACAAAACAAATGTACATATACTTGAGATCGAGCATATTCTCGAACAGAATTCATCCTATGCTCTACGTGATGAAACCATCTCCCAACCTTACCTCTTGGCTGAGGGTTGGTGAGCTGTCGGAAAACTTTTATCCCAATCTAACCTTCCTAAAACACCTTTTGACTTGTAACTTCTACCCCACGGCTTAACCAGCCAGTTTGGTTTCAAGTCTTCAAGCTTCCCATTACTTGGCAGATTAATCTGGAAAAACATGAAAGCACAAAACAAGTATTAAAGAAAATTAAAAGATATGTTCCATTTCAAAAAGTGTTTGTTCCGATCGACTAATAGAACATTATATTATTACCTTCTTATCAGGAAGATTTCTCCAATCTTCACCTGGAGAGAGGTAAAGACACTGAATGAGCTAGGTTTATTACAGTCAGTTTCTTCGTCGGGAGAGGTAAAAGCACTGAATGAGCTAGGTTTATTTTAGTCAGTTACTTCGTAGTATGATCAGTCAATACATTCTGGTTTCCTCGGACTCATTTCTGGAACGAGGAAACAGGATTGCCTTTGTACTGAACATGCAAAACAATGGAGAAATTATTGGACATGATTAAGAAACATGTTGTGCAAACGCTAGGGGTGGTGGTACAACGTTACTAACTTGCTGAGACGTATTCTTTAAAGTCTCTACAACTTTATACCAATTCGGAAATCATTGCACACAAACATTTACATGATATAAACTTTATATGCACACATTGTGCACGCACGAATGATTCCAAATGCAATTAGTAACGGAGATCCTATGTTCAACGGTGTAACTTTGTAAGCTAAGTTACATGTCATCATAGCTTTCCATTGTCGTTTTGAGCTTTCTCCCTAGTGCAAATGTTAGGCGTGGCGTTACAGCGTTACCAACTTGCTGAAACTTGTTTCTTAAAGACCCTACAAATTTATACCAATCTGAAAATCCCTGCATACAAACATTTACATGTTATAAACTCTACAATGCACTCGAATGATTCCAAATCTCGTCATGTCACAAAAAAAATGTACATAATCCTGAGATCAAGCATATTCTCGAACAGAAATCATCCTATGCTCTACGGGATGAAACCATCTCCCAACCTTTCCTCTTGGGTAACTTAGTAAGCTAAGTTACAAGTCATCATTGCTTTCCATTGTCATTTTGAGCTTTCTACATAGTGCAAATGTTAGGGGTGGCGAAACAGCGTTACCAACTTGCTGAAACTTGTTTCTTAAAGTCCCTACAAATATATACCAATCCGGAAATCCTTGCACACAAACATTTACATGTTATAAACTCTACAATGCACACACAATGCACACGAATGATTACAAATCTTGTCATGTCACAAAACAAATGTACATATACTTGAGATCGAGCATATTCTCGAACAGAATTCATCCTATGCTCTACGTGATGAAACCATCTCCCAACCTTACCTCTTGGCTGAGGGTTGGTGAGCTGTCGGAAAACTTTTATCCCAATCTAACCTTCCTAAAACACCTTTTGACTTGTAACTTCTACCCCACGGCTTAACCAGCCAGTTTGGTTTCAAGTCTTCAAGCTTCCCATTACTTGGCAGATTAATCTGGAAAAACATGAAAGCACAAAACAAGTATTAAAGAAAATTAAAAGATATGTTCCATTTCAAAAAGTGTTTGTTCCGATCGACTAATAGAACATTATATTATTACCTTCTTATCAGGAAGATTTCTCCAATCTTCACCTGGAGAGAGGTAAAGGCACTGACTGAGCTAGGTTTATTTAAGTCAATTTCTTCGTAGTATGATTAGTCAATACATTCTGGTTTCCCCGGACACTTTTCTGGAACTAGGAAACAAGATCGCCTTTGTACTGAACATGCAAAACAATGGAGGAATTATTGGACATGATTAAGAAACATGTTGTGCAAATGCTAGGGGTGGTGGTGCAACGTTACTAACTTGCTAAGACTTATTCTTTAAAGTCTCTACAAATTTATACCAATTCGGAAATCCTTGCACACAAACATTTACATGATATAAACTCTACATGCACACATTGTGCACGCACGAATGATTCCAAATGCAATTAGTAACCGAAATCCTATATTCTATGGGGTAACTTAGTATGCTACGTTACAAGTCATCGTAGCTTTCCTGTGTCATTTAAAGCTTTCTCCCTAGTGCAAATGTAAGGGGTGGCGGTACAGCGTTACCAACTTGCTGAAACTTATTTCTTAAAGACCCTACAAATTTATACCAATCCGGAAATCCCTACTCACAAATATTTACATGTTATAAACACTACAATGCATACACAATGTACACGTATGATTCCAAATCTCGTCATGTCACAAAAAAAAGTACATAAACCTTAGATCGAGCATATTCTCAAACAGAAATCATCTTATGCTCTACGGGATGAAACCATCTCCCAACCTTACCTCTTGGCTGAGGTGGTGAGCTGTCGGAAAACTTTTATCCCAATGTAACCATCCTAAAACACCTTTTGACTGGTAATTTCTACCCCACGACTTAACCAGCCAGTTTGGTTTCAAGCTTCCCATTACTTCGTAGATTAATCTGGAAAAAGATGAAAGCAGAACACAAGTATTAAAGAAAATTAAAAGATATGTTCCATTTCAAAAAGTGTTTGTTTCGATCGACTTATAGAACATTATATTATTTCCATCTTATCGGGAAGATCTCTCCAATCTTCACTTGGGGAGACGTAAAGGCACTGACTGAGCTAGGTTTATTTCAGTCAGTTTCTTCGTAGTATGATCAGTCAATACTTTCTGGTTTCCTCGGACTCTTTACTGGAACTAGGAAACAGGATCGCCTTTGTACTGAACATGCAAAACAAAGGAGGAATTATTGGACACGATTAAAAAACATGTTTTGCAAACGCTAAGGGTGGTGGTACAGCGTAACGAACTTGTTTAGACTTATTCTTTAACGTCTCTTCAAATTTAAAGCAATTCGGAAATCCTTGCACACAAACATTTACATGATATAAACTCTACACGCACACATTGTGCACGCACGAATGATTCCAAATGCAATTAGTAACTGAAATCCTATGTTCGACGGGGTAACTTAGTTACAAGTCATCATAGCTTTCCATTGTCATTTTGAACTTTCCATTGTCATTTTGAGCTTTCTACCTTATAAGTCTCAGCATGTTAGTAACGCTGTACCACCACCCCTAGCGTTTGCACAACATGTTTCTTAATCATATCCAGTAATTCATCCATTGTTTTGCATGTTCAGTACAAAGGCGATCCTGTTTCCTAGTTCCAGAAATGAGTCCGAGGAAACCAGAATGTATTGACTGATCATACTACGAAGAAATTGACTGAAATAAATCTAGCTCATTCAGTGCCTTTACCTCTCCCAGGAGAAGATTGGAGAAATCTTCCCGATAAGATGGTTATAATATAATTTTCTATAAGTTGATCGACACAAAGACTTTTTGAAATGGAACATATCTTTTAATTTTTTTTAATACTTGTGTTTTGCTTTGGAATCTAGAAGACTTGAAACAAAACTGGTTGTTAAGTCGGGGGGTAGAAGTTACCAATCAAAAGGTGTTTTAGGAAGGTTACATTGGGATAAAAGTTTTCCGAAAGCTCCCCAACCCTCAGCCAAAAGGTAAGGTTGGTTGATGGTTTCATCCCGTAGAGCATAAGATGATTTTTGTTCGAGATTATGCTCGATCTCAGGTATATGTGCATTTTTATTGTTTGTGAGATGACGAGATTTGGAATCATTCGTGTGCATTGTGCGTGCATTATAGAGTATAAAACTTGTAAATGTTTGTGTGCAGGGATTTCCGGATTGGTATAAATTTGTAGGGACTTTAAAAAACAAGTTTCAGCAAGTTGGTCATGCTGTACCGCCACCCCTAACATTTGCACTATAGAGAAAGCTCAAAATGACAATGGAAAGCTATGATGACTTGTAAATTAGCTTACTAAGTTACCCCGTAGAACATAGGATTTCCGTTACTAATTGCATTTGGAATCATTAGTGCGTGCACAATGAGTGCATGTAGAGTTTATATCATGAAAATGTTTGTGTGCAAGGATTTTCGAATTGGTATAAATTTATAGAGACTTTAAAGAATATGTCTCAGAAAGTTAGTAACGCTGTACCACCACCCATAGCGTTTGCACAACATGATTTTTAATCATATCCAATTATTCATCCATAGTTTTGCATGTTCAGTACAAAGGCGATCCTATTTCCTAGTTCCAGAAGAGAGTCCGAGGAAACCAGAATGTATTGACTGATCATACTACGAAGAAACTGAATGAAATAAACCTAGCTCATTCAGTGACTTTACCTCTCCCCAGGTGAAGATTGGAGAAATCTTCCAGATAAGAAGGTAATAATATAATGTTCAATAAGTCGATCGGAACAAACACTTTTTGAAATGGAACATATCTTTTCATTTTCTTTAATACTTGTGTTCTGCTTTGGAAGCTAGAAGACTTGAAACAAAACTGGTTGTTAAGTCGGGGGGTAGAAGTTACCAATCAAAAGGTGTTTTAGGAAGGTTACATTGGGATAAAAGTTTTCCGAAAGCTCCCCAACCCTTAGCCAAGAGGTAAGGTTGGGAGATGGTTTCATCTCGTAGAGCATAAGATGATTTCTATTCAAGAATATGCTCGATATAAGGTATATTTAACTTTTTTTTTTTAGACATGACGAGATTTGGAATCATTCGTGTGCATTGTTCGTGCAATGTGTTCTTTATAACATGTAAATATTTGTGTAGGGATTTCCGGATTGGTAGAAATTTGTAGTATCTTTAAGAAACAAGTTTCAGCAAGTTGGTAACACTGTACCGCTGATAAACATTATTTTTGTTGATATTTTTAATAATCTTTTTATAGTTAATATACTATAATTGATTAATTTTAAATCTATTTTTATTTATTATTGTGATTAGTAGCTTTGTTAATATTATTCAATTTTAGGTTGTTTTACTTATTAAATTTGTTTTATTATGTGAATTCTGTCAGTCCAATAATTCTTTGATCCTAATTTAATAATAATAATATTAATTTTAGTAGTACATGATCAATAGGAGTTTAATAAATGTAGATTAGTTATATATGGACTCTAATAAGATTATTATTATTATTATTATTATTAGTTAATAAAATGTGTTAGTCATCCCAAATAATTAAGTTATCCCTATTATTATCAAGTTTAATAATCTTTTATAACTTATTTGTAATCAGTTTTATAAATATATATTGTGTTTTAGTATTTTATTATTTGGTTGGTTTTTATTTTGACAGGCATCATATTAAGTTTAATAAATGTTAATTCATTGAGTAAAAGACCTTGTCTTTCCCTTCGTAAATCAACGTCACCGGAAGGCAAGGATCAAGAGGTTTGACCGATTAATTAGCAGAGGCTTCGTGGCTTTCCTTGGATCAAGGCCTTCTGGGACTGCGAAATTTGAAGAGTTACGGGCAAGGCTGTTTGTATAAAGGGAGGCCAATCTTCAATTGTGGATCATCAATCTTACCCCGGAGCAACTCCGGTTGGTACGGCTGGGTTTGGTTTTCCGGTGACTATTTTCATGACGACGAAATTCTGGGTTTGATGAATTTTGGGCGGTGGCGTAGATATTTCTCCTCGGCGTAGCAACAATTTCTGATCGGCTACTCTAAGTTAATCCTCGACGGCAGCCATTCTTGTTTCATCAATTTTCGACAACAAAGTCTGCTTAATTTGGTAGCACTGTTTGGCTTTACGATTTCTAGGAATGCATTTTTGTTTTCTTTCCCTTCATTGTTTTATCTTTTCTTTCAGTACCAACACATTTGTGAGTCATACTACTTAACTTTTCAGAAAGCATTTCATTTCATTTAATTGCTATACTGCTTAATGGATTTATATAATTGGTTTTGAATGATTGCCGTAATTCAATTTGGATTGTATTGAGATGCTAATGACTAGTTTTAAGGAGTTGAGTCGGTAATTTGTTTGCTTAATTAGCTTCCTCAATTTGATTTAATTATGTAGTATTCAAATTCATCTTTAGCATTTGATTTCTCGCCACCCCTAACATTTGCACTAGGGAGAAAGCTTACAATGACACAGGAATGCTATGATGACATGTAACTTTGCTTACTAAGTTACCCCAAAGAACATAGGATTTTGGTTACTAATTGCATTTGGAATCATTCGTGCGTGCACAATGTGTGCATGTAGAGTTTATATCATGTAAATGTTTGTGTGCAAGGATTTTCGAATTGGTATAAATTTGTAGAAACTTTAAAGAATAAGTCTCAGCAAGTTAGTAACGCTGTACCACCACCCCTAGCGTTTGCACAATATGTTTCATAATCATATGCAATAATTCATCCATTGTTTTGCATGTTCAGTACAAAGACGATCCTGTTTCCTAGTTCCAGAAAAGAGTCCGAAGAAACAAGAATGTATTGACTAAACATACTACAAAGAAACTGACTGAAATAAACCTAGCTCATTCAGTGCCTTTACCTCTCCCCAAGTGAAGATTGGGGAAATCTTCAAGATAAGAAGGTAATATTATAATGTTCTATAAGTCGATCGGAACAAACACTTTTTGAAATGGAACATATCTTTTCATTTTCTTCAATACTTGTGTTCTGCTTTCATGTTTTTTCCAGATTAATTTGCCAAGTAATGGGAAGCTTGAAGACTTGAAACCAAACTGGCAAGTTAAGTCGTGGGGTAGAAGCTAAGTTACCAGTCAAAAGGTGTTTTAGGAAGGTTACATTGGGATAAAAGTTTTCTAACAGCTCACCAACCCTCAGCCAAGAGGTAAGGTTGGGAGATGGTTTCATCCCGTAGAGCATAAGATGATTTCTGTTGAGAATATGCTCAATCTAAGGTATATGTGTGTGTGTGTGTGTGTGTTTTTTTTTTTTTTTTTTTTTTTTTTTTTTTGTGACATGACGAGATTTGGAATCATTCGTGTGCATTGTGCGTGCATTGTTGTGTTTATAACATGTAAATATTTGTGTGTAGGGATTTCCGGATTGGTATAAATTGGTAACGCTGTACCGCCACCCCTAACATTTGCACTAGGGAGAAAGCTTAAAATGACACAGGAAAGCTATGATGACTTGTAACTTAGCTTACTAAGTTACCCTGTAGAACATAGGATTTCGGTTACTAATTGCATTTGGAATCATTCGTGCGTGCACAATTTGTGCATGTAGTGTTTATATCATGTAGTTGTTTGTGTGCAAGGATTTCCGAATTGGTATAAATTCGTAGAGACTTTAAAGAATAAGTCTCAGCAAGTTAGTAACGCTGTACCACCACACCTAGCGTTTGCACAACATGTTTTTTAATCATATCCAATAATTCAAACATTGTTTTGCATGTTTAGTACAAAGGCGATGCTGTTTCTTAGTTCCAGAAAAGAGTCCGAGGAAACTAAAATGTATTGACTGATCATACTACGAAGAAACTGACTGAAATAAACCAAGCTCATTCAGTGACTTTACCTCTCCCCAGTTGAAGATTGGAGAAATCTTCCAGATAAGAAGGTAATAATATAATGTTCTATAAGTTGATCGGAACAAACACTTTTTGAAATGGAACATATCTTTTTATTTTATTTAATACTTGTGTTCTGCTTTCATGTTTTTCCAGATTAATCTACCAAGTAATGGGAAGCTTGAAGACTTGAAACCAAACTGGCAGGTTAAGTCGTGGGGTAGAAGCTACCAGTCAAAAGGTGTTTTAGGAAGGTTACGTTGGAATAAAAGTTTTCCGACAGCTCACCAACCCTCAGCCAAGAGGTAAGGTTGGGAGATGGTTTCATCCCGTAGAGCATAGGATGATTTCTATTGAGAATATGCTCGATCTAAGGTATATGTGCTTTTTTTTTTTTTTTTTTTTTTTTTTTTTTTTTTGGTGACATGACGAGGTTTGGAATCATTCGTGTGCATTGTGCGTGCATTGTTGTGTTTATAACATATAAATATTTGTGTGTAGGGATTTTCGGATTGGTATAAATTTGTAGGGTCTTTAAGAAACAAGTTTCAGCAAGTTGGTAACGCTGTACCGCCACCCCTAACATTTGCACTAGGGAGAAAGCTTAAAATGACACAGGAAAGCTATGATGACTTGTAACTTAGCTTACTAAGTTACCTCATAGAATATAGGATTTCGGTTACTAATTTCATTTGGAATCATTCGTGCGTGCACAATATGTGCATGTAGAGTTTATATCATGTAAATGTTTGTGTGCAAGGATTTCCGAATTGGTATAAATTTGTAGAGACTTTAAAGAATAAGTCTCAGCAAGTTAGTAACGCTGTACCACCACACCTAGCGTTTGCACAACATGTTTTTTAATCATATCCAATAATTCATTCATTGTTTTGCATGTGCAGTACAAAGGCGATCCTGTTTCTTAGTTCCAAAAAAGAGTCCGAGGAAACCAGAATGTATTGAATGATCACACTACGAAGAAACTGACTGAAATAAACCTAGCTCATTCAGTGCCTTTACCTCTCCCCATGTGAAGATTGGAGAAATCTTCCAGATAAGAAGGTAATAATATAATGTTCTATAAGTCGATCGGAACAAACACTTTTTGAAATGGAACATATATTTTCATTTTTCTTTAATACTTGTGTTCTGCTTTCATGGTTTTCCAGATTAATCTACCAAGTAATGGGAAGCTTGAAGACTAGAAACCAAACTGGCTGGTTAAGTCGTGGGGTAGAAGTTACCAGTCAAAAGGTGTTTTATGAAGGTTACGTTGGAATAAGATATATGTACTTTTTTTTTGTGACATGACGAGATTTGGAATCATTCGTCTGCATTGTTCGTGCGATGTAGTCTTTATAACATGTAAATATTTGTGTAGGGATTTCCGGATTGGTAGAAATTTTTTGGGTCTTTAAGAAACAAGTTTCAGCAAGTTGGTAACGCTATACCGACACCCCTAACATTTGCACTAGGGAGAAAGCTTAAAATGACAATGGAATGCTATGATGACTTGTAACTTAGCTTACTAATTTACCCCGTAGAACATAGGATTTCGGTTACTAATTGCATTTGGAATCATTCGTGCGTGCACAATGTGTGCATGTAGAGTTTATATCATGAAAATGTTTGTGTGCGAGGATTTTCGAATTGGTATAAATTTATAGAGACATTAAATAATAAGTCTCAGCAAGTTAGTAACACTGTATCACCACACCTAGCGTTTGCACAACATGTTTCTTAATCATATCCAATAATTCATCCATTGTTTTGCATGTTCAGTACAAAGACGATCCTGTTTCCTAGTTACAGAAAATAGTCCGAAGAAACCAGAATGTATTGACTGATCATACTACGAAGAAACTGACAGAAATAAACCTAGCTCGTTCAGTGCCTTTACCTCTCCCCAGTTGAAGATTGGAGAAATCTTCCACATAAGAAGGTAATATTATAATGTTCTATAAGTCGATCGGTACAAACACTTTTTGAAATGGAACATATCTTTTCATTTTCTTTAATACTTGTGTTCTGCTTTCATGTTTTTTCCAGATTAATCTGCCAAGTAATGGGAAGCTGGAAGACTTGAAACCAAACTGGCAGGTTAAGTCGTGGGGGTAGAAGCTAAGTTACCAGTCAAAAGGTGTTTTATGAAGGTTACGTTGGAATAAAAGTTTTCAGACAGCTCACCAACCCTCAGCCAAGAGGTAAGGTTGGGAGATGGTTTCATCCCGTATAGCATAAGATGATTTCTGTTCGAGAATATGCTCGATATAAGGAATATGTAACTTTTTTTTTTTTTTTGTGACATGACGAGATTTGGAATCATTCGTGTGCATTGTGCGTGCATTGTAGTGTTTATAACATGTAAATATTTGTGTGTAGTGATTTCCGGATTGGTATAAATTTGTAGGGTCTTTAAGAAACAAGTTTCAGCAAGTTGGTAACGCTGTACCGCCACCCCTAACATTTGCACTAGGGAGAAAGCTTAAAATGACACAGGAAAGCAATGATGACTTGTAACTTAGCTTACTAAGTTACCCCGTAGAACATAGGATTTCGGTTACTAATTGCATTTGGAATCATTCGTGCGTGCAAAATGTGTGCATGTAGAGTTTATATCATGTAAATGTTTGTGTGCAAGGATTTCCGAATTGGTATAAATTTGTAAAGACTTTAAAGAATAAGTCTCAGCAAGTTAGTAACGCTGTACCACCACCCCTAGCGTTTGCACAACATGTATTTTAATCATATCCAATAATTCATCCATTGTTTTGCATGTTCAGTACAAAGGCGATCCTATTTCTTAGTTCCAGAAAAGAGTCCGAGGATACCAGAATGTATTGACTGATCATAATATGAAGAAACTGACTGAAATAAACCTAGCTCATTCAGTGCCTTTACCTCTCCACAGGTTAATTTTGGAGAAATCTTCCAGATAAGAAGGTAATAATATAAGGTTCTATAAGTCGATCAGAACATACACTTTTTGAAATGGAACGTATATTTTCATTTTCTTTAATACTTGTGTTCTGCTTTCATGTTTTTCCAGATTAATCTGCCAAGTAAGGGGAAGCTTGAAGACTTGAAACCAAACTGGCAGGTTAAGTCGTGAGGTAGTTACCAGTCAAAAGGTGTTTTAGGAAGGTTACGTGGGAATAAAAGTTTTTCGACAGCTCACCAACCCTCAACCAAGAGGTACGGTTGGGAGATGGTTTCATCCCGTAGAGCATAAGACGATTTCTGTTCGAGAATATGCTCGATCTAATGTATAGGTGCTTTTTTTTTTTTGACATCACGAGATTTGGAATCATTCGTGTGCATTGTTCGTGCAATGTAGTCTTTATAACATGTAAATATTTGTGTAGGAATTTCCGGATTGGTAGAAATTTTTAGGGTCTTTAAGAAACAAGTTTGAGCAAGTTGGTAACGCTGTACCGTCACCCCTTACATTTGCACTAGGGAGAAAGCTTAAAATGACACAGGAAAGCTATGATGACTTGTAACTTAGCTTACAAATTTACCCGGTAGAACATAGGATTTCGGTTACTAATTGCATTTGGAATCATTCGTGCGTGCAAAATGTGTGCATGTAGAGTTTATATCATGTAAATGTTTGTGTGCAAGGATTTTCGAATTGGTATAAATTTGTAAAGACTTTAAAGAATAAGTATCAGCAAGTTAGTAACGCTGTACCACCACCCCTAGCGTTTGCACAACATGTTTCTTAATCATATCCAATAATTCATCCATTCTTTTGCATGTTCAGTGCAAAGACGATCATGTTTCCTAGTTCCAGAAAAGAGTCCGAGGAAACCATAATGTATTGACTGATCATACAACGAAGAAACTGACTGATATAAACCTAGCTCATTCAGTGCCGTTACCTCTCCCCATGTGAAGATTGGAGAAATCTTCATGATAAGTAAGTAATAATATAATGTTCTATAAGTCGATCGGAACAAACACTTTTGAAATGGAACATATCTTTTCATTTTCTTTAATACTTGTGTTTCTACTTTCATGTTTTTCCAGATTAATCTACCAAGTAATGGGAAGCTTGAAGACTTGAAACCAAACTGGCAGGTTAAGTCGTGGAGTAGAAGTTACCAGTCAAAAGGTGTTTTAGGAAGGTTACATTGGGATAAAAGTTTTCCGAAAATGCTCACCAACCCTCTACCCAGAGGTAAGGTTGGGAGATGTTTCATCCCGTAGAGCATAAGATGATTTCTGTTCGAGAATATGCTCGATCTAAGGTATATGTACTTTTTTTTTTTCGTGTCATGACGAGATTTGGAATCATTCGTGTGCATGGTGCGTGCATAGTAGTGTTTATAACATGTAAATATTTGTGTGTTGGGATTTCCCGATTGGTATAAATTTGTAGGGTCTTTAGGAAACAAGTTTCAGCAAGTTGGTAACGCTGTACCACCACCCCTAACATTTGCACTAGGGAGAAAGCTTAAAATTACACAGGAAAGCTATGATGACTTGTGACTTAGCTTACTAAGTTACCCCGTAGAACAAAAGATTTCGGTTACTAATTGCAGATACTTGTGCTCTGCTTTCATGTTTTTCCGAGGAAACCAGATAAGAAGGTAATAATATAATGTTCTAAAAGTCGATCGGAACAAACAATTTTTGAAATGGAACATACGTTTTCATATTCTTTAATACTTGTGCTCTGCTTTCATGTTTTTCCAGATTAATCTGCCAAGTAATAGGAAGCTTGAAGACTTGAAATCAAACTGGTAGGTTAAGTCGTGGGGGTAGAAGTTACCAGTCAAAAGGTGTTTTAGGAAGGTTACATTGGAATAAAAGTTTTCCGACAGCTCACCAACCCTCAGCCAAGAGGTAAGGTTGGGAGATGGTTTCATCCCGTAGAGCATAAGATGATTTCTGTTCGAGAATATGCTCGATCTAAGGTATATGTACTTTTTTTTTTTTTTTTTTTTTTTGTGACATGACGAGATTTGGAATCATTCGTGTGCATTGTTCGTGCATTGTAGTGTTTATAACATGTAAGTATTTGTGTAGGGATTTCCGGATTGGTATAAATTTGTAGGGACATTAAGAAACTAGTTTCAGCAAGTTGGTAACGCGGTACCGCCTCCTCTAACATTTGCACTAGGGAGAAAGCTTAAAATGACACAGGAAAGCTATAATGACTTGTAACTTAGCTTACTAAGTTACCCTGTAGAACATAGGATTTCGGTTACTAATTGCATTTGGAATCATTCGTGCGTGCACAATGTGTGCATGTAGTGTTTATATCATGTAAATGTTTGTGTGCAAGGATTTCCGAATTGGTATAAATTTGTAGAGACTTTAAAGAATAAGTCTCAGCAAGTTAGTAACGCTGTACCACCACACCTAGCGTTTGCACAACATGTTTTTTAATCATATCCAATAATTCATACATTGTTTTGCATGTTCAGTACAAAGGCGATCCTGTTTCTTAGTTCCAAAAAAGAGTCCGAGGAAACCAGAATGTATTGAATGATCACACTACGAAGAAACTGACTGAAATAAACCTAGCTCATTCAGTGCCTTTACCTCTCCACAGGTGAAGATTGGAGAAACCTTCCAGATAAGAAGGTAATAATATAATGTTCTATAAGTCGATCGGAACCAACACTTTTTGAAATGGAACATATATTTTCATTTTTCTTTAATACTTGTGTTCTGCTTTCATGTTTTTCCAGATTAATCTACCAAGTAATGGGAAGCTTGAAGACTTGAAACCAAACTGGCTGGTTAAGTCGTGGGGTAGAAGTTACCAGTCAAAAGGTGTTTTATGAAGGTTACGTTGGAATAAAAGTTTTCCAACAGCTCACCAATCATTAGCCAAGAGGTAAGGTTGGGAGATGGTTTCATCCCGTAGAGCATAAGATGATTTCTGTTCGAGAATATGCTCGATCTAAGATATATGTACTTTTTTTTTTGTGACATGACGAGATTTGGAATCATTCGTCTGCATTGTTCGTGCGATGTAGTCTTTATAACATGTAAATATTTGTGTAGGGATTTCCGGATTGGTAGAAATTTTTTGGGTCTTTAAGAAACAAGTTTCAGCAAGTTGGTAACGCTATACCGACACCCCTAACATTTGCACTAGGGAGAAAGCTTAAAATGACAATGGAATGCTATGATGACTTGTAACTTAGCTTACTAATTTACCCCGTAGAACATAGGATTTCGGTTACTAATTGCATTTGGAATCATTCGTGCGTGCACAATGTGTGCATGTAGAGTTTATATCATGAAAATGTTTGTGTGCGAGGATTTTCGAATTGGTATAAATTTATAGAGACATTAAATAATAAGTCTCAGCAAGTTAGTAACACTGTATCACCACACCTAGCGTTTGCACAACATGTTTCTTAATCATATCCAATAATTCATCCATTGTTTTGCATGTTCAGTACAAAGACGATCCTGTTTCCTAGTTACAGAAAATAGTCCGAAGAAACCAGAATGTATTGACTGATCATACTACGAAGAAACTGACAGAAATAAACCTAGCTCGTTCAGTGCCTTTACCTCTCCCCAGTTGAAGATTGGAGAAATCTTCCACATAAGAAGGTAATATTATAATGTTCTATAAGTCGATCGGTACAAACACTTTTTGAAATGGAACATATCTTTTCATTTTCTTTAATACTTGTGTTCTGCTTTCATGTTTTTTCCAGATTAATCTGCCAAGTAATGGGAAGCTGGAAGACTTGAAACCAAACTGGCAGGTTAAGTCGTGGGGGTAGAAGCTAAGTTACCAGTCAAAAGGTGTTTTATGAAGGTTACGTTGGAATAAAAGTTTTCAGACAGCTCACCAACCCTCAGCCAAGAGGTAAGGTTGGGAGATGGTTTCATCCCGTATAGCATAAGATGATTTCTGTTCGAGAATATGCTCGATATAAGGAATATGTAACTTTTTTTTTTTTTTTTTGTGACATGACGAGATTTGGAATCATTCGTGTGCATTGTGCGTGCATTGTAGTGTTTATAACATGTAAATATTTGTGTGTAGTGATTTCCGGATTGGTATAAATTTGTAGGGTCTTTAAGAAACAAGTTTCAGCAAGTTGGTAACGCTGTACCGCCACCCCTAACATTTGCACTAGGGAGAAAGCTTAAAATGACACAGGAAAGCAATGATGACTTGTAACTTAGCTTACTAAGTTACCCCGTAGAACATAGGATTTCGGTTACTAATTGCATTTGGAATCATTCGTGCGTGCAAAATGTGTGCATGTAGAGTTTATATCATGTAAATGTTTGTGTGCAAGGATTTCCGAATTGGTATAAATTTGTAGAGACTTTAAAGAATAAGTCTCATCAAGTTTGTAACGCTGTACCACCACCCCTAGCGTTTGCACAACATGTTTCTTAATCATATCCAATAATTCATCCATTGTTTTGCATGTTCAGTACAAAGGCGATCCTGTTTCTTAGTTCCAGAAAAGAGTCCGAGGATACCAGAATGTATTGACTGATCATAATACGAAGAAACTAACTGAAATAAACATAGCTCATTCAGTGCCTTTACCTCTCCCCAGGTGAATTTTGGAGAAATCTTCCAGATAAGAAGGTAATAATATAAGGTTCTATAAGTCGATCGGAACAAACACTTTTTGAAATGGAACGTATATTTTCATTTTCTTTAATACTTTTGTTCTGCATTCATGTTTTTCCAGATTAATCTGCCAAGTAAGGGGAAGCTTGAAGACTTGAAACCAAACTGGCAGGTTAAGTCGTGAGGTAGTTACCAGTCAAAAGGTGTTTTAGGAAGGTTACGTGGGAATAAAAGTTTTCCGACAGCTCACCAACCCTCAACCAAGAGGTACGGTTGGGAGATGGTTTCATCCCGTAGAGCATAAGACAATTTCTGTTCGAGAATATGCTCGATCTAATGTATATGTGCTTTTTTTTTTTTGACATCACGAGATTTGGAATCATTCGTGTGCATTGTTCGTGCAATGTAGTCTTTATAACATGTAAATATTTGTGTAGGGATTTCCGGATTGGTAGAAATTTTTAGGGACTTTAAGAAACAAGTTTGAGCAAGTTGGTAACGCTGTACCGCCACCCCTAACATTTGCACTAGGGAGAAAGCTTAAAATGACACAGGAAAGCTATGATGACTTGTAACTTAGCTTACTAATTTACCCGGTAGAACATAGGATTTCGGTTACTAATTGCATTTGGAATCATTCGTGCGTGCAAAATGTGTGCATGTAGAGTTTATATCATGTAAATGTTTGTGTGCAAGGATTTTCGAATTGGTATAAATTTGTAAAGACTTTAAAGAATAAGTCTCAGCAAGTTAGTAACGCTGTACCACCACCCTTAGCGTTTGCACAACATGTTTCTTAATCATATCCAATAATTCATCCATTCTTTTGCATGTTCAGTGCAAAGACGATCATGTTTCCTAGTTCCAGAAAAGAGTCCGAGGAAACCAGAATGTATTGACTGATCATACAATGAAGAAACTGACTGATATAAACCTAGCTCATTCAGTGCCGTTACCTCTCCCCAAGTGAAGATTGGAGAAATCTTCATGATAAGTAGGTAATAATATAATGTTCTATAAGTCGATCGGAACAAACACTTTTTGAAATGGAACATATCTTTTCATTTTCTTTAATACTTGTGTTTCTACTTTCATGTTTTTCCAGATTAATCTACCAAGTAATGGGAAGCTTGAAGACTTGAAACCAAACTGGCAGGTTAAGTCGTGGAGTAGAAGTTACCAGTCAAAAGGTGTTTTAGGAAGGTTACATTGGGATAAAAGTTTTTCGAAAATACTCACCAACCCTCTACCCAGAGGTAAGGTTGGGAGATGTTTCATCCCGTAGAGCATAAGATGATTTCTGTTCGAGAATATGCTCGATCTAAGGTATATGTACTTTTTTTTTTTCGTGTCATGACGAGATTTGGAATCATTCGTGTGCATGGTGCGTGCATAGTAGTGTTTATAACATGTAAATATTTGTGTGTTGGGATTTCCCGATTGGTATAAATTTGTAGGGTCTTTAGGAAACAAGTTTCAGCAAGTTGGTAACGCTGTACCACCATCCCTAACATTTGCACTAGGGAGAAAGCTTAAAATTACACAGGAAAGCTATGATGACTTGTAACTTAGCTTACTAAGTTACCCCGTAGAACAAAAGATTTCGGTTACTAAATGCAGATACTTGTGCTCTGCTTTCATGTTTTTCCGAGGAAACCAGATAAGAAGGTAATAATATATTGCTCTATAAGTCGATCGGAACAAACACTTTTTGAAATGGAACATATCATTTCATTTCTTTAATACTTGTGTTCTGCTTTCATGTTTTTCTAGATTAATCTGCCAAGTAATGGGAAGCTTGAAGACTTGAAACCAAACTGGCAGGTTATGTCGCGGGGTAGAAGTTACCAGTCAAAAGGTGTTTTAGGAAGGTTACATTGGGATAAAAGTTTTCCGATAGATCACCAACCCTCTGCCAAGAGGTAAGGTTGGGAGATGGTTTCATCCCATAGAGCATAAGATGATTTCTGTTCGAGAATATGCTCGATCAAAGGTATACGTACTTTTTTTTTTTTTTGACATGACGAGATTTGGAATCATTCATGTGCATTGTGCGTGCACTGTAGTGTTTATAACATGTAAATATTTGTGTGTAGGGATTTCCGGATTGGTATAAATTTGTAGGGTGTTTAAGAAACAAGTTTCAGCAAGTTGGTAACGCTGTACCGCCACCCCTAACATTTGCACTAGCGAGAAAGCTTAAAATGACACAGGAAAGCTATGATGACTTGTAACTTAGCTTACTAAGTTACCCTGTAGAACATAGGATTTCGGTTACTAATTGCATTTGGAATCATTCGTGCGTGCACAATTTGTGCATGTAGTGTTTATATCATGTAATTGTTTGTGTGCAAGGATTTCTGAATTGGTATAAATTTGTAGAGACTTTAAAGAATAAGTCTCAGCAAGTTAGTAACGCTGTACCACCACCCCTAACGTTTGCACAACATGTTTCTTAATCATATCCAATAATTTATCCATTGTTTTGCATGTTTAGTACAAAGACGATCCTGTTTCTTATTTCCAGAAAAGAGTCTGAGGAAACCAGAATGTATTGACTAATCATTCTACGAAGAAACTAACTGAAATAAACCTAGCTCATTCAGTGCCTTTACCTCTCCCTAGGTGAAGATTGGAGAAATCTTCCAGATAAGAAGGTAATAATATAATCTTCTCTTTGTTGATCGGAAAAAACACTTTTTGAAATGGAACGTTTCTTTTAATTTTCTTTTATATTTGTGTTCTGTTTTCATGTTTTTCCAGATTATTCTCCCAAGTAATGGGAAGCTTGAAGACTTGAAACCAAACTGGCAGGTTAAGTTGTGGGGGAGAAGTTACCAGTCAAAAGGTGTTTTAGGAAGGTTACATTGGGATAAAAGTTTTCTTAGAACTCACAAACCCTCAGCCAAGAGGTAAGGTTGGGAGATGGTTTCATCCCGTAGAGCATAAGATGATTTCTGTTCGAGAATATGCTCGATATAAGGTATATGTACTTTTTTTTTGTGACATGACGAGACTTGGAATCATTCGTGTGCATTGCGCGTTCATTGTAGAGTTTATAACATGTAAATATTTGTGTGTAGGGATTTCCCGATTGGTATAAATTTGTAGGGTCTTTAAGAAACAAGTTTCAGCAAGTTGGTAACGCTGTACCGCCACCCCTAACATTTGCACTAGGGAGAAAGCTTAAAATGACACAGGAAAGCTATGATGACTTGTAACTTAGCTTACTAAGTTACCCCGTAGAACATAGGATTTCGGTTACTAATTGCATTTGGAATCATTCGTGCGTGCAAAATGTGTGCATGTAGAGTTTATATCATGTAAATGTTTGTGTGCAAGGATTTCCGAATTGGTATAAATTTGTAGAGACTTTAATGAATAAGTCTCATCAAGTTAGTAACGCTGTACCACCACCCCTAGCGTTTGCACAACTTGTTTCTTAATCATATCCAATAATTCATCCATTGTTTTGCATGTTCAGTACAAAGGCGATCCTGTTTCTTAGTTCCAGAAAAGTGTCCGAGGATACCAGAATGTATTGACTGATCATAATACGAAGAAACTAACTGAAATAAACATAGCTCATTCAGTGCCTTTACCTCTCCCCAGGTGAATTTTGGAGAAATCTTCCAGATAAGAAGGTAATAATATAAGGTTCTATAAGTCGATCGGAACAAACACTTTTTGAAATGGAACGTATATTTTCATTTTCTTTAATACTTGTGTTCTGCATTCATGTTTTTCCAGATTAATCTGCCAAGTAAGGGGAAGCTTGAAGACTTGAAACCAAACTGGCAGGTTAAGTCGTGAGGTAGTTACCAGTCAAAAGGTGTTTTAGGAAGGTTACGTGGGAATAAAAGTTTTCCGACAGCTCACCAACCCTCAACCAAGAGGTACGGTTGGGAGATGGTTTCATCCCGTAGAGCATAAGACGATTTCTGTTCGAGAATATGCTCGATCTAATGTATATGTGCTTTTTTTTTTTGACATCACGAGATTTGGAATCATTCGTGTGCATTGTTCGTGCAATGTAGTCTTTATAACATGTAAATATTTGTGTAGGGATTTCCGGATTGGAAGAAATTTTTAGGGTCTTTAAGAAAAAAGTTTGAGCAAGTTGGTAACGCTGTTGGTATAAATTTGTAAAGACTTTAAATAATAAGTCTCAGCAAGTTAGTAACGCTGTACCACCATCCCTAGCGTTTGCACAACATGTTTTTTAATCATATCCAATAATTCATCCATTGTTTTGCATGTTCAGTACAAAGGCGATCCTGTTTCATAGTTCCAGAAAAGAGTCCGAGGATACCAGAATGTATTGACTGATCATAATACGAAGAAATTGACTGAAATAAACCTAGCTCATTCAGTGCCTTTACCTCTCCCCAGGTGAATTTTGGAGAAATCTTCCAGATAAGAAGGTAATAATATAAGGTTCTATAAGTCGATCGGAACAAACACTTTTTGAAATGGAACGTATATTTTCATTTTCTTTAATACTTGTGTTCTGCATTCATGTTTTTCCAGATTAATCTGCCAAGTAAGGGGAAGCTTGAAGACTTGAAACCAAACTGGCAGGTTAAGTCGTGAGGTAGTTACCAGTCAAAAGGTGTTTTAGGAAGGTTACGTGGGAATAAAAGTTTTCCGACAGCTCACCAACCCTCAACCAAGAGGTACGGTTGGGAGATGGTTTCATCCCGTAGAGCATAAGACGATTTCTGTTCGAGAATATGCTCGATCTAATGTATATGTGTTTTTTTTTTTTTTGACATCACGAGATTTGGAATCATTCGTGTGCATTGTTCGTGCAATGTAGTCTTTATAACATGTAAATATTTGTGTAGGGATTTCCGGATTGGTAGAAATTTTTAGGGTCTTTAAGAAACAAGTTTGAGCAAGTTGGTAACGCTGTACCGCCACCCCTAACATTTGCACTAGGGAGAAAGCTTAAAATGACACAGGAAAGCTATGATGACTTGTAACTTAGCTTACTAATTTACCCGGTAGAACATAGGATTTCGGTTACTAATTGCATTTGGAATCATTCGTGCGTGCAAAATGTGTGCATGTAGAGTTTATATCATGTAAATGTTTGTGTGCAAGGATTTTCGAATTGGTATAAATTTGTAAAGACTTTAAAGAATAAGTCTCAGCAAGTTAGTAACGCTGTACCACCACCCCTTGCGTTTGCACAACATGTTTCTTAATCATATCCAATAATTTATCCATTGTTTTGCATGTTTAGTGCAAAGACGATCCTGTTTCTTATTTCCAGAAAAGAGTCCGAGGAAACCAGAATGTTTTGACTGATCATACAACAAAGAAACTGACTGATATAAACCTAGCTCCTTCAGTGCCGTTACCTCTCCCCAAGTGAAGATTGGAGAAATCTTCATGATAAGTAGGTAATAATATAATGTTCTATAAGTCGATCGGAACAAACACTTTTTGAAATGGAACATATCTTTTCATTTTCTTTAATACTTGTGTTTCTGCTTTCATGTTTTTCTAGATTAATCTACCAAGTAATGGGAAGCTTGAAGACTTGAAACCAAACTGGCAGGTTAAGTCGTGGAGTAGAAGTTACCAGTCAAAAGGTGTTTTAGGAAGGTTACATTGGGATAAAAGTTTTCCGAAAATGCTCACCAACCCTCTACCCAGAGGTAAGGTTGGGAGATGTTTCATCCCGTAGAGCATAAGATGATTTCTGTTCGAGAATATGCTCGATCTAAGGTATATGTACTTTTTTTTTTTTCGTGTCATGACGAGATTTGGAATCATTCGTGTGCATGGTGCGTGCATTGTAGTGTTTATAACATGTAAATATTTGTGTGTAGGGATTTCCCGATTGGTATAAATTTGTAGGGTCTTTAAGAAACAAGTTTCAGCAAGTTGGTAACGCTGTACCGCCACCCCTAACATTTGAACTAGGGAGAAAGCTTAAAATGACACAGGAAAGCTATGATGACTAGTAACTTAGCTTACTAAGTTACCCTATAGAACATAGGATTTCGGTTACTAATTGCATTTGGAATCATTCGTGCGTGCACAATGTGTGCATGTAGTGTTTATATCATGTAGTTGTTTGTGTGCAAGGATTTCTGAATTGGTATAAATTTGTAGAGACTTTAAAGCTGTACCACCACCCTTAGCATTTGCACAACATGTTTCTTAATCATATCCAATAATTTATCCATTGTTTTGCATGTTTAGTGCAAAGACGATCCTGTTTCCTAATTCCAGAAAAGAGTCCGAAGAAACCAGAATGTATTGACTAATCATTCTACGAAGAAACTAACTGAAATAAACCTAGCTCATTCAGTGCCTTTACCACTCCCTAGGTGAAGATTGGAGAAATCTTCCAGATAAGAAGGTAATAATATAATGTTCTATAAGTCGATCGGAACAAACACTTTTTGAAATGGAACATATCTTTTCATTTTCTTTAATACTTGTGTTTTGCTTTCATGTTTTTCCAGATTAATCTGCCAAGTAATGGGAAGCTTGAAGACTTGAAACCAAACTGGCAGGTTAAGTCGCGGGGTAGAAGTTACCAGTCAAAAAGTGTTTTAGGAAGGTTACATTGGGATAAAAGTTTTCCGACAGATCACCAACCCTCTGCCAAGAGGTAAGGTTGGGAGATGATTTCATCCCGTAGAGCATAAGATGATTTCTGTTCGAGAATATGCTCGATCTAAGGTATACATACTTTTTTTTTTGTGACATGACGAGATTTGGAATCATTCATGTGCATTGTGCGTGCATTGTAGTGTTTATAACATGTAAATATTTGTGTGTAGGGATTTCCGGATTGGTATACATTTGTAGGGTCTTTAAGAAACAAGTTTCAGCAAGTTGGTAACGCTGTACCGCCACTCCTAACATTTGCACTAGGGAGAAAGCTTAAAATGACACAGGAAAGCTATGATGACTTGAAACTTAGCTTACTAAGTTACCCCGTAGAACATAGGATTTCGGTTACTAATTGCATTTGGAATCATTCGTGCGTGCACAATGTGTGCATGTAGAGTTTATATCATGTAAATGTTTTTGTGTAAGGATTTCCGAATTGGTATAAATTTGTAGAGACTTTAAAGAATAAGTCTCATCAAGTTAGTAACGCTGTACCACCACCCCTAGCGTTTGCACAACATGTTTCTTAATCATATCCAATAATTCATCCATTCTTTTGCATGTTCAGTGCAAAGACGATCATGTTTCCTAGTTCCAGAAAAGAGTCTGAGGAATCCAGAATGTATTGACTGATCATACAACAAAGAAACTGACTGATATAAACCTAGCTCATTCAGTGCCGTTACCTCTCCCCAAGTGAAGATTGGAGAAATCTTCATGATAAGTAGGTAATAATATAATGTTCTATATGTCGATCGGAACAAACACTTTTTGAAATGGAACATATCTTTTCATTTTCTTTAATACTTGTGTTTCTGCTTTCATGTTTTTCCAGATTAATCTACCAAGTAATGGGAAGCTTGAAGACTTGAAACCAAACTGGCAGGTTAAGTCGTGGAGTAGAAGTTACCAGTTAAAAGGTGTTTTAGGAAGGTTACATTGGGATTAATGTTTTCCGAAAATGGTCACCAACCCTCTACCCAGAGGTAAGGTTGGGAGATGTTTCATCCCGTAGAGCATAAGATGATTTCTGTTCGAGAATATGCTCGATCTAAGGTATATGTACTTTTTTTTTTTTTGGTGTCATGACGAGATTTGGAATCATTCGTGTGCATTGTGTGTGCATTGTAGAGTATATAACATGTAAATGTTTGTGTGCAGGGATTTCTGGATTGATACAAATTTGTCGGGACTTTAAGAAACCAGTTTTAGCAAGTTAGTAACGCTGTACAGCTACCCCTAACATTTGCACTATGTAGAAAGCTCAAAATGACAATGGAAAGCTATGATGACTTGTAAATTAGCTTACTAAGTTACCCCGTAGAACATAGGATTTCGGTTACTAATTGCATTTGGAATCATTCGTTCGTGCACAATGAGTGCATGTAGAGTTCATATCATGTAAATGTCTGTGTGCAAGGATTTCCGAAATGGTATAAATTTGTAGAGACTTTAAAGAATAAGTCTCTGCAACTTAGTAACGTTGTACCACCACCCCTAGCGTTTGCACAACATGTTTTTTAATCATATCCTATAATTCATCCATTGTTTTGCATGTTCAGTACATAGACGATCCTGTTTCCGAGTTCCTGAAAAGTGTCCGAGGAAACCAGAATGTATTGACTGATCATACTATGAAGAAACTGACTGAAATAAACCTACCTCATTCAGTGTCTTTACCTCTCCCCAGCTGAAGATTGGAGAAATCTTCCAGATAAGAAGGTAATAATATAATCTTCTATAAGTCGATCGAAACAAACACTTTTTGTAATGGGAAGCTTGAAGACTTGAAACCAAACTGGCAGGTTAAGTCGTGGGGTAGAAGTTACCAGTCAAAAGGAGTTTAAGGAAGGTTACATTGGAATAAAAGTTTTCCGACAGCTCACCAACCCTCAGCCAAGAGGTAAGGTTGGGAGAAGGTTTCATCCCGTAGAGCATAAGATGATTTCTGTTCGAGAATATGCTCGATCTAAGGTATATGTACTTTTTTTTTTTTGTGACATGACGAGATTTGGAATCATTCGTGTGCGTTGTTCGTGCATTGTAGTGTTTATAACATGTAAATATTTGTTTAGGGATTTCCGGATTGGTGTAAATATGTAGGGACTTTAGGAAACAAATTTCAGCAAGTTGGTAACGCTGTACCGCCACCCCTAACATTTGCACAAGGGAGAAAGCTTAAAATGACACAGGAAAGATATGATGACTTGTAACTTAGCTTACTAAGTTACCCCGTAGAACATAGGATTTCGGTTACTAATTGCATTTGGAATCATTCGTACGTGCACAATGTGTGCATGTAGAGTTTATATCTTGTAAATGTTTTTGTGCAAGGATTTCCGAATTGGTATAAATTTGTAGAGACTTTAAAGAATAAGTCTCATCAAGTTAGTAACGTTGTACCACCACCCCTAGCGTTTGCACAACATGTTTCTTAATCATATCCAATAATTCCTCCTTTGTTTTGCATGTTCAGTACAAAGGCGATCCTGTTTTCAAGTTCCAGAAAAGAATACGAGGAAACCAAAATGTATTGACTGATCATACTACGAAGAAACTGACTGAAATAAACCTAGCTCATTCATTGCCTTTACCTCTCCCCAAGTGAATATTGGAGAAATCTTCTAGATAAGAAGGTAATAATATAATGTTCTATTTGTCGATCGGAAAAAACACTTTTTGAAATAGAGCGTTTCTTTTAATTTCTTTAATACTTGTGTTCTGCTTTCATGTTTTTCCAGATTATTCTGCCAAGTAATGGGCTGCTTGAAGACTTGAAACCAAACTGGCAGGTTAAGTCGTGGTGTAGAAGTTACCAGTCAAAAGGTGTTTTAGGATGGTTACATTGGAATAAAAGTATTCCGACAGCTCACCAACCCTCAGCCAAGAGGTAAGGTCGGGAGATGGTTTCATTCCGTAGAGCATAAGACGATTTTTTTTCGAGAATATGCTCGATCTAAGGTATATGCACTCTTCTTTTTTTTTTTGTGACATGACAAGATTTGGAATCATTCGTGTGCATTGTTCGGGCATTGTAGTGTTTATAACATGTAAATATTTGTGTAGGGATTTTCGGATTGATGTAAATTTGTAGGGACTTTAAGAAACTAGTTTCAGCAAGTTGGTAACGCTATACCGCCTCCCCAAACATTTGCACTAGGGAGAAAGCTTAAAATGACACAGGAAAGCTATGATGACTTGTAACTTAGCTTACTAAGTTACCCTGTAGAACATAGGATTTCGGTTACTAATTGCATTTGGAATCATTCGTGCGTGCACAATGTTGCTTGTAGTGTTTATATCATGTAAATGTTTGTGTGCAAGGATTTCTGAATTGGTATAAATTTGTAGAGACTTTAAAGAATAAGTCTCTGCAACTTAGTAACGTTGTACCACCACCCCTAGCGTTTGCACAACATGTTTTTTAATCATATCCAATAATTCATCCATTGTTTTGCATGTTCAGTACATAGACGATCCTGTTTCCGAGTTCCAGAATGTATTAACTGATCGTACTACGAAGAAACCGACTGAAATAAACCTACCTCATTCAGTGCCTTTACCTCTCCCAAGGTGAAGATTGGAGAAATCTTCCAGATAAGAAGGTAATAATATAATGTTCTATAAGTCGATCGGAACACACACTTTTTGAAATGGAACATATCTTTTCATTTTCTTTAATACTTGTGTTCTGCTTTCATGTTTTTCCAGATTAATCTGCCAAGTAATGGGAAGCTTGAAGACTTGAAACCAAACTGGCAGGTTAAGTCGTGCGGTAGAAGTTACCAGTCAAAAGGTGTTTTAGGAAGGTTACATTGGGATAAACGTATTCCGACAGCTCACCAACCCCCAGCCAAGAGGTAAGGTTGGGAGATGGTTTCATCCCGTTGAGCATAAGATGATTTCTATTCGAGAATATGCTCGATCTAAGGTATACGTACTTTTTTTTTGTGACATGACGAGATTTGGAATCATTCATGTGCATTTTGCGTGCATTGTAGTGTTTATAACATGTAAATATTTGTGTGTAGGGATTTCCGGATTGGTATAAATTTGTAGGGTCTTTAAGAAACAAGTTTCAGCAAGTTGGTAACGCTGTACCGCCACCCCTAACATTTGCACTAGGGAGAAAGCTTAAAATGACACAGGAAAGCTATGATGACTTGTAACTTAGCTTATTAAGTTACCCCGTAGAATATAGGATTTCGGTTACTAATTGCATTTGGAATCATTCGTGCGTGCACAATGAGTGCATGTAGAGTTTATATCATGTAAATGTTTGTGTGCAAGGATTTCAGAATTGGTATAAATTTGTAGAGACTTTAAAGAATAAGTCTCATAAAGTTAATTACGCTGTACCACCACCCCTAGCCTTTGCACAACATGTTTCTTAATCATATCCAATAATTCCCCCTTTATTTTGCATTTTCAGTACAATGGCAATCCCATTTCCTAGTTCCAGAAAAGAGTCCGAATAAACCAAATGTATTGATTTATCATAATACGAAGAAACTGACTGAAATAAACCTAGCTCATTCAGTGCCTTTACCTCACCCCAAGTGAAGATTGGAGAAATCTTCCAGATAAAAAGGTAATAATATAATGTTCTATTTGTCGATCGAAAAAAACACTTTTTGAAATGGAGCGTTTCTTTTAATTTTCTTGGAATAAGGGTCAAATTGACCACTGAACGTAACGCTAAAGTGCAATCAAGCCACTGGACCTAAAAAAAGTGCAATTACTCCCCTCAACGCCTCAAATAACTCCAATTTTACCTAATAGCCGGTTGCTAGCCCTTCCTTCCGGTTGATTGTTGAGCTGGATGATTACATGGCTTTATTTATTATTTTGCTTTAATTTCTTTTGTTTTCCTTCCTTCCAGCGTGTAAGAAACAAACTACTCATATTTTCTTCTTCATTTTCTCTTCTTTCTACAACCCTAACCGCGTCCCTTACCGGCCGACTCCGACGGCCAACCACCGACACGCCTGGCGACTGTGCAACTGCGGACGGTGCTTCTGCATGGGCTGCTTCTGGGCTGTCCTGATCGATGATATACATGTTCTCATGGATTTCCATGGCAACAGGTAATACAAAAGCTTTAATGATCTCAAAAAAATGCCTTTATCATGTATCTAAAATCTGTGCTAACTTCATAGCATTAACCTTAACATTAATCCACATCATTATTCAATAATCTAATTAACCTTTAATTACCTTACTAACCTAGTAATTAGTCCTAATCCACCTTTAATACATCTTCTTCTTCATTTGCCTTGCCGAACCCGAACCAGTGACACCCTTCAACACCACCATCAATCCAACATCTTCCTTCCAGCTCAACAACACCACCGCCCACTGCCCAGGAGGAGAAATCCATCCAGCCACCAGATTCCGCCGGGAGAAGGGAAGACTGGAGAAGGGACCAATGCCCGTCGCTGCTCACCGCCGGAAACAGGGGAATGAGAGAGAAGGCTTCGCCAGAACTGCCCTGCCATCGCCGGCGCTATCTTCTACGTCATCTACCGCCCCTAGTGCCCCGCATTCTCCGTCTCCTCCCTCAAGATCTCCCAATTCAACCCCACCACCGCCGTCACCGACACCGCCCACCTCATCGCCAAGCTCAACCTATCCCTCTCTGCCAAATACCCTAACAAGAAATTGATCTACACCGCCGACGACACCACACACCTCACCGCCTTCGCCTCCCAGGTAACCCTAGCCAATAATCCACTCACCCCTCTCGCTCACCTCCCAAGTTCTCGACGCCGATTCCGTTTCCGAACTCAAATCAGATATGAAGAGAAGACGCGGATTGCCCATCAAGATCGTCATGGACAGCATGGTTATGCTAATGCTTGAGAAATTGAAGAGAAAGAAGAGAAAGGTTGTGGTTGTGGTCGTCCGATCTCAAAGTTTGACTCGCTGATTCCATTTCTTACATGCTGGAAGCAACGAAAATTAAGGAAAATAAAAGAATAGAATTACTAATGCCATGTAATCATCCAGCTAAGCAATCAACCGGAAGGAAAGGCTAGAAACCGGCTATCAGGTAAAATTGGAGGCATTGTAGAGTTTATAACATGTAAATATTTGTGTGTAGGGATTTCTGTATTGGTATAAATTTTTAGGGAGTTTAAGAAACAAGTTTCAGCAAGTTGGTAACGATGTACCGCCACCTCAAACATTTGCACTAGGGAGAAAACTTAAATGACACTGGAAAGCTATGATGACTTGTAACTTAGCTTACTAAGTTACCCCGTAGAACATAGGATTTCGGTTACTAATTGCATTTGGAATCATTTGTGCGTGCACAATGTGTGCATGTAGAGTTTAAATCATGTAAATGTTTGTGTGCAAGGATTTCCGAAATGGTATAAATTTGTAGAGACTTTAAAGAATAAGTCTCATCAAGTTAGTAACGCTGTACCACCACCCCTAGCGTTTGCACAACATGTTTTTTAATCATATCCAATAATTCATCCATTGTTTTGCATGTTCAGTACAAAGGCGATCCTGTTTCTTAGTTTCAGAAAAGAGTCCGAGGAAACCAGAATGTATTGACTGATCATACTACGAAGAAACTGAGTGAAATAAACTGAGCTCATTCAGTGCCTTTACCTCTCCCTAGGTGAAGATTGGAGAAATCTTCCAGATAAGATGTAATAATATAATGTTCTATAAGTCAATCGGAACAAACACTTTTAGAAATGGAACATATCTTTTCATTTTTTAAATACTTGTGTTCTGCTTTCATGTTTTTCCAGATTATTCTGCCAAGTAATGCTAAGCTTAAAGATTTGAAACCAAACTGGCTGCTTAAGTCGTGGGGTAGAAGTTACCAGTCAAAAGGTGTTTTAGGAAGGTTACATTGGGATAAAAGTTTTCTGACAGCTCACCAACCCTCAGCCAAGAGGTAAGGTTGGGAGATGGTTTCACCCCGTAGAGCATAAGATGATTTCTGTTCGATAATATGCTCGATCTAAGGTATATGTAGGTTTTTTTTTTTTGTTTTTTTTGTGACATGACGAGATTTGGAATCATTCGAGTGCATTGTGCGTGCATTGTAGTGTTTATAACAAGTAAATATTTGTGTGTAGGGATTTCCGGATTGGTATAAATTTGTACGGTCATTAAGAAACAAGTTTCAGCAAGTTGGTAACGCTGTACCGCCACCCCTAATATTTGCACTATGGAGAAAGCTTAAAATGACACAGGAAAGCTATGATGACTTGTAACTTAGCTTACTAAGTTACCCCGTAGAACATAGGATTTCGGTTACTAATTGCATTTGGAATCATTCGTGCGTGCACAATGTATGCATGTAGAGTTTATATCATGTAAATGTTTGTGTGCCAGGATTTTCGAATTGGTATAAATTTGTAGAGACTTTAAAGAATAAGTCCTAGAAAGTTAGTAACGCTGTACCACAACCCCTAGCGTTTGCACAACATGTTTCTTAATCATATCCAATAATTCCTCCTTTGTTTTGCATGTTCAGTACAAAGGCAATCCTATTTCCAGGTTCGAGAAAAGAGTCCGAATAAAGCAAATGTATTGAGTGATCATAATACGAAGAAACTGACGGAAATAAACCTAGCTCATTCAGTGCCTTTACCTCTCCTCAAGTGAAGATTGGAGAAATTATTCAGATAAGAAGGTAATAATATAATGTTCTCTTTGTTGATCGGAAAAAACACTTTTTGAAATGGAACGTTTCTTTTAATTTTCTTTTATATTTGTGTTCTGTTTTCATGTTTTTCCAGATTATTCTGCCAAGTAATGGGAAGCTTGAAGACTTGAAACCAAACTGGCAGGTTAAGTTGTGGGGGAGAAGTTACCAGTCAAAAGGTGTTTTAGGAAGGTTACATTGGGATAAAAGTTTTCTTAGAACTCACAAACCCTCAGCCAAGAGGTAAGGTTGGGAGATGGTTTCATCCCGTAGAGCATAAGATGATTTCTGTTCGAGAATATGCTCGATATAAGGTATATGTACTTTTTTTTTTGGTGACATGACGAGACTTGGAATCATTCGTGTGCATTGCGCGTTCATTGTAGAGTTTATAACATGTAAATATTTGTGTGCAGTGATTTCCGGATTGGTATAAATTTGTAGGGTCATTAAGAAACAAGTTTCAGCAAGTTGGTAACGCTGTACCGCCACCCCTAATATTTGCACTAGGGAGAAAGCTTAAAATGACACAGGAAAGCTATGATGACTTGTAACTTAGCTTACTAAGTTACCCCGTAGAACATAGGATTTCGGTTACTAATTGCATTTGGAATCATTCGTGCGTGCACAATGTGTTCTTGTAGAGTTTATATCATGAAAATGTTTGTGTACAAGGATTTTCGAATTGCTATAAATTTGTAGTGACTTTAAAGAATAAGTCTCAGAAAGTTAGTGACGCTGTACCACCACCCCTAGCGTTTGCACAACATCTTTCTTAATCATATCCAATAATTCCTCCTTTGTTTTGCATGTTTAGTACAAAGGCAATCCTATTTCCTAGTTTGAGAAAAGAGTCCGAATAAACCAAATGTATTGAGTGATCATAATACGAAGAAACTGACTGAAATAAACCTAGCTCATTCAGTGCCTTTACCTCTCCTCAAGTGAAGATTGGAGAAATCTTCCAAATAAGAAGGTGATAATATTATGTTCTATTTGTCGATCAGAACAAACACTTTTTGAAATGGAACGTTTCTTTTCATTTTCTTTAATACTTGTGTTTTTATTTCATGTTTTTCCAGATTAATCTGCCAAGTAATGGGAAGCTTGAAGACTTGAAACCAAACTGGCTGGTTAAGTCGTGGGGTAGAAGTTACCAGTCAAAAGTTGTGTAACACCCCTTAAAAACAAGCTATTGAAAAGCTTTAAAAATGCAGATAGCTGAACTAAACAACAAACACAGCGGAAGACTGAAAGATAACTAGATAAACATAATCCGAAACACGGGGTGTTATGCCACGTTCACCAAAAGGATAAATGCTACGGCAACATCTGCAATGTTTACATCTAAACTGGCGCACAGGCCACAAAACAAAGAGGGAGAAGCTATACTAGCAAGCACTAGACCGCGCACTCGTCTAGACATCACCTGAAAGAACACAATAAAACATAGGATGACGCCCGGTCAGCGAATAATGCTGGAAATCCACCAATACATGTGAAATAACATACATAGATAAGATATAAGTTGTAAAGCCATTTTCGAAATGGAATACATAAGTATATAAGTACAAAACCAAGAGCAATAGTCAACACAAGACTCAACACTATCAACAAGGATACGGGAACACATCCCAAAATCACAAAGGATACCATAACACAAAGGATAAAGACAAGACTGATGGCAACACATGCCCTTGTGACTACACACGTCACAAGAAGAGAACTCACAACAACGGCTACACAAGCCCTCGTGACATCACCCATCACGAGTTGATATGCCTTCCTTATGCCCGATTCCAACCTTATGGCTACCCCCAACCTTGTATCTTCTTCCAACCATTACCTCCAGGACCCCTGTACTTCTTAGTCCAACCTTTTCCCTCCTGGGACCGTCGTCCCCCACCAACAAACCACCAACAAAACCACCAATTTCATAGTACACGAGGGTACCATACACACACACGGCAACACATGCCACCCAAGAATCACGTGAACCTTACACAAAGATCACAACTCCATAATCACGTCACGGCCACCACGAGGACCGCTGCAATACCTTGGTGACTAGTGTCCCATACCACTAATCGTGCAATCCAGGTAAAGCCACACACGCATCACACTACAACAGGAATCCATCAACAGATCGCAACGAAGATATGAAACCATACTCAATCAAGGAATGGGTCACAGCCCAACAACAACAACGATGAATAACACAAGTTATCATCAACCATTAAGAAGGTACAAACAACACACATGCTAGCATTTAAACACCGAACTAGCATGCTTATCAAACGGGTAAACCAAAGATAGTTCCGAGGAACACACAAGACTCATCACGGATCAACGAAACACAATGTTGAACACTTAGCACGATTCACGACACGAGAACCTACATGGAATCTTACCATATAGTTCTAGACATACGAAACATCACGAAGACACTCAAATAGTTCCACAAAAGAACATCGGGAAGTCCAAAGACCAAATACCGAGTCAAAAGAATCACGGGGAACAAATCCCCACCATCACCACAATACGTACCCACGGGTAGGCCTCTACCCGCGGTTCCGCCTGCGGGTACAGGCTGCCAACCTGTGTACCCCGCGGGTAGGCCCACGGGTAGGCCTCCACCCGCGGTTCCGCTCGCGGGTACAGGCTGCCAACCTGTGTACCCCGCGGGTAGGCCCACGGGTAGGCCTCCACCCGCGGTTCCGCTCGCGGGTACAGGCTGCCCAACCTGTGTACCCCGCGGGTGGGCAGCGGGTTGGACCCCTACCCGCCGTTCCGCCCGCGGGTACACCCCTGTACCACAACAAAACACTTCGCGGATTTTCATCTCCAAACTCAAGTTCAAGTCCAAAACATGCCAAATCTCACCAAATACAACAAAATGATTCGAATCAAAGGAAATGCCAAGCAATGGCGCAAATGAACCCTAAAAACAAGCTCTAGATATGCATTTTCACAAGACAATGCATAAACACTCACATTTCATAGCAAAATCACATGTAGAATCCAAGAAATCACATATAGGTAAGCAAAATAGATTTTGTAGAGCATGGGTTACCTCTTGTAGACTAAAGACTTCACTTTACACCTCAAAAAGCTCCTCTCAAGGCTCACCTTCCAAACCCACTTCAAGAGCATACCAAAAGTTCATAAAGATCCTATCTTTAAGAAAAGATACCTTAGATAAAACAAAAAACACAAGATGAACTTAGATCTTACCCTACTAGATGCCCAAATATATGAAAGGTTGAATCTTGGAAGCAACTCTTGAAGTTTTGGCAAAGCTTCAACTTGGCTTGGAAGAAAAGCTACTCACCTTTTTAGAGAGAAGGTGGAGCTAGATTTTTAGAAAAGTGTAAGGAGAGAATGAAGGTGGTCTACTAGGTTAGGTTACAATACCAACAACAAGTGAAAGGTCAAGAATACCGTTACTAACATAAGGAAGTGTAAGGAACAAGGGAACTCCTTACAAAGCTCAATGTACAACTTTGACTTTGTGGTTGACTAGTCAATTACTAGTCCCCAACTATTAAATTTTAGGAATTTAAGGAATTAAATTACAAATTGAAATAGGATTAATTACTTAATTAATCCCTTAATTGAATTTGGATTTCGGGGTGTCACATCCTCTCCCCCTTCAAAGAAGCTTCGTCCCCGAAGCTTGGGTACAACTAATTAAAGGCAAACGATGTTAGGAAAAAACATTGTGACAAGAGGTTCAAGAACAAACTCTTTTGGTCAAAACTCAAAAGAATTCACAAGAATTTCAAAGCAAGAAAGTAGACATTTCAAATCAAGGATTGGCAAGAGTTTAACAAACGGATAAATTGAGCATCAAGAACTCTAGCCTCAACACAAACACGACTTCTAGACAACAACTAAGAACTAGACAACCAACACCAACTACTAAGCTAACTAATCAACAAAGCAACAAGCAAAAAAAGCACAAAAGCGAACAACAAACAACCTACAAACAGCAACAACGGCTAAGAAGGAGACAACAACAAAGAAAAGGCAAACGGGATTACCACAACACAAGCTAGAACTCCTCACTCTCCGACTCCTCGGCTTCCTCATATTCTTCTTCATCTTCTCTTTTGCGGCTTGAACTGGCTTCAATCTGGTCTAGCCTCTGGTTCACTACGACAAACTGTGTCTTCATGTAGGCGAAACCCTCCTCGATCATGCGGTTCTGCTGACGAAGCAAGGCGACAACACGCTCCTCATGCGTCATGGAGTCGTGCTCCCTCTTGGTGCGGGCTTCTCTTCTTCGTTGGTTCTCTTCACTTTCCGAGTCACTTTCTTCGGCCTCAACAGCTTCCGGTGCTTCCACCTCATCCTCACGATTGGCTTCATCTTCAACTTCTTCATCGCCTCCCAAACCCTGGACTGCGAGGCTCAACTTCTCGGCATGAATCCCAAGCTCTGTTGCCAACGCTGCCCTTTCTCCTAGTGCTTTCCTTGCCACTTCTTCAAGCGTGATGTAATCACCATCTTCCAACTGAAACAAATTACAACACCGAAGATTGGTGGCATCCAACACCAACTTTCCCACGGCCTTCGGGAGACAACCATCCACGCTTACACCCTTTCTAACCAAAATCCAGCTCAACACCATCCTATACAATAGACTTTTCCGGTTATGATCCCGACAGAAAACCATATGCTACAACATCAAAGCTGGCAAGTTGAACTTAACTATATGCTTGAGGCAGAAGGCAAAGGTGCACTCCAACTTTCCCAACAACTTGCTTTTGTTGTTATTAGGCAACAAACAATCCGATACCAACATAACCAAAATCCGTTGCTCCGCGGACAACCACTTTTTCTCCGCCCTTGAAGCTTGAGTGAAACCACTCGTACGGCCCAACAAAAAGCTCAAATAGTCCCGGTACCCCATGGTATCCGTACTAATCCATGAATGACCACTATACTGAGCAACTCCTGAAGCAGTTAAACTCAAAAGCTGAGCCAGCCTCTTTTCAGAAAGCACAACCTTCATACCTCTCACTTTAGAAGTGATCTCAAGCTTATCAACCTCCTTTGTCACAACCATGTGACGATAAAATTCCTTTACTAAACTCGGGTAAGTCTTGGCCCTTATGGCAAGAAACCCATCCAACAAACCTTGGAATCTAAGCATGTCCAACAAAGAGTCAGGAAAAGATTCCGGATCAAAAGCTTTACCTTCAAGAACGAGGTAATGGGAATCCACCCATTCCGCTTTTCTTGCCAAACTTGACCTTCTAGGCATGATTGAAGATGACCCAAAGCTCAACAAAAAGGACCCAAGACTTTTCTCCTCTTTTTCTTCTTCTTCTCTCTCTTCTCGCTGCTCTCCTTCTCTCTCTTTTCGCGGTTCGACTTCGCGGCGGCACGGCAGGTCGATGACGAGGCTCCGGCGGTGGCGGCTGCTGGTGACGGCGGCGACGGGGTGGCGACGGCAGGTCGTGCGTCGGTGGGTGGTGACGAGTTGGGGGAAGGGGTGGTCTCGGCTGAACACACGGGTAGAGAGAGGGGAGGGAGAAAGGGAAAGAAATTGGGATTTAGGGATTTTGGAGAAAAAAATTGGGGAAAAGATGATTTAATTTGGGGATTTAGGTAAAGGGAGGATTTTATAGTTTAAATGGAATAAAAATTGAATAAGTTCCAAGGAAGGCAATTAGCTTAAGTGGTTTGAAGGTTGGGTTGGCAAAAAATGGGCCCAGGTTTGAAACACAAGGGTTACAATTAAACATTTTGGCTTTCCTTTTAAGTTACTTAAGGAAGGATTTTTTGGTATGGATTTGCTAATTTCAACTTTCAAAGAATACTTGGGGAAAATTTAGAGGATTTATCAAAAGGATAGTTGCAAGAATGACCAGATATAAGGATTGTAGAATTAACCCAAGCACAACTCATTCCAAAGATGGATAGCTAACTCCCCAATGAAACTTATATGCCAAACTAAAGAAGTCACTTAACAAGAAGAGTTTACACCTAACTCCAAAGGAATCATTACCAAAGGAAAACATGCCAAGGATTGCCAAGTAACTCATATAGACAACAACGAAACACAAGATAACACTTCAAGATAACAAAGAACACGATATTCGCGAAAAACAAGGATAGGCTAGGATAGGATTACCTGCCAACTCCTCCTCCACCAAACCCTCAGACTCTACCTGCGAACGCCCCATCACGAAGACCCTCCCTGGTGGCCTAGCTCCAACTGCTCCACGACCCGAACTACCTCCCTGGGCTCCTCCGGCTCCCGGGGGTGGTGGCAACGCTCTCTGACCGGCTTGCTGGGGACACTCCGCGACCTTGTGACCACGATCTCCACATCGGAAACACCGAAGCACTTGGCCATGACAATCTTGGTCCGCGTACACCTTCCCACATCTTCGGCATGGAAATAACTTAGCTTGATTCCCTTGTTCCATCCGGTTAGGTCTTTGAGATGAGGATGACACGTTCTTGGCTTGAAAACCCGGTCGTGGCTTCTTGAAGGTAGAAGAACCTCCGCTCTCAACCCTTTTCCTGGCTAGCTCGTAAGATCCTTTCTGAAGCTGCTGAACGCGATACAGATCCGCGACGCTCAGATACGCATCCTTAAGGGAACTTGGCCTACTCACAGTCAACACTTTTCGTGCCTCATAATTCAGACCGGCAACGAATCTCTCGATCTTAGCAAGCTCCGTAGGCACAAGCTCCCGAGCAAAGCGCGCCAACTCCAAAAACTTCTTGTGGTACTCGACTACAGACATGGATCCTTGCTGCAGATGAAGGAACTCATCAAACATGGCGGCTCGCACATGCGCTGGGTAAAACCTCTCGCGCATCCTATCCTTAAGCGCGGACCAACCAAACTCAGGTTCTTCAAGGAAGGTCGGACCCTCATGGACCCACCACAGATCAGATTCTTGGCAGAAGTAGAACGTTGCCAGTTCCACTCTTCTCTCTTCGGGGCAACCCACAACTGCAAAGATCTTGTCGAACACCCTCATCCATTCCTCCAAGACCACCGGGTCTTCTTCACCCGTGAAGGTTGGCGGCCTATGTCCCGACACCAAGCGACCTATATCGCGGTGCCTAGCAGGTTGAGGAGGCGGCACAACGTGGTTGTTCTTCAGCAAGGCTTCACTGAGCGTCTGCATCATCTGCGTCAACTGGTGGAGATTCTGAGCGAGCTGCTCATTTGTTGGGGTCTCCGGGGTGCGTGCTCGGGGACGAGGAGGCATCACAAACTTCTACAACACCAACACGGTACCAATAGATAGCAACAAAGCAAGGAACAGAAAGTAACACTTAGCTCACCGCGCAACCTAGAGTCCTAAGCCGAACACTTAGATTCTTAAGGTCGCTTAAAGGTCTCAAACCACACTTAGCCACTTAGTAAGTCTAGACTTAACTCCTTCCTAGGCTCAAACCTAGGCTCTGATACCAACTGTAACACCCCCTAGAAACAAGCTATTTAAAAACCTTAAACATGCAGATAGCTGAACTAAACAACAAACATAGCGGAAGACTGAAAGATAACTAGATAAACATAATTCGAAACACGGGGTGTTATGCCACGTTCACCAAAAGGATGAATGCTACGGCAACATCTGCAATGTTTACATCTAAACTGGCACACATGCCACAAAACAAAGAGGGAGAAGCTATACTAGCAAGCACTAGACTGCGCACTCGTCTAGACATCACCTGAAAGAACACAATAAAACATGGGACGACGCCCGATCAGCGAATAATGCTGGTAACCCACCAATACATGTGAAATAACATATATAGATAAGATATAAGTTGTAAAGCCATTTTTGAAACGGAATACATAAGTATATAAGTACAAAACCAAGAGAAATAGTCAACACAAGACTCAACACTCTCAACAAGGATACGGGAACACATCCCAAAACCACAAAGGATACCACAACACAAAGGATAAAGACAAGACTGATGGCAACACATGCCATTGTGACTACACACGTCACAAGAAGAGAACTCACAACAACGGCTACACAAGCCCTCGTGACATCACCCATCACGAGTTCATATGCCTTCCTTATGCCCGGTTCCAACCTTATGGCTACCCCAACCTTGTATCTTCTTCCAACCATTACCTCCAAGACCCCTGTACTTCTTAGTCAAACCTATTCCCTCCTGGGGCCGTCGTCCTCCACCAACAAACCACCGACAAAACCACAAATTTCATAGTACACGAGGGTACCGTACACACACACGGCAACACATGACACCCAAGAATCACGTGAACCTTACACAAAGGTCACAACTCCATAATCACGTTACGGCCACCACGAGAACCGCTGCAATACCTTGCAATACAACGAAGATATGAAACCGTACTCAATCAAGGAATGGGTCACATCCCAACAACAACAACGATGAATAACACAAGTTATCATCAGCCATTAAGAAGGTACAAACAATACACATGCTAGCATTTAAACACCGAACTAGCATGCTTATCAAACGGGTAAACCAAAGATAGTTTCAAGGAACACACAAGACTCATCACGGTTCAACGAAACACAATGTTGAACACTTAGCACGATTCACGACACCAAAACCTACATGGAATCCTACCATATAGTTCTAGACATACGAAACATCAAGAAGACACTCAAATAGTTCCACAAAAGAACATCGGGAAGTCCAAAGACCAAATACCGAGTCAAAAGAATCACGGAGAACAAATCCCCGCCATCACCACCATACGTACCCGCGGGTAGGACCACAGGTAGGCCTCTACCCGCGGTTCCGCCTGCGGGTACAGGCTGCCCAACCTGTGTACCCCGCGGGTGGGCGGCGGGTTGGACCTCTACCCGCCGTTCCGCCCGCGGGTACACCCCTGTACCACAACAAAACACTTCGCGGATTTTCGTCTCCAAACTCAAATTCAAGTCAAAAACATGCCAAATCTCACCAAATACAACAAAATGACTCGAATCAAAGGAAATGCCAAGCAATGGCACACATGAACCCTAAACACAAGCTCTAGATATGCATTTTCACAAGACAATGCATAAACACTCACATTTCATAACAAAATCACATGTAGAATCCAAGAAATCAAATATAGGTAAGCAAAATAGATTTTGTAGAGCATGGGTTACCTCTTGTAGACTAAAGACTTCACTTTACACCTCAACAAGCTCCTCTCAAGACTCACCTTCCAAACCCACTTCAAGAACATACCAAAAGATCATAAAGATCCTATCTTTAAGAAAAGATAACTTAGATAAAACAAAAATTACAAGATGAACTTAGATCTTACCCTCCTAGATGTCCAAATATATGAAAGGTTGAATCTTGGAAGTAACTCTTGAAGTTTTGGCAAAGCTTCAACTTGGCTTGGAAGAAAAGCTACTCACCTTTTTAGAGAGAAGGTGGAGCTAGATTTTTAGTAAAGTGTAAGGAGAGAAAGAAGGTGGTCTACTAGGTTAGGTTACAATACCAACAACAAGTGAAAGGTCAAGAATACCCTTACTAACATAAGGAAGTGTAAGGAACAAGGGAACTCCTTACAAAGCTCAATGTACAACTTTGACTTTGGGGTTGACTAGTGAATTACTAGTCCCCAACTATTAAATTTCAGGAATTTAAGGAATTAAATTACAAATTGAAATAGGATTAATTACTTAATTAATCCCTTAATTGACTTTAAAGAATAAGTCTCGGAAAGTTAGTAACGCTGTACCACCACCCCTAGCGTTTGCAGAACATGTTTCTTAATCATATCCAATAATTCCTCCTTTGTTTTGCATGTTCAGTACAAAGGCAATCCTATTTCCTAGTTCCAGAAAAGAGTCCGAATAAACTAAATGTATTGATTGATCATAATACGAAGAAACTGACTAAAACAAACCTAGCTCATTCAGTGCCTTTACCTCTCCCCAAGTGAAGATTGGAGAAATCTTCCAGATAAGAAGGTAATAATATAATGTTCTATTTTTTGATCGGAAAAAATAATTTTTGAAATGGAATGTTTCTTTTAATTTTCTTTAATACTTGTGTTCTGCTTTCATGTTTTTCCAGATTATTCTGCCAAGTAATGGGAAGCTTGAAGATTTGAAACCAAACTGGCTGCTTAAGTCGTGGGGTAGAAGTTACCAGTCAAAAGGTGTTTTAGGAAGGTTACATTGGGATAAAAGTTTTCTGACAGCTCACCAACCCTCAGCCAACAGGTAAGGTTGGGAGATGGTTTCATCCCGTAGAGCATAAAATTATTTCTGTTCGAGAATATGCTCGACCTCAGGTATATGTACATTTCTTTTTGTGACATGGCAGGATTTGGAATCATTCGTGTGCATTGTGCGTGCATTGTAGAGTATATAACATGTAAATGTTTGTGGGCAGGGATTTCTAGATTGATATAAATTTGTAGGGACTTTAAGAAACAAGTTTTAGCAAGTTGGTAACGCTGTACAGCCACCCCTAACATTTGCACTATGGAGAAAGCTCAAAATGACAATGGAAAGCTATGATGACTTGTAAACTAGCTTACTACGAAGAAACTGACTGAAATAAACCTAGCTCATTCAGTGCCTTTACCTCTTCCTAGGTGAAGATTTGAGAAATCTTCCAGATAAGAAGGTAATAATATAATGTTCTATAAGTTGATCGGGACAAACACGTTTTGAAATGGAACATATCTTTTTATTTTCTTTAATACTTGTGTTCTGCTTTCATGTTTTTCCAGACTAATCTGCCATGTAATAGGAAGCTTGAAGACTTGAAACCAAACTGGCAGGTTAAGTCGTGGGGTAGAAGCTAAGTTACCAGTCAAAAGGTGTTTTAGGAAGGTTACATTGGAATAAAAGTTTTCCGACAGTTCACCAACCCTCAGCCAAGAGGTAAGGTTGGGAGATGGTTTCATCCCGTAGAGCATAAGACGATTTCTGTTCGAGGATATGCTCGATCTAAGGTATATGTACTTTGTTTTTTTTGTGACATGATGAGATTTGGAATCATTCGTGTGCACTGTTCGTGCATTGTAGTGTTTATAACATATAAATATTTGTGTGTAGGGATTTCTGGAATGGTATAAATTTGTACGGTTTTTAAGAAACAAGTTTCAGCAAGTTGGTAACGCTGTACCGCCACCCATAACATTTTCACAAGGGAGAGAGCTTAAAATGACACAGGAAAGCTATGATGACTTGTAACTTAGCTTACTAAGTCACCCCGTAGAACATAGGATTTCGGTTACTAATTGCATTTGGAATCATTCGTGCGTGCACAATGTGTGCATGTAGAGTTTATATCATGTAAATGTTTGTGTGCAAGGATTTTCGAATTGGTATAAATTTGTAGAGACTTTAAAAAATAAGTCTCAGCAAGTTAGTAACGTTGTACCACTACCCCTAGCGTTTGCACAACATGTTTTTTAATCATATCCAATAATTCATCCATTGTTTTGCTTGTTCAGTACAAAGGCGATCCTGTTCCCCAGTTCCAGATAAGAGTCCGAGGAAACCAGAATGTATTGACTGATCATACTACGAAGAAACTGACTGTAATAAACCTAGCTCATTCAGTGCTTTTACCACTCCCCAGGTAAAGATTGGAGAAATCTTCCAGATAAGAAGGTAATAATATAATGTTCTATAAGTTGATCGGGACAAACACGTTTTTAAATGGAACATATCTTTTCATTTTCTTTATTACTTGCGTTCTGCTTTCATGTTTTTCCAGACTAATCTGCCATGTAATAGGAAGCTTGAAGACTTGAAACCAAACTGGCAGGTTAAGTCGTGGGGTAGAAGTTACCAGTCAAAAGGTATTTTAGGATGGTTACATTGGAATAAACGTTTTCCGACAGTTCACCAACCCTCAGCCAAGAGGTAAGGTTGGGAGATGGTTTCATCCCGTAGAGCATAAGACGATTTCTGTTCGAGGATATGCTCGATCTAAGGTATATGTACTTTGTTTTTTTGTGACATGACGAGATTTGGAATCATTCGTGTGCACTGTTCGTGCATTGTAGTGTTTATAACATGTAAATATTTGTGTGTAGGGATTTCCGGATTGGTATAAATTTGTACGGTCTTTAAGAAACAAGTTTCAGCAAGTTGGTAACGCTGTACCGCCACCCATAACATTTTCACAAGGGAGAGAGCTTAAAATGACACAGGAAAGCTATGATGACTTGTAACTTAGCTTACTAAGTCACCCCGTAGAACATAGGATTTCGGTTACTAAATGCATTTGGAATCATTCGTGCGTGCACAATGTGTGCATGTAGAGTTTATATCATGTAAATGTTTGTGTGCAAGGATTTTCGAATTGGTATAAATTTGTAGAGACTTTAAAAAATAAGTCTCAGCAAGTTAGTAACGCTGTACCACTACCCCTAGCGTTTGCACGACATGTTTTTTAATCATATCCAAAAATTCATCAATTGTTTTGCATGTTCAGTACAAAGGCGCTCCTGTTCCCTAGTTCCAGAAAAGTGTCCGAGGAAACCAGAATGTATTGACTGATCATACTACGAAGAAACTGACTGAAATAAACCTAGCTCATTCAGCGCCTTTACCTCTCCCTAGGTGAAGATTTGAGATATCTTCCAGATAAGAAGGTAATAATATAATGTTCTATAAGTCGATCGGAACAAACACTTTTTGAAATGCAACATATCTTTTCATTTTGTTTAATACTTGTGTTCTGCTTTCATGTTTTTCCAGATTAATCTGCCAAGTAATAGGAAGCTTGAAGACTTGAAACCAAACTGGAAGGTTAAGTCGTGGGGTAGAAGTTATCAGTCAAAAGGTGTTTTAGGAAGGTTACATTGGAATAAAAGTTTTCCGACAGCTCACCAACCCTCAACCAATATGTTAGATTGGGAGGTGGTTTCATCCCGTAGAGCATAAGACGATTTCTATTCGAGAATATGCTCGATCTAAGGTATATGAAATTTTTTTGTGACATGACGAGATTTGGAATCATTCGTGTGCACTGTTCGTGCATTGTAGTGTTTATAACATATAAATATTTGTGATTAGGGATTTCCGGATTGGTATAAATTTGTACGGTCTTTAAGAAACAAGTTTCAGCAAGTTGGTAACGCTGTACCGCCACCCATAACATTTTCACAAGGGAGAGAGCTTAAAATGACACAGGAAAGCTATGATGACTTGTAACTTAGCTTACTAAGTCACCCCGTAGAACATAGGATTTCGGTTACTAATTGCATTTGGAATCATTCGTGCGTGCACAATGTGTGCATGTAGAGTTTATATCATGTAAATGTTTGTGTGCAAGGATATTCGAATTGGTATAAATTTGTAGAGACTTTAAAAAATAAGTCTCAGCAAGTTAGTAACCCTATACCACTACCCCTAGCGTTTGCACAACATGTTTTTTAATCATATCCAATAATTCATCCATTGTTTTGCATGTTCAGTACAAAGGCGATCCTGTTCCCCAATTCCAGATAAGAGTCCGAGGAAACCAGAATGTATTGACTGATCATACTACGAAGAAACTGACTGAAATAAACCTAGCTCATTCAGTGCTTTTACCACTCCCCAGGTAAAGATTGGAGAAATCTTCCAGATAAGAAGGTAATAATATAATGTTCTATAAGTTGATCGGGACAAACACGTTTTGAAATGGAACATATCTTCTCATGCTCTTTAATACTTGTATTCTGCTTTCATGTTTTTCCAGACTAATCTGCCATGTAATAGGAAGCTTGTAGACTTGAAACCAAACTGGAAGGTTAAGTCGTGGGGTAGAAGTTACCAGTCAAAAGGTATTTTAGGATGGTTACATTGGAATAAAAGTTTTCCGACAGTTCACCAACCCTTAGCCAAGAGGTAAGGTTGGGAGATGGTTTCATCCCGTAGAGCATAAGACGATTTCTGTTCGAGGATATGCTCGATCTAAGGTATATGTACTTTGTTTTTTTGTGACATGACGAGATTTGGAATCATTCGTGTGCACTGTTCGTGCATTGTAGTGTTTATAACATGTAAATATTTGTGTGTAGGGATTTCCGGATTGGTATAAATTTGTACGGTCTTTAAGAAACAAGTTTCAGCAAGTTGGTAACGCTGTACCGCCACCCATAACATTTTCACAAGGGAGAGAGCTTAAAATGACACAGGAAAGCTATGATGACTTGTAACTTAGCTTACTAAGTCACCCCGTAGAACATAGGATTTCGGTTACTAAATGCATTTGGAATCATTCGTGCGTGCACAATGTGTGCATGTAGAGTTTATATCATGTAAATGTTTGTGTGCAAGGATTTTCGAATTGGTATAAATTTGTAGAGACTTTAAAAAATAAGTCTCAGCAAGTTAGTAACGCTGTACCACTACCCCTAGCGTTTGCACGACATGTTTTTTAATCATATCCAAAAATTCATCAATTGTTTTGCATGTTCAGTACAAAGGCGCTCCTGTTCCCTAGTTCCAGAAAAGTGTCCGAGGAAACCAGAATGTATTGACTGATCATACTACGAAGAAACTGACTGAAATAAACCTAGCTCATTCAGCGCCTTTACCTCTCCCTAGGTGAAGATTTGAGATATCTTCCAGATAAGAAGGTAATAATATAATGTTCTATAAGTCGATCGGAACAAACACTTTTTGAAATGCAACATATCTTTTCATTTTGTTTAATACTTGTGTTCTGCTTTCATGTTTTTCCAGATTAATCTGCCAAGTAATAGGAAGCTTGAAGACTTGAAACCAAACTGGAAGGTTAAGTCGTGGGGTAGAAGTTATCAGTCAAAAGGTGTTTTAGGAAGGTTACATTGGAATAAAAGTTTTCCGACAGCTCACCAACCCTCAACCAATATGTTAGATTGGGAGGTGGTTTCATCCCGTAGAGCATAAGACGATTTCTATTCGAGAATATGCTCGATCTAAGGTATATGAAATTTTTTTGTGACATGACGAGATTTGGAATCATTCGTGTGCACTGTTCGTGCATTGTAGTGTTTATAACATATAAATATTTGTGATTAGGGATTTCCGGATTGGTATAAATTTGTACGGTCTTTAAGAAACAAGTTTCAGCAAGTTGGTAACGCTGTACCGCCACCCATAACATTTTCACAAGGGAGAGAGCTTAAAATGACACAGGAAAGCTATGATGACTTGTAACTTAGCTTACTAAGTCACCCCGTAGAACATAGGATTTCGGTTACTAATTGCATTTGGAATCATTCGTGCGTGCACAATGTGTGCATGTAGAGTTTATATCATGTAAATGTTTGTGTGCAAGGATATTCGAATTGGTATAAATTTGTAGAGACTTTAAAAAATAAGTCTCAGCAAGTTAGTAACCCTATACCACTACCCCTAGCGTTTGCACAACATGTTTTTTAATCATATCCAATAATTCATCCATTGTTTTGCATGTTCAGTACAAAGGCGATCCTGTTCCCCAATTCCAGATAAGAGTCCGAGGAAACCAGAATGTATTGACTGATCATACTACGAAGAAACTGACTGAAATAAACCTAGCTCATTCAGTGCTTTTACCACTCCCCAGGTAAAGATTGGAGAAATCTTCCAGATAAGAAGGTAATAATATAATGTTCTATAAGTTGATCGGGACAAACACGTTTTGAAATGGAACATATCTTCTCATGCTCTTTAATACTTGTATTCTGCTTTCATGTTTTTCCAGACTAATCTGCCATGTAATAGGAAGCTTGTAGACTTGAAACCAAACTGGAAGGTTAAGTCGTGGGGTAGAAGTTACCAGTCAAAAGGTATTTTAGGATGGTTACATTGGAATAAAAGTTTTCCGACAGTTCACCAACCCTTAGCCAAGAGGTAAGGTTGGGAGATGGTTTCATCCCGTAGAGCATAAGACGATTTCTGTTCGAGGATATGCTCGATCTAAGGTATATGTACTTTGTTTTTTTTGTGACATGACGAGATTTGGAATCATTCGTGTGCACTGTTCGTGCATTGTAGTGTTTATAACATGTAAATATTTGTGTGTAGGGATTTCCGGATTGGTATAAATTTGTACGGTCTTTAAGAAACAAGTTTCAGCAAGTTGGTAACGCTGTACCGCCACCCATAACATTTTCACAAGGGAGAGAGCTTAAAATGACACAGGAAAGCTATGATGACTTGTAACTTAGCTTACTAAGTCACCCCGTAGAACATAGGATTTCGGTTACTAATTGCATTTGGAATCATTCGTGCGTGCACAATGTGTGCATGTAGAGTTTATATCATGTAAATGTTTGTGTGCAAGGATTTTCGAATTGGTATAAATTTGTAGAGACTTTAAAAAATAAGTCTCAGCAAGTTAGTAACGCTGTACCACTACCCCTAGCGTTTGCACAACATGTTTTTTAATCATATCCAATAATTCATCCATTGTTTTGCATGTTCAGTACAAAGGCGATCCTGTTCCCCAGTTCCAGATAAGAGTCCGAGGAAACCAGAATGTATTGACTGATCATACTACGAAGAAACTGACTGAAATAAACCTAGCTCATTCAGTGCTTTTACCACTCCCCAGGTAAAGATTGGAGAAATCTTCCAGATAAGAAGTTAATAATATAATGTTCTATAAGCTGATCGGGACAAACACGTTTTGAAATGGAACATATCTTTTCATTTTCTTTAATACTTGTATTCTGCTTTCATGTTTTTCCAGACTAATCTGCCATGTAATAGGAAGCTTGAAGACTTGAAACCAAACTGGCAGGTTAAGTCGTGGGGTAGAAGTTACCAGTCAAAAGGTATTTTAGGATGGTTACATTGGAATAAAAGTTTTCCGACAGTTCACCAACCCTCAGCCAAGAGGTTAGGTTGGGAGGTGGTTTCATCCCGTAGAGCATAAGACGATTTCTGTTCGAGGATATGCTCGATCTAAGGTATATGTACTTTGTTTTTTTTGTGACATGACGAGATTTGGAATCATTCGTGTGCACTGTTCGTGCATTGTAGTGTTTATAACATGTAAATATTTGTGTGTAGGGATTTCCGGATTGGTATAAATTTGTACGGTCTTTAAGAAACAAGTTACAGCAAGTTGGTAACGCTGTACCGCCACCCATAACATTTTCACAAGGGAGAGAGCTTAAAATGACACAGGAAAGCTATGATGACTTGTAACTTAGCTTACTAAGTCACCCTGTACAACATAGGATTTCGGTTACTAATTGCATTTGGAATCATTCGTGCGTGCACAATGTGTGCATGTAGAGTTTATATCATGTAAATATTTGTGTGTAATGATTTCCGGATTGGTATAAATTTGTAGGGTTTTTAAGAAACAAGTTTCAGCAAGTTGGTAACGCTGTACCGCCACCCATAACATTTGCACTAGGGAGAAAGCTTAAAATGACACAGGAAAGCTATGATGACTTGTCACTTAGCTTACTAAGTAACCCCATAGAACATAGGATTTCGATTACTAATTGCATTTGGAATCATTCGTGCGTGCACAATGTGTGCATGTAGAGTTTATATCAAGTAAATTTTTGTGTGCAAGGATTTCCGAATTGGTATAAATTTGTAGAGACTTTAAAGAATAAGTCTCAGAAATTTAGCAACGCTGTACCACCACCCCTAACGTTTGCACGACATGTTTTTTAATCATATCCAATAATTCATCCATTGTTTTGCATGTACAGTACAAAGGCGCTCCTGTTCCCAAGTTCCAGAAAAGTGTCCGAGGAAACCAGAATGTATTGACTGATCATACTACGAAGAAACTGACTGAAATAAACCTAGCTCATTCAGTGCCTTTACCTCTCCCTAGGTGAAGATTTGAGATATCTTCCAGATAAGAAGGTAATAATATAATGTTCTATAAGTCGATCGGAACAAACACTTTTTGAAATGCAACATATCTTTTCATTTTGTTTAATACTTGTGTTCTGCTTTCATGTTTTTCCAGATTAATCTGCCAAGTAATAGGAAGCTTGAAGACTTGAAACCAAACTGGAAGGTTAAGTCGTGGGGTAGAAGTTACCAGTCAAAAGGTGTTTTAGGAAGGTTACATTGGAATAAAAGTTTTCCGACAGCTCACCAACCCTCAACCAAGATGTAAGATTGGGAGGTGGTTTCATCCCGTAGAGCCTAAGACGATTTCTATTCGAGAATATGCTCGATCTAAGGTATATGTACTTTGTTTTTTTTGTGACATGACGAGATTTGGAATCATTCGTGTGCACTGTTCGTGCATTGTAGTGTTTATAACATATAAATATTTATGTGTAGGGATTTCCGGATTGGTATAAATTTGTACAGTCTTTAAGAAACAAGTTTCAGCAAGTTGGTAACGCTGTACCGCCACCCATAACATTTTCACAAGGGAGAGAGCTTAAAATGACACAGGAAAGCTATGATGACTTGTAACTTAGCTTACTAAGTCACCCCGTAGAACATAGGATTTCGGTTACTAATTGCATTTGGAATCATTCGTGCGTGCACAATGTGTGCATGTAGAGTTTATATCATGTAAATGTTTGTGTGCAAGGATTTTCGAATTGGTATAAATTTGTAGAGACTTTAAAAAATAAGTCTCAGAAAGTTAGTAACGCTGTACCACTACCCCTAGCGTTTGCACAACATGTTTTTTAATCATATCCAATAATTCATCCATTGTTTTGCATGTTCAGTACAAAGGCGCTCTTGTTCCCTAGTTCCAGAAAAGTGTCCGAGGAAACCAGAATGTATTGACTGATCATACTACGAAGAAACTGACAGAAATAAACCTAGCTCATTCAGTGCCTTTACCTCTCCCTAAGTGAAAATTTGAGATATCTTCCAGATAAGAAGGTAATAATATAATGTTCTATAAGTCGATCGGAACAAACACTTTTTGAAATGCAATATATCTTTTCATTTTGTTTAATACTTTTGTTCTGCTTTCATGGTTTTCCAGATTAATCTGCCAAGTAATAGGAAGCTTGAAGACTTGAAACCAAACTGGAAGGTTAAGTCGTGGGGTAGAAGTTACCAGTCAAAAGGTATTTTAGGATGGTTACAGTGGAATAAAAGTTTTCCGACAGTTCACCAACACTCAGCCAAGAGGTAAGGTTGGGAGATGGTTTCATCCCGTAGAACATAAGACGATTTCTGTTCGAGGATATGCTCGATCTAAGGTATATGTACTTTGTTTTTTTTTTGTGACATGACGAGATTTGGAATCATTCGTGTGCACTGTTCGTGCATTGTAGTGTTTATAACATGTAAATATTTGTGTGTAGGGATTTCCGGATTGGTATAAATTTGTACGGTCTTTAAGAAACAAGTTTTATCAAGTTGGTAACGCTGTACCGCCACCCATAACATTTTCACAAGGGAGAGAGCTTAAAATGACACAGGAAAGCTATGATGACTTGTAACTTAGCTTACTAAGTCACCCCGTAGAACATAGGATTTCGGTTACTAATTGCATTTGGAATCATTCGTGCGTGCACAATGTGTGCATGTAGAGTTTATATCATGTAAATGTTCGTGTGCAAGGATTTTCGAATTGGTATAAATTTGTAGAGACTTTAAAAAATAAGTCTCAGCAAGTTAGTAACGCTGTACCACTACCCCTAGCGTTTGCACAACATGTTTTTTAATCATATCCAATAATTCATCCATTGTTTTGCATGTTCAGTACAAAGGCGATCCTGTTCCCCAGTTCCAGATAAGAGTCCGAGGAAACCAGAATGTATTGACTGATCATACTACGAAGAAACTGACTGAAATAAACATAGCTCATTCAGTGCCTTTACCTCTCCCTAAGTGAAAATTTGAGATATCTTCCAGATAAGAAGGTAATAATATAATGTTCTATAAGTCGATCGGAACAAACACTTTTTGAAATGCAATATATCTTTTCATTTTGTTTAATACTTTTGTTCTGCTTTCATGTTTTTCCAGATTAATCTGCCAAGTAATAGGAAGCTTGAAGACTTGAAACCAAACTGGAAGGTTAAGTCGTGGGGTAGAAGTTACCAGTCAAAAGGTATTTTAGGATGGTTACAGTGGAATAAAAGTTTTCCGACAGTTCACCAACACTCAGCCAAGAGGTAAGGTTGGGAGATGGTTTCATCCCGTAGAGCATAAGACGATTTCTGTTCGAGGATATGCTCGATCTAAGGTATATGTACTTTGTTTTTTTTTGTGACATGACGAGATTTGGAATCATTCGTGTGCACTGTTCGTGCATTGTAGTGTTTATAACATGTAAATATTTGTGTGTAGGGATTTCCGGATTTGTATAAATTTGTACGGTCTTTAAGAAACAAGTTTTAGCAAGTTGGTAACGCTGTACCGCCACCCATAACATTTTCACAAGGGAGAGAGCTTAAAATGACACAGGAAAGCTATGATGACTTGTAACTTAGCTTACTAAGTCACCCCGTAGAACATAGGATTTCGGTTACTAATTGCATTTGGAATCATTCGTGCGTGCACAATGTGTGCATATAGAGTTTATATCAAGTAAATTTTTGTTTGCAAGGATTTCCGAATTGGTAAAAATTTTTAGAGACTTTAAAGAATAAGTCTCAGAAAGTTAGTAACGCTGTACCACCACCCCTAGCGTTTGCACGACATGTTTTTTAATCATATCCAATAATTCATCCATTGTTTTGCATGTTCAGTACAAAGGCGCTCCTGTTCCCTAGTTCCAGAAAAGTGTCCGAGGAAACCAGAATGTATTGACTGATCATACTACGAAGAAACTGACTGAAATAAACCTAGCTCATTCAGTGCCTTTACATCTCCCTAGGTGAAGATTTGAGATATCTTCCAGATAAGAAGGTAATAATATAATGTTCTATAAGTCGATCGGAACAAACACTTTTTGAAATGCAACATATCTTTTCATTTTGTTTAATACTTGTGTTCTGCTTTCATGTTTTTCCAGATTAATCTGCCAAGTAATAGGAAGCTTGAAGACTTGAAACCAAACTGGAAGGTTAAGTCGTGGGGTTGAAGTTACCAGTCAAAAGGTATTTTAGGATGGTTACATTGGAATAAAAGTTTTCCGACAGTTCACCAACCCTCAGCCAAGAGGTAAGGTTGGGAGATGGTTTCATCCCGTAGAGCATAAGACGATTTCTGTTCGAGGATATGCTCGATCTAAGGTATATGTACTTTGTTTTTTTTTTGTGACAGGACGTGATTTGGAATCATTCGTGTGCACTGTTCGTGCATTGTAGTGTTTATAACATGTAAATATTTGTGTGTAGGGATTTCCGGATTGGTATAAATTTGTACGGTCTTTAAGAAACAAGTTTCAGCAAGTTGGTAACGCTGTACCGCCACCCATAACATTTTCACAAGGGAGAGAGCTTAAAAGGACATTTTCAGCAAGTTAGTAACGCTATACCACTACCCCTAGCGTTTGCACAACATGTTTTTTAATCATATCCAACAATTCATCCATTGTTTTGCATGTTCAGTACAAAGGCGATCCTGTTCCCCAGTTCCAGATAAGAGTCCGAGGAAACCAGAATGTATTGTCTGATCATACTATGAAGAAACTGACTGAAATAAACCTAGCTCATTCAGTGCTTTTACCACTCCCCAGGTAAAGATTGGAGAAATCTTCCAGATAAGAAGGTAATAATATAATGTTCTATAAGTCGATCGGAACAAACACTTTTTGAAATGCAACATATCATTTCATTTTCTTTAATACTTGTGTTCTGCTTTTATGTTTTTCCAGATTAATCTGCCAAGTAATGGGAAGCTTGAAGACTTGAAACCAAACTGGCAGGTTAAGTCGTGGGGTAGAAGTTACTAGTCAAAAGGTGTTTTAGGAAGGTTACATTGGAATAAAAGTTTTCCGACAGCTCACCAACCCTCAGCCAAGAGGTAAGGTTGGGAGATAGTTTCATTCCGTGGAACATAAGACGATTTCTATTCGAGAATATGCTCGATCAATGGTATATGAACTTTTTTTTGTGACATGACTAGATTTGGAATCATTCGTATGCATTTTGCATGCATTGTAGTGTTTATTACATGTAAATATTTGTGTGTAGGGATTTCCGGATTGGTATAAATTTGTAGGGTCTTTATGAAACAAGTTTCAGCAAGTTTGTAACGCTGTACCGCCACCCCTAACATTTGTAGTAGGGAGAAAGCTTAAAATGACACAGGAAAGCTATGATGACTTGTAACTTAGCTTACTAAGAAACCCCGTAGAACATAGGATATCGGTTACTAATTGCATTTGGAATCATTCGTGCGTGCACAATGTGTGCATGTAGAGTTTATATCAAGTAAATTTTTGTGAGCAAGGATTTTTGAATTGGTATAAATTTGTAGAGACTTTAAAGAATAAGTCTCAGAAAGTTAGTAACGTTGTACCACCACCCCTAGCGTTTGCACGACATGTTTTTTAATCATATCCAATAATTCATCCATTGTTTTGCATGTTCAGTACAAAGGCGCTCCTGTTCCCTAGTTCCAGAAAAGTGTCCGATGAAACCAGAATGTATTAACTGATCATACTACGAAGAAACTGACTGAAATAAACCTAGCTCATTCAGTGCCTTTACCTCTCCCTAGGTGAAGATTTGAGATATCTTCCAGATAAGAAGGTAATAATATAATGTTCTATAAGTCGATCGGAACAAACACTTTTTGAAATGCAACATATCTTTTCATATTGTTTAATACCTGTGTTCTGCTTTCATGTTTTTCTAGATTAATCTGCCAAGTAATAGGAAGCTTGAAGACTTAAAACCAAACTGGAAGGTTAAGTCGTGGGGTAGAAGTTACCAGTCAAAAGGTATTTTAGGATGGTTACATTGGAATAAAAGTTTTCCGACAGTTCACCAACCCTTAGCCAAGAGGTAAGGTTGGGAGATGGTTTCATCCCGTAGAGCATTAAAACGATTTCTGTTCGAGGATATGCTCGATCTAAGGTATATGTACTTTGTTTTTTTTGTGACATGACGAGATTTGGAATCATTCGTGTGCACTGTTCGTGCATTGTAGTGTTTATAACATGTAAATATTTGTGTGTAGGGATTTCCGGATTGGTATAAATTTGTACGGTCTTTAAGAAACAAGTTTTAACAAGTTGGTAACGCTGTACCGCCACCCATAACATTTTCACAAGGGAGAGAGCTTAAAATGACACAGGAAAGCAATGATGACTTGTAACATAGCTTACTAAGTCACCCCGTAGAACATAGGATTTCGGTTACTAATTGCATTTGGAATCATTCGTGCGTGCACAATGTGTGCATGTAGAGTTTATATCATGTACATGTTCGTGTGCAAGGATTTTCGAATTGCTATAAATTTGTAGAGACTTTAAAAAATAAGTCTCAGCAAGTTAGTAACGCTATACCACTACCCCTAGCGTTTGCACAACATGTTTTTTAATCATATCCAATAATTCATCCTTTGTTTTGCATGTTCAGTACAAAGGCGATCCTATTCCCCAGTTCCAGATAAGAGTTCGAGGAAACCAGAATGTATTGACTGATCATACTACGAAGAAACTGACTGAAATAAACCTAGCTCATTCAGTGCTTTTACCACTCCCCAGGTAAAGATTGGAGAAATCTTCCAGATAAGAAGGTAATAATATAATATTCTATAAGTCGATCGGAACAAACACTTTTTGAAATGCAACATATCTTTTCATTTTCTTTAATACTTGTGTTCTGCTTTTATGTTTTTCCAGATTAATCTGCCAAGTAATGGGAAGCTTGAAGACTTGAAACCAAACTGGCAGGTTAAGTCGTGGGGTAGAAGTTACCAGTCAAAAGGTGTTTTAGGAAGGTTACATTGGAATAAAAGTTTTCCGACAGCTCACCAACCCTCAGCCAAGAGGTAAGGTTGGGAGATGGTTTCATTCCATGGAACATAAGACGATTTCTGTTCGAGAATATGCTCGATCAATGGTATATGTACTTTTTTTTTGTGACATGACTAAATTTGGAATCATTTGTTTGCATTTTGCATGCATTGTAGTGTTTATAACATGTAAATATTTGTGTGTAGGGATTTCCAGATTGGTATAAATTTGTAGGGTCTTTATGAAACAAGTTTCAGCAAGTTGGTAACGCTGTACCGCCACCCCTAACATTTGTAGTAGGGAGAAAGCTTAAAATGACACAGGAAAGCTATGATGACTTGTAACTTAGCTTACTAAGAAACCCCGTAAAACATAGGATATCAGTTACTAATTGCATTTGGAATCATTCGTGCGTGCACAATGTGTGCATGTAGAGTTTATATCATGTAAATTTTTGTGTGCAAGGATTTCCGAATTGGTATAAATTTGTAGAGACTTTAAAGAATAAGTCTAAGAAAGTTAGTAACGATGTACCACCACCCCTAGTGTTTGCACAACATGTTTTTTAATCATATCCAATAATTCATCCATTTTTTGCATGTTCAGTACAAAGGCGATCCTATTCCCCAGTTCCAGAAAAGAGTCCGAGGAAACCAGAATGTATTGACTGATAATACTACGAAGAAACTGACTGAAATAAACCTAGCTCATTCAATGCCTTTACCTCTCCCTAAGTGAAGATTGGAGAAATCTTCCAGATAAGAAGGTAATAATATAATGTTCTATAAGTTGATCGGGACAAACACGTTTTGAAATGGAACATATCTTTTCATTTTCTTTAATACTTGTATTCTGCTTTCATGTTTTTCCAGACTAATCTGCCATGTAATAGGAAGCTTGAAGACTTGAAACCAAACTGGCAGGTTAAGTCGTGGGGTAGAAGTTACCAGTCAAAAGGTGTTTTAGGAAGGTTACATTGGAATAAAAGTTTTCCGACAGCTCACCAACCCTCAACCAAGATGTAAGGTTGGGAGGTGGTTTCATCCCGTAGAGCATAAGACGATTTCTGTTGGAGAATAAGCTCGATCTAAGGTATATGAAATTTTTTTGTGACATGACGAGATTTGGAATCATTCATGTGCATTGTGCGTGCATTGTAGTGTTTATAACATGTAAATATTTGTGTGTAGGGATTTCCGGATTGGTATAAATTTGTAGGGTCTTTAAGAAACAAGTTTTGGCAAGTTGGTAACGCTGTACCGCCGCCCCTAACATTTGCACTAGGGAGAGAGCTTAAAATGACACAGGAAAGCTATGATGACTTGTAACTTAGCTTACTAAGTTACCCCGTAGAACATAGGATTTCGGTTACTAATTGCATTTGGAATCATTCGTGCGTGCACAATGTGTGCATGTAGAGTTTATATCATGTAAATGTTTGTGTGCAAGGATTTCCAAATTGGTATAAATTTGTAGAGACTTTAAAGAAAAAGTTTCAGCAAGTTAGTAACGCTGTATCACCACCCCTAGCATTTGCACAATATGTTTCTTAATCATATCCAATAATTCCTCCTTTGTCTTGCATGTTCAGTACAAAGGCGATCCTGTTTCCTAGTTCTAGAAAAGAGTCCGAAGAAACCGGAATGTATTGACTGATCATACTACGAAGAAACTGACTGAAATAAACCTAGCTCATTTAGTGCCTTTACCTCTCCCCAGGTGAAGATTGGAAAAATCTTGCATATAAGAAGGTAATAATATAATGTTCTATAAGTCGATCGGAACAAACACTTTTTGAAATGCAACATATCTTTTCATATTGTTTAATACATGTGTTCTGCTTTCATGTTTTTCCAGATTAATCTGCCAAGTAATAGGAAGCTTGAAGACTTAAAACCAAACTGGAAGGTTAAGTCGTGGGGTAGAAGTTACCAGTCAAAAGGTATTTTAGGATGGTTACAGAGGAATAAAAGTTTTCCGACAGTTCACCAACCCTCAGCCAAGAGGTAAGGTTGGGAGATGGTTTCATCCCGTAGAGCATAAGACGATTTCTGTTCGAGGATATGCTCGATCTAAGGTATATGTACTTTGTTTTTTTTGTGACATGACGAGATTTGGAATCATTCGTGTGCACTGTTCGTGCATTGTAGTGTTTATAACATGTAAATATTTGTGTGTAGGGATTTCCGGATTGGTATAAATTTGTACGGTCTTTAAGAAACAAGTTTTAACAAGTTGGTAACGCTGTACCGCCACCCATAACATTTTCACAAGGGAGAGAGCTTAAAATGACACAGGAAAGCAATGATGACTTGTAACATAGCTTACTAAGTCACCCCGTAGAACATAGGATTTCGGTTACTAATTGCATTTGGAATCATTCGTGCGTGCACAATGTGTGCATGTAGAGTTTATATCATGTACATGTTCGTGTGCAAGGATTTTCGAATTGCTATAAATTTGTAGAGACTTTAAAAAATAAGTCTCAGCAAGTTAGTAACGCTATACCACTACCCCTAGCGTTTGCACAACATGTTTTTTAATCATATCCAATAATTCATCCATTGTTTTGCATGTTCAGTACAAAGGCGATCCTATTCCCCAGTTCCAGATAAGAGTTCGAGGAAACCAGAATGTATTGACTGATCATACTACGAAGAAACTGACTGAAATAAACCTAGCTCATTCAGTGCTTTTACCACTCCCCAGGTAAAGATTGGAGAAATCTTCCAGATAAGAAGGTAATAATATAATATTCTATAAGTCGATCGGAACAAACACTTTTTGAAATGCAACATATCTTTTCATTTTCTTTAATACTTGTGTTCTGCTTTTATGTTTTTCCAGATTAATCTGCCAAGTAATGGGAAGCTTGAAGACTTGAAACTAAACTGGCAGGTTAAGTCGTGGGGTAGAAGTTACCAGTCAAAAGGTGTTTTAGGAAGGTTACATTGGAATAAAAGTTTTCCGACAGCTCACCAACCCTCAGCCAAGAGGTAAGGTTGGGAGATGGTTTCATTCCGTGGAACATAAGACGATTTCTGTTCGAGAATATGCTCGATCAATGGTATATGTACTTTTTTTTTGTGACATGACTAAATTTGGATTCATTTGTTTGCATTTTGCATGCATTGTAGTGTTTATAACATGTAAATATTTGTGTGTAGGGATTTCCAGATTGGTATAAATTTGTAGGGTCTTTATGAAACAAGTTTCAGCAAGTTGGTAACGCTGTACCGCCACCCCTAACATTTGTAGTAGGGAGAAAGCTTAAAATGACACAGGAAAGCTATGATGACTTGTAACTTAGCTTACTAAGAAACCCCGTAAAACATAGGATATCAGTTACTAATTGCATTTGGAATCATTCGTGCGTGCACAATGTGTGCATGTAGAGTTTATATCATGTAAATTTTTGTGTGCAAGGATTTCCGAATTGGTATAAATTTGTAGAGACTTTAAAGAATAAGTCTAAGAAAGTTAGTAACGATGTACCACCACCCCTAGTGTTTGCACAACATGTTTTTTAATCATATCCAATAATTCATCCATTTTTTGCATGTTCAGTACAAAGGCGATCCTATTCCCCAGTTCCAGAAAAGAGTCCGAGGAAACCAGAATGTATTGACTGATAATACTACGAAGAAACTGACTGAAATAAACCTAGCTCATTCAATGCCTTTACCTCTCCCTAAGTGAAGATTGGAGAAATCTTCCAGATAAGAAGGTAATAATATAATGTTCTATAAGTTGATCGGGACAAACACGTTTTGAAATGGAACATATCTTTTCATTTTCTTTAATACTTGTATTCTGCTTTCATGTTTTTCCAGACTAATCTGCCATGTAATAGGAAGCTTGAAGACTTGAAACCAAACTGGCAGGTTAAGTCGTGGGGTAGAAGTTACCAGTCAAAAGGTGTTTTAGGAAGGTTACATTGGAATAAAAGTTTTCCGACAGCTCACCAACCCTCAACCAAGATGTAAGGTTGGGAGGTGGTTTCATCCCGTAGAGCATAAGACGATTTCTGTTGGAGAATAAGCTCGATCTAAGGTATATGAAATTTTTTTGTGACATGACGAGATTTGGAATCATTCATGTGCATTGTGCGTGCATTGTAGTGTTTATAACATGTAAATATTTGTGTGTAGGGATTTCCGGATTGGTATAAATTTGTAGGGTCTTTAAGAAACAAGTTTTGGCAAGTTGGTAACGCTGTACCGCCGCCCCTAACATTTGCACTAGGGAGAGAGCTTAAAATGACACAGGAAAGCTATGATGACTTGTAACTTAGCTTACTAAGTTACCCCGTAGAACATAGGATTTCGGTTACTAATTGCATTTGGAATCATTCGTGCGTGCACAATGTGTGCATGTAGAGTTTATATCATGTAAATGTTTGTGTGCAAGGATTTCCAAATTGGTATAAATTTGTAGAGACTTTAAAGAAAAAGTTTCAGCAAGTTAGTAACGCTGTATCACCACCCCTAGCATTTGCACAATATGTTTCTTAATCATATCCAATAATTCCTCCTTTGTCTTGCATGTTCAGTACAAAGGCGATCCTGTTTCCTAGTTCTAGAAAAGAGTCCGAAGAAACCAGAATGTATTGACTGATCATACTACGAAGAAACTGACTGAAATAAACCTAGCTCATTTAGTGCCTTTACCTCTCCCCAGGTGAAGATTGGAAAAATCTTGCAGATAAGAAGGTAATAATATAATGTTCTATAAGTCGATCGGAATAAACACTTTTTGAAATGGAACATATCTTTTCATTTTCTTTAATACTTGTGTTCTGCTTTCATGTTTTTCCAGATTAATCTGCCAATTAAAGGGAAGCTTGAAGACTTGAAACCAAACTGGCTGGATAAGTCGTGGGGTAGAAGTTACCAGTCAAAAGGTGTTTTTGGAAGGTTATATTGGGATAAAAGTTTTCCGACAGCTCACCAACTCTCACCCAAGAGGTAAGGTGGGGAGATGATTTCATCCCGTAGAGCATAAGATGATTTCTGTTCAACAATATGCTCGATATAAGGTATATCTACTTTTATTTTTGTGTCATGACGAGATTTGGAATCATTCGTGTGCATTGTGCATTTATTGAAGAGTTTAAAACATGTAAATATTTGTGTGCTGGGTTTTCCGGATAGGTATAAATTTGTAGGTACTTTAAGAAACAAGTTTCAGCAAGTTTGTAACGATGTACCGCCACCCCTAACATTTCCAAGAGGGTGAAATCTTAAAATGACAATTGAAGGCTATGATGACTTGTAACTTAGCTTACTAAGTTATCCCGTAGAACATAGAATTTCCATTACTAATTGCATTTGGAATCATTCGTGCGTGCACAATGTGTGCATGTAGAGTTTATATCATGTAAATGTTTGTGTGCAAGGATTTCCGAATTGGTATAAATTTGTAGAGACTTTAAAGAATAAGTCTCAGAAAGTTAGTAACGTTGTTCCACCACCCCTAGCGTTTGCACAACATGTTTCTTAATCATATCCAAAAATTCTTCCTTTGTTTTGCATGTTCAGTACAAAGGCGATCCTATTTCCTAGTTCCTGAAAAGAGTCCGAATAAACCAAATGTACTGATTGATCATAATACGAAGAAATTGACTGAAATAAACCTAGCTCATTCAGTGCCTTTACCTCTCCCCAAGTGAAGATTGGGGAAATCTTCCAGTTAAGAAGGTAATAATATAATGTTTTATAAGTCGATCGGAAAAAAATAATTTTGAAATGGAACATATCTTTTCATTTTCTTTAATCTGCCAAGTAATTGGAAGCTTGAACACTTGAAACCAAACTGGCTGCTTAAGTCGTGGGGTAGAAGTTACAAGTCAAAAGGTGTTTTAGGAAGGTTACATTGGGATAAAAGTTTTCCGACAGCTCACCAACCCTCAGCCAAGATGTAAGGTTGGGAGATGGTTTCATCCCGTAGAGCATAAGATGATTTCTGTCCGAGAATATGCTCGATCTAAGGTATATGTACTTTTTTTTTGTGACATGACGAGATTTGGAATCATTCGTGTGCATTGTGCGTGCATTGTAGTGTTTATAAAATGTAAATATTTGTGTGTTGGGATTTCCGGATTTGTATAAATTTGTAGGGACTTTAAGAAACAAGTTTCAGCAAGTTGGTAAAGCTGTACCGCCACCCCTAACATTTGCACTAGGGAGAAAGCTTAAAATGACACAGGAAAGCTATGATGACTTGTAAATTAGATTACTTAGTTAACCCGTAGAACATAGGATTTCCGTTACTAATTGCATTTGGAATCATTCGTGCGTGCACAATGTGTGCATGTAGAGTTTATATCATGTAAATGTCTGTGTGCAAGGATTTCCGAATTGGTATAAATTTGTAGAGACTTTAAAGAATAAGTCTCAGCATGTTAGTAACGTTGTACCACCACCTCTAGCGTTTGCACAACATGTTTCTTAATCATATCCAATAATTCATCCATTGTTTTGCATGTTTAGTACAAAGACGATCTTGTTTCTTAGTTGATGAACAGAGTACGAGGAAACCAGAATGTATTGACTGATCATACTACGAATAAACTGACTGAAATAAACCTAGCTCATTCAGTGCCTTTACCTCTCCCCAGGTGAAGATTTGAGAATTCTTCCAGATAAGAAGGTAATAATATAATGTTCTATAAGTTGATCGGAAAAAAAAAAAAACACTTTTTGAAATGGAACATTTCTTTTAATTTTGTTTAATACTTGTGTTATGCTTTCATGTTTTCCCAGATTATTCTACCAAGTAATGGGAAGCTTGAAGATTTGAAACCAAACTGGCTGCTTAAGTCGTGGGGTAGAAGTTACCAGTCAAAAGGTGTTTTAGGAAGGTTACATTGGGATAAATGTTTTCTGAGAGCTCGCCGACCCTCAGCCAAGAGGTAAGGTTGGGAGATGGTTTCATCCCGTAGAGCATAAGATTATTTCTGTTCGAGAATATGCTCGATCTCAGGTATATGTACATTTTTTTTTTGTAACGTGACGGGATTTGGAATCATCCGTGTGCATTGTATAGTTTATAAAATGAAAATGTTTGTGGGCAGGGATTTCCGGATTGGTATAAATTTGTAAGGCACTTTAAGAAACAAGTTTTAGCAAGTTGGTAACGCTGTACCGCCACCCCTAACATTCGCACTAGGGAGAAAGCTCAAAATGACAATGGAAAGCTATGATGACTTGTAAATTAGCTTACTTAGTTACCCCGTAGAACATAGGATTTCCGTTACTAATTGCATTTGGAATCATATGTGCGTGCACAATGTGTGCATGTAGAGTTTATATCAAGTAAATTTTTGTGTGCAAGGATTTCTGAATTCGTATAAATTTGTAGAGACTTTAAAGAATAAGTCTCAGCAAATTAGTAACGCTGCACCACTACCCCTAGCGTTTTCACAACATGTTTTTTAATCATATCCAATAATTCATCCATTGTTTTGCATGTTCAGTACAAAGGCGATCTTGTTTCCTAGTTCCATAAATTAGTACGAGGAAACCAGAATGTATTGACTGATCATACTACGAAGAAACTGACTGAAATAAACCTAGCTCATTTAGTGCCTTTACCTCTCCCCAGGTGAAGATTGGATAAATCTTCCAGATAAGAAGGTAATAATATAATGTTCTATAAGTCGATCGGAAAAAAAACACTTTTTGAAATGGAACATTTCGTTTAATTTTGTTTAATACTTGTGTTCTGATTTCATGTTTTTTCTAAATTAGTCATCCAAGTAATGGGAAGCTTGAAGATTTGAAACCAAACTGGCTGCTTAAGTCGTGGGGTAGAAGTTACCAGTCAAATGGTGTTTTAGGAAGGTTACATTGGGATAAATGTTTTCTGACAGCTCACCGACCCTCAGCCAAGAGTTAAGGTTGGGAGATGGTTTCATCCCGTAGAGCATAAGAATATTTCTGTTCGAGAATATGCTCGATCTCAGGTATATGAACATTTTTTGTTTTGTGACGTTACGGGATTTGGAATCATATGTGTGCATTGTGCGTGCATTGTATAGTTTATAACATGAAAATGTTTGTGTGCAGGGATTTCCGGATTGGTATAAATTTGTATGACACTTTAAGAAACAAGTTTTAGCAAGTTGGTAACACTGTACCGCCACCCCTAACATTTGCACTAGGGAGAAAGCTCAAAATGACAATGGAAAGCTATGATGACTTGTAAATTAGCTTACTTAGTTACCCCCTAGAACATAGGATTTCCGTTACTAGTTGCATTTGGAATCATTCGTGCGTGCACAATGTGTGCATGTAGAGTTTATATCGTGTAAAGTTTTGTGTGCAAGGATTTCTGAATTGGTATAAATTAGTAGAGATTTTAAAGAATAAGTCTTAGCAAGTTAGTAACGATGTACAACCACCCCGAGCGTTTGCACAACATGTTTTTTAATCATATCCACTAATTCATCCATTGATTTGCATTTTTAGTACAAAGGCGAACCTGTTTCCTAGTTCCAGAAAAGAGTCCGAGGAAATCAGAATGTATTGAATGATCATACTACGAAGAAACTGGCTGAAATAAACCTAGCTCATTCAGTGCCTTTACCTCTCCCCAGGTGAAGATTGGAGAAATCTTCCAGATAAGATAGTATTTGGAATTATTCGTGTACATTGTGCGTGCATTGTAAAGTTTATAACATGTAAATGTTTGTGTGCAGGGATTTCCGGATTGCTATAAATTTGTAAGGCACTTTAAGAAACAAGTTTTAGCAAGTTGGTAACGTTGTACCGCCAACCCTAACATTTGCACTAGGGAAAAAGCTCAAAATGACAATGGAAAGCTATGATGACTTGTAAATTAGCTTACTAAGTTACCCCGTAGAACATAGGATTTTCGTTACTAATTGCATTTGGAATCATTCGTTCGTGCACAGTGTGTGCATGTAGAGTTTATATCAAGGATTTCCGAATTAGTATAAATTTGTAGAGACTTTAAAGAATAAGTCTCAGCATATTAGTAACGCTGCACCACCACCCCTAGCATTTTCACAACATGTTTTTTAATCATATCCAATAATTCATCCATTGTTTTGCATGTTCAGTACAGAGGCGATCCTGTTTCCTAGTTCTAGAAAAGAGTACGAGAACTCAGGTGCACACCTGAGCTAATTCATCCACACCTGAGCTAGAGAACTCAGGTGCACAGGCTTACTTCTAGGACCATCGAATAGTATCAATACATAAACATGGCACGCAGGCCGAAAGGGAAACTATCTATTCTTTGCTCCGAATTTCTAGCGCGCTCCTGTGTCTAATCCTCTGTGCCTGAAAGCCAAATATATCTGTTCAGCGAGAGATGCTGGTAACCCACTCCAACGCGTTGAAATACAGTACATATAGATATATACATAGATATAAGAAAAACCATTTCGAAGCATGAAGATATATCCTAAGAGACTCTAGCTTTATAAAACAGGGCATAGACTCGACAGATAGGGATAAGCACAGTCAACAGTCATACAATTCACAAGCCTAGGGAACAGACTCGACAGATAGAGATAAGCACAGCCAATAGTCATAACCAAGCATATACAGTTTACTAGCACGTATCCTATGGTCACGCTTTCACAATATTCATAACATCAAACCATCCATATCTCATCACATAGCACACTTTGATGGCGCCACAAGACCAATCGCATGCCCATACATGAGGGTCAGCGCATATAGCTCTGACACGGCCCCGCAGCACCCTGCCCCGTATCGCAACACGGAGGGGTCGATAGCAACCGACCGATGAACCGCAGCTCATCATAATGTTTGATCGCAACCAAACAGTGGACCGCAGCCCAAGAGTAGTCATCTGACCGCAGCCAGGAATATGAACCGCAGCTCATGTAAAACGTTTGAGCGCAACCAAACGGTGGACCGCAGCCCGAGAGTGTAAATCTGACCGCAGCCAGCTTCTGAACCGCAGCTCAGGAATAACCAATTTGATCGCAACCAAATTAGGGTATCATGCACACATAACACATAGCAAACACATGCAACCCACATTGACACATTGGGAAGGGGGAGAAATCGTATAACGAAACCTATGCGTGATCATCCACATACTAAGAGTAAACCTAAGGGGTTCATACTTCTCACACCTAGGCCAACGGGATACCAATTCAACTAGCATGTAATATATAAGACTTATTCAACCTACGAATGGTACCCGAACATCAAACTAGACATAGGCACGATAGACGGAGTCCGTTGGGACACCACGGGGGTCGGGGGAACATCAAACGGGGAAGTCGGGATCCCGAGGTGGGATAATTTCCAGCGGGTAGCCGGTGGGTGGTGGACCACCCACCGGCGTCAGGTCTTCGGGCAGCGGGTGCCCGGCAGGCAGTCGCCTGCCCGCCGGCTGCCCGCTGCCGGCGACGTCTCTCTCGGGCAGCGGGTAGGTGGTGGGTCCCCCTACCCCCACTTACCCCCCACTGACTCTTTACCAAAATAAACGTCCCGGGATCCGTTGTGGAACCCGAAACCATACTTAGACACTTTTAAACGCAATTGATGACACCACGTAGACAATTAACGGATCAAAAGCAAGAATCATATAGCACATATCCTATTGATGCGTAGTATATTTGCAAACAAATAATACCCGGAGTATTCGGGTTGTCGAACCACAGGGAGATGGGGTACTAATCACTAGATTAAGAAATTAGTCCGATTATGAGTGGGTGACAAGTATATTAACAAGGAAAATAAATCACTGAAGTGTTACACTTTGATTTCATCCATGGCATAATGAGATGCAACAAGTTCCACCAAAACAAACCACTACCCGACACGAGAGAGCGAGAGCAATTAAGTATCAAGACCAACAGTTTAATGGAAATAAAGGCACATGAGTCATTCAAGCAAGAGTTCAAGTGAAGGGAACGAAATGGAATACGAGATCAGACTAAATAAAATTAAAGTGCAAAGACTAAGGAAAGGAAAGGAAATACTTCAATCCTTCCCCTAAGGAATTTAGCCGCTCATGGCCATAATAACAGTAAATTCAATGCTTAAAGATAAACAAATAACAATGAGAATAAGAGTAAGAGTGAAAGAGTTCTCCCGAATCTTTCTAGCTAGTTCCCTATTCCAAAGCTAGTTGTAAATCTTCAAATTGGTCCTCTTTGTGCTTTGCTCTTGATTGCCTTCAAAACACCGAAATCGCAGAAGAAGAAGACACTAGGGTTGATAGAAGATGATCTTTTTATAGTAGAAACCTGATGGCATCAATTTAGGAGTCTTTCAAATTAACGTCTCTCCGCGATCTCGACGCGTCGAGCCTCCAAAATGTGCGATGTTTGAAGCTACTGGAATTTTTCGACGCGTCGAGGCATGGGCTCGACGCGTCGAATTGCTGATGCTTCGACTTCTTCCTCTTTTGATCGTTTCGTGCTTGAAATTCTTCCCTTGCTCTCACGCTCACCCTGTAATGGTGAATAAAAACACTACCGAACACCGTAAGGCATTCAAAACAAGTGTAAAAACATAAGCTAACGAGAAACCAAAGAAAACAAGTAATAAATGGACATGATTCAATAACTTTGTTTCTAAAATGAATCAGAAAAGCTATAAAAACATGCACAGATGTGATAACATCACCTATCATGACTTCTAAACATAATCAACACCCGAACATGGGAAATCCCACCCAATCATATCAAGAATATCACAATACGAAAATTCCCAATTTTATCCTAGGGCTCTAATCATATTCAAATCAATAAAATCATAGTTCATCTTTTAATTGCCAAAACATCAAGATTCATCAAGAACATCACATAATCATCAAGAACCTCTTATCATCATCAAGATCATCAAGATCACACATAAAATCATCTCACAATCATCAAGAACATATCATCAATATCATAAACGATTCATCAAGACACAAGTATATAGAGGTGGCCAAAGAAGATAATTATAGCAAGGAAAATAGGTTTTGTTGAGACATGGGTTACCTCTTAGCCTTAATTAAATTCCTTGGCTATGAAGGGTCTTTCTCTAAGTCTTCCTTCTTTCTTGATTTCTCCTAGGGGAATTCTTGGAGCTCCTTGTGTGGTGAGAGATTATTGTGGTGTGGGTTCTAGGTGCCTCCTATGTCCCCTATTTATATATCTAAGAGTCCTAATTAGGGCCCAAATACTATAGGCGTGCTAACTCTATTCCTTTTAGGACTAGGGGTTGGGTTTTTAGAGGTGAGGCCCACGGACTATGGTAGGCCTTTTCCTAATTAATTATTGTAATTTAATTCTTTCTTTGGATAATTGGTTAAATGATTAATTGGTTTTAGGGGTCGTAACACGGGGTGTTACATTCTCCCCCCCCCCCCCCCCCTTACAAGGGGCTTCGTCCCCGAAGCCCGGTGTGTTAATCCATTCTTTCACCCCTGGACATCCCGCATTTTGGCCTCCTGGTTAGGAACGTGGCCCCACGTTTTGTCTTAGCTGGGGTAGACTGGACTTCTGGTGTTGTGGTGATAGGGAAGTTTGGGTCTACCTGGGTCTCTTGCTCCGGAGCTGGATGCCCTGCGAGTGCCCAAGGTGGCCTCGATTGCTTCCACCCTCTGATCTAATGCGCGTGTCGTGCAGATTAAGGACGAGAACCCTTCCTCCATGATTTGGTTTTGCCGGTTGAGTTGCGCTAGGATGCGCTCATTGACCGAGCCCTCGTTTTGTTCCCTTGGGTTCCCTCCTGATCGTGGGTGTGCCGATGGGTTAGGCTCGTCATCCTCATCCTGATCCTCATCTCCCTCTAAACCCCCACAATCTTGCATTGCTCGTTTGAGTTTTTTGTTGGAGATGTCCAATCGGTCGACCAATTCCCTTCGCTCCTCCTCGGGTTTTAGGCAAATTTCTTCGAGGGTGAGGTATTGTCCCCCTTCAGTGTAGTAGATATCATTGCGGCGGAGGTTCTGGGCGTTAAAGATCATGCCGTTTACAGTCTTGACCTCAGTGTGGCTTAGGTCCACCCCCTTTTTCTCCATGATCCAACTTAGGATCATCCCGTAGGACAGGCTAAGTCGGTTGCTCGTCTTGCAAAACTCCATGTGTTTTAGCATGAGGGCCGGTAGGTTGAACTTGATTTTGTGTTTCAAGAGATAGGCAAAAGTGCACTCTAAACTCCCCACGTCTTTGCTCTTATTGTTTGTGGGCAAGAGGCTGTCGGTTACAATCATAACCAATATCTTTTGCTCCGCCGTTAGCCACTTCCTATTTGGTTGCGTGGCTGAGGTGAACCCTTCCTCTTTCCTGAGTAGGTACCCGAGGTAGTCTTTGTACCCCGTATTCTGGGTATCAATCCTCCATTTTCGGTCGTAATTTGACACACCCGTGGTGGTCAATTTCAAGAGCTTGGCCAAGCGGCCTTCGGAGAGTATGATTTCCTTGCCGCGGACCTTGGTGGTAATTTCTAGCTTATCACCCCGTTTGGTGGCTACTAGATGTTGATAGAATTCTTTCACCAATTCGGGGTACGTATCCCCCTTGATGGTGAGGTACGTATCCAAAAGCCCTTGGTGATTAAGCATATCGACCAATTTCGGAGAAAATTGGTCGGGTTCAAGGGCTTTACCTCCGATTACGGTGTAGCCAGCGTTGCTCCATTCCGGGGTACGGGTTCCGAGGGGTTTCTTTGGCATTGTGAAGCTTTTCTCGGTGACGAAGTTTTCCGGTGAACTTTCCGGCGGGACTCCGGCGAGGCTCGGGCGGTAGTTGGTGTTTCCGTTGGGTTCGAGCGGCGAGGAGAGGGGGGCGGCGCATGGTGGTGGCAGCTGGGCGTGCGATCGGCGGTGCTGGGCAGCGGGTCGCTGATGGGCGCAACGTGGGTGACCTCCGGGCGAAGGCGGGGCGGTCGGCTGGGCGGCAGCTCGGCGGTGCGAGGTCGACGGGCGGCGTTTGGCTGGTGGCGGCGTTCGGCTGGTGGCGGCGGCGTGTGGCCGGTGGGTTTTTGTGGGGGGTGTCCGCCGGTCTTGGGGTGGGGTGCGAAGAGGGTGAGGGTGAGAGTGGGAGGGTGTGAGGAAGGAGGAGAAGAAGGGTTTTTGATTTGGGGATTTTGTGGGTTTTAGGGGTTTGTAGGGGTTTTAAGAAGTGAGTGTTCCCTTAAAGTTTTAAGAAGCATCTTTAGCCTAGTGGTCAAGGTCTTGGTCTTGTATGTGAGAGGTCAAGAGTTTAATTCCCATTGGTGATATTAGGCTTTCTTTTTGGATGGTGTGGTCCTTGTCTTTTTCCTTCTTTTGTTTTCTAGTGGTGGAAGGCTTGGTTTGTTTTCCTTATGTATAATTTTAGTTCCACCCCCGTACGTAAGATCGAATTTCGATATAGTCTTTTATTTAAATAATTCCGAAATAATTAAGCTAAGTAAGTAGTTCCACTACGAAGGTGGTTACAAAGAATTTGCCAGTTTATCCTAGACAGAACTCGTCTTCTTGGTTTTCTTCCGCGAGGTTTGTGTGGTCCTCGTCTTCTGGGGTTAGGTTCCCCTCCTCGAGGTTGTTCTCGTTCCCGAGTTCGGCCTGGGTGCGGCTCATGACGAATATCTTTACGGGAGCGCCGTAGTTTCCTTGGTGAGTGGTTTCCCCGTGTTGACCCGTGGTGGTGGGGCGTGGCATTTGGGGTTGAGTGCACTGGAAGGCCTTGTGTCCTTCCTCTCCTTAGTTGAAGCATCGCCAGGGATTGCCCATGCAGTCCTTGCCTCTATGGCTTTTGTTGCATTTCGGGCAAGGGAAGCTTCCTGTGTTAGCTCCATTGTTCCCTAAGGGTGGCCTTTGGCCGGCCAGGTTGCTCGGTCTTGTGTTGGTGTCGTTTCTTGTCCTTTTTACGGGTGGTGTTCCACCCCCGGTGCTTCTTTTCCGTATCTGTTCTTGAACCCCGCGTTGTAGCAGTTGGATTCGATAGAGATTTGCGGCACTGGAGTAAGCCTCGTTGAGGGTCCGGGGTCTGCTTACCACTAGTGCCTTTCGGGCTTCGAAGTTGAGGCCCGATACGAAACTCTCTATTTTGGTCACCTCAGTGGGGACTAGTTCCGGTGCGAAGCGTGCTAGTTCCAGGAATCGTTTATGGTATTCCATGAAGGTGGTCACCCCTTGTTTAAGATGGAGGAACTCTTCATGCATAGATGCTTTTACCTGTGTTGGATAGAATCGCTCTCGTAGACGTGTTTTGAGGTATTCCCAGTTGAACTCAGGTGCACACCTGAGCTAATTCATCCACACCTGAGCTAGAGAACTCAGGTGCACAGGCTTACTTCTAGGACCATCGAATAGTATCAATACATAAACATGGCACGCAGGTCGAAAGGGAAACTATCTATTCTATGCTCCGAATCTCTAGCGCGCTCCAGTGACTAATCCTCTGTGCCTGAAAGCCAAATATATCTGTTCAGCGAGAGATGCTGGTAACCCACTCCAACGCGTTGAAATACAGTACATATAGATATATACATAGATATAAGAAAAACCATTTCGAAGCATGAAGATATATCCTAAGAGACTCTAGCTTTATAAAACAGGGCATAGACTCGAAAGATAGGGATAAGCACAGTCAATAGTCATACAATTCACAAGCATAGGAAACAGACTCGACAGATAGAGATAAGCACAGCCAATAGTCATAACCAAGCATATACAGTTTACTAGCATGTATCCTATGGTCACGCTTTCATAATATTCATAACATCAAACCATCCATATCTCATCACATAGCACACTTTGATGGCGCCACAGGATCAATCGCATGCCCATACATGAGGGTCAGTGCATATAGCTCTGACACGGCCCCGCAACACCCTGCCCCGTATCGCAACACGGAGGGGTCGATCGCAACCGACCGATGAACCGCAGCTCATCATAATGTTTGATCGCAACCAAACAGTGGACCACAGCCCAAGAGTAGTCATCTGACCGCAGCTCATGTAAAACGTTTGATCGCAACCAAACGGTGGACCGCAGCCCGAGAATGTAAATCTGACCGCAGCCAGCTTCTGAACCGCAGCTCAGGAATAACCAATTTGATCGCAACCAAATTGGGGTATCATGCACACATAACACATAGCAAACACATGCAACCCACATTGACACATTGGGAAGGGGGAGAAATCGTATAACGAAACCTATGCGTGATCATCCACATACTAAGAGTAAACCTAAGGGGTTCATACTTCTCACACCTAGGCCAACGGGATACCAATTCAACTAGCATGTAATATATAAGACTTATTCAACCTACGAATGGTACCCGAACATCAAACTAGACATAGGCACGATAGACGGAGTCCGTTGGGACACCACGGGGGTCGGGGGAACATCAAACGGGGAAGCCGGGATCCCGAGGTGGGATAATTTCCAGCGGGTAGCCGGTGGGTGGTGGACCACCCGCCGGCGTCAGGTCTTCGGGCAGCGGGTGCCCGGCAGGCAGTCGCCTGCCCGCCGGCTGCGCGCTGCCGGCGACGTCTCTCTCGGGCAGCGGGTAGGTGGTGGGTCCCCCTACCCCCACTTACCCCCCACTGACTCTTTACCAAAATAAATGTCCCGGGATCCGTTGTGGAACCCGAAACCATGCTTAGACACTTTTAAACGCAATTGATGACACCACGTAGACAATTAACGGATCAAAAGCAAGAATCATATAGCACATATCCTATCATGACTTCTAAACATAATCAACACCCGAACATGCGAAATCCCACCCAATCATATCAAGAATATCACAATACGAAAATTCCCAATTTTATCCTAGGGCTCTAATCATATTCAAATCAATAAAATCATAGTTCATCTTTTAATTGCCAAAACATCAAGATTCATCAAGAACATCACATAATCATCAAGAACCTCTTATCATCATCAAGATCATCAAGATCACACATAAAATCATCTCACAATCATCAAGAACATATCATCAATATCAAAAACGATTCATCAAGACACAAGTATATAGAGGTGGCCAAAGAAGATAATTATAGCAAGGAAAATAGGTTTTGTTGAGACATGGGTTACCTCTTAGCCTTAATTAATTTCCTTGGCTATGAAGGGTCTTTCTCTAAGTCTTCCTTCTTTCTTGATTTCTCCTAGGGGAATTCTTGGAGCTCCTTGTGTGGTGAGAGATTATTGTGGCGTGGGTTCTAGGTGCCTCCTATGTCCCCTATTTATATATCTAAGAGTCCTAATTAGGGCCCAAATACTATAGGCTTGCTAACTCTATTCCTTTTAGGACTAGGGGTTGGGTTTTTAGAGGTGAGGCCCACGGACTATGGTAGGCCTTTTCCTAATTAATTATTGTAATTTAATTCTTTCTTTGGATAATTGGTTAAATGATTAATTGGTTTTAGGGGTCGTAACACGGGGTGTTACACTCTCCCCCCCTTACAAGGGGCTTCGTCCCCGAAGCCCGGTGTGTTAATCCATTCTTTCACCCCTGGACATCCCGCATTTTGGCCTCCTGGTTAGGAACGTGGCCCCACGTTTTGTCTTAGCTGGGGTAGACTGGACTTCTGGTGTTGTGGTGATAGGGAAGTTTGGGTCTACCTGGGTCTCTTGCTCCGGAGCTGGATGCCCTGCGAGTGCCCAAGGTGGCCTCGATTGCTGCCACCCTCTGATCTAATGCGTGTGTCGTGCGGATTAAGGACGAGAACCCTTCCTCCATGATTTGGTTTTCCCGGTTGAGTTGCGCTAAGATGCGCTCATTGACCGAGCCCTCGTTTTGTTCCCTTGGGTTCCCTCCTGATCGTGGGTGTGCCGATGGGTTAGGCTCGTCATCCTCATCCTGATCCTCATCTCCCTCTAAACTCCCACAATCTTGCATTGCTCGTTTGAGTTTTTTGTTGGAGATGTCCAATCGGTCGACCAATTCCCTTCGCTCCTCCTCGGGTTTTAGGCAAATTTCTTCGAGGGTGAGGTATTGTCCCCCTTCAGTGTAGAAGATATCATTGCGGCGGAGGTTCTGGGTGTTAAAGATCATGCCATTTAGGGGTCGTAACACGGGGTGTTACAAAACCAGAATGTATTGACTGATCATACTACGAAGAAACTGACTGAAATAAACCTAGCTCATTTAGAGCATTTACCTCTCCCTAGGTGAAGATTGGAGAAATCTTCCAGATAAGAAGGTAATAATATAATGTTCTATAAGTCGATCGAAAAAAAAAACACTTTTTGAAGTGGAACATTTCTTTTAATTTTGTTTAATACTTGTGTTCGGATTTCATGTTTTTTCCAAATTAATCATCCAAGTAATGGGAAGCTTGAAGATTTGAAACCAAACTGGTTGCTTAAGTCGTGGGGTAGAAGTTACCAGTCAAAAGGTGTTTTAGGAAGGTTACATTGGGATAAATGTTTTCTGACAGCTCACTGACCCTCAGCCAAGAGGTAAGGTTGGGAGATGGTTTCATCCCGTAGAGCATAAGATTATTTCTGTTCGAGAATATGCTCGATCTCAGGTATATATACATTTTTTTTGTGACGTGACGGGATTTGGAATCATCCGTGTGCATTGTGCGTGCATTGTATAATTTATAACATGAAAATGTTTGTGTGCAGGGATTTCCGGATTGGTATAAATTTGTAAGGCACTTTAAGAAACAAGTTTTAGCAAGTTGGTAACGCTGTACCGCCACCGCTAAAATTAGCTTACTTAGTTACCCCGTAGAACATATGATTTCCATTACTAATTGCATTTGGAATCATTCGTGCGTGCAAAATGTGTGCGTGTAGAGTTTATATCATGTAAATTTTTATGTGCAAGGATTTCCGAATTGGTATAAATTTGTAGAGATTTTAAAGAATAAGTCTCAGCAAGTTAGAAATGTTGTACCACCACCCCAAGCGTTTGCACAACATGTTTTTTAATCACATCCAATTATTCATCCATTGTTTTGCACGTTCAGTACAAAGGCGATCCTGTTTCCTTGTTCCATAAAACAGTCCGAGGAAACCAGAATGTATTGACTAATCATACTACGGAGAAACTGACTGAAATAAACCTAGTTCATTCAGTGCCTTAACCACTCCCCATGTGAAGATTGGAGGATCTTCCAGATAAGAAGGTAATAATATAATGTTCTATAAGATGATCGGAAAAAACACTTTTTGAAATGGAACATTTCTTTTAATTTTCTTCAATACTTGTGTTCTGCCTTCATCTTTTTCCAAATTAATCTGCTAAGTAAAGGGAAGCTTTAAGACTTGAAACGAAACTGGCTGCTTAAGTCGTGGGGTAGAAGTTACCAGTCAAAAGGTGTTTTAGGAAGGTTACATTGGGATAAAAGTTTTCTGACAGCTCACCAACCCTCAGCCAAGAGGTAAGGGTGGGAGATGGTTTCATCCCGTAGAGCATAAGATGATTTCTGTTCGAGAATATGCTCGATCTAAGGTATATGTTCTTTTTTTTTGACATGACGAGATTTGGAATCATTCGTGTGCATTGTGCGTGCATTGTAGAGATTATAACATGTAAATATTTGTGTGTAGGGATTTTCGGATTGGTATAAATTTTTAGGGACTTTAAGAAACAAGTTACAGCAAGTTGGTAACGCTGTACCGCCACCCCTAACATTTGCACTTGGGAGAAAGCTTAAAATGACAATTGAAAGCTATGATGACTTGTAAATTAGATTACTTAGTTAACCCGTAGAACATAGGATTTCCGTTACTAATTGCATTTGGAATCATTCGTGCGTGAACAATGTGTGCATGTAGAGTTTATATCACGTAAATGTTTGTGTGCAAGGATATCCGAATTGGTATAAATTTGTCGAGACTTTAAAGAATAAGTCTCAGCAAGTTAGTAACGCTTTACCACCACCCCTAGCGTTTGCACAACATGTTTTTTAATCATATCCAATTATTCATCCATTGTTTTGCATGTTCAGTACAAAGGCGATCCTGTTTCCTAGTTCCATAAAAGAGTCCAAGGAAACCAGAATGTATTGGCTAATCATACTACGAAGAAACTGACTGAAATAAACGTAGCTCATTCAGTGCCTTTACCTCTCCCCAGGTGAAGATTGGAGAAATCTTCCAGATAAGAAGGTAGTAATATAATGTTCTATAAGTCGATCGGAAAAAACACTTTTTGAAATGGAACATTTCTTTTAATTTTCCATAATACATTGAGTTCTGCCTTCATGTTTTTCCAAATTAATCTGCCAAGAAAAGGGAAGCTTGATGACTTGAAAAGAAACTGGCTGCTTAAGTCGTGGGGTAGAAGTTACCAGTCAAAAGGTGTTTTAGGAAGGTTACATTGGGATAAAAGTTTTCTGACAGCTCACCAACCCTCAGCCAAGAGGTAAGGTTGGGAGATGGTTTCATCCCGTAGAGAATAAGATTATTTCGGTTCGAGAATATGCTCGATCTAAGTTATATGTACATTTTTTTTGTGACATGACAGGATTTGGAATCATTCTTGTGCATTGTAGAGTTTATTACATGTAAATACATATGTGTAGGGATTTCCGGATTGGTATAAATTTTTAGGGACTTTAAGAAACAAGTTTTAGCAAGTTGGTAACGCTGTACCGCCACCCCTAACATTTACACTAGGGAGAAAGCTGTAAATGAATATGGAATGCTATGATGACTTGTAAATTAGCTTACTAAGTTACCCCGTAGAACATAGGATTTCCGTTACTATTTGCATTTGGAATCATTCGTGCATGCACAATGTGTGCATGTAGAGTTTATATCATGTAAATGTTTGTGTGCAAGGATTTCCGAATTGGTATAAATTTGTAGAGACTTTAAAGAATAAGTTCAGCAAGTTAGTAACGTTGTACCACCACCCCTAGCGTTTGCACAACATGTTTTTTAATCATATCCAATAATTCATCCATTGTTTTGCATATTCAGTACAAAGGCGATCCTGTTTCCTAGTTCCAGAAATGAGTCCGAGGAAACCAGAATGTATTGACTGATCATACTACGAAGAAACTGACTGAAATAAACCTGGCTCATTCAGTGCCTTTACCTCTCCCTACGTGAATATTGGAGAAATATTCCAAATAAGAAGGTGATAATATAATGTTCTATAAGTGGATCGGAACAAACACTTTTTGAAATGGAACATATCTTTTCATTTTCTTTAATACCTGTGTTCTGCATTCATGTTTTTCCAGATTAATCTGCCAAGTAATGGGAAGCTTGAAGACTTAAAACCAAACTGGCTGGTTAAGTTGTGGGGTAGAAGTTACCAGTCAAAAGGTGTTTTAGGATGGTTACATTGGGATAAAAGTTTTCTGACAGCTCACCAACCCTCAGCCAAGAGGTAAGGGTGGGAGATGGTTTCATCCCGTAGAGCATAAGATGATTTCGGTTTGAGAATATGCTCGATCTAAGGTATATGTACTTTTTTTGTGACATGACGAGATTTGGAATCATTCGAGTGCATTGTGCGTGCATTGTAGAGTTTATAACATGTAAATATTTGTGTGTAGGGATTTTCGGATTGGTATAAATTTTTAGGGGCTTTAAGAAACAAGTTTCAACAAGTTGGTAACGCTGTACCGCCACCCCTAACATTTGCACTTTGGAGAAAGCTTAAAATGACAATTGAAAGCTATGATGACTTGTAAATTAGATTACTTAGTTACCCCGTAGAACATAGGATTTCGTTACTAATTGCATTTGAAATCGTTCGTGCGCGCACAATGTGTGCATGTAGAGTTTATATCACGTAAATGTTTGTGTGCAAGGATATCTGAATTGGTATAAATTTGTCGAGACTTTAAAGAATAAGTCTCAGCAAGTTAGTAACGCTTTACCACCACCCCTAGCGTTTGCACAACATGTTTTTTAATCATATCCAATTATTCATCCATTGTTTTGCATGTTCAGTACAAAGGCGATCATGTTTCCTAGTTCCATAAAAGAGTCCGAAGAAACCAGAATGTATTGGTTAATCATACTACGAAGAAACTGACTGAAATAAACCTAGCTCATTCAGTGCCTTTACCTCTCCCCAGATGAAGATTGGAGAAATCTTCCAGATAAGAAGGTAGTAATATAATGTTCTATAAGTCGATCGGAAAAAACACTTTTTGAAATGGAACATATCTTTTCATTTTCTTTAATACTTGTGTTCTGCTTTCATGTTTTTCTAGATAAATCTGCTAAGTAATGGGAAGCAAGAAGACATGAAACCAAACTGGCTGGTTAAGTCGTGGGGTAGAAGTTACCAGTCAAAAGGTGTTTTAGGAAAGTTACATTGGGATAAAAGTTTTCTGACAGCTCACCAACCCTCAGCCAAGAGGTAAGGTTGGGAGATGGTTTCATCCCGTAGAGCATAAGATTATTTCTGTTCGAGAATATGCTCGATCTCAGATATATGTACATTTTTTTTTGTGACATGACGGGATTTGGAATCATTCTTGTGCATTATGCGTGCATTGTAGAGTTTATTACATGTAAATACATGTGCGTAGGGATTTCCGGATTGGTATAAATTTTTAGGGACTTTAAGAAACAAGTTTCAGCAAGTTGGTAACGCTGTACCGCCACCCCTAACATTTGCACTAGGGAGAAAGCTGTAAATGAATATGGAATGCTATGATGACTTGTAAATTAGCTTACTAAGTTACCCCGTAGAACATAGGATTTCCGTTACTATTTGCATTTGGAATCATTCGTGCGTGCACAATGTGTGCATGTAGAGTTTATATCATGTAAATGTTTGTGTGCAAGGATTTCCGAATTGGTATAAATTTGTAGAGACTTTAAAGAATAAGTCTCAGCAAGTTAGTAACGATGTACCACCACCCCTAGCGATTGCACAACATGTTTTTTTAATCATATCCAATAATTCATCCATTGTTTTGCATGTTCAGTACAAAGGCGATCCTGTTTCCTAGTTCCAGAAAAGAGTCCGAGGAAACCAGAATGTATTGACTGATCATACTACGAAGAAACTGACTGAAATAAACCTAGCTCATTAAGTGCCTTTACCTCTCCCCAGGTGAAGATTAGAGAAATCTTCCCGATAAGAAGGTAATAATATATTGTTCTATAAGTCGATCAGAACAAACACTTTTTGAAATGGAACATATCTTTTCATTTTCTTTAATACTTGTGTTCTGCTTTCATGTTTTTACAGATTAATCTGCCAAGTAATGGGAAGCTTGAAAACTTGAAACCATACTGGCTGGTTAAGTCGTGGGGTAGAAGTTACCAGTCAAAAGGTGTTTTAGGAAAGTTACAATGGGATAAAAGTTTTCTGACAGCTCACCAACCCTCAGCCAAGAGGTACGGTTGGGAGATGGTTTCATCCCGTAGAGTATAAGATGATTTCTGTTCGAGAATATGCTTGATCTAAGGTATATGTACTTTTTTTTTGTGACATGACGAGATTTGGAATCATTCGTGTGCATTGTGCGTGCATTGTAGAGTTTATAACATGTAAATGTTTGTGTGCAGGGATTTCCGGATTGGTATAAATTTGTAGGGACTTTAAGAAACAAGTTTTAGCAAGTTGGTAACGCTGTACCGCCACCCCTAACATTTGCACTAGGGAGAAAGCTGTAAATGACAATGGAATGCTATGATGACTTGTAAATTAGCTTACTAAGTTACCCCGTAGAACATAGGATTTCCGTTACTATTTGCATTTGGAATCATTTGTGCGTGCACAATGTGTGCATGTAGAGTTTATATCATGTAAATGTTTGTGTGCAAGCATTTCCGAATTGGTATAAATTTGTAGAGACTTTAAAGAATATGTGTCAGCAAGTTAGTAACGCCGTACCACCACCCCTAGCATTTGCACAACATGTTTCTTAATCATATCCAATAATTCCTCCTTTGTTTTGCATGTTCAGTGCAAAGGCGATCCTGTTTCCTAGTTCCAGATAAGAGTCCGAGGAAACCAGAATGTATTGACTAATCATACTACGAAGAAACTGACTGAAATAAACCTAGCTCATTCAGTGCCTTTACCTCTCCCCAGGTGAAGATTGGAGAAATCTTCCAGATAAGAAGATAATAATATAATGTTCTATAAGTCGATCGGAACAAACACTTTTTGAAATGGAACATATCTTTTCATTTTCTTTAATACTTGTGTTCTGCATTCATGTTTTTCTAAATTAATCTGCCAAGTAATGGGAAGCTTGAAGACTTAAAACCAAACTGGCTGGTTAAGTCGGGGGGTAGAAGTTACCAGTCAAAAGTTGTTTTAGGAAGGTTACATTGGGATAAAAGTTTTCTGATAGCTCACCAACCCTCAGCCAAGAGGTAAGGGTGGGAGATGGTTTCATCCCGTAGAGCATAAGATGATTTCTGTTCGAGAATATGCTCGATCTAAGGTATATGTACTTTTTTTGTGACATGACGAGATTTGGAATCATTCGTGTGCATTGTGCGTGCATTGTAGAGTTTATAACATGTAAATATTTGTGTGTTGGGATTTTCGGATTGGTATAAATTTTTAGGGACTTTAAGAAACAAGTTTCAGCAAGTTGGTAACGCTGTACCGCCACCCCTAACATTTGCACTTGGGAGAAAGCTTAAAATGACAATTGAAAGCTATGATGACTTGTAAATTAGATTACTTAGTTACCCCGTAGAACATAGGATTTCCGTTACTAATTGCATTTGGAATCTTTCGTGCATGCACAATGTGTGCATGTAGAGTTTATATCACGTAAATGTTTGTGTGCAAGGATATCCGAATTGGTATAAATTTGTCGAGACTTTAAAGAATTAGTCTCAGCAAGTTAGTAACGCTTTACCACCACCCCTAGCGTTTGCACAACATGTTTTTTAATCATATCCAATTATTCATCCATTGTTTTGCATGTTCAGTACAAAGGCGATCCTGTTTCCTAGATCCATAAAAGAGTCCGAGGAAACCAGAATGTATTGGCTAATCATACTACGAAGAAACTGACTGAAATATACCTAGCTCATTCAGTGCCTTTACCTCTCCCCAAGTGAAGATTGGAGAAATCTTCCTGATAAGAAGGTAGTAATATAATGTTCTATAAGTCGATCGGAAAAAACACTTTTTGAAATGGAACATTTCTTTTAATTTTCCTTAATACTTGTGTTCTGCCTTCATGTTTTTCCAAATTAATCTGCCAAGTAAAGGGAAGCTTGAAGACTTGAAAAGAAACTGGCTGCTTAAGTCGTGGGGTAGAAGTTACCAGTCAAAAGGTGTTTTAGGAAGGTTACATTGGGATAAAAGTTTTCTGACAGGTCACCAACCCTCAACCAAGAGGTAAGGTTGGGAGATGGTTTCATCCCGTAGAGCATAAGTTTATTTCTGTCGAGAATATGCTCCATCTCAGTTATATGTACATTTTTTTTGTGACATGACAGGATTTGGAATCATTCGTGTGCATTGTGCTTGCATTGTAGAGTTTATAACTTGTAAATGTTTGTGTGCAGGGATTTCCGGATTGGTATAAATTTGTAGGGACTTTAAGAAACAAATTTCAGCAAGTTAGTAACGCTGTACCGCCACCCCTAACATTTGCACTAGGGAGAAAGCTCAAAATGACACTGGAAAGCAATGATGACTTGTAACTTAGCTTACTAAGTTACCCCGTAGAACATAGGATTTTCGTTATTAACTGCATTTGGAATCATTCGTGCATGCACAATGTGTGCATGTAGAGTTTATGTCATGTAAATGTTGTTAGGAAAATAATGTGTGGCTCAAAATCCTTGTAGACCAACATGATGTCTGACCAACATGATGTCACCCTGCAGCAGCACCACGTCGCATGCGCCTCACACGTTCTCTCCGTTCATTACGGTTTTCCTCTTTTTATAGCCGCATGCCCTCATTTCTCTCCCAATTTGATTGTATAAATAGCTTAATGTCTTTTCTTTGTAATGCACCTCATTACATCAATTCATTTACATTTGAATTCATTTATCTCTTCATTCCTTACGTAGCATAAATATATATATATATATATATATATATTTATATATATATATATATATATATATATATTCTATCTTATACTCTTTTAGAGTTTAATATATATATTTTATATTTTCCCAATTCATCAATTTCTTATTTTGTCATTTACATATTTTTCCCTATTATTTAACTTCTATAATTCTCAATTTTCGATTCTTCGCTTCCGCATTATTCCGTTATATTCCTAACAATTGGTATTAGTGCCAAGTTTATTTCAGAATTATTTTCAAAGATGTCGACTGTCACTAAGTTTGATAACGAGAAGTTCGACGGGAAAATTAGCTTTTCTATCTGGAAGGTTCAGATGGAAGTTGTTCTAACCCAGAACGGTTTGAAGAAAGCGCTAGCTGGGACGAAAAAGAAACCAGCTACAATGACAGATGAAACTTGGGAAGATTTGGATGACAAGGCACGTTCAACTATTCTTTTGTACCTGTCTAAAGAGGTTCTACGTGAGGTGGAAAGTGAGACGACTGCGTCAGATTTATGGTCCAAGCTGGATACGCTTTACATTGCCAAAACTCTGGCAAACACGCTACGCCTGAAGGAGCGTCTGTACACAATCCGTATGACGGAAGGTACTTCTATTAAGTCTCACTGGGATTAATTCAATTCTATTTTATTGGACTTGGAAAATATTGATATCGTAATTGACGATGAGGATCGTGCTGTTTTATTGCTTGTCTCTCTCCCTAAATCATACAAGCATTTCAAACAAATTATGTTGTATGGTAATAGTAGTGATACCCTTACTTTCGACAGTGTTAAGTCAAACCTGTTGTCCAAAGAAAAGTTTGACTTTGAAATTAAGTCTGAGGACAAAGGTGAAGGCTTGACTGTAAGGGGTCGTTCACTTGAATCAGGGAGTAGCAATAAAAATTCTAGATCCAAGTCCAAAGGACGTAAGTCCAACAAATCCTGCAAGTACTGCAAGAAGCATGGTTATGATGTGACTTAATGCTTTAAGTTGAAAAACAAGCAAGAGAGAGAAAAGTCCGTTGAAGCTAGTGTTGTTGAAAGTGATTCAGAAGGCGATGTTATGTTATCTATTAGCTCCGGTTGCAAACGGAGCAAAACCGAGTGGATTCTGGACTCTGGTTGTTCATTCCACATGTGTCCTCACAAAGACTGGTTCGTCTCTCTGGAACCGGTTGATGGTGGAGTTGTCTTGATGGGTAATGATACCCAATGCAAGGTTAGTGGAATTGGAAGTGTGCAGATTAAAACTCATGATAACATTATCAGGACTCTTACTAATGTTCGGTATATTCCTGATTTGAAACGCAATTTGATATCATTGGGCACCTTGGAATCTCTGGGGTGCAAGTACATAGCTGAAGGTGGATTTCTGAAGGTTATAAAAGGCTCTCTTATTCTCATGAAAGCTTCTCGTTCTGGAAGCTTGTATGTCTTGCATGGCAGTACTGTGACAGGTTTAGTAGCGATATCCTCATCAATGTCTGATGCGGATCTCACTCAATTATGGCATATGCGTCTGGGGCATATGAGTGAGAAAGGCATGCATCTCCTGAGCAAGAAAGACCTCCTTGGTGGTTCAGGTACAGGTAAATTACAGTTTTGTGAGCATTGTGTTTTTGGGAAACAAAAGAGGGTTAGTTTCTCTACTACTACACACCGTACCAAAGATGTATTGGAATACATACCTTCCGATTTATGGGGACCAACTAAATTCCAGTCTATGGGAGGCTGTAGATATTTTATGTCTATTATTGATGACTTTTCTCATAAAGTTTGGGTCTATTTCCTGAAACATAAAAATCAGGCATTTTCTATTTTCAAGAAGTGGAAAATACTTGTTGAGACTCAGACAGGTAAAAAAGTCAAGAAGCTCAGGACAAACAATGGCTTGGAGTTCTGTGAGTCAGATTTCAATGACTTTTGTGCGGCAAATGGAATCGTCAGGCACAAGACCTTGCCTGGTAAACCCCAACAGAATGGTGTTGCCGAACGTTTGAACAGGACTCTATTGGAAAGAGCTCGTTGTATGCTCTCTAATGCTGGGTTATGGAAACGGCGTGATTTTTGGGCTGAGGCTGTTTCTACTGCTTGCTATTTGGTAAATAAATCTCCACATTCATCTCTTGAGGAACTATAAGGAACAAGTTTGAGCAAGTTGGTAACGCTGTACCGCCAACCCTAACATTTGCACTAGGGAGAAAGCTTAAAATGACACTGGAAAGCTATGATGACTTGTAACTTAGCTTAATAAGTTACCCCGTAGAACATAGGATTTCCGTTACCAATTGCATTTGGAATCATTCGTGTGTGCACAATCTGTGCATGTAGAGTTTATATCATGTAAATGTTTGTGTGCAATAACTTCCGAATTGGAATAAACTTGTTGAGACTTTAAAGAACAAGTCTCAGCAAGTTAGTAATGCTGTACCATCACCCCTGGCGTTTACACAACATGTTTCGTAATCATATCCAACAATTCATCCATTGTTTTGCATGTTCAGTACAAAGGCGATCCTGTTTCCTAGTTCCAGAAAAGAGTCCGAGGAAACCAGAATGTATTGACTGATCATACTACGAAGAAACTGACTGAAATAAACCAAGCTCATTAAGTGCCTATACCTCTCCCCAGGTGAAGATTGGAGAAATCTTACAGATAAGAAGGTAATAATATAATGTTCTATAAGTCGATCGGAGAAAAACACTTTTTGAAATGGAACATTTCTTTTAATTTTCTTTAATACTTGTGTTCTGCTTTCATGTTTTTCCAGATTAAGCTGCCAAGTAAAGAGAGGCTTGAAGACTTGAAACCAAACTGGCTGGTTAAGTCGTGGGGTTGAAGTTACCAGTCAAAAGGTGTTTTAGGAAGGTTACATTGGGATAAAAGTTTTCTGACAGCTCACCAACCCTCAGCCAAGAGGTAAGGTTGGGAGATGTTTTCATCCCGTCGAGCATAAGATGATTTCTATTCGAGAATATGCTCGATCTCAGGTATATGTACCCTTTTTTTTTTACGTGACGAGATTTGGAATCATTCGTGTGCATTGTGTGTTCATTGTAGAGTTTATAACATGTAAATATTTGTGTGCAGGGATTTCTGGATTGGTATAAATTTGTAGGGACTATAAGAAACAAGTTTCAGCAAGTTGGCAACGCTGTACTGCCATCCCTAACATTTGCACTAGGGAGAAAGCTTAAAATGACACTGGAAAGCTATGATTACTTGTAACTTAGCTTACTAAGTTACCCCGTAGAACATAGGATTTCCATTACTAATTGCATTTGGAATCATTCGTGCGTGCACAATGTGTGCATGTAGAGTTTATATCATGTAAATGTTTGTGTGCAAGGATTTCCGAATTGGTATAAATTTGTTGAGACTTTAAAGAATAAGTCTCAGCAAGTTAGTAACGCTGTACCACCACCCCTAGCGTTTGCACAACATGTTTCTTAATCATATCCATTAATTCCTCCTTTGTTTTGCATGTTCAGTACAAAGGCGATCCTATTTCCTAGTTCCAGAGCACCCCTGAGCTGGAGTGTAACACCCCCCTCAAACACGACCTATATAAAAGGCCTTAACACCTACAGATCATACAACGAAACTAGCACAGCGCAAAATAAAACGAAAACTGGATAGAAGAAATCCAAACGGGGTGTTATGCCACGTCTACCAAACACGGTTAACGCTACGGCGATCAATCTGCAAGTGTAAACATCTATCCCAAAAAGGTAACAGTCTAACACTACAACGGCACACAAGCCACAACACATAGGTAAAGATACTAGACTACCGGCTACTAACATCCCGCTCGTCTAGACATCACCTGAAATATACAAAGATAAATATTGGGACGACGCCCGGTCAGCGATAATGCTGGTAACCCACCAATACCTGTTAAGTATCATACATAGGTAGGGTATATACAAAAATCATTTCGAAACGGAATACATATATATAAGTGTAAAACCAAGAGTAAACGCCAACTCAAGACTCAACACTCGTCAATAAACACCACAGGAACACATCCCAAGACCACAACGGATAATGACACCACAAGGATCAAGACACGACAACCGGCAACACATGCCTAGGCAGCACATGCCTTTGTGACTACACACGTCACAAGAGAGAACACACAACCACGGCTACACAAGCCCTCGTGACATCACCCGCCACGAGTTGATATGCCTTCCTTATGCCCTGTTCCAACCTTATGGCTACCCCCAACCTTATATCTAGTTCCAACCTTTACCTCCAGGACCCCTGTACATACAGTCCAACCTTATTCCCCCGGGAACCGTCGTTCCCCCTCTAACAGTCCTCCAACAAAGCCACCGATTCATAGTACACGAGGTACCGTACACGCACATGGCACACATGCCCGGATAACACCTGTTATCCCCCAAAAACGTGAACCTTACACAAAGGCCACAGCTCCATAATCACGCCACGGCCACCACGAGGACCGCTGCAATACCTTGGTGACTAGTGTTCCATACCACTAATCGTGCAATCCAGGTAAAGTCACACACGCACCACCACTCAACAAGAGTCAAGCAACGGATCACAACGAAGGTATGAAACATACTCAATCAAGGAACGGGTCACAGCCCAACAACATCAACGATGAATAACACAAGTTATCATAAACCAAGCGGAAGGTACAAACCACACACACACTAGCATTAAGACAATAAACTAGCATGCTTAACAACGAAGAAACTCAAGATAGTTCCGAGGAACACACAAGACACCTCTCGGTCCAACGAAACACAATGTTGAACACTTAGCACGATTCAAGACACCAAAGTCCTACATGGATACCTACCATATAGTTCTAGACATACGAAACATCAAGAAGACGCTCAAATAGTTCCACAAAAGAACATCGGGAAGTCAAAAGACCAAATACCGAGTCAAACGAATCACGGGGAACAAATCCCATCACAACACCAACCATGTACCCGCGGGTGGACCCACGGGTAGTGTGTGACACCCCAAAAATCCACATTCAATCCATGGATTAATTGAGTAATTAATCCTATTTTATTTGAGGAATTAATTCCTAAAATCCTGATTTTTAATACTCAAGGACTAGTATTTGACTAGTCAACCTTTAAGTTGTGTTGTACCTTGTGCTTTGAGGGGAGTTCCCTTGTTCCTTACACTTTCTAAAGCTTAGTAAGGGTATTCTTGACTTTTCACCAAGAGTTAGTATTGTAACCTAACCTAGAAGACTTCTTCATTTCATTCCTTACAATTCTTAGAAATTAGCTCCACCTTCTCTCTAGAAAAGAGGTGTAGCTTATTCTCCAAGCTAAGTTGAGACCCTTGTCAAGATTCCAAGATTTGCTTCCAAAATTCAACCTTTCACCTATTTGGGCATCTATGAGGGTAAGATCTAAGTCTATCTTGTGTTTTTGGTCCCATCTTAGTTGTCTTTTTCTTAAAGGTTCTTTATGATCTTTCGGTTTGATCTTGAAGTGGGTTTGGAAAGTAAGCCTTGTGGGGAGCTTGTGAGGTGTTAAGTGAAGTCTTTTGGTCTACAAGGGGTAACCCATGCTCTACTAAAACCTATTTTGCTTACCTATATGTGATTTCTTGGATTCTACTTGTGTTTTGCTATAAAATGTGAGGGTTTATGCATTTGTCTTGTGATATCGCATATCTAGAGCTTGTGTTTAGGGTTCCTTTGAGCCATTGCTTGGCATTTTCCATGATTCAAGTCATTTTGTTGTGTTGGGTGAGATTTGGCATGTTTTGGACTTGAATTTGTGTTTGGAGAAGAAAATCCCCAAAGGGATTATTTTGCACAGGAGTATGTACCCGCGGGCGGAACGGTGGGGAGAGCCCTACCCGCCGCCCACCCGCAGGTACATAGGCTTGTGGGTAGTGTACCCGCGGGTAGAACCACGGGTAGGGGCCTACCCGTGGGTCCACCCGCGGGGAACAAAGTGGAGTTTGAATGGGATTTGTTCCCCGTGATTCGTTTGACTCGGTATTTGGTCTTTTGACTTCCCGTTGTTCTTTTGTGGAACTCTTTGAGCGTCTTCTTGATGTTTCGTATATCTAAAACTATATGGTAGGTATCCATGTAGGACTTTGGTGTCTTGAATCGTGCTAAGTGTTCAACATTGTGTTTCGTTGAACCGTGAGGTGTTTTGTGTGTTCCTCGGAACTATGTTGAGTTTCCCTGTTGATAAGCATGCAAGTTTATTGTCTAAATGCTTACGTGTGTGTTGTTTGTACCTTTCGTTTGGTTGATGATAACTTGCGTTATTCATCGTTGTTGTTGTTGGGCTGTGACCCGTTCCTTGATTGAGTATGTTTCATATCTTCGTTGTGATCCGTTGTTTGACTCTTGTTGAGTTGTGGTGCGTGTGTGGCTTTACCTGGATTGCACGATTAGTGGTACGGGACACTAGTCACCAAGGTATTGCAGCGGTCCTCGTGGTGGCCGTGACGTGATTATGGAGTTGTGAACTTTGTGTAAGGTTCACGTGATTCTTGGGTGGCATGTGTTGCCGTGTGTGTGTACGGTACCCTCGTGTACTATGAAATTGGTGGTTTTGTTGGTGGGGGACGACGGTCCCAGGAGGGAAAAGGTTGGACTAAGAAGTACAGGGGTCCTGGAGGTAATGGTTGGAAGAAGATACAAGGTTGGGGGTAGCCATAAGGTTGGAATCGGGCATAAGGAAGGCATATCAACTCGTGATGGGTGATGTCACGAGGGCTTGTGTAGCCGTTGTTGTGAGTTCTCTTCTTGTGACGTGTGTAGTCACAAGGGCATGTGTTGCCTAAGCATGTGTTGCCATCAGTCTTGTCTTTATCCTTTGTGTTGTGGTATCCTTTGTGGTTTTGGGATGTGTTCCCGTATCCTTGTTGAGAGTGTTGAGTCTTGTGTTGACTATTGCTCTTGGTTTTGTGTCTTTCAGGTGATGTCTAGACGAGCGCGATGTTAGTGGCTGGTAGTCTAGTACCTTTTACCTTTGTTTCGTGGCCTGTGTGCCGTTGTAGTGTTAGACTGTTACCTTTTTGGGATAGATGTATACACTTGCAGATTGATCACCGTAGCGTTTACCGTGTTTGGTAGACGTGGCATAACACCCCGTTCGGATTTCTTTTATCCAGCTTTCGTTTTATCTTCTTCCGCTGTGCTAGTTTTGTGTTTGATCTGCAGATGTTAAGGCCTTTTATATAGGTCGTGTTTGGGGGGGGGTGTTACAGTTGGTATCAGAGCCTAGGTTTTGAGCCTAGGAAGAGTTAAGTCTAGACTCTTTAAGTGGTTAAGTGTGTTTTGAGACCTCTAAGCGACCTTAAGTAGCTAAGTGTTAGGCTTAGGACGCTAGGTTGCGCGGTGAGCTGTGTGTTGCTTTCTGTTCTTTGTTTGTTGCTTTGTTTTTCGTCTTCGGGGATTCTCTTCTCCAAACACAAATTCAAGTCCAAAACATGCCAAATCTCACCAAACACAACAAAATGACTTGAATCATGGAAAATGCCAAGCAATGGCACAAAGGAACCCTAAACACAAGCTCTAGATATGCAATATCACAAGACAAATGCATAAACCCTCACATTTCATAGCAAAGCACAAGTAGAATCCAAGAAATCACATATAGGTAAGAAAAATAGGTTTTAGTAGAGCATGGGTTACCTCTTGTATACCAAAAGACTTCACTATACACCTCAACAAGCTCCTTACAAGGCTTACTATCCAAACCCACTTCAAGATCAAACCAAAAGATCATAAAGATCCTACTTTTAAGAAAAAGACAACTAAGATGGAACCAAAAAGACAAGATGGACTTAGATCTTACCCTCCTAGATGCCCAAATAGGTGAAAGGTTGAATCTTGGAAGCAAATCTTGGAAAATTGACAAGGGTCTCAACTTGGCTTGGAGAATAAGCTATACTTCTTTTCTAGAGAGAAGGTAGAGCTAATTTCTAGGAATTATAAGGAATGAAATGAAGAAGTCTTCTAGGTTAGGTTACAATACTAACTCTTGGTGAAAAGTCAAGAATACCCTTACTAACCTTTAGAAAGTGTAAGGAACAAGGGAACTCCCCTCAAAGCACAAGGTACAACACAACTTTAAGGTTGACTAGTCAAATACTAGTCCTTGTGTATTAAAAATCAGGATTTTAGGAATTAATTCCTCAAATAAAATAGGATTAATCCATGGATTGAATGTGGATTTTTGGGGTGTCACATGGAGAACTCAGATGCACAGGCTAAACTAACAAATTAGCCTCAATACATCATCGTGGCACGCATGCCAAAAAGGAAAACTATCTATCTACTCCAAGCTCTTCTAGCGCGCTCTGGGAGCTAATCATCTGTGCCTGAAAGCCAAATATATCTGTTCAGCGAATGATGCCGGTAACCCACTCCAACGCGTTGAAATACATTATAGATAGATATATATAGATATACGAAAATCATTTTGAAGCAGGAAGATATATACTTAAGAGACTCTAGCTTTAAAACCAGGAATAGACTCAGCAAATAGGGAAAAGCACATTAATCAATGATAAACAGTTAAGTAGAGTAAACATCATAAGGAATGCGTATTTAAGGTCACAGATCACTTTTCAATTCAAACACATCATTATCCAAATATCATTCATATCACATAATTATTGATGACGCCACGGGACCAATCGCATGCCCCGAACATGAGGGTTAATGCGTATAGCATTAACACGGCCCCGCAGCACCCTACCTCATACCGCGACATGAAGGGAGTTGATCGCAACCAACCCATAGAGGACCGCTGACGAACTCAACGTCGGACCACAATCCTACACACCGCTGATGCGCACAATCGGTGGACCGTGATCCCCTTTACAAGGGGGTCATACGACCCTACACACCGCTTACGCACACAGTCGGTGGACCGTGATCCCCTTTACAAGGGGGGACATACGACCCTACACACCGTTGATGCGTACAGTCGGTGGATCGTAGCGGATCAAGCCCTACACACCGCTGAGGGACTCAGTCGGTAGGCGAAGATCCTCGGAGACTACGACCCTACACACCGCTGTCCCATCACTCGGTGGATCGCAGCCACCCGTAGCCCTACACACCGCCTGATTACTCAAGTCGGTGGACTACAGCCTTCCTCGGCTTATTGGCCCTACAAACCGCCGGGCGCATCCAGGTCGGTGGGTCATAGCACTGAGGCCCATGTGGACCGCAGCCCAAGAAGTGAATCAATTCGGCCTTTAGCCAACTTCTGAACCTCAGCTCAGGAACAATCCATTCGGCCTTCAGCCAACTTCCGAACCGCAGCCCTGGAACACCCAATTTGATCTTAATCAAAATGGGGGATCATGCATCACATAACACATAGTAGCACGTAGTAACACATTGGGAGGGGAAGACATATAAATAAACTTACGTGTGATCATTCACGTACTAAGAATAGTCCTAAGGGGTTCATACAACTTCCACCTAGGTCAACGAGTTACCGATTCAACTAGCATGCAATTCCTAAGACTCTTTTATCCTACGAATGGTACCCGAAACATCAAACTAGACTCAAGTACGACAAACGGGGTCCGTTGGGACACCACGGGGAATGGGGAACATCAAACGGGGAAGCTAAAGACCTGGGGTGGGTACGGACCAGCGGGTAGCCGGTGGGTGGGGGTCACCCGCCGGCTGCCCGCCGGAGATCATCGCCCGGGCAACGGGTTGCCGATGGGCGAACGCCTGCCCGCTGCCTGGCGGTGATCTTCGGGCAGCAGGTAGGTGGAGGTATCCCTACCCCCCACTGACTCTTTTATCACAATTACGTCCTGGGATCCTTTGTGGAACCCGAAACCATGCTTAGACACTTTTAAACGCAATTAACGACACCACGTAGGCAATTAATGGATCAAAAGCAAGAATTACGTATAACTCATCCTATTAAGACTTCTAAATATAAACAACACCCGAACATGCGAATTCCCACCCAAATATATATCAAAAACATTACAACACAATTTCCCAATCCACCCTAGGGCTCTAATTCCTCCCAAATCATCAAAATCACCATTTATCTTTAACATCAAGAAATATCAAGATTTGTCAAGAATCATCACATCAATATCAAGAACCTCTGTTCAACATCAAGATCATCAAGATTATCAAGAATACACATAAATCATCCTATCAATCATTAAGAATATATCACAAATAGCATAGAGGAATTAATCAAGACACAAGCATATAGAAGGAGGCCAAGGAAGGAGATTATAGCGAAGAAACTAGGTTTTGTTGAGACATGGGTTACCTCTTAGCCATAATTAATTTCCTTGGCTATGAAGGGTCTTTCTTTCAGATTTCTTCTTTCTTGATTTCTCCTTAAAGGAATTCTTGGAACTTCTTGTGTGGTGAGAGATTATTGTGGTGTGAGTTCTAGGTGACCCCTATGACCCTATATATATATATATATATATATATATATATATATATATATATATATATATATATATATATATATATATATATATATATATATATATATATATATAAGAGTCCTAATTAGGTTCTAAGTGGCATGGGTTTGCTAATTCTATTTCTTATAGGACTAAGGGATTGGCTTTAGGGATAAAGGCCCATGGACTATGGTGGACCCCTTTTAGCTAATTAGTGGATTTTAACTCCCTTTTTGGGCTGAGTAACTGTTTAGTTAATTTGGTTTTAGGGGTCGTAACACGGGGTGTTACATAAGAGTCCGAGGAAACCAGAATGTATTAACTGATCATACTACGAAGAAACTGACTGAAATAAACCTAGCTCATTTAGTGCCTTTACCTCTCCCCAAGTGAAGATTGGAGAAATCATCCAGATAAGAAGGTAATAATATAATGTTCGATAAGTCGATCGGAACAAACACTTTTTGAAATGGAACATATCTTTTCATTTTCTTTAATACTTGTGTTCTGCTTTCATGTTTTTCTAGATAAATCTGCTAAGTAATGGGAAGCAAGAAGACATGAAACCAAACTGGCTGGTTAAGTCGTGGGGTAGAAGTTACCACTCAAAAGGTGTTTTAGGAAGGTTACATTGGGATAAAACTTTTCCGACAGCTCACCAACCCTCAGCCAAGAGGTAAGGTTGGGAGATGGTTTCATCTCGTAGAGTATAAGATGATTTCTGTTCGAGAATATGCTCGATCTAAGGTATATGTACTTTTTTGTGACATGACGAGATTTGGAATCATTCGTGTGCATTGTGCGTACATTTTAGAGTTTATAACATGTAAATTTTGTGTGCAGGAATTTTCAGATTGGTATAAATTTTTAGGGACTTTAACACACAAGTTTTAGCAAGTTGGTAACGCAGTACCGCCACCCCTAACATTTGCACTAGGGAGAAAGATTAAAATGACAATGGAAAGCTATGATGACTTGTAACTTAGCTTAATAAGTTACCCCGTAGAACATAGGATTTTCGTTACCAATTGTATTTGGAATCATTCGTGCGTGCACAATGTGTGCATGTAGAGTTTATATCATGTAAATGTTTGTGTGCAAGGACTTCCAAATTGGTATAAATTTGTAGAGACTTTAAAAAACAAGTCACAGCAAGTTAGTAACGTTGTACCACCACCCCTGGCGTTTGCACTACATGTTTCGTAATCATATCAATTAATTCATCCATTGTTTTGCATGTTCAGTACAAAGGCGATCCTGTTTCCTAGTTCCAGAAAAGAGTCCGAGGAAAAAAGAATGTATTGACTGATCATACTACGAAGAAACTGACTGAAATAAACCTAGCTCATTCAGTGCCTATACATCTCCCCAGGTGAAGATTGGAGAAATCTTCCAGATAAGAAGGTAATAATATAATGTTCTATAAGTTTATCGGAGAAAAACACTTTTTGAAATGGAACATTTCTTTTAATTTTGTTAAATACTTGTGTTCTGCTTTCGTGTTTTTCCAAATTAAGCTGCCAAGTAAACGGAGGCTTGAAGACTTGAAACCAAACTGGCTGCGTAAGTCGTGGGGTAGAAGTTACCAGTCAAAAGGTGTTTTAGGAAGGTTACATTGTGATAAAATTTTTCTGACAGCTCACCAACCCTCAGCCAAGAGGTAACGTTGGGAGATGGTTTCATCCCGTAGACCATAAGATTATTTCCGTTCGAGAATATGCTCAATCTCAGGTATATGTACATTGTTTTTTGTGACGTGACGGGATTTAGAATCATTCGTGTGCAATGTGCATGCATTGTAGAGTTTATAACATGTAAATGTTTGTGTGCAGGGATTTCTGGATTTGTATAAATTTGTAAGGACTTTAAGAAACTAGTTTTAGCAAGTTGGTAACGTTGTACCGCCACCACTAACATTTGCAATAGGGAGAAAGCTCAAAAAGAGAATGGTAAGCTATGATGACTTGTAAATTAGCTTACTAAGTTACCCCGTAGAACATAGGATTTCCGTTACTAATTGCATTTGGAATCATTCGTGCGTGCACAATGTGTGCATGTAGAGTTTATATCATGTAATTTTTGTGTGCAAGGATTTCCGAATTGGTATAAATTCGTATAGACTTTTAAGAACAAGTCTCAGCAAGTTAGTAACGTTGTACCACCAGCCCTAGCGTTTGCACAACATGTTTTTTAATCATATCCAATAATTCATACATTGTTTTGCATGTTCAGTACAAAGGCGATCCTGTTTCCTAGTTCCAGAAAAGAGTCCGAGGGCCAGAATGTATTGACTAATCACACTACGAAGAAACTGACTGAAATAAACCTAGCTCATTTAGTGCATTTACCTCTCCCCAGGTGAAGATTGGAGAAATCTTCCCGATAAGAAGGTAATAATATAACGTTCTATAAGTCGATCGGAACAAATACTTTTTGAAATGGAACATATCTTTTCATTTTCTTTAATACTTGTGTTCTGCTTTCATATTTTTCCAGATTAAGCTATCATGTAAAGGGAGGCTTGAAGACTTGAAACCAAACTGGCTGCGTAAGTCGTGGGGAAGAAGTTACCAGTCAAAAGGTGTTTTGGGAAGGTTACATTGTGATAAAAGTTTTCTGAGACCTCACCAACCCTCAGCCAAGAGGTAAGGTTGGGAGATGGTTTCATCCCGTAGAGCATAAGATTATTTTCGTTCGAGAATATGCTCAATCTCAGGTATATGTACATTGTTTTTTGTGACGTGACGGGATTTGGAATCATTCGTTTGCATTGTAGAGTTTATAACATGTAAATGTTTGTGTGCAGGGATATCCGGATTGGTATAAATTTGTAGGGACTTTAAGAAACTAGTTTTAGCAAGTTGGTAACGCTGTACCGCCACCCCTTACATTTGCAATAGGGAGAAAGCTCAAAAAGACAATGGAAAGCTATGATGACTTGTAAATTAGCTTACTAAGTTACACGGTAGAACATAGGATTTCTGTTACTAATTGCATTTAGAATCATTCGTGCATGCACAATGTGTGCATGTAGAGTTTATATCATGTAATGTTTGTGTGCAAGGATTTCCGAATTGGTATAAATTTGTAGAGACTTTAAAGAATAAGTCTCAGCAAGTTAGTAACGTTGTACCACCAGCCCTAGCGTTTGCACAACATGTTTTTTAATCATATCCAATAATTCATCCATTGTTTCGCATATTCAGTACAAAGGAGATCCTGTTTCCGAGTTCCAGAAAAGAGTCCGAGGGCCAGAATGTATTGACTGATCATACTACGAAGAAACTGACTGAAATAAACCTAGCTCATTCAGTGCCTTTACCTCTCCCCAGGTGAAGATTGGAGAAATCTACCCGATAAGAAGGTAATAATTTAATGTTCTATAAGTCGATCGAAACAAACACTTGTTTGAAATGGAACATATCATTTCATTTTCTTTAATACTTGTGTTCTGCTTTCATGTTTTTCCAGATATATCTGCCAAGTAATGGGAAGCTTGAAGACTTGAAACCAAACTGGCTGGTTAAGTCATGGGGTAGAAGTTACCTGTCAAAAGGTGTTCTAGGAAGGTTACATTGGGATATAAGTTTTCCGATAGCTCACCAACCCTCAGCCAATAGGTAAGGTTGGGAGATGGTTTCATCCCGTAGAGCATAAGATGATTTCTGTTCGAGAATATGTTGGATCTAAGGTATATGTACTTTTTTTTTTTTGACATGACGAGATTTAGAATCATTCTTGTGCATTGTGCGTTCATTGTAGAGTTTATAACATGTAAATATTTGTGTGCAGGGATTTCTGGATTGGTATAAATTTGTAGGGACTATAAAAAACAAGTTTCAGCAAGTTGGTAACGCTGTACCGCCACCCCTAACATTTGCACTAGGGAGAAAGCTTAAAATGACACTGGAAAGCTATGTTGACTTGTAACTTAGCTTACTAAGTTACCCCGTAGAACATAGGATTTCCGTTACAAATTGCATTTGGAATCATTCGTGCGTGCACAATGTGTGCATGTAGAGTTTATATCATGTAAATGTTTGTGTGCAAGCATTTCCGAATTGGTATAAATTTGTAGAGACTTTAAAGAATATGTGTCAGCAAGTTAGTAACGTCGTACCACCACCCCTAGCGTTTGCACAACATGTTTCTTAATCATATCCAATAATTCCTCCATTGTTTTGCATGTTCCGTACAAAGGCGATCCTGTTTCCCAGTTCCAGATAAGAGTCCGAGGAAACCAGAATGTATTGACTGATCATACTACGAAGAAACTGACTGAAATAAACCTAGCTCATTCAGTGCCTTTACCTCTCCCCAGGTGAAGATTGGAGAAATCTTCTAGATAAGAAGATAATAATATAATGTTCTATAAGTCGATCGGAACAAACACTTTTTGTAATGGAACATATCTATTCATTTTCTTTAATACTTGTGTTCTGCTTTCATGTTTTTCCTGATATATCTGCCAAGTAATGGGAAGCTTGAATACTTGAAACCAAACTGGCTGGTTAAGTCGTGGGGTAGAAGTTACCAGTTAAAAGGTGTTTTAGGAAGGTTACATTGGGATAAAAGTTTTCCGACAGCTCACCAACCCTCAACCAATAGGTAAGGGTGGGAGATGGTTTCATCCCGTAGCGCATAAGATGATTTCTGTTCGAGAGTATGTTGGATCTAAGGTATATGTACTTTTTTGTGACATGACGAGATTTGGAATCATTCGTGTGCATTGTGCGTTCATTGTAGAGTTTATAACATGTAAATATTTGTGTGCAGGGATTTCTGGATTGGTATATATTTGTAGGGACTATAAAAAACTAGTTTCAGCATGTTGGTAACGCTGTACCGCCACCCCTAACATTTGCACTAGGGAGAAAGCTTAAAATGACACTGGAAAGCTATGATGACTTGTAACTTAGCTAACTAAGTTAACCCGTAGAACATAGGATTTCCGTTACTAATTACATTTGGAATCATTCGTGCGTGCACAATGTGTGCATGTAGAGTTTATATCATGTAAATATTTTGTGCAAGGATTTCCGAATTGGTATAAATTTGTAGAGACTTTAAAGAATATGTGTCAGCAAGTTAGTAACGCCGTACCACCACCCCTAGCGTTTGCACAACATGTTTCTTAATCATATCCAATAATTCCTCCATTGTTTTGCATGTTCCGTACAAAGGCGATCCTGTTTCCCAGTTCCAGATAAGAGTCCGAGGAAACCAGAATGTATTGACTGATCATACTACGAAGAAACTGACTGAAATAAACCTAGCTCATTCAGTTCCATTACCTCTCCCCAGGTGAAGATTGGAGATATCTTCCAGATAAGAAGGTAATAATATAATGTTCTATAAGTCGATCGGAACAAACACTTTTTGAAATGGAACATATCTTTTCATTTTCTTTAATACTTGTGTTCTGCTTTCATGTTTTTCCAGATATATCTGCCAAGTAATGGGAAGCTTGATGACTTGAAACCAAACTGGCTGGTTAAGTCGTGGGGTAAAAGTTACCAGTCAAAAGGTGTTTTAGGAAGGTTACATTGGGATAAAAGTTTTCTGACACCTCACCAACCCTCAGCCAATAGGTAAGTTGGGAGATGGTTTCATCCCATAGAGAATAAGATGATTTATGTTCGAGAATATGTTGGATCAAAGGTATATGTACTTTTTTTTTGTGACATGACGAGATTTGGAATCATTCGTGTTCATTGTGCGTTCATTGTAGAGTTTATAACATGTAAATATTTGTGTGCAGGGATTTCTGGATTGGTATAAATTTGTAAGGACTATAAAAAACAAGTTTCCGCAAGTTGGTAACGCTGTACCGCCACCCCTAACATTTCCACTAGGGAGAAAGCTTAAAATGACACTGGAAAGCTATGATGACTTGTAACTTAGCTTAATAAGTTACCCCATAGAACATAGGATTTCCGTTACTAATTGCATTTGGAATCATTCGTGCGTGCACAATGTGTGCATGTAGAGTTTATATCATGTAAATGTTTGTGTGCAAGGATTTCCGAATTGGTATAAATTTGTAGAGACTTTAAAGAATATGTGTCAGCAAGTTAGTAACGCCGTACCACTACCCCTAGCGTTTGCACAACATGTTTCTTAATCATATCCAATAATTCCTCCTTTGTTTTGCAAGTTCTATACAAAGGCGATCCTGTTTCCTAGTTCCAGATAAGAGTCCGAGGAAACCAGAATGTATTGACTGATCATACTACGAAGAAACTAACTGAAATAAACCTAGATCATTCAGTGCCTTTACCTCTCCCCAGGTGAAGATTGGAGAAATCTTCCAGATAAGAAGGTAATAATATAATGTTCTATAAGTCGATCGGAACAAACACTTTTTGAAATGGAACATATCTTTTCATTTCTTTAATACTTGTGTTCTGCTTTCATGTTTTTCCAGATATATCTGCCATGTAATAGGAAGCTTGAAGACTTGAAACCAAACTGGCTGGTTAAGTCGTGGGGTAGAAGTTACCCGTCAAAAGGTGTTTTAGGAAGGTTACATTGGGATAAAAGTTTTCTGACAGCTCACCAACCCTCAGCCAATAGGTGAGGTTGGGAGATGGTTTCGTCCCGTAGGACATAAGATGATTTCTGTTCGAGAATATGCTCGATCTAAGGTATATGTACTTTTTTTTGTGACATGACAAGATTTGGAATCATTCGTGTGCATTGTGCATGCATTGTAGAGTTTATAACAAGTCAATGTTTGTGTGCAGGAATTTCCGGATTTGTATAAATTTTTAGGGACTTTAAAAAACAAGCTTCAGCAAGTTGGTAACGTTGTACCGCCACCCCTAACATTTGCACTAGGGAGAAAGCTTAAAATGACACTGGAAAGCTATGATGACTTGTAACTTAGCTTACTAAGTTACCCCGTAGAACATAGGATTTCCGTTACTAATTGCATTTGGAATCATTCGTGCGTGCACAATGTGTGCATGTAGAGTTTATATCATGTAAATGTTTGTGTGCAAGGATTTTCGAATTGGTATAAATTTGTAGAGACTTTAAAGAATAATTCTAAGCAAGTTAGTAACGTTGTACCATCACCCCTAACGTTTGCACAACATGTTTTTTAATCATATCCAATAATTCCACATTTGTTTTGCATGCTCAGTACAAAGGCGATCATGTTTCCTAGTTCCAGAAAAGAGTTTGAGGAAACCAGAATGTATTGACTGATCATACTATGAAGAAACTGACTGAAATAAACCTAGCTCATTCAGTGCCTATACCTCTCCCCAGGTGAAGATTGGAGAAATCTTCCAGATAAGAAGGTAATAATATAATGTTCTATAAGTCGATAGGAACAAACACTTTTTGAAATGGAAGATGTCTTTTCATTTTCTTTAATACGTGTGTTCTACTTTCATATTTTTCCAGATTAATCTGCCAAGTAAAGGGAGGCTTGAAGACTTGAAACCAAACTGGCTGGTTAAGTCGTGGGGTAGAAGTTACCAGTCAAATGGTGTTTTAGGAAGGTTACATTGGGATAAAAGTTTTCCGACAGCTCACCAACCCTCAACCAATAGGTAAGGGTGGGAGATGGTTTCATCCCGTAGCGCATAAGATGATTTCTGTTCGAGAGTATGTTAGATCTAAGGTATATGTACTTTTTTGTGACATGACGAGATTTGGAATCATTCGTGTGCATTGTGCGTTCATTGTAGAGTTTATAACATGTAAATATTTGTGTGCAGGGATTTCTGGATTGGTATATATTTGTAGGGACTATAAAAAACTAGTTTCAGCATGTTGGTAACGCTGTACCGCCACCCCTAACATTTGCACTAGGGAGAAAGCTTAAAATGACACTGGAAAGCTATGATGACTTGTAACTTAGCTAACTAAGTTAACCCGTAGAACATAGGATTTCCGTTACTAATTACATTTGGAATCATTCGTGCGTGCACAATGTGTGCATGTAGAGTTTATATCATGTAAATATTTTGTGCAAGGATTTCCGAATTGGTATAAATTTGTAGAGACTTTAAAGAATATGTCTCAGAAAGTTAGTAATGTTGTACCTCCACCCCTAGCGTTTGCACAACATGTTTCTTAATCATATCAAATAATTCCTCCTTTGTTTTGCATGTTCAGTACAAAGGCGATCCTGTTTCCTAGTTCCAGATAAGAGTCCGAGGAAACCAGAATGTATTGACTGATCATACTACGAAGAAACTGACTGAAATAAACCTAGCTCATTCAGTGCCTTTACCTCTCCCCAGGTAAATATTGGAGAAATCTTCCAAATAAGAAGGTAATAATATAATGTTCTATAAGTCGATCGGAACAAACACTTTTTGAATTGGAACATATCCTTTCATTTTCTTTAATACTTGTGTTCTGCTTTCATGTTTTTCCAGATTAATCTGCCAAGTAATGGGAAGCTTGAAGACTTGAAACCAAACTGGCTGGTTAAGTCGTGGGGTAGAAGTTACCAGTCAAAAGGTGTTTTAGGAAGGTTACATTGGGATAAAAGTTTTCCGACAGCTCACCAACCCTCAGCCAAGAGGTAAGGTTAGGAGATGGTTTCATCCCGTAGAGCATAAGATGATTTATATTCGTGAATATGCTCGATCTAAGGTTTATGTACTTTTTTTTTTTGGTCACATGACGAGATTTGGAATCATTCGTGTGCATTGTGCGTGCATTATAGAGTTTCTAACATGTAAATATTTGTGTGTAGGGATTTCCAGGTTGGTATAAATTTTTAGGGACTTTAAGAAACAACATTCAGCAAGTTGGTAACGTTGTACTGCCACCCCTAACATTTGCACTAGGGAGAAAGCTTAAAATGACACTGGAAAGCTATGATGACTTGTAACTTAGCTTACTAAGTTACCCCGTAAACCATAGGATTTCCGTTACTAATTGCATTTGGAATCATTCGTGCGTGCACAATGTGTGCATGTAAAGTTTATATCATGTAAATGTTTGTGTGCAAGGACTTCCGAATTGGTATAAATTTGTAGAGACCTTAAAGAATAAGTCTCAGCAAGTTAGTAACGTTGTACCACCACCCCTAGCGTTTGCACAACATGTTTCTTATTCATATCCAATAATTCCTCCTTTGTTTTCCGTGTTCTGTACAAAGGCGATCCTGTTTCCTAGTTCCAGAAAAGAGTCCAAATAAACCAAATGTATTGACTGATCATAATACGAAGAAACTGACTGAAATAAACCTCGCTCATTCAATGCCTTTACCTCTCCCCAGGTGAAGATTGGAGAAATATTCCAGATAAGAAGGTAATAATATAATGTTATATAAGTCGATCGGAAAAAATCACTTTTTGAAATGGAACATTTCTTTTAATTTTCTTTATTACTTGTGTTCTGTTTTGATGTTTTTCCAGATTAATCTGCCAAGTAAAGGGAAGCTTGAAGACTTCAAACCAAACTGGCTGCTTAAGTCGTGGGGTAGAAGTTACCGGTCAAAAGATATTTTAGGAAGGTTACATTGTGATAAAAGTTTTTTGACAGCTCACCAACCTTCAGCCAAGAGGTAGGGTTGGGAGATTGTTTCATCCGGTAGAGCATAAGATTATTTCTGTTTGATAATATTCTCGATCTCAGGTATATGTACATGATTTTTTTGTGACATGACAGGATTTGGAATCATTCGTGTGCATTGTGCGTGCATTGTAGAGTTTATAACATGTAAATGTTTGTGTGCAGAGATTTCCGGATTGGTATAAATTTGTAGGGACTTTAAGAAACAAGTTTTAGCAAGTTGGTAACATTGTACCGCCACCCCTAACATTTGCACTAGGGAGAAAGCTTAAAATGACAATGGAAAGCTATGATGACTTGTAACTTAGCTTAATAAGTTACCCCGTAGAACATAGGATTTTCGTTACTAATTGCATTTGGAATCATTCGTGCGTGCAAAATGTGTGCATGTAAATTTTATATCATGTAAATGTTTGTGTGCAAGTACTTCCGAATTGGTATAAATTTGTAGAGACTTTAAAGAATAACTCTCAGCAAGTTTGTAACGCTGTACCACCACCCCTAGCGTTTGCACAACTTGTTTCTTAATCATATCCAAGCTATGATGATTGTGTGATGTTCTTGATAAATCTTGATGTTTCTTGATCTTAAAGATAAACAAAGATTTTGATGATTTGAATATGATTAGAGCCCTAGGTTGATTTGGGAATTTCGTATTGTGATATTCTTGGTATATTGGGATGGGATTTCGCATGATCGGGTGTTATTTATGTTTAGAAGTCATGATAGGATATATTCAATATGATTCTTGGTTTTGATCCGTTATTTGACTACGTGATGTCGTCATTTATGTTTAAAAGTGTCTAAACATGGTTTCGCGTCCCACGAAAGATCCCGGGACCAAAATATTGAAAAAGATTCAGTGGTGGGTAGGTGGGGGTAGGGGGACTCGCCACCAACCCGCTGCCCAATTTGGCATCACCGGCAGCGGGCAGACGACTGCCCGCCGGGCACCCGCTGCCTGGAGGCTTGCCGCCGGCGGGTGGTCCTCCACCCGCCAGCCACCCGCTGGATTTTCCCCACCTTGGGATGTTGGCTTCCCCGTTTGATGTTCCCCGACCCCCGTGGTGTCCTGTCGGGCTCCGTTTGTCGTGCCTTAGTCTAGTTTGATGTTCGAGTACCGTTCGTAGGATAAATGAGTCTTGTGTATTGCATGCTAGTTGAATTGGTACCCTGTTGACCTAGGAGAAAGATGCATGAACCCTTAGGATATTTCCTACTATGTGGATGGCCACGCATAGGTTTCCTTATACATTTTCTCCCCTCTCCCAATGTGTTAATGTGAATTGCATGTGCTTGCTACGTGATATATGTGCATGACTCCCCAATTTGGCTGCAGTCAAATTGGTCTTACATAGGATGCAGTCTACCGACTGAGCTCGCCAGCGGTGTGTAGGGCTGCAGTCCACAAAGAGGATCATAGTCCACCGACTGAGCTTGTCAGCGGTGTGTAGGACTATGGTCCGCCGCTGAGCTCGTCAGCGGTCTCACAGGGGCTGCGATCCACCGACTGAGCTCGTCAGCGGTGTGTAGGGTCACAGTCCACAAAGAGGATCATAGTCCTCCGACTGAGCTCGTCAGAGGTGTGTAGAACTATGGTCCGCCGCTGAGCTCGTCAGCGGTCTCACAGGGGCTGCGATCCACCGACTGAGCTCGTCAGCGGTGTGTAGGGTCGCAGTCCACCAAGAGTATCACAATCCACCGATTGAGCTCGTCAACGGTGTGTAGGAATGTGGTCCGCCGTTGAGCTCGTCATCGATCTAATCGGTTGGCTACGGTCAACCCCTTCATGCTGCAGTATGAGGTAGGGTGCTGCGGGGCCGTGTTAGCGTTATATGCGCTAAACCTCATGCATGGGCATGCGATTGGTCCCGTGGCGCCACCAAAGTATGCTTGTGTGATAAAGATATTGATTGAAAGATGATATGTATGACATGAAAGTAACCGAGACCTTAGATATATATATGATGATGTCTTTACATGCTTGATTATAACTGTTGAATGTGTTTTTCCCTACTTGTCGAGTCTATTCCTGGTTTTAAAGCTATAGTCTCCTAAGTATATATTTTCCTGATTCAAAATGGTTTATATATATATATATATATATATATATATATATATATATATATATATATATATATATATATATATATATATATATTGTATTTTAACGCGTTGGAGTGGGTTACAAGCATTATTCGCTGAACAGATATATTTGACTTTCAGGCACAGATGATTAGCCACCAGAGCGCGCTAGAGGATCCCGGCTTAGATAGTTAGTCTTTCCTTTCGGCATGCGTGCCTTAATGATGTAATGACATTGCTTGAGGATAATTAGTTAATGTAGCCTGTGCATCTGAGTTCTCCAGCTCAGATGTGGCATAACACCCCAGACCCTTATGTTCAAAATACTCTATTTGGAATTAATTTAATAGAATTCCTTTCATATTATAAGATTGAAAAGTTTTAAAAATTTCGGAGTGTTACAGATGGTATCAGAGCCTAAGTTTGACCCTAGGATGAGACTCTTAAGACCGGACTTTAGAACATTAGGCTTAAACTCTAGGTATTTAGGAACATAGGATTCAGGAATCTTAGGACGCGCGGTGAGATTGTGAGCCCACCTAACCTTCCCCTCACTCTATTCTGCACTTAATTTAAAGAATTCCCCCTACACTTATAGCATCAAGGTAAGGATGCAACTTAAAAATAATATCAACTTGTAAACCACCAGGATGGCACCAATAAGGAATCAGGCAAAGGCACCGGGACTCTCCACACATGGATCCTTGATTCAAAATCTGCAGCACCTGGCCCAAGTTGTTCAAACACTGAGCAACACGATCCTCCAACCACCACCGCCAAGTAGAAACTCAGAAGTCAGCCACCAAATCTCAGAACATCGGACACCTACCTTCTCAGGGGATGAAGACCCCATAATTCTCGAAGAATGGATCCGAACTTTTGACAAAATATTCAAAACAGTAGAGTGCCCGGAGGACCACCGAATAGAAACCGCCTCCTTCTATTTCAAACACGAAGCTGACCTCTGGTGGGTCCACGAGGGACCTACTTATAAGCAAAGACCAGGGTTCAACTAGGAAGCCCTAAAAGCACGATTACGGGGAACGGTTCTACCCCAGTCACATAAGGGCAGCCATATACAAAGAGTTCCTCCACCTAAAACAAGGTACAAGCCCAATCACAGAATATTACCAACAGTTCCTCAAACTAGCTCGCCTCACACCTGAGCTAGTACCTACAGAGTCAACCAAGATCGAGAAATTTATGACAGGCCTCAACCTCGAAAGCCAGAAGGCCCTAACCCTACGCAAACCAAGGACTCTCGAGGAAGCCTATGCCAAGGCATCCCAACTACAACAAATACCGGACAGCCCACAGGAAACACACCGGGGACACAAAAGAAAAGTCGAAGGAAATCACACAACCCTCCTTCGAAAACCAAAGACTGCCAGGGCCACCTCGCCCCACAAAGCCATAACACCGGCTCCCACAAGGAAAACAAGGAACACTCAAGGAAGGATCCTTACCATAAGCAAAGCCAGAATCGGAGATAGCAACATAGTCTCCGGAACCTTCCTAGTACACGTCATCCCTGCCACCGTACTATTCGACTCAGGAGCCACCAACTCATTCATAGCAACCGAATTCGCCACGCGACTTGGTCTGAACACCAACACAAGACTACAACTGCAAGTCAAGGTGGATGTAACACCCCGTGTTACGATCCCTAAAACCAATTAAATCATTTAATCAATTACCCAAAAGAAAGAGTTAAATTATAGAAATTAATTAGGAAAAGGCCCACCATAGTCCGTGGGCCCTCATCTCTAAACCCAACCCCTAGTCCTAGAAGTAATAGACCCTAAGTAAGACTCTTAGATATATAAATAGGGAACTTAGAAGGCACCTAGAACCCCCACCACAATAATCTCTCACCACACCAAGAATTCTAAGAATTCCCTTAGGAGAAATCAAGAAAGAAGAAAGCTTAAAGAAAGACCCTTCATAGCCAAGGAATTAATTAAGGCTAAGAGGTAACCCATGTCTCAACAAAACCTATTTTCATAGTTATGATTCCCCTCTTAGGATTTCCCCCATATTCATGTGTGATTGATGATTCGTTATATTGATCTTGATAATTGGCATTGTGATTCCATGGGTGACCTTGATGATCTTGAGAGGTTCTTGATGATTATATGGTGTTCTTGATGATTATATGGTGTTCTTGATGATTATATGATGTCTTGATAATTGTATGATGTTCTTGATGTTTATGTGATATTCCTACCAAATCTTGATATTAAAGGATGAATTGTGTTCTTGTTAATTTAAAAAGTAATTAGAACCCTAGGTTGTATCGTGGAATTCGTATGGTATTATTCTTGGTATATTGGGTGGGAATTCGTATGATTGGGCATTGATTATGTTTAGGAAAGCATGATAGGTTACGTGCCGTATGTCTCGCTTTTGGATCCGTTATTTGTCTACGTGTTATTGTCAATTACGTTTGAAAGTGTCTAAGCATGGTTCCGGGTTCCACGATGGTTCCCGGGGCGTTTAATTGTGAAGAAGAGTCAGTGGGGGGTAGGTGGGGGTAGGGGACCTGCCACCTACCCATGGCTAAGAATGGCCTCGCCGGCAGCGGGCGGGCAGCTGCCCGCCGGGCACCCGCTGCCCGGAACAGTACCGCCGGCGGGCAGCCGGCGGGTGAACCCTCACCCACCGACTACCCGCTGGTTTGCATCCCAATTCGGGATTTTGGCTTCCCCGTTTGATGTTCCCCCGACCCCCGTGGTGTCCTAACGGACCCCTCCCATCGTGCCTATGTCTAGTTTGATGTTCGGATACCGTTCATAGGTTAAAAGAGTCTTGTATATTGCCTGCTAGTTGGATTGGTATTCCGTTGGCCTAGGTGTAAGAAGTATGAACCCCTTAGGACTATTCTTAGTTGTGGATGACCACGCATAGGTTTCGTTATACGATTTCTCCCCCTTCCCAGTGTGCTAATATGGGCTGCTTGTACTTGCTATGTGTTACGTGTGCATGTTACCCCAATTTGGTTGCGATCAAATTGGTTATACGGGCAGTTGCATGGGTTGAGAACCATACTAACTATTAACCAGGCCGGTTAAGATCGATCAGGTATATAAATATTATATAGGGCTGCGGTCCACTATACGGGCAGTTGAATGGGTTGAGAACCATCCCAACTGTTAACCAGGCCGGTTAAGATCGGTCAGGTATATAAATATTATATAGGGCTGCGATCCACTATACGGGCAGTTGAATGGGTTGAGAACCATCCCAACTGTTAACCAGGCAGGTTAAGATCGGTCAGGTATATAAATATTATATAGGGCTGCGGTCCACCGTTCTACATGAGCTGCGGTTCATATTTCCTGGCTGCGGTCAGATGACATACTCTTGGGCTGCGGTCCACTGTTTGGTTGCGATCAAACTATGATGAGCTGCGGTTCATTGGTCGGTTGCGATCGACCCCTCCGTATTGTGAGACGGGGCAAGGTGCTGCGGGGCCGTGTCAGAGCTATATGCGCTGACCCTCATGTATGGGCATGCGATTGGTCCTGTGGCGCCAACAAAGTGTGCTATATGATGAGATGAGAAGGATTGAGGTTGTGACTGTTATGGAAACGTGACCATAGGATTCTTGCTAGTAAACTATACATGTTTAATTGTGATTATGGGTTGTGTTTATCTATAACTGTGCCCTATATTGAGAATTGTATATACTTGGTTATGACTGTGGATCGTGTGTACCCCTATTTGTCGAGTCGGTTCCCTGATTTGAAAGCTAGAGTCTCTTAGGATATATCTTCATGCTTCGAAATGACTTTTCGTATATCTATGTATATATCTATATGTATTGTATTTCAACGCGTTGGAGTGGGTTACCAGCATCTCTCACTGAACAGATATATTTGGCTTTCAGGCACGGACGAGTAGATCACTGGAGCGCGCTAGAGGTTGGGGCATAGATTAGATAGTTCTTCTCTTTCGGCCTGCGTGCCATGAATTGTATTGATACTGATTGAGTTTGTTAGAATCTAGCCTGTGCACCTGAGTTCTCTAGCTCAGGTGTGGCATAATACCACGTGTTCTCATAAACGTATTTTGGGACTTATGATCATTTACCTTTTATATATTGCCTTTAGAAGTTTTAAAATTTCGGGGTGTTACAGTGGAATCCGGCGAAATCATAAAATGTGACTGCATGTACAAAAATATAATGATCACCATCGAAGGAGTGGAGTTCCCTAGCAACCTGATATAATTCGGGCTAGATGGGATACAAGTGATCTTGGGCATGGACTGGCTAGGGAAATTCCGAGCGCAAATCCTATGCGGCGAACAAAAAGTGGTCTTGCGGGGACCAAACGGCAAACGGGTATCCTACCACGGGACCTACAAGAACCCGGAAATTAAACTAGTAAACATGATAAAAATGAAGAAATACCTGACCAAGGGACACGAAGCCTTCATGTGCTCAGTCGAAGATCTCAACACCAAGACAGCCGAACCTCAGACCATTCCGGTGGTAAACGTGTTCACCGATGTCTTTCCAGACAAAATCTCTGGGGCACCCCCAACCAGAGAAGTAGAATTCACCATCGACTTGGTGCCTGGCGCTGCCCCAATCTCAAAACCACCATATAGGCTGGCATCAAAAGAAATGAAGGAACTAAAAGAACAATTCCAGGATTTACTAGACAAAGGATACATACGCCCCAGTACCTCGCCATGGGGAGCACCGGTACTATTCGTCAAAAAGAAGGATGGAAGTATGCGCCTATGCATCGACTACAGAGAACTAAACCAAGTTACAATAAAGAACAAGTATCCTCTCCCCCGAATTGATGACTTGTTCGACCAACTTAAGGGAGCAGGAGTGTTCTCAAAAATCGATTTAAGATCCGGATACCACCAGATAAAAGTGGCCGACCCAGATATTCAGAAAACAGCTTTTCAAACCCGCTACGGCCACTACGAATTCACGATAATGCCCTTCAGACTCACCAATGCACCCGCTATATTCCTGGTCTACTCACAAGACAAGGAGGAACATGAAAAGCACCTCCGTACAACCTTGCAAACCTTGAATGAGAACCAGCTATACGCCAAATTTTAACAAGATAGCCCAACCCCTCACCAAACTCATGAAGAAGGAAACCCCCTTCCGGTGGGACGACAATTGCACTTCAGCCTTTCAGGAATTGAAAGAAAGACTGACCACAGCACCCGTTCTAGCCCTTCCCTCTGGAGTGGAAGGATTCGAAGTTTTCAGCGACGCTTCCAAAAAGGGACTAGGATGCGTACTAATGCAAAAGGGCAAGATAATAGCATACGCATCCAGGAAACTCAAAACCCACGAAGAAAACTACCCCACACACGACCTGGAGCTAGCCGCCATCGTGTTCGCCCTAAAAATTTGGAGGCATTACCTATACGGAGTACAATGCAAGATCTACACAAACCATAAAAGCCTGAAATACATCTTCACTCAAAAAGATCTAAACATGCGACAACGAAGATGGTTAGAACTCATAAAGGATTATGACCTGGATATTCAGTACCACGAGGGAAAAGCTAACGTCGTGGCAGACGCACTAAGTCGAAAAACTAACCACTCCCTCAACACCACCTGGATCCTGTCAGACGAGTTGTGCAAGGATTTCCAAAGGTTAGATTTGGAAATAGTAGAGCAGGGACAAACGAATTCGAAAATCCACTTATTCAATGTCATAATCATACCCACGCTACTCGAGGAAATCAAAACCGGACAGCAACAGGACCCGGAGCTAGATAAAATATGGCTCGACCTGGCTCAGGGGAAGGACGGACCATTCAAAATATTTGAAGATGGCAGCCTCCACTATCAGGGGAGGTGGTGCATACCCACGACACACCCCCACCTAAAACAACAAATCTTGGAAGAAGGGCACAACTCACCATACTCGGTGCACCCCGAAGGCGACAAATTATACCAAGACGTGAAAAAGATGTTCTGGTGGCCCAACATGAAAAAGGAAGTCGCAGACTTCGTGGGCAAATGTCTGAACTGCCAAAGAGTAAAAGCCGAACGATGCAAGCCCAAGGGACTCGTACAGCCCCTCGAGATACCCCAAGAGAAGTGGGACTCCATATCCATGGATTTCGTAGGAGGATTACCCACAACACCAACGGGCAAGGATAAAATCTGGGTAATAGTGGACCGGCTAACGAAGACAGCACGGTTCATTGCCATGAAAGAAACATGGACAATGACGCAACTAGCCAGGGCCTACCTAAACCGAGTAGTGAAATACCACGGAGTCCCCCGAAACATTGTGTCCGATAGGGATCCCAGGTTCCTCTCACAATTCTGGAAGTCCCTACAAACGGCCCTGGGGACAAGGCTGAACTTGAGCACTGCCTTCTACCCCGCGACCGACGGCCAAACCGAGAGAACCATTCAAACTCTCAAAGACATGCTAAGAGCATGCATGCTAGACTTCCAAGGGACATAGGAAGAACACCTAGACCTCATCGAATTCTCTTACAACAGCAGCTACCACGCGAGCATCCGCATAGCTCCCTACGAAGCACTATACGGTCAAAAATGTAGGACACCCTTGTGCTGGGAAGACATGGTCAGCCCAGTGACACTGGGGCCTCAATACCTACAAGACACCGTAACTAAAGCCAAACACATACAAGAAAGGATGAAGGCAGCCCAAAACCGCCAGAAATCCTACGCTGACCTGGGAAGGAAACAGGCCGAGTTCTCCACGGGAGAGAAAGCTTGGCTAAAAATCTCACCCACACGGGGGGTGATGAGGTTCGAAAGAAAGGGGAAACTCAGTCCCCGATTCATTGGTCCCTACGAAATCATAGAAAAAGTCGGGAACTTGGCCTACTGCCTCGCCCTACCCGCCGAACTAGAGCGGGTGCACAACGTATTCCACATATCTCAACTAAAGAAATACATACACGATCCGAGTCACGTACTACAACCCAAGGCCGTGGACCTGGATGACACACTAACCTACGAGGAGAAACCTGTAAGGATCTTGGACACCAAGACAAGGGCCACTCACCAACGAACCATAGAAATGGTAAATATCCTTTGGACCAACCACGGAACCGAAGAAGCAACATGGGAACTTAAAGACGCCATGAGGGAACGCTACCCTGAACTCTTCACACAAGGTAACTAAAGCGAAATCACAGGGTAAGGAAAGAAGTCGAATCAGCAAACCAAAGCTTCGGGGACGAAGCTTCCCGTTAAGGGGGGGAGGGTGTAACACCCCGTGTTACGGCCTCTAACCCAAACTAATTTTTTAATTACTTACCCTAAAAAGAGAATTAAAATTCCATTAATTATCCAGGAAAGGGTCCACCATAAACCATGGACCCTTATCCCTAAAACAACCCCTTAATCCTATAAGAAATAGAACTAGCAAACCTGTGACACCCCGTAATCCAAATTCAATTAAGGGGGTTAATTAAGTAATTAATCCTAAACCAATTGGTAATTTAATTCCTTAAATTCCTGAAAATTCAATAGTCGGGGACTAGTAATTGACTAGTCAACCCCAAAGTCAATGTTGTATCTTAAGCTTTGTGAGGATTTCCCTTGTTCCCTTACACCTCTTCATTTTAGTAAGGGTATTCATGACATTTCACCTTGTGTTAGTAAGGCAAGCGAACCTAGTAGACACTCCTCATTCTTTCTCCTTACACTTCCCAAAATTTGAGCTCTCCCTTCTCTCTAAAAGTTGGATAGCTTTTCTTCCAAGCCAAGTTGGAGCTTTGTCAAATCTTCAAGGGTTGTATCCAAGATTCTATCTTTCATACCTTTGAGCATCTAGGAGGGTAAGATCTATGTTTATGTTGTGTTTTTAGTGTTTCCTAAAGTGTCTTTTCTTAAAGATAGAATCTTTATGATCTTTTGGTGTGTTCTTGAAATGGGTTTGGAAGGTGAGCCTTAGTAGGAGCTTGGTGAAGTGTTAAGTGAAGGTTTTTGTCTACAAGAGGTAACCCATGCTCTACAAAATCTATTTTGCTTACCTATATGATGATTTCTTAGATTCTACATGTGATTTTGCTATGAAATGTGAGTGTTTATGCATTGTCTTGTGAAAATGCATATCTAGAGCTTGTTATTAGGGTTATTGTATGCCATTGCTTGGCTATTCCTTTGATTCAAGTCATTTTGTTGTATTTGGTGAGATTTGGCATGTTTTGGACTTGAATTTGAGCTTGGTGTTGAAAATCCCCGAAGGGATTATTTTGGTGTACAGGTACGTACCCGCGGGCGGAACAGCGGGTAGGCGTCCACCCGCCGCCCACTCGCGGGGAACATATAGCTTGTGGGTGTGTACCCGCGAGCGGAACCACGGGTGGGGGCCTACCCGTGGGTCCACCCGCGAGGAACATGATGGTGTTGTTTAGGGAATTGTTCCCCGTGATTCTTTTGACTCGGTATTTGGTCTTTTGACTTCTCGATGTTCTTTTGTGGAACTATTTGAGCGTCTTCTTGATGTTTCGTATGTCTAGAACTATATGGTAGGAATCCATGTAGGTTTTGGTGTCTTGAATCATGCTAAGTGTTCAACATTGTGTTTCGTTGAACCGTGATGAGTCTTGTGTGTTCTTCGGAACTACGTTCGGTTTACCCCTTTGATAAGCATGTTATTTCGGTGTTTAAATGCTAGCGTGTGTGTTGTTTGTACCTTCCTAATGTTGATCATGACTTGTGTTATTCATCGTTGTTGTTGGACTGTGATCCATTCCTTGATTGAGTATGGTTTCATATCTTCGTTGTGATCCGTTGATTGATTCCTGTTGAGGTGTGGTGTGTGTGGCTGTACCTGAATTGCACGATTTCGGTTTATGGGGCCTTAATCACCAAGGTACGGCAGTGGTCCTCGTGGTGGCCATGACGCGATTATGGAGTTTGTGACCTGTGTGTCGAGTTCACGTATTTCTTGGGAGGCATGTGTTGTCAAGGCATGTGTTGCCATGTGTGTGATCGGTACCCTCGTGTACTATGAAATCGGTGGTTTTGTTGGCGGTTTGTCGGCGGATGGGGACGATGGTCCTCGGAGGGAAAAGGTTAGACTTGGTTGTATAGGGGTCCTGGAGGTAAAGGTTGGAACTAGACATAAGGATGGAGGTAGCCATAAGGTTGGAACCGGGCATAAGGAAGGCATATCAACTCGTGATGGGTGATGTCACGAAGGCTTGTGTAGCCGTTGTTGTGAGTTCTATTCTTGTGACGTGTGTAGTCACAAAGGCATGTGTTGCCTTGGCATGTGTTGCCATTGGTTGTGTCCTTATCCTCTTGAGTTATGCGTGTCGGGTGTTAATGTACTGTGTGATGGTAGATTATACTTTGAGCCGTTCTTGTGAGTCGTTATTTCATCTTGTGTCTTGGGATGTGTTCCCGTATTGTTGATTGTGAGTGCTTAGAGTCTTGTGTTGACTTTTGCTCTCGGTTATGGAACTTTTATATATATATATATATATATATATATATATATATATATATATATATATATATATATATATATATATATATATATATATATATATATATATATATATATATATATATATATATATATATATATATATATATATATATATATATATATATATATATACCAGAGATCGAGCATATTCTCGAACAGAAATAATCTTATGTTGTACGCAATGAAACCATCTCCCAACCTTACCTCTTGGCTGAGGGTTGGTGAGTTGTCGGGAAAATTTTATCCCAATGTAACCTTCCTAAAACACCTTTTGATTGGTAACTTCTACCCCACGACTTAACCAGTCAGTTTGGTTTCAAGTCTTCAAGCTTCCCATTACTTGGCAGATTAATCTGGAAAAACATGAAAGCAGAACACAAGAATTAAAGAAAATGAAAAGATATGTTCCATTTCAAAAAGTGTTTGTTCCGATCGACTTATAGAAAATTATATTATTACCTTCTTATCTGGAAGATTTCTCCAATCTTCACCTGGGGAGAGGTAAAGGCACTGAATGAGCTAGGTTTATTTCAGTCAGTTTCTTCGTAGTATGATCAGTCAATACATTCTGGTTTCCTCGGACTCTTTTCTGGAACTAGGAAACAGGATCGCCTTTGTACTGAACATGCAAAAAAATGGATGAATTATTGGATATTATTAAGAAACAAGTTGTGCAAACGCTAGGGGTGGTGGTACAGCGTTAATGACTTGCAGAGACTTATTCTTTAAAGTCTCTACAAATTTATACCAATTCGGAAATCCTTGCACATAAATATTTACATGATATAAACTCTACATGCACACATTGTGCACGCACGAATGATTCCAAATGCAATTAGTAACGAAAATCCTATGTTCTACGGGGTAACTTAATTAGTAAGCTAAGTTACAAGTCATCATAGCTTTCCTGTATCATTTTAAGCTTTCTCCCTAGTGCAAATGTTAGGGGTGGCGGTACAGCGTTACCAACTTGCTGAAACTTGTTTCTTAAAGTCCCTACAAATTTATACCAATCCGGAAATCCCTGCACACAAACATTTACATGTTTTAAACTCTATAATGCACACACAATGCACACGACTGATTCCAAATCTCGTCATGTCACAAAAAATAAAAATGCACATATACCTGAGATAGAGTATATTTTCGAACAAAAATCATCTTATGCTCTACGGGATGAAACCATCACACTACCTTACCTCTTGGCTGAGGGTTAGTGAGCTGTCGGAAAACTTTTGTCCCAATGTAACCTTCCTAAAACACCTTTTGATTGGTAACTTCTACCCCCCGACTTAACCAACCAGTTTGGTTTCAAGTCTTCAAGCTTCCCATTACTTGGTAGGTTAATCTGGAAAAACTTGGAAGCAGAACACAAGTATTAAAGAAAATTAAAAGAAATGTTCCATTTCAAAAAGTGTTTTTTCCGATCGACTTATAGAACATTATATTATTACCTTCTTATCTGGAAGATTTCTCCAATATTCACCTGGGGAGAGGTAAAGGCACTGAATGAGCTAGGTTTATTTCAGTCAGTTTCTTCGTAGTATGATCAGTCAATACATTCTGGTTTCCTCGGACTCTTTTCTGGAACTAGGAAACAGGATCGCCTTTGTACTGAACATGCAAAACAATGGAGGAATTATTGGATATGATTAAGAAACATGTTGTGCAAATGCTAGGGGTGGTGGTACATCGTTACTAACTTGCTGGGACTTATTCTTTAAAGTCTCTACAAATTTATACCCATTCGGAAATCCTTGCACACAAACATTTACATGATATAAACTCTACTTGCACACATTGTGCGCGCATGAATGATTCCAAATGCAATTAGTAACGGAAATCATATGTTCTACAGGGTAACTTAGTAAGCTAAGTTACAAGTTATCATAGCTTTCCATTGTCATTTTGAGCTTTCTCCCGAGTGCAAATGTTAGGGGTGGCGGTACAGCGTTACCAACTTGCTGAAACTTGTTTCTTAAAGTCCCTACAAATTTATACCAATTCGAAAATCCCTGCACACAAACATTTAAATGTTATAAACTCTACAATGCACGCACAATGCACACGAATGATTCCAAATCCCGTCATGTCACAAAAAAAAAATGTACATATACCTGAGATAGAGCATATTCTCGAACAGAAATAATCTTATGCTCTACGGGATGAAACGATCTCCCAACCTTACCTCTTGGCTGAGGGTTAGTGAGTTGTCAGAAAACTTTTATCCCAATGTAACCTTCCTAACCGAATGATTCCAAATGCAATTAGTAACGGAAATCCTATGTTCTACGGGGTAACTTAGTAAGTTAAGTTACAAGTCATCATAGCATTCCATTGTCATTTTGAGCTTTCTCCCTAGTGCAACATTGCCAACTTAATAATACTTGTTCTTTAGAGTCCTTACTAAATGCACCTGAACCTGAACCTATATATATATATATATATATATATATATATATATATATATATATATATATATATATATATATATATATATATATATAACGGATCATATGTGAAAGTTTACTTAGGTGAAAAATATGGTTTAATCTTATCCATTATTGATCCAGTTCAGAAAGGGTTCAGAATGAAATATTTATAAAAAATGTAGTGACATGATGGTAATCTTGTGTAATTTATAATTTTTTTTTTGTGTTTTTGTGCATTTTTTTTCCTTCTTCAATTACACATTTTTCCTTCTCTAAGAGTCCGAGTGCACATTTTTGTCTCTGCGACACCTGCATGGAGTTTAGGTTATTGAGGCTCAAGACAATTTATTCATATATGTTTGTCTTCTTCCTTGTGTCAAACACGCGCGGGGGGTTCTAGCCTAAGGACCATGGTCGTTCAAGAACGATTCGCCTCCGTCTGGAACGAGGGAGGCGGCCATGCCGAAGCCCTCGTTCCAGATCTAGAAGACGGTCATTTTGTTTTAAAAAATAAAATTAAAAGGACATGTGTCAACACGACATCCATTTAACCTAATAAACAAGTCAAATTGGACTTAATTGAATAATTTTATCGGTTTAGGGGACTTGAATGAAACTTTTTTCACTTAGGAGACCCAATTGCACTATCCACTTGACTTAGGGGGTCAATTTGAAACTTTTCCCTAAAAAAATTTATATGTTCCGCCTCAGCCATTTCTTCACAGCTCTCCTCCCTCAGTCTCAAACTAGCTTTAGGCTATTCTTATCCCTGCAATACTCTCACTTCAAAAAGTGGGTCTCACTTCCACATCATCAAATTTGCAATTCTTTAACTATTTTCTCTACATCCTTACAATACTCTCTCACTTTAAAAAGTGATCCTACTTTCATATTATATTATAAATATAATAATAAAATAATATTAAAATAACAAAAAGTTTTTTTTTAAAAAAAAAAAAAAGAAAAGGTCAAATGGCAGCCCCTTGAAAACTTGTTAAAATAGCAAACTTTCAAGCCACGTAGGATAAAAAAATTAAAACAAAAATAAAAAATAAAAAGTCCACAACATTTTACACATATTTTGCAGGAGGCTCTCTTTCAGGCCAGAGATGAGACAGCCTTAGCTTTTTGATCGACACATATGCAGACACTCCCGATCCCCGCTACGGCCACACCCTCACCGGCGTCGCCGCCACCAAAACTCACGGCCCCCGTCTCATCCTCTTTGGCGGCGCCACCGCTATTGAAGGCGGCAATGGTGGCCTCGGCATCCGTAATTCTCACTTCCTCCACCTTTTTGACTCGCTCTCCCAAATTTGACTGCAAATTTGCTGACTTTGAATATCTATTTGGTTTTAGATCTTGCCGGCGTAACCAATGCTATTCATTCTTATGATGTTCTCACCAAATTAAAAATTGGACTAGGTATTTCTTTGTGTTTTTGTTTTAACAAATTTTTTACTATTGATTCAAAATTTTCAATGTTTCAAGAATCCAAATTCAAGAATCATATTAGATTACTATTGAAGTATTTCTGGATGTGTGTTAAAGCAACAACAGAAAAGCAATTTAAAGCAATGATTGAGAGTGTTGGGTGGCATACGATCTTGGGATCTCACAGAAATACCTTGTCCACATGCATTATGTGCCATTTTTTTTTTATAAAGGTCAAGATCCAGAACAATTCATTCATGCATATTGTTACTGTAAGGAAGTGAACCAAAGAATTTACAACACACAATTCATCCATTGAATGTAGAGCTAAGCTGGCCGAGAACAATCTATGAAGAAATCATGGCCCTGTACCACGGAAAATGACTAATAGATCCAACTCATTTGGGAAAATGTACAATAATCGTGGACCATGGTTCACACAAGTTGTGTGGACCATATTTTGTATACTGTAAAATAATATATATTCAGTTCAAAAATAATGTATATTCAGTACAAAAATAATGTACATTGTATTCAGAGAATGTACATTTGTTTTGTACTGAGTGTACATTATATTGTATAATATACATTCAATACAAAACTAATGTACATTTAGTATATTAAAAATGTACTTTTTGTTATGGTCCACATAACACTGTGTGGACCAATAATTTGCCGAAAACTTCAAGGCAATGCAAGATTATGACATGCTCAAATTGCAAAGAGAAGAGTCATTCAAAAACATATTGCCTTAGCAGTAGAGGAAGGAATGCAAACGTTATTACAAACTCAATAGTATAATTGGCTTGGTATTCTAACGCCTCTATGTATTCTAGTTATAAATTGCATTGCTGCCTTGCTGGTACGTAGTAATAGTTGTAAAGTCTGACAATTTTTGTTTAAACACTGGCAGCTATGGACTGCATTAGTCATTGTAACTGTTGGTTTGCTAACTTTTGGATGGTCTACGAGGAGTCCAACACAATCGGAAAAGATGGTACACCGTCAGAAAATAGAACATAAAAAATAAATAGAAATAAGAATTTTAACGTAAAAACTGAAAGGTAAAAATCAAGGACCTTTTTGGACAGTGTCAGGCCAAAAATTTACTAATTTGTAGGTAATTTGTACATATAACATGGTAGAGCTCCTTAGAGAAAGGATGTAGCCCCCCTTCCTTCCCGTTCTTCACCTCTTAATGAGTGGTGTAGGCTCCCTATAATTAATGGGGTTTTAATGAGAGATTATGGGTAATTAGTTGGGGGTTATGGATAATTAGGAGGGTTTATGGGTAATGAATGGGATTAATAGGTTATTATGGGTAATTAATAGGATAATTAATGAGTAATTATTTTGGGGTTCATGGAGGGGTATTGGGTATCTATCATCCGTCCTTCACTTTCCTGTGTCTCGTGAAGCATGGTGTAGGAAAGTATATTATCTCGTCTCAAAATCAACTTAGCAACCGAACAAAAATTTGCCAACTCCTTTTTCAAAGAGTCGCGATTGACTGAGCGCCGACTCCTTTTACAGACCTTCAACCAATCCATCTGACTTCCTTCCCCACACCTCTCGCCCACACCTTTTTCGAGGCACGGTTGACTGAGTGCCGACTCTGGCCTTTTTCAGGACTCCAGCCAACCCTTCCGACTTCCTTCCTTACACATTTTGTCCACTCCTTTTTCAAGGAGGCACGATTGACTGAGTGCCGACTCCTTTTTTAGGACTCCAGTCAATCCCAAAAACAACGATTTTCTCTGACTCCTTTTTCAAGGAGGTGCGAGGTGACTGAACACCGACTTTTTTCTTTACCATTTTCATATGACCGACTGTTGAAGCTAACTACCTGAAAAAATTGTAAGACATAAAAAAGTATATGCGCAAGATTCGTCCCCTTAAAGGGGTATGGTCCGGACCAGTTAGCAAAAATATCAATTCTAAGTTAGTTAACTTCTATGAGGCAATCCCCTCAACATCTCTCTTCATGTTCTCCAACCTGCATAAATCCATAGAAGACCAGTAAAAGTCAATCGTTTTGCTCCATCTTCGTCTCGAGCAGCATTTGTTTTGCTTGTATGAAGGTCAATCCGAGACCTTAATCCTTTAGACTATTTAAAGGGCTAGCCAAGACCGGGCTTTTCTTTTCTCGTAAGGTTTGCCCTGAACCTCTACTTTCTTAGATGCTTGAAGGTCAATCCAAGACCTTAACTGCTTGGACTATTTGCAACTTGCAAGCTAGCCAAAACTAGGGTTTATATTTGATCTTGTTTAAGTACCATTTGGGATTGGCTAAACCCAACTTAGTCTTGACTCGAGCAGCTACTTGATCGATCAGGATTTTTTTATTTTTTTTTTTTTTTTTACAAAGAGTATTACAATGATGTACATCATAAGTCACTTGCAAAATAATAGATATTTAGACAGTAAAATTGAATTCCTCATAACGTCATATTCCCGTATGCCAAACTTGCTTTACTTCCCCGAATTTCAATTTTCATTTTGCCACATACTCATAATGCGCATGATACTTTGCTAATTGCGCCTTTATTATCTTTTGAATACCAAAAAAATGTTATCTAATGCATATATCTTAATATTGTGTGTTTGTAGTATATAACTTGTGAATTTTTAAATTGTGAATGTGAAGTTGGAAAATTTTGAACATCTACAATAATAATTTTAATAAGAGTCAATAATGTTAGGCCCTTAACTGGAATAAAAAAAATATTTGTGGTAATTGTTTCTTAAAATGAATGGTTCATATTATTTTGATTTTAGTATTTTTTTAATGATTTCCCTTATTTACCCTTTATTATATTATTTTCTTCCCTTAAATAACCTTAAATTCCATTAGTATAAACTTTATTAACGGAATATTCCGTTAACTATTTATTATTCTTAACTTACTCACTAATTTCTACAAGAAAGGTCTTAGGTTCGAACCCCATCGCAATTAGAGTTAGCATAATTGTTAAACATATACTACGAATATGTTAAAATGTATTAAAAATATAATATAAAATTTAACATAAACTTTGGTCAAATAATTAATCCGACTAAATAGATAGCATTGAATGATTATAAATCAGGAACTTTGAAAATTATGTGATTTTCTTTCATTTAAAAAAAATAAATAAATTTAAGTTAAGTTTTTTTTTTCATTTAATTAATCTTCTTTTGATTATTGAGAACAAAACTTAATATTTCAATTATGCTTTTATCAATCCATGAAAACTTCGAAAGAAATTTATAAGTTAATTTTTACTATATTATTATAACAATATCTATTGTAACCTTATATTTTGAATTATTTACTATCATCCTCTATTGACAGCAATTGTCATTGACAAACTCTCAAAATAATTTGTCTCAACAACGAATGGAAATTAAAAAAAAAAAATTCAATGATTTCATTATTGTGGATGAAGAGTATGTACGCCACTTTAATTTATTGCTCTTATTAAATTAAAAATAAATTAGTAGCTACAACAAAAAATAATACATATGCATTTAATTAATTTAGAATTAGATGTCTATAATGCCTCTATTTAAAAAGAATTATTCATTATAAAAAATTTAAAAAGAGATATAATTTCATTAGTTATATTATCTTTATTTTGTACCATTCAAAGATTCTTTACGTTCAAATTTATTAATTTATTATATTCACTATATTGTCTATTGTCTTCTTTTTACATTATCTTGTAATTAAATGTCAAAGTTATCTTTTTTCCAAAAAATATATATATCAAAGTTATCCCTTCAAAAAAAATATCAAAGTTATAATACAAAATATATTATATATATTTATTACCAAGTATTTTATACAAATATAATAAAGAATATTAATATTTTGTTCAATACTTTCACATGATAATCTACGACACACATAAAGCAAAAGTTTCCTACACAACAAGACAAATCTAAAGCTTCCTACACCATAATTTCATTGAATGATAAATCCCTCTATGCTACCACCAGTAACCCAATTGCACATGACACACGACCAATAACAAAAAAAGAGGACATGTACTGAAGATGAAGATATTGACAATTCTACCCAAAAGAGAATTAGAGAAATTTAAACCAAAAGTAATTTTTATTTAGACTATCGCTTTTAGACTAAGTACTTAGACTAGCGTTATTACAAAGTTGCAAACATTTATTTTTGTGACAGTTATATATAATCAATCTTTCATATATTATCTTGCATTTATATACTTTAAATTACCGATTTAAATAAACAAATTCAACATTTATTTACCTATGCACGAACATCTTCTATATAATATTGTATTGATATACTTTGAAATATACTTATTTAAAAATAACCATTGGACATTATTCTATTCGCGCAAAGCACGTAGAAAAACTAGTAGAGATCTATAATTGTGAACATAGGATTCTAAAATTGTGAACAAAACACAGAGGGACACCTAAACCTAGTCATTACACAATAAACCACTAAAATCTAAATTTGTGAACATAGAGTTCTAAAATTGTGAATATGGAGTGATAAAATTGTGAACATTTGTGTTAAATGAGTGGTTAATTTAGGAGTATTATTGTCAAATCAATTAACATGATCATGATTACCTCTTTTAGAGAATTATGTGGGCTAATTTAATATGAATATGATCTATAGATTGCTCATTTAGCCTAATGTAACGCCTATGCCCAATCCAAGTATCCAAACACCATCAATTGTAATTGTTAAATAAATGCATTTTGAGAAAAATCACATCGGAGTTAATCAGACAATTGATTTGATAACGACAAGTTTTCAAGTGTAATTCTCGGTAGGAACTGCTTATTAGTTTTCTTAGTTTAAGCTGATAAGTTATGTGCAACCTACATAGGTCAGTTTAATTACCTTATTGTAGTCTTTTTTTCTTCTAGGTCACGATGTGAATTTCATCCATAGCACACCTCTAAGTAGCTGATTATGACTTTTCGTAAATAAAAAAATAAATGTATTTTGACAATATTAACAAATAATTATTTCTCATAGATTTTAATTCAATAAGAATGTGATCTCATCTTAACTCTATACATACATATATATATATATATATATATATATATATATATATATATATATATATATATATATATATATATATAATACTTTATATATTTATATTTATAAATTAACTTTATATTACTAACTCTTATTTATATATGTTATATTTCCCTCTTGAATTCTATCACCTCCTAGTGTTCACATCTTAAGTGGTAATAAAACTATTTATATACATTTGTTGTTCATTAATTCGGTGATCCCATCACAAGTTAAAAAGGGAATCTACTCAATAATCATATACAAATAATATCCAATCAAATATTACCATATAATGAATGAAATTAATATTATAAGATAAATTTAAGATGAAAGTGTAATTTTAATCAATTATTATTTGTGAAATGATTTTTAAAACCTTTTGTATTAAACTTCATTGGTCAACAATAAATTCTATTTTTAGATTTTCAAAATAAGTATTTATTTATTGTAATTTATCAACATATACCATAAATTTGTATCATCTATGAATTTGTTTGATACTATAAGTCTATAACTATAAGAGATTTTAATATAAGAAGAATAATATTTTAGCTTAACAATATGGGAATAATTTATGTATTTATAATAACTTTACTTTACATTTTACCATATAATTTTTATATTTATCAACTTAATTTTTATTAATATTTAAAATTAATTATGTTGCCATATAATTCTCTAAAAGAGGTAAATATAATCATATTAAATTAACCCACCTAAATTCTATAAAAGATGTAATCATAATCATATTAATTAATTTGACAATAATACCTCTAGATTTAGCATCCATTTAACAGAAATTTTATGACTATTTGTGGTCAAAAATAAAAGTCAAAGTACGTGTTTTGATCGAATTGAAAGTTGCGAACTAAAAGGAGTAGAGTTAATTCCACTGTACCAGAGATCTTTTGTCTTTGATGGCAATTTCAAATTTAGTCCCAGACTATAGTTTTTGTCATTTAACATCTCAAACTATTATTTTTTGGACACTTTTAGCCTTTCTCATCACTTTTCCTATTTTTAGTACGTGCATTTTTGTCTTTTCATATTTTTCTTTTGTTACTTTTCCGGTTTCAATCGGTTTAATTGGTTTAAGAATTTAGGTAATCTCTGATTTTTAGTAGCTATATTTTTCAACCGATTTTTAGTAAAGTACTAAACCAATTAAACTGGTTGAACCCGAAAAAATAACAAAAGAAAAATATGAAGAGAAAAAAATGCCCTAGCTAAAGATAGTTAAAGTCATGGGAAGGACTAAAAATGTCCAAAAAATAATAGTCTGGGATGTTAAATGGCAAAAACGATAGTCTGAGATTAAAATTGAAATTGCCACAAAAAATAAGGGACAATTGTTATGCCATGGCCCCGGGTCCATCTTGCAAGGTGGTCCAGGGTCCAAAACATTGTCGTTTTGCTTCAAAATGACGCCGTCTGAATTTTTAAAAAATTGCTTCTTTCCTTGTCGTTAACATGCCGTTTGTCTTAAAAATTCGTTCCTCTATATTTATAATTTTTGAACTCTATATTCACAATTTTAGATATCAATATACAAAATTATAGAACTCAATATTCACAATTGCGGAACTCTATATTCACAATTTTTGAACTCTATATTCACAATTAAAGAACTCTATATTTACAATTACAAAACTTTATATTCACAATTAAAGAACTCTATATTCACAAAAAAAAAGAAAAAAAAAAAATATCATTCGCTGAGGAAACGGTGCCACTAACGACACCGTTATTCCAGACGCGCGTTTTGAACATGGGTCCACCTTGTAAAGTGGACCCTAATCCACAACATAATTTGTGAATAAAGAACCTCGGGTGAAATTAACTAAAAAAGAATACTAACCCAATAGTTCGAGGATTATTTGTGGTATTAACTCTTTTCAAAACATTTGCCTTATGAATTTCTTCACTTGTATTCATTATGAGATTAACTTTCTCCAACTCTGTTCGCCCCATTGCCATATTGATGCTCAAATCTTCAATCACTTTTTTAATTCATCAATACCATTCTCAACAGATTAATTCTCTGGCCATAGCTTGCGTTCCTTGCATTGCTTGGAGTTAAACATTCAAAATTAAGTCTTCAACAAAAAAAAAAAACAAAAACAAAAAAACAAAAAATGCACATCCATTTTCTTATATATATAATACAAATGAATTACAAGAATGGTATTAATTTCTGTCTAAACAACAAATTTTCAAAAAATAAAGGATACTAACCTTCTATTGTTAATATTCAAAAAAAATTCGACCACCATCATAAATGGTGCATAATAAAGATTTCAACCCACATTTATTAGGGTCCGTTTGGAAATCCGAAAAATGACTTCTGGAAAATGTTTTTGGAGTTTTCAGTGTTTGGATGCAACAGGAAAATTCAGTAACGGAAAACATTTTCCGTTAACTGGGGAAAATGAAGCCATTTTGGCGGAAAATAACTTCCGCCAAAATTTGGGGGAAGTTATTTTCCGCCAAAATGTTTAAACATACAATTCTACTCATTTTTCCAGAAAATAAACTAAACACACCAAATTTTCCAAAATACAACTAAACACAGGATAGGAAAATGATTTTTGAAAAATGACTCATTTTCCAGAAAACATTTTTCAGAAGTCATTTTCCTGCTTTGCAAACGGACCCTTATAATACAAATATGACTCGTATTGTAGATTGAAATTGTGATTTTTGGTCAGATCACGAGGTGTTCTGAACAAGTTCTAACTATAGAAAACACTTTTAAGCTCGTACTATATTCAGATTAATCTCTATTCCCACCGGGTCGGTTTAATTAAGGGGCAAAGTGCTGAAAAGATTAATTTTTTCATACGAGAGAGAGGAGATTGGAATTGTGATTTGATGTCTTTTGGAAGAAAAAAAGATTTAGAGGAAGACATGGTGGCAAATGTTGCAAGAGTCCAAGATTCCCTAAAAAAAACATAAGAAAGAAGGTCAATGGCAAAACACCAACGCATGCCACGTGTTCAGACGGTGACCGGGCGGCCGGATGACCCACCACCCTACCTACAACGTACAATCCAAATCATTCTGTCCGTCCCCTCTTTTCTCTCTCTCTCTCTCTCCTTCTCCAATCTGATTCTCTCCTCCTTCATCTCCATCAATTATTGCCTCAATTTTCGCCCCTTTTTCTCCTCCTGCCCTAAATTCTAACACCCCCAAATTTTCTTTTATTATTTTCTTTTTCTTCTAGGGTTTTCACGATCGTCTCTGTCCAAGATTCAATCTGAATTCTCCCTTCTGTAAAGATCGTCTGTTCGGGGCATCTTTTTCGGGGGTTTCAGGACGTATTTCATCCAAGGAGATGAGCTTTCAGGATCTGGAATCGGGTCGGCCTATTGGGTCTCGTCGGGAATACTCCAATGGCAAACAAGACCCCACTCAGGCCGTCGCTTCTGGGATTTTCCAGATCAACACCGCCGTCTCCACCTTCCACAGGCTCGTCAATACCCTAGGTACCCCAAAGGACACCCCCGAGCTGCGCGAGAAATTGTGAGTGCTATCGCAATTCGCCTCAATTTTTGTTTTACTTGTTTTATTTTAAATTTTAGCTCTGGTGTTTTTGGTATGAAATCTTCTTCTTTTTTTAATCTTTTGCATTTCTTTTAGATAATTTTCATTGTAATTCTATGCTCAACTAAGTTAGGATTACGTTTATCAATTGCTTTTCTGTTGCAACTTCTTCCAATTCACATAATGATTGAATTGGGATGTTATTGTTGAGTAGTTGTAATGAGAAAGGTTGAACATTTACTGTTGATTTTCTGGTTAAAAGTTTGTCTAACCTAATTATGCTATGATTTGGCTCAATGAAATTATCTTCTTAGTGCAACTTCTACATATTGTTTGGGTGTGAATTACATACATTCTCTGTAGTTTTCAACTCATTAAAGCTAATGTTTTAGGAAATCCCATCTGTTGCATTTGTGTTTTTTATATAGCATACTGTTACGTATCTCGATACTAAAGACTTTTCATGTTTTTTGGATTTTGTGTTGCTTTCTCTTAGTACATTTTAATCATTAATTATTTACCTATAAAGTTATTTGCTCAGTCATCTATGGCTAAATTTTCATTTCGTAATAGTTATCCCTACCGTGCTCACTTGCAGGCACAAGACAAGGCTACATATTGGACAGTTGGTGAAAGATACATCTGCCAAACTAAAGCAAGCCAGTGAAACAGATCATCGCAGTGAAGTCAGTGTAAGAATGCTTTCCCTCTCTCCATTGCATTTGCTCACTCCTCACTCCTCCGTTCATTATCTTTGTATGTAGTACCTTCCAAAGTATGAACTTGTTGAGCACTTAAGAAAAATGGGAGAGTAGGATGTGCAGTTTACTACCTGAATTTTGTTTGTAATTACTCTGTATTTGGACAGCAAACTCCTTTGAGATGAAACAATTGAGTTACATTCTAATCAAAGTTAATATTTTCTGTTCTTCTATGTACCAAGAAAAAAATATTTTCTGTTCTTCTTGATTCTTCCTTTTCCTTTTTATTTTATTTTATTTTATTTTTATTTTATTTTTATCCTAAACTTCTTTTTCCTTTCAGGCTAGCAAGAAAATTACTGATGCAAAACTTGCTAAAGATTTTCAAGCTGTCTTGAAAGAATTTCAGAAGGCGCAAAGGCTTGCTGCTGAGAGGGAAACAGCATATACACCTTTTGTTCCCCAGGCTGTCCTTCCTTCTAGGTAACGTTTTTAATATGCTTCTTCCACTAAATAAGAACTTATGCTGCAACTAATAACTAATTAATTTTACTGCAACATGTTATTGTTATAGAGTATCTCTCTCTCTCTCTCTCTCTCTTGACTCTGACTCTTTTGTCTTCTTTTGACATATTTCTAATATTAATCAAATTTTGGTGAACAGTTATACTGCCAGTGAGATAGATGTTAATTCAGACAAGACTCCAGAGCAACGAGCTTTGCTTGTGGAATCACGGAGGTGAGTTCTCCAAACCATATTCCTCTTTTTATGCCACTGCTCAGGCCATCAAATTTATCAAAGATGAGAAATATGCTGGCCAGTTTCAATTATTTGCCAGAGTAAGTTAGGATGAATTACAAAGGGCTTTTAGAATTAGTTTTGTAGAAAATTTATTTGGTTTTGGCGAAGTGTACATGACAATGGTTGAAGCCTTTTTTAAAAAGCATGCAGCTTTGATATCTTTTGTTGTATATTTGATATGTGGACTTCTAGGTTTTGCTTTTGTTGTAAGAGTATAGGTAAATCCTCTCGTTATTTATACAGTTTTCATCATTTTCTTTTTTCCTTGTTCCTCTCCCTAATAGGTGATTTCAGTGGTTATTATTTCAAAATCCTCCATTATTTTGATAATTCTATCAGATTTTATGCATACTGTAGTCACCCAATGTTGATGGTGCAGTTGTGTACATAACCTCAAACTAACACTACTTTCTAGATCCACAGTGATTATAGTGTTTTGCTACCTGGCTGGCTAATTTATGTACACTTGCCCTTTACTTCTTGGGTTCTAGGATACTGGGATATTTGGTATAAGGAATTGAGAACATTGATGCTCAATGGGTGGATGCCACCAATCTTGCATTTCTTTAGCACTTGTTTTATTGGAATTTTTTGGTTGTGCAGTTTAAAAAAATTAATTGGTATGTTTTTTTGGTAAGTTAATAATTCACCATTATTTGAAGTGTACTATTCCTGTGAAACACTTGACTGTAATTTAATGACTTAAGTCCATTGTTTCCAAGCTAGGTCATAATTAACAGCCAATAGGAGCTTTTTTCATCACGTGGTTAGGTTTTTACAGCATTAAAATTTAAGAAGTGAATCATATAAATGCGATATCGAGAAGCTAAAAAGTAGAGGCCATTGTTATTTTTGCTGCTTTCTTTTATTGTACATCTAAGTTTTTTATTTCATTAAAGTTTTAATCTCTGTGTTTCCTTCATGTGCCTTTGCTGCAGACAAGAGGTTTTACTTTTGGACAATGAGATTTCCTTCAATGAGGCTATAATAGAGGAAAGAGAGCAAGGGATACAAGAAATACAGAACCAGATTGGTGAAGTCAATGAGATTTTCAAGGATCTTGCTGTTCTTGTTCATGACCAAGGAGCTATGATTGGTTAGTCACTTTCCAGTTACTATTTTGGTATTCCATCTCAAAGTGAAACTACCTAATACGGGATTATTCTTGTTTTCAGATGATATTGGATCAAACATCGAGAATTCTCATGCCGCAACTGCACAAGGAAGATCCCAACTTGCTAAGGCAGCAAAGACACAAAGATCAAATTCATCTCTGGTGACTGACTATACAGTTTGCATTTCTTTATTGAATTGATTTCAGTTATATGCTTAATGTAGACTAGGAATTTGTTTGGCAAATACCAAAAGCTAGTTTATAGCTTATTAGAAGCTAGCTTTTGGCTTTTAGAGTAGTTTGGTAACTGGTAAGCAAGCTTTTCAAAAAATTTATTCTAGCTTTTGACAAGTTTTTGAAAGTAGCATTTTAGAATCTTGAATCTAGCTTCCAACAATTTATTCTAGCATTCTTTGCCATGGAAGAAGTGAAGCTTACCCTTACTGTTTTTTTCTACACTCTACCCTCTTTACACTCATTTTTTGTTCCTCTCTTTTAATTGTAAGAATGTTATTATAAATTCACAAATAACAATAGATCAAATTTACAAATAGGGCCCAAGTGTCTTGGAGCTTCTCTTGTAGATTTCATAGTTGCTCTTTTTCTTTGATAAAAAGTAAATATAGTTTCTTTTTCTGAATTCTAATAATGCTAGATGGGTGTTAGGGGACAATTTATCTTCAATTATGTTGGATAAATATACTGCTTTGTTCGGGTTGCCTTTTAACAATTACTCTTTATTGACTTGGCAATTGCAGGCATGTCTACTCCTGGTGATTTTTGGCATCGTTCTCCTTATTGTGATAATTTTACTTGCAGCGTGAAGAGAAGATACTTAAATTCAAAAAGTCTGCTTGATAATGAAAGCTGACCCTTTGTGAATGTTGTGACAGAAGTTGGTTTGCAACCCATTATGGCAGAACGGAGTTCTGGCAATCACGGAATATTAGTTATGATACATGATAATTGTGACTGATAAAAATATCTTTATTTATGCGGGTTGGGGGGTTTGTGTTTGATTGTAAATGTTATTTTGTGGGGGCCAAAGGTGTGTTCCTTGCTTGGCAGGTTCTTCCCTGTCAATAAAACTAGATTTCTTTATTGACACTCAAAACATGTGAGAATTGAAGTTTACCTCTTGTTTTCTTCAAGTGGAAGTGAAGTTGGCTTGTGTAATGTGGGACTAGATGTTGTTTGCAAGAAAGATTGAGTAGTGCTTATTCTTTTGATATCTACTTCTATACTCTTAGCTTGGTGTTAAGACATTTTTTTGTCCAACTTTATTGCTTCTTGAAATAGTGAATATATCTTACCATGACCCAAAGCATTAGGACAAAAGTAGAGAAGTACCTTCCCAGTATTAATTTTAAATTTTTACATTTTGTTACTCAATTATTTGGCTTCAAAATTAAGTTATAAACTGCTTTCGGTCTGTTTCCATATTAACTAATTTAGTGCTTAAAATGTATATATTGTAAATTACATCTAAAATTTCGGTACGTCTTGTGAGATGAATATAAAAACCCGAGGCTAGGGTATAAATAACATGTGTCTTGACTTTATGCACCTTAAGCAAAATATGCTCCTTAAGTTAAAAAATAATGCAATTTAAACTTTAAACATATGCGTTTCAAAATTGATGTACCTTAAATTAAAAAGTGAAGCACCTTAAGCTTTAAACTTAGACACTTAAAGCTATAAATTTAGTGATGCACCTTAAACTAGAAAATAATGCACCTTAAGCTTTAAATATACACATCTTAGACTATAAACTTATGCACCTTAAGCTATCGACTTACACACTTTAAGTTTTAGACTTAAGCACTTTAAACTTTAAACTTAAGCATCTAACCATAAACTAACGCACCTTAAGCTATAAACTTACGCACTTTAATCTTTGAACTTACGCACCTTAAGTTGTGATCTTACGCAAAATTACCATAATGCTATCGCATCTTTTTTAAAATTTTTTTCATTCTGGATGGTTGATTTTGGCAAGATCAAAGGTTGTGATTTATCCGCACGTTTCACCTGGAAAGGCTTCGCACTTGATCCCTTATATATATATATATATATATATATATATATATATATATATATATATATATATATATATATATATATATATATATATATAATTAGGTTCAAATGAGAACCTCTGTTAACATGTGAACATGTTTACCACTCTGCACCATTGATCTTGCTTGATCTTGTGGTTTATAATGGTTTTGACCTGGTAAATATACATCATTACACACAGGATGCACCACTGCACCATTACTTAGATCTCGACTGTCCAATCACACATCTCAGCGGTGCATAGGAGTCCATAGATTCACTCCCAAGCAATGCTTTCTCGTGCAGTCGTATGGACATATTAGAATTGTAGGATGAGCAGTCGGATGGAAATCAATGAAGAGGAGAAGAAATGCGGGATAACTTTATAATTTTGTTGACCATGTATGTTTCGGTGGTGCATTAAGTGCTAGTGCATGGTAAATTTATGAGTGCTTTATGGTGCACCACCAAGTGGCAGAAAACCAATCAAATATGAAAAAATGCATTGACATTTAAGTAATTTTGTGCACTATGTATATATTTAGAAATAGGTTCAAATGCAGCGCTACTTTCCCGTGCAGTCGTGCGGACATTTCAGAACTGTCGGATAAGTATACAAATCGAAATCAATGAAGAGGATAAAAAATGCAGGGGCAATTTTGTAATTTTATTAGCCATGTATGTTTCGATTGTGCATTGAGTGCTAGTGTATGATGGTGCATTATATGATGCTCTGTGGTGCACCACCAAGTGGTTGAAAATCAACCAAAGGGAAAAAAACGCGGGGACATTTAAGTAATTTTGTGCACCATGTATATATATAAATATAGGTGCAAATGCAGCGCTTCTCTCCTGTGCGGTCGTACAAACATAATAAAATCGTAAGATGAGCAGATGAATGGAAATCAATGAAGAGGAGAAAAAATGCAGGGGCTATTTTTTAATTTTGTAGACCATGTACTTGTGAGTGCTCTGTGGTGTATTACGTGATGCTCTATTATGCACCATGTATAGTTCGGTGGTGCAATAGGTGCTGATGTGTTTATTATGAGTGCTATACTGCTATGTGGTGCACTACCAAAAAGGGAAAAAATGATGTGGGTTCAATAGACTCGTTGAGTAGTACCGTTGGACCAACGGGTCTATTGAACCTGTCAATGGGTTGAGCACCCCTGTTGAGTGGTGCAATATAGATCAAGTGCACCACGTATCATTCAAAAATGCGCCACACAATACTTATAAGTGTATGATACACTAACACGTAGTGCACCGTCGAAATATACATGATGCTGGAAATTACGAAATTGCCAACGCGTATTTTTTCTTCTCCATTGATTTTCATCCATTTGATCTCAGCTCATCCTGCGGTTCTGATATGTTCGCACGACTGCATGGGAGAACACCACCGCACCACAACATGGACATATATATATATATATATATATATATAGGGAAGGGTTCATGTGCGGGTATAGCTTCTCGTGCGGTTGTGCGGTTAGATTTGAGTCGTTGATCAAATCTAGATCAATGGCTCAAATCAATGAAAATTTTTAAAAAAAAAAAAAAACGCGTGTCTGGAAGAAAGCCACGCACCTTTAAGTGTTAGATCTTAAGCACAAACACACACACATTAAGTACAAAATCCACGCACATTAAGCACAATCTCACGCACATTAAGCACAAAATCACGCATTTAAGTATTAACTCACAGACCTTAAGTTTCAACAACTACTGACATTAAGCACAAACTCACGCACATTAAGTACAAAACTCACGCACATTAAGCACAATCTCACGCACATTAAGCACAAAACCCATGCACTTTAAGTATTAACTCACAGACTTTAAGTTTCAACAGTTACTGACATTAATCACTAACCTCACACATATTAAGCACAAACCCTACACAAATTAAGCACAAACTCCACTCATATTAAGAACAAATCTCACGCACCTTAAACACAAAAGTCCACACTTTAAGTTTTACTAACTACTCACATTAAGCACAACCCCACGCACATTAAACACAAAACTCGCACCTTATGCACAAGACTCACGCATATTATATACAAAACTCACGCACATTAATCACAGAACCGCTCACATTAATGTTGACCTAAATACAAAAATTACAAAATTGCCACCGCGTTTTTTTTTTTTTAAATTTTGGTAATCCTGGACGTTGATTTAAGCGAGATGAATGGGCCAGATTAAACCGCACCTAAGCAACCTAACCGCACCACCAGAACCTAATTATATATATATATATATATATATATATATATATATATATATATATATAGACACACACATGTAGTGTTTTTTTTTTCTTTTTTAGTTAGCCGCCTATGCTGTCTAGTGACTAGCGCCTACTGCAACCATAATTTACACTACAAAATAGCTACTTAAAATTACATTTTATGTTATTTTTTCCAACACATACATAATAATGTGTATAAAATTCTATGGCAAGGTATAAAACTACCCAACTAAAAGCCACCAAAATATACATATAAAATCATCGAATTAATTTCACTTTTGGTCCCACGACTTTTGATATTCTATCACTTTTGGTGCACAATTTGAAATATTTTTAATTTTGGTGCTTAACTTTGTTATTTTTATCAGTTTTGGTCCTTTAGGCCAAATTGACAGCGAAATGTTTCTGGATTTTATATTTTTAGGGGTAAAATCGTCATCCCAAGGAAACATCTTCAATATCTAAACAAAATCACTGTAAAATCATATCTATAGGTGTTTGTCGATGAGAATAATAGAGAAGACGGGCAGAAACCAGACAGATCTATGAGATTTATAGTTTCAATCATTGGCAAATTCTTCTTTTCCTCTTAATATGATTTTTCTTTTGTTTAAATATTAAAGATCTTTCTATGGGATGACGATTTTGCCCTAAAATATAAAATTCGGAAATATTTTATCGTCAATTTGACTGGAATGACCAAAATTAATAAAAATAACAAAGTTAGGCACCAAAATTAAAAATTTTAAAATCGTGGACCAAAAATGATAAGAACACAAAAATCGTGGGACCAAAAGTGAAATGAATTCTAAATTATAATACTACCTACAAAAGTAAGCTATTTGTGCCGTTCTTCTTGCCGGGTGGGTTCACATCTTGGCGGGAAAAAGAAAAGTAGAAGACGGAAGGGGAGAATGAGCTCGTCGGCGGCGGTGGAGACGGACAACTTTCCCTATCTTGTCTGTCGGCTGGACAACGTCCAAGGCATTGTCGACGCCCTCACCTCCGTCCGTTGGAAGCGCTACCAGGTCCGTGGTTTGATCTCAACGACTCATAAATTCGCTACTCGAATGCCTCAAATTCAATCAATTTCGCTGATCTTCTTCGCGATTAGGACGCCGACGTCGAGTTGTCGGAGCACGGCATAGTGTTGATCGTCGAGGAAACCCGGTGCCTTCAGGGGAAAGTTTATTTGCAACGCGAGGTGTGTTGTATTCAGAGTATATCAAAATTAAAATCAAAATAAACGCATACTACTCATCAATTGTTTAGATTTTTTTTCTCCCTTTAACATTTAATTTAAACATTTGATATCTGTTTGTGCAGTTGTTTACTCAGTATGAATTCCGTGCTGAAGGGAGGCCGAGATTCGGAGTGGGCTTAGGGCTTTTTGTTGATTGTCTCAATACATTTTCAGTTCCAGGAAAATCTACCATTGAACTTCGGTATCCCGGGCCTGACAGGGAGCTTCTTCTCAAGTAAGCTTTTATCTCCTATTCTCCAAGTTTCTTAAAAACGCTATGTCCGCTAAATATTTTTTTATTATTTTTTATTTTTTATTATTGCTAATTGAATATCACTTGGAATTTTATAAATCTATTAGCTGCAACTTTATCTTATTCCTCCTCAGTTAACTAGGCTTTATAATAGTTTTGATTTTGAGATGAAAATACGACACCTGATAGGCTGGGAGATATACAGAGGCAACTATTAAGTGTAGCATTGGAAATAGAAGAATTTGAGGGCCAAAAGAAAGCTGGAAAAAAACCTTGAAAATGCCTTATTTATAGATTTGCAAAATCTGGATATGGATGCCCTAAGTAATTATTAACTCGGGTAAATGGAATAAATCTAGAATTATTATTTGTGCTGAATAAAGTTCTGACACCTATGGACATGGTACTTTTGTAAACTGAGATCTTGGTAGCTTCTGAGAAGTAGGATTATTATCTGAAGGAACTTAAATTAACATGTTGCAAATACCTAAGTAGTGTCAAAATTGGGTGTATTTCATGCTTGTGATTTGTAATACTTGTAAATGAATATAGTTTTTCATCTTTTAACGTGCTATATGGGTTTATCTTCTATTCTTTGACCTGCATTTATATTTAAATAACAAATGTGTGCAAGACTCCTACCATATCCGACAGTGTTGATGAAAGAGTACTCCATGCGGTCATGTGTGGCTCTATAGTAGTCCAAGTAATACTTGCAGGCACATTTTGTATGATGCAGTTATACTTCCTTTTTGGTTAGAGAGGAGATTCATCAAGTCCCTTGAAGAACGTTAATTTCTTTGATAACTTCTAAACTTTTGGGTACCTTCATCCATCTTTAAAATACTTGTAACACATTTTCTTTTATCTGTTTCATTTTTGGGGTGGGATATGGTTAGATCTGTTGATTCACCTGAAGCCTGCATTTATGCTGAGATCAGGACAAGGATTCCTGAGACGATGCCATGGGACTACAACTTTGAACCTGCAGGAAGTACTCCTCTCAGTTTTACTGTCAAGGTAAATTTTCCTTTCTCAATTATGCACAGCCTGGTTCCTGTCTATGTGAGAATAAGGAAGGAAATGCTTTGGCCATCTAATTGTCTCTTACTGAAAGAATTTATGGCCATTAGCGTCGTTGAGTTGTCAATTTATTGATGAAAATAACATGTTTCAACGTAAGAAAGGCACTCAGCTAAACAATTGGTGTAACAAAATACACCAGCAAATTCCAAGGGAAAATAGAGTGAATCAATCTGAAATATAGTTTACTCACTTTACTGTTGTACTAGAACCCGACAACTCGTCTAATTGATTTTTTAGCCTCTAGTTTCTTGATCTCAGCTTTGAAATCTTTCTTTACAAGATGTTGTGCTTAGTGTTAGTGTTATTTTAGACTGTTGAGTGATACTATGCTCACTGTTTCGAGATTGTAGTTGCATTTTAAAAAATGGAGAACTTATTGCAATTGCTTGAGAAATTAAGTCAATTGTATATGCCAACTACTACCATTCCAAATGGTTGGTCACAGGATCGAACCCTAGTAGTGGGGGCATTGATTCTTTGGGTTGAAAGAGTTTGAGAAAGTATAGAACAAATACTACCTTGTAAAGAATCATGAATATATATTGTTTATTCATGAAGATTATTTACACACCAATGCTTTCAATTGACAGTCTGCAGCACTAAAAGAAGCTATAGATGATCTTGAATGGCCTGGCTCAAGCATTCAGCTAACCCTACAACCAGCCCCTCCCTCTGTTACCTTCAGGTCTGAAGGCCATGGCGACTTACAGGTAACTTATCGCAGGGTCTCTCAGAAACAGAAAATTCCTTTGCTTTCATCAATTTATAGTGTACTCAACTATATCTGCTTTGCAGATAGACTTCATGCACCACACGAACAACGATACTCTTTTTGCATTTCATTGTGATCACCGTATCTCGCACAGGTTCCTATGCATACCTTTGGCAAATTATTTCGAAAGTAAAATGCTGCCAGATTAGGTTATTAATCTTGACCTGATGTTTAACAGGTACAAGTACAAATTTCTCCAGGCAACAACTTCAAACATACCTAGCAGTGTCATGAAAGATAACCGGGGAAGCAAGTTCACTATTGGCAGTGGTGGAATGCTAAAAGTGCAGCATCTTGTTTCAGTTGCAAGACCAGCAAGCTCACATTCCCACACTGATTCTGCTGCCCATCATCAACCCAGCCGTATTGCTTATATCGAGTTCTTTGTGAAGCCGGAGGTAGATGAACACGATGATGCATAGGAGGATGATTTGTAGTCGGAAGCCAGAGTGCATGGGTTTACATCTTCTCTACCTAACTCCCATACTTTGTTATTTTCTCTCTTCTTTTTCTATTTAAGTTCAGCAAATAGAAGAACTTTCTTTGATAACAAAACTCTCTCTATATATAGATATGTTGGTCTTGATTGGGTGGAGAAAAGTCTAGAGGGTGTGGGGTTGAATAAACTTTTCTAGCAAATTGAAAATGATCACTTTATAAAAAAAAATAAAAATTACTCTTTAAGTAATTTAGACTAGAATAAATCTAACTTAGAGGGTACAACAGAATAAAAGTATGTAAAGTGATATATTAAAAAATGAGGTGTCAGCTAAGTAATCAGTTCATGCAATATGATAGAAATGTATCTAAGTAACTAAGTTATTTGTGAGAGCAGAGATTATGCATGCATAGCAAAGTGTACACGTGAGGGCAGTAAGTAAATGAGAGAGAACTTTTAAGTAGTTATGTCAAACTCAACCTACATCCACTTTACTCCTATCTTCGGGAGGAATTTACTATATCAATCAACCAGATACAATAGTGAACTACCAAGTGCTAGTTCACCAACTTAGCACTTCTACAACACGAGTGCTTCTACACAAAGCTACACTTCTTAGGGTTTTCACAAGCTCCTCTTGTTACTCTTCCTTCTATCTACACCCAGTAGAGAATTTTGATACAAGAAAATAAGTTTTCTTTTCTTTCAAACTCTTAGAGACTTTTAAAGATTAATTCTTTTTTCTAGATATTTCTATGAAGAAATTTGAACTTGAAGTATGCTTCGTGCTATCAGATATGCTCAAAGTGTATCATTGAACTCTAGCTGCTCTAATTCTTATTTGATCTTCAGGTGTTCATGCCTTTTATAGATAATCAAATGTATCTGTTGGATGAGATTTGAAATCTTGAAAGTTGTAGCCTGATTTGAAAGTTGACAAATTGATCTTGTCTTTCGACTTGATTTGCAACTTGATTATGATAGATTGAGCTTTTCTTGCAACTTGATCTGTGCATTCAGACTTTGTAAATCCTTTCCACATTTGGCATGTAAACTTCTTGAAATTTTTGAGTTGTAGTAGATGGCTTTTCACGTGTGTGGTCTTCTTTGCATTTCTTTAGGTTGCATTTTGATCTTGTGATTTCTTGATTTTGCTTGACTTTAGTTGATCCTTATAGTTTCAATTGTTGATTTTCAATAGCTGTTGTTGAGCTCTTGTGTAGATTGATCCCAATTATACTCTAATTAAGTTGACTTTAATCTTCACTTTGATCTCTTCTCTCGTGTTATCTTGTTAGTCCTTAACCATTCGACCTCAATTATCTTGTACAAGAGAGTGGATGACTTGCTTCAACTTTTGCTATCAAACTTGCTACCATTCCATTGCTTGCCAAATCTTGCTATAACATGTGCTATATGCCATGCCATAAAATTTTGCTACCATGTTTGCTACTAGCCGTGTTTGACATCCAAGGTGTGTCACAATCTTTGCTACTTTTAGCATCCATGCTACTTCTAGCATCCATACTACTTTCACTTTTAATAGCTACTCCTTTAAATTTGTTTTGAGTGAGATTCAAACCTTGTTCCTTTGTGATTAACAACATCTTCAACCAATTCTTCTACTTTCTTTTGCCTCCATTTTTTTTTGTTCTTTCCTTTGTTGGAATAAAAACCAACCTCTTCCTCCTTTGATACAAAAATGACTGATTTTCGAAGCTTGAGAGCAAACACAGTTCTATACAAAAATAAAATAGAGTGAGGGTTCTAATTTTTGTAAAATACATATTTTGGCTCATCAAAATCTATACAATTTTTCGTAACAAGATACACACGTTGAAATAGAAAAAAAAAAAATCAAGAAAAGCACAATACCTCCGTACGTACCTGGATGTCAATTTTGATAAACATCATTGCTATCTTCATAATGGGGGAGAGACAAGTTTGTTTATATTTCCAAGTTCGACTATATATTACAATGATTGATGACCTTTGTCCTTAATTATTAATTGATGGCTAATTTCATTAGAGTGGCTCAACTAGGCTACTATGCTTTTTGTAATTTTGACTCTATTCCAGGCTTTATAGTAGTCCAATTTAGAATTTAGTAGTAATTTAGTTTTGAATTAATAAAAAAAAAATCGAAAAAATTAGTGTTTTTTTTTTAACCTGAGAATTTGCATCTCTTTGTATCCATTATACTTTTGATACATGATGCCTGAGGCCACCCTGTTTGCAACAAACATATAACACCAAATGTTTAAATGCCTAAGCAATAAGCATATTTACTTCCCATGAATGAATCATAAACTTGCATTTGGAGCGCAGGTTCAGCTTCTTATAAATCATAAACACATTTCCCAGTTTGAGAGCTTATCTGAGAGATCGTTAACTACTAACTTCTAAAACCCAATGCACAATTGCATCTGTTCCATGGGGTAATCTGTACAGATATGAAACCATCCCAGTATGTATCGTTCACTGGCTCGCTCGATGAAACTACGCAAATGTCCATAGGACAGCAGAGCTCGTCGACTTTTCAGCTAACACAATACACTATGATTTGCTATTGCTGGCTATCAACGTGGGGGTAATGCTGACCGCTCCTATGACAAACAGCGTGGCTATAGAGTTGAAGTCGTATAGGTCGCCCAATGACTGCAACTCACTCAGCGCGATTCCAGCCTGCAATGCAATCGCATATCATGTTATGAACCTTTTACAACAATTGGCTTTTAAGTTGGCTTTAGAAAATCTTGCCCCAAAAAGGTTGAATCCAACCTCAAGGGCTCCCCACACCTCAGCTCGACAGAGCATTTGGAAGGATGTAAACCACAATAACTCAGTAGCTCAGCAAACAAAGGGCCAAATGCCTGTGTGCACAAGAGATCTGCCCACTTTAGGCATAACCCCCATGCTGCCGCTGCCGAGTTTCAAACATTGGTCTCTTGCTCTGAATCAGTGTTGCAAAAATCGCGCCTAGGCGCTATGCGGTCGGCCACTTAGGCGCTCTAGGCGCCGATTAATCGCTCTAGGCGCCCTAGGCAGTCCCCAGGCGCCTAGCGATTTTTTCAACCTTGCTCCGAATACTGCCTACTGAACTAGTGAGATAAGCCCATGCGGGCTAGTTTTAGGTTATCTTTTTGCACTAATGTTCTATATTATACATCATAAAAGTAGACAGCTAACAGAGATCTTTTCCAAGTGGCATGCTTTATTCCTCAAATAAAAGCCATATTGACCTTGGTTTAGATTTTTAAAGAATCTAGGCATGCTCATACCTCAAAGTTATAGATTATGCCAAAGAACTAGGTAAGAATGGGAAACAAATTACCCGGACAGTAACATAAGTGGCAGGAATAAGCCCAATAAGTGTTGCCAGCAAGAAAATATGGTAAGGCACATCTACGATCGGTGAAGCAACATTAATAAACGTGTTTGGGAGTGTTGGCGTAACTCTTAGGAATAGCATGTAGTTCAGCAGCCGTTTCCTTCGTTTAGCCACCTGATTGTTTCATCGATGTCAGCACCCCACAGTTTTATCAGTGCAAACGAGAGATAAAAACACAAGAATGAGTTCAAAGTCACCTGGTTCTGGAAGAACGTCAACTTATCTGGCCAGAGGGAGAAAACAAGGGGCCGCCCAATATGTTTGGATAAGAAATAGCAAGATGAAGCACCGGCAGTAGCAGCAAACACGACCAGAGCTACACCCTTCAGGACCCCAAAGAGAGCACCCGCAAGTAAAGACATGAAAATAGTCCCGGGGATCATAAACGTCTGCATAAAAATGTAGACTACACAGTAGCCAACAAGGACCTGCAAAGTGTAGTCGCTCGTATAACTCCCCAGTTGATCCCTATAGAAATTAACAGCAAAAAATGTCATTATATTCCTAAAACTCTAAAACAGATGTTATCACTAGCTTTAGAAATTTTCCATTCCCCATAGAGCTTCACTTTGATACAATTCCCTGCATTTTGCTCCCAATTTGGTTCAGACATTTCAGTTTCACATGTAGATGTAGTCATTATTACACTGATGCAGAAAAGGGCACCATTCTTTCAGGTAGATATATTAGTACAGAAAATATATTGCAGTGCTTATTTTCTATTCCAATTTATTCCAATAATATTATGCTAGTGATTATTTTTCTTTTCATTTGCAAATTTGAGTATTGTTACTCAACTAATGCTAGTTGTGTTGAAGGGGAACAAATTGCTCTTCTCCAATTCAAGAAAAGCCTAATTAGATAGATCAAACCATCTCAAAAGTAAATATGATTTTTTTTTTTAGTTCCTTAGAGTTTTGTATATGGAAGCTATATATAGAGAGAGATGTAGGAGTAGAGATTCGTCATTTATAGTTTCTTTGGATTTGATGAGAATAGCAATTTCAATTTTTACTATCCCCACCAAGTGCTCCTATAACCTATGCTTTCCACTGTTTCAAGAAAAGCTTGATCTGCCGCAAGGGCTTAACTAACTAGTTTAGTAGGCAGTATTTGGGGAAAAGACCAAAGTTCGAAACTTTGTGGGGATTATGCACCGGCATTTGGCCCTGTATGCTGAATCACTGTGTTACTGTGATTTACATCCTCTCAAATGTTCTCAAATGTTCTGTCTGGGATGTGGGGCCCTAGGGTTGGGGGAAGAAAATCTTGATCTGCCTAGGAGACCTCTCCATTATTACTGTATCATAATCATTATATATATATATATATATATATATATATATATATATATATATATATATATATATATATATATATATATATCAATCCTTAGTAGATAAACACCATTTAATGATGAACATTTGGTCTAGGAAAAGGTTCTGCGTTTTCTTCACCCCAATTTTAATGATGCATTTGAAATGGGTCTACCAAATCCCAACAAAGGGTCTACCAAATCCCAACAAAATATATCAATATAATAAGAATTTTAAAATTTTGATTACTACAATGAATGGCAGGCACTACATACAACTGAATCGCAAGACAAATCTTAAATCATAAATAATGCAATGGTCAAAATCTAAAACAAAAAGCATAGATCTTTATATCAACAACAAACAAATATTTATTCTTTCATTACTGAGATAGATACCTTAACATTTGGATGTCTTCAAGAGTTCTCGGAAGCTTGAGGAAGCTGTAATCGGAAGCCGGCATGGTGAAATACACGCCGAGCAGCCCGGATGCGAAGCCCAAAACGACGCCGCTCGCCACCGCAATCTCCCAAAAGGTCAGCGGGAACTTAGCCGATCTCGAGCTGTTTACAGCACTGCCCTTGCCTCCCCCATTCCTCCGCCCATCAAACCCACATCTCGGAGCGGCGGCCTCTGAAGTTTCAGACGCCGACGACGACGATGTTCCGACCACCTCTCCCTCCATCAACTAAATCCAATTATCCAAAGATTTATTGCCGAAAAGAAATGCTTTTCTTGAGAAGATTGAAGCCCAAAGAGAAAAATGGGATAGGTTTCAAAAAGCATACATTTAGATTGACGCGTATGTTTAGAGAGAGAAGAGGGGAGGGGAGGGGAAGAGAGAGAAGAGGGGAGGGGAAGAAAGAGAAATTGGGGGGGTTCTTTCTTTGGGTGCACTCTTGCTTTCGCTCTCTCTCTCTCTCTCTCTCTCTCTCTCTCTCCTCTTCCAGTTTTCCCTCTTGTCTCTGTGTATAAATAGATTGCTTGGGGAGCTTATAAGCTCTGATCTATGCGGGTTAAAAAGAATATTCGTTCATTCCCTCTGAAAAATCCAAAAAGCTAGGCGAAAGTGAATTTTTTTTTTTTTTTTAAAAAAAATCACTTTTAATTTTCAACTATTGTGCTATTGTCATATTTAATTCTATCCTTTTAATTTTGTAATATTACATTCTTGATTTTGAGTAATTTTCACTTTTAATCCACTATTGTTGCAGTGTCACATTTACTCATATTTTTTTTTTTTTAATTTTACCATATTACATCTAAGATTTTGAACAACTTCCACATTTAATCCTCAACTATACTGGTATTGTCATATTTTGTCATATTCTTTTAATTTTTTCATATTAAATCAATGTCTTTTATTTGATTGTCAGCATCACTCTTTCGTTAAAAATTTCATTAATTTACCGTTAGAATTGAAATAATAAAGGAAAAATTCATTACACATATCGTAACTCATATCTCAAACACATTAGAAATATCGTAAATATAAAAAAATGTAGTATTGTATTACGATATGGTAAGGATTTTTTTTCTTTGTTATTTATCAGTTTAAGGATATCACTGTATTTCAATATCGTAACTCATATTTCGAACGTGTAAGGACTAAAAGTGAAATTTGATTAACGTCATGGATGTAATATGACAAATTAAAAGAATATGACTAAATATGCCAATGCCATAATAGTCAATGACTAAATATGGCAATGCCATAATAGTCAATGACTAAAAGTGAAAGTTGCTCAAAGTCAAGGATGTAATATGAAAAAATTAAAAGAATAAAACTAAATATGACAATGCCACAATAGTCAAGGACTAAAAGTGAAATTTTCTCCTAGTTATAATGCCAACACAAAAATTAAAATTAACAAAAAGTTAGTGTGTGTGTATATATATATTTATTTATTTATTTATTTATTTTGTGGAAATAAAGTTAGTATAATTTTTAAATACGTATTATGTAACGAAGTAAATAAGTAAATACTGAGTACAATTTTTGAAATGACATGATTATAATAGATCAGAGTTATTGATGTTGTTGAAAGTAATTAAAGGGTTATGCAATGAAGTTATAGCATACAAATTCATAAGTTTTTCTTGTGCATATGATTGAAACATCAATTTTCATTATATATGAATTATTCATCTTGTAAACTCTTATTGATATATTGAATTATTAAATTTTTTGCATATAAGATTGATTATACAATGAAATTTAATTTTTTCATTTAAATTCTTAAAATTGAGAGAAATTTTGTCACATATATAGTAGATCAACTTGTAATGAAATGTACATTTAATTAAAGAAATATAGATTTGGAATAAAAAATTAAAATTGGTGCTACAAGAAATAATGTTTGATCTAAGCAAAGAGAAGACAATGTATATTCTTAGAATAATTATAGTATGGCATAGATATTCCTTTAGGATGAAGATTCAAAAAATAATACAGAGTTGTTTTTACTCTTTTTTTTTTTTTAATTGAAAGAAACAAATCAAATTAAGTAAATATTATTATATTTTAATTCTTACCACAAAGATGAAAAGAGTTGATAAAAGAATAGAAAAATAAAATAATAAAAAGATTGATACGAGTTTCATTTTCTGTAGACTAATTTAATTGTTATAATAATAATTAACAAATTAACTTAACTCCGATGAAAAGAAATTATATAATATCTATTCGAATTGTATTAAATGGGCTTAAGATTTGAGTAATTCTCTCCATCTCGCGCCGCTACCTTCGCGAACTTCTCTCTTTCATTTCGTTTTGGTGCGTCTAGGGTTTTGTTGCTTTTGTCGCTCCCTCTTGCTATCCGCATGGATTCTAGTAGCCGTTCTCAGGGGATGATTAATCTCACACTAGCTGGCTTAGATATGATGAGGACGATGTTCAATACCTTGAGTATGGAAATGAAGATCCACAATGGAGATTTGTGTCTAGCAAACAGTGCTACGACAACACACTATACTTGAAGAAAATAAATATTTTTCTTACTTGAAAAATAATGAAAAAAATGTAAACACAATATTTGGCAGTTGAAAAATAATTGAAGGCTCCGAAAGAGCCAATTTAATACTACTTGGTGGGTTTAAAATTATAATAGATAATGCATTATTTTCTTTAAAGTCTCAAAGAAATTTGTTGAGTTTCAAAGATATTCATCTAAATGGATATCTTATTAAGACTATGAAAAAGGAAATATTGAATTTCTCTGCGTTTACCAAAATCATAACGGGAAAAAATGTGTGTTGAAAAAAATACATGCGCTCTCCTCTAGATTCTACTATACAAAAATCATAATTTATGGTTGAATCTTTTACTACAATAAACTTGAAATTTATTGATACTTTTAAGATTTGGCATGTTTCTGGTTAATCCATTCCGATTTCATTATGATGAGAAGGATTATTAAGAATTCATTTGGTCACTAGTTGAAAAAACTAGAAGATTTTCCAATCACATGAATGTTACAAAATATTACTATGAAAATAATATTTATGGAAAAATAACAAGCATAAAAGTGAAAGGGTGAAGGGTTGTTAGTATTAGTCGAGCGAAACACACTCTCCTTAAAACCTTATTTGCTACATCCCAAAGATGCTAGGAGCGTTGTAGCCTAGGTTTCCCAAGATAAAACGTACTACGACTCAATGTTTGGGCACTCAAACAAATGAGCCCGACGAACAAGAACTCGGGATGAATACAGGAGGTTTGAGAAGGAGGATGAGCAGAGATTTTGAGAGCAAAAACGTAGGCTGGATGTTGTACAAAAATTCACATGCTCAACCTTGCTTATATAAGAAGGTCAAAGCAATCTGGGCGTATGTGGTATAATCGCCTTAGTGAATATTTGTTGAAAGAAGGTGATAAGAATGATCGAATATGCCTATGTGTTTTCATCAAGAAATCATAATTAGAGTTTATTACAAATGTTGTTTATGTTGTGATTTGAATATGATTGGAACGCTTGGAATGTTATCACAAGTCGTGTAATGTTTGAAGCATGAATTTGAAATAAAATATGGGGAGAAAAACAAAATTTTATTTAGGTCTTCTAAACACTTAATGATGGAATTTTTATTCATCAAACAAATGATGTGGAAAAGGTAGTAAAATGTTTTAGATGGATAAAACTCACCCATTAAGTTCACTTATGGTCGTGAGATCCTTGGACATAAAGAAAGATATTTTTAGACCTTGTGAGGAAAATGAAGAAATTTTAGGTCCAGAAATATCGTATCTTAGTGTTATTGGAACACTAATATATTTTGCACAAAATACAGTACGTGATATTTCCTTCGCGGTAAACTTATTAGCAAGATCTAGTTCTTCTCCAACTAAAAGGAATTGGAATGGAGTTAAATATATTTTTAGATATCTTTGAGTGACAATGAATATGGGCTTATTTTATTCTAATATGGCAAAGGAAAATCTAGTCGGTTTTGTAGACGCAAGGTTTCTATATGATCCTCATAAAGCCAAATCATAGATAGGGTATGTATTCACATATGGAGGGATGGCTATTTCATGATGTTCTACAAAGCAAACAATGGTGGATACATCTTCAAACCATGCAGAAATTTTGGTTATTCATGAGACAAGTCGTGAATGTATGTGGTTGAGATCTATATCTCAATATATTAAGTGAGCTTGCGGATTGACAAACAAATAAAGAAGTTGCAACATTATTATTTGAATATAACATTGCTTGCAAAACACATTTAAAGGCAAGATATATCAAATGTGATAGAATGAAACATATTTCACCAAAATTCTTCTACACTCATGATCTTCTAGAAAGTGGTAAAATCAATATCCACCAAATTAGGTCATGTGATAATTTAGTTGATTTGTTCACCAAGGCATTAGTTACTGCAACCTTTGAGAAATTGTTTTGAAAAATTGATTTGCGTAATTTGAAGAACCTTAAAGGATGTTGTTCCCAGACCGAGGGAGAGATGATATTGCATTGAATGCATTCTTTTCTCCTTCACCAAGATTTCTTTCCCATTGATTTTTTCTTGGTAAAGTTTTTAATGAGACATCAAGAAGAGAACTGTATGAATTGTATTGAATGAACTTGATTACAACTGTACAGACACGGGGAATATATATACAAGAGGAATCATAGGAATACTAGAATAGGGAGTCATACTATGGCTCAAACATGGTAGCAAAAATCGTGCCTAGGCGTTAGGCGGCCGCTGAACCGGCGCTGAATTTGATTTTTATTTTATTTTATTTTATTTTATTTTTTTTGCATTTTCAAGTGGGAAAAGTTCGGGAAGCCATAACTTTTGACTCAGTTGTCCGTTTTGGTTCACTAATTTCTCAAAAAAAATGCTTCTTTTGCTCTTAATTTTAGTTTTTTATGTATTTAGATGGTTTAAACAATCTTTTGAAGACTTTTACAACAACTTACGTAAATAGTTTGTAAGAAATAACTATGGAAACCTTATATTTTATTACTAAATTTTGAAAATTTTTAATTTTTAATTTTATTTTTAATTAAAAAAATTAAAAATAAATAAAAATAAATAAATCGACGCCTAGGGGGCGCCTAACATTTTTTGCAACATTGGACTCAAATACAAGAATCCTAATACTCCCCCTCAAGCGCATGGTACATTTGTAACTTGTAGCTTGTCTCTGAGAAAAGAAAATCTAGGACCAGGCAAGGCTTTGGTGAATATATCTGCAAGTTGATCTTTTGTTGAGATGAAATTTACTTGAATCTCTCCAGTAGCAACTTTATCTCGCACAAAGTGATAATCTATCTCTACATGTTTGGTGCGGGCATGGAAGGTGGGATTGTCACACATATATGTAGCTCCAAGATTATCACACCATAATTTGGGAACCGAGATCCCTGTAACACGGATTTCACGCAGAAGAGACATGATCCAAATCACTTCAGCACAAACATCTGCTAGAGCTTTATATTCAGCCTCAATAGAAGCTCTAGCAATAGTTCTTTGTTTCTTGCAGACCCATGATACTAGATTAGGTCCAAGAAAAACAGCAAAGCCACTTGTGAATTTTCTATCCTCCGGATAGCCGGCCCAGTCAGAATCAGAGAAGGCATGAATTTCCCTTGAGGATGACTTCCTGACTCGTAGGCCGAAATTAACAGTTCCTTTGACATACCGTAATACTCTCTTTAGTTGTTCCCAGTGAGTAGCTGTAGGTGCATGCATGTGTTGACATAACTGATTGACTGTAAAGGATATATCAGGACGAGTGATGGTTAAATACTGTAATACACCCGCTAAACTCCTGTATTGTGTAGGATCATCATGTGGAGTTGCGTCAATGGGGATGGATTTTGACGTGGGAATTGGGGTGGACAAGGACTTGCAGTCTATCATTCCAGCACGTTTTAGAATACCCTGCATGTATCTCTGTTGGCAAAGTAAAATCCCATCATTGTATTTAATTGCCTCAATTCCAAGAAAAAAACCTGGTTCACCAAGATCCCTGATTTTAGATGCAGTAGAGAGTTTTGAAACTAGTAGAAAAACTAGATTCGTATCGCTTCCCATCATAAAAATGCCATCCACATAAACAAGTAGATATACACAATCAGATCCCTGTGAGTAATAAAAAAGATACGCATATGTTTTGGATGCCTGAAACCTAATATATAGTAAAAAGGTGTGCAAACGATTAAACCAAGCTCGGGGGACCTGTTTTAATCCATACAGAGACCTTTTTAGCATACATACATGATTTGGATAGGAAGCATCAATATATCCAGGCGGTTGCTTCATATACACAGTTTCAGAGAGATGACCGTTCAAGAAAGCATTATGAACATCCAATTGCTTAATAGTCCACCCAGAAGATAAAGCAAGAGAAAGAAGCAACCTGACTGTGGTTGGTTTAACCACTGGGCTAAAAGTATCAAAGAAGTCATGACCTGACACTTGATTAAACCCTTTTGCTACAAGTCTTGCCTTATGCCTTTCAATGGAACCATCAGCTTTTCATTTGGTACGAAAACCCCATTTACACCCAATGATGTTCATGTCCGACTGAAATGACACAAGTTGCCAAGTATGTTTTTGCAGTAGGGCATTAAATTCCTAATCCATAGCCTCTCGCCATTCTGAATGTTTAACAGCCTATGTGTAACAAGTAGGGATGTCAATTTAGCCCGAACCCGATGGGCCAACCCGAAAAAAACTGAAACCGACAGGGCTATAGCCCGAACGGGCTAGCCCGATAAAACACATGAGCCCGACGAGTCCGAAACCGATTAGCCCGATGGCCCGAAATTAAAAGGGCTAGCCCTACAACCCGAACTATTGAAAACTATTCTTTACTATAGAAGTGATGTGAAACTTAACATACATGGAATAATTATTATACTTTAAAATAAATAAATAAATAAATAAATATATATATATATATATATATATATATATATATATATATATATATATATATAATTTAAATTAAAACTTAAATTTTTAGTTTTTTAAAATTTAAATCAACATTAATATAATATTTTGACTAAAAATTGACGAGGACGGAATTCTTCGTCCCCGCCAAATTCTACGCGGGAACGTAGATAGGGACTATTTTTAATTTTCCGTTGAGGACGGAGATGGGGAGTATACTTCCCGCTCCGCCCCATTCCGTCCCGCCCCGCTCCGTTGTCATCCCTACTCTAAATATGGGTACTCACTTTCAGTTTCTAATTTTAGTTCAGATGGTTCAACCCACCCGATTAGCCCGACAACCCGAAGTTTAGGGTTAGGGCTAAACCGAACCCGAGAATAAAATATTAATAAACTGATTAGCCCGAACCGATTAGCCCGACAACCCGACAGGGCTAGCCCGAAACCGAGTGGGCTGGCCCGATTGACATCCCTAGTAACAAGTGGGATCCGAAGGACAAACTTGAGCCGTTAAAATAGAAGGCGGAACCCGAGATCGGCTCCGAGTGTGCATCTCATGGGTCCGAACCGTGGACTTGATCGTTTTCCCATGAGGACGCCCACGTGGGCGTTTGACGGGCTCGACGGCCTCAACAGGAAGCTCACGGTCCGGCGAGCCAGATGGACCGACGGTAGCAGTAGGCGGTGGTGGAGAGGAGTCTGAATCACTGCCGGCGGTGCTGGGTGGAACGGCCACATGACCAATCGGCAGCGAAATCGCAGTGGGATGAAGAACCGGCTCAGCCCACGGACAGAATTTCTCAGGTGGAGATGGCTGCACAGTATTTTTAGTAGCAAAAGGATAAACTGTTTCATCAAACCTTACATGCCTGCACACATAAATCTTGTTAGTCTGTAAGTCCATGCATCTATACCCCCTAAACGACTCAGGATAACCTAGAAAAACACATGGAGTGGACCGGAACAAGAATTTATGACGATTATATGGCTTGAGATATGGATAACACAAACACCCAAGACACGGAGAAAAGAATATGAGGGATTGGAATTATGCACTTTAAAGTGTGGACTGAGATTATTTAATACAACAGAAGGCATTTTGTTAATTAAATAAACTGCAGTTTCAAATGCAAAATCCCAGAATTTATATGGGACAGAGGCACGAGCTAGAAGAGCCAGACCTGTTTCAACAATGTGTCTGTGTTTCCGTTCGACACAACCATTTTGTTCATGAGTGTAGGCTCAAGATTGTCTATGAAAGATACCTAACTGAGTAAAGGAATGATGCAATTTTTTGTATTCAACTCCTAGATCTGATTGAATGGCTTTAATTTTTGTGTTAAAAGATCATTCAACCATATGACGAAATTTATCAATGATGTCATACAGATCAGATTTTAATTTCATGGGAAAATACCAAGTGTAACGAGTATAATCATCTACAAAAATAACGAAATAACGATAGCCATCAATTGACAAAAGGGGAGCTAGAACCCAAATATCTGTGTATATCAAATCAAGGACACTAAAACTGGATGTCTCAACACGTGCCAATGGGAATCGAGAGGATTTACCCATCCATTTGACACGCATTACACAAACTAGAATTACATCGAATAGAATTATTTGACCCACTAACCGGACACAACTGAAGAATACGAAGTAAAACACGATGATGTGGAGGTCCTAAACGATCATGCCACACTGACGGAGAAGTACGAGCTGTAAGGAAAACTGAGGGAGATGGTGTTGCAATTGGGAGCTTGTAGAGACCCCCATGACTATTGCCTTTAAGTAGAATTTCCTTGGTGTTGATATCCTTCACAACAAAAAAAGACGGGTGAAACTCAAAAAACACTTTATTATCTATCGCAAATTTCTGAACAGATAATAAAGAAGTAGAGACACTGGGAACATGAAGGATATTAGACAATTGGAAGGAACGGGATGAGGTATTAAAAGAAGCATGACCTACATGACTAATAGAGAGCACCTTACCATCACCCACACGCAAAGTGTCATTACCCGTGTATTCCTCGGATGTAGATAGGGCTGCAATATCCAGAGTCATATGCATGATTGGTGGCTCCTGTATCAGGAATCCATGTCTGTGAGTCATTAGGATGCGACTCGGTATTCTGATACATCAAATTTGCTTGTAGAGGAGGATCATAACGATTGTAACATTTGATAGCCGAGTGTCCCGTACGAACACATAGTTGAAAAACAATTGCCGAACCACCACTGCCGCCACGCCTACAGTGGCCGCCACCTCTGCCGGAATGCGTTCGACCACTGCCTCATCCACGCTGTGTGACGGAATTTTTCCCTCGGTCACCTTGGTTACCGCCGCGTCCTCCGCGGCAATGGTTACCACCGCCATGCTATGCAGTAAACGCCGCCGGTTGCACCGCCTCGAATAAACTCCTGGGCACCAAGAAAAATCGGCCAACTCACTTAGGGTTACAGTACCACGAACCGAGAGAGGTGCGGTGAGATTTTGAAATTCCGGCCGTAAACCACGAAACACATAGAGATTCATCTCGTTAAGCCCCATCGGTCTACCGGCCAAAGCAAGATCCTCCAAAATAACACGGGCGCGACCAATATAATCAGCAACCGTGGGATCTCCTTGGCTCAGGGACTGTAGTTGGCCAAGGAGATTTAACGAGCGGGCGCGAGATGCGGAAGCCAAGGACTGTTCTACTGAGACCCAAACCTCTCGTGATGTACGACGACCAACGGCGAGGTGCATAACTTCTTCACTAAGAGAAGAAATCAACATGGACATAAGAGCCCGACCATGATGAAACCATTTTGCGTAATCGGGATTAGGCGCAGGCGAGCCACCTTCGACGACGGGAAGATAAGGTGGCGGACTGGGTTTGGTTCCATCGATGAATGACATGACCATGTCCATCAAGAAACGGAACGCCCTGAGTTCTCCAAAACAGATAATTTTTGTGTGTAAGCTTAATACTAATAAAGTGATGAGCAGTAGAAAGCGAAGACACGGCAGCGCTAGCGGAAGACGTAGCAACGGCGTTGGAGACGGTTCGTTCGGATGATTGAACAGATTCGGTAGCCAGAGAAAACTGAGAAAACTCTAGCTTAACTGATACCAGATTAGAACTGTATGAATTGTATTGAATGAACTTGATTACAACTGCACGGAGAATATATATACAAGAGGAATCATAAGAAGACTAGAATAGAGAGTCATACTATGACTTAAATACAAAAATCCTAATACTAGTCTTAATAATCAATAAATAGATAAGGTTTGTGACCAATTTTACTATCTTCCTTAGTTGCTATCTTTATTATTTCATATTTTATAACAATTTGTATTTTTTTTTTATTTACAAAGTTCAATTTGACTCTTTTGAAAAAATGTGCCAAATACATAATTCAATATAGTAAAGAAGAGTATTTAAAAACATTTTATCCTTTAATATTAAAAAAGAAGAAGAAGGAGTTAGTACAGCTCTTTGTTGTATACAAAAGAACAATATGGGACGACAGTATTTTATTGTTTTTTTTTTTTTTTTAAGGAGAGTATTTTATTGTTAATTGTTGTAATTAGTGTGAGAGAAAGGTCAAAAAGGCACGATGAGCACGTGAAGTGTGAATGTGGTTAGAGGGAGAAGAGAGAAACAGACAAAGGCAATGAATTGTTTGGCGTACGTTAATTGAAAGCGCACATGGGGTTTTCCTCAACATAGTGCTCCACGCCACGTTACTCGGATATGCGAATTTTTTAAGATTTGAGAGAGAGACATAATAATTGTTTGCTTGGCGTTATTAATGTTATGTTATATATTCCGCTGTCTTTTGGTTTTATTAGCTCATCAGATATGGTATCTAAGATGAGCTGCTGTTTCATATAACTCTGCAAGCTAAGGAATCGGCATTTTATAATTAGGTTTTGTTTGAAAACCTGAAAGTATTCAGAAGTTATTTTTGAATTTTTTGATATTTTAGTTATAAAAAAATAAAATTAAAGAAAAATAATCAATTTGATCAAAGTAAAGATATAATAATCATTTTTATTCAAAGAAAAGTAATTTATTTCAGTAAAAACTTTCTTTTAAATTTTTACTCATAAGATATTTTTTAGATTCATTTCTTACCTTTCAGTAGTTCTTTTATTTATTATTATTATTTTTTTTGGAGTAGTGTCAAATGAGAAAGTGGACTCATCATATGTCTAATTATTATTTAAACTAAGCTGGACTGACTTGGTTAAAATAAGGACCGACTTGGTAAAAATAAGGACTAGATATAGCTAATGAGTTGACCCGTTAAGAATTGAACCTCTTAAAATTCATGTCTTAATGAGCCAATTAGGGATGGCAATGTGTCCCGTACTCGTTGGGGATCCCCGTCCCCGTCGGGAACGGGGACGGGGACGGGGACGGGGAAAAAATTTAGGGATCGAGGACGGGGATGGAGAGTTTCACAAATTTCCCGGCGGGGACGGGAACGGGGACGGGGATACCCCTCCCCTCCCCGCCCCGCCCGTCCCCGAATAATTAGTATATTAATATATATATATATATTAGTAATTAGAAATTAGATTATTAGAAGTTTTGCTTCGCATGTCCCACAGGTAAGTCATACACGATACACTCATACTTATATTTAAAATTTTCATTTAAATAGTAAGTATAAACTATATATTGTGTACTGTGTATTCAATATTGAATATTAAATGTGGAATTAAGCATAAAGCATATACTTACATACTGATACTGTGTACATATTCGAATATATTATATATTATTTTATTTTTTTCTTTTTATTTAAAAAAATTGTACTAATTTGATACTTTGACTATGGGTTGATCGGGGATGGGTATTCTCCGTCCCAGCCAAATTCCCGGTGGGGACGGGGACGGAGAATTTTTTCAAATCCCCGCCGGGGACGGGGACGGGACCGGGGTAGCGGGGACAGGGACGGGGAGTATACTCCCGCCCCGCCCCGCCCTGTTGCCATCCCTAGAGCCAATTCGCTTAACCCCGACCTAAGAATCGTTAATATTAGCTCTAGTTATAATTTTTAAATATTATTTTATGAATATTATGGTATTTAAATAATATCTTTAATGTGTTATCTTCACTGCTGGAAATTATGGAATTTCCGACCACCTGATGAAAGTGATCTTAAATTAAGTCGAAAGCCTTGTTCCGACCACTTTTGGTTTTTGGAAAAATCTTTGTTGCTATTTCCGACCACTTTTTACTTTTGATTTGATTTAAGATCACTTTCAAGTGGTCGAAAATTCCATAATTTCCAGTAGTGCTTTCTTCAAATAAGTAAAGCACGAGACAAATAGGATATAAATGATAATTAAATATGCAATTGAATACTAGTCACCGTAGAAAAAGAATACTACCCCCATAGGCTAGATTTATTTTCCTTGACTTTAAGGAAGAGCAAGTAAGATTTGTTGGAGAATAAGTCGATACGTCAAAATATATAAATAATGCAACGGGTTTCAAAATTCTTAGAAAATAATCTCAAATGGCCAAGAAATGAAATTCAAGTTGTGTGTATCATACACTCCTTAAAATTGATTCAATATTCACTACCTCTTGAGGGTGTTAGAAGCATTGTAGCGTTGTTAGTCTCCTGAAATAAAATGGATTAAGTGTTCAAATATAATGTGTTCGGCGAACGGCTAATTTAGCAAAACCTTATGTGCGCAAGAGAGAGTATCTATATACTATACAATTCAAACTCCAAAAAAAAAAAAAAAAAAGTTGTATATATACTAGTGCAAATTCACATCACTCTTTTAATGTGGGACAAAGGCTCTTTCAAAGTTTCTCAACTCAAATGGATATACTTTGAAAATCAATTTCTCATTCATTCATTATCCGTTTTGAATGAATTATATATCAAATTAAACATTTCACTTAGGAGATACTGAATCGACTTTAACCCGACCCAAATTGAAAATTAACTCATCTCAAAACTTTGCCTAAAAATGACGATTTTACATTCTAAAAATAGCTAATTTTTCAACAATCCCTACATAAATGAATTTTGTCATGTGCGCATGTTCTATCTTTGTGTACCAATTAACCTTATGCCCTTATTCTCTCTACCTCCCGACATCATTTCCTTACACTAGGATCCTCTACCTCATGCTCCTAGCTTTTCCCTAGCAGTACATAAGTGTTTGATAAATGGTTGTTAGCTAATTGAGTTATTGGATTTGACTAGTTGATAGCATTAACTAATTGTAGAAAAGTGTTTGGTAAATTAGTTGTTAGCTGTTAGCTGATTACATACAAAATGACTTTTTCAAAAAGCTTATTGAAAAAATTACTTTGAGCAACTTTTTGAATTTTAGCTTTTTGGAGCAATAAGTTGTTACAAAAAACTAGTTAATGAACACTCATATTGTTTAACCAAGTCAAACAGCTAACAATGGTTAAATAAGTTAAAATTAACTGATAGACTAACTATTTTACCAAACAGTGTCCATATCTTATTGTGTCGGGGGATACTCATCCTAGTTGGAGATTGCTCCACCCTCTTCTTGCAAACCCTGACTATTGTTTGGTGCATTGAGGCTGGTACATACTCTATTCCATTATTCTTCCAAAAGGCTGAACCCCAACCCTAAGGGCCCCCCACACCTCGGCCCGACAGAGCATTTGGGAAACTCTATTCCACTATTGTTATGGCATGTTATGTCAATTACGTTGGCTAAGTCTTAGGCTATTTAGGGTGCACTAGTTCTTCCGAATTAGGGTATTGGTTGCATCCCTCTCACATGATGCCCTCTCCTATGGACATGGTGCTAGATTGCTCTACTTTTCCCCTTCTATGGGAATTCGCCTCACATGAATGAAAAGTTCTCATTTTTTAATTGACGCGTTCATGTGAGTTTGAACCATTGACTAGCAACTCTTGTCATTGTTATATGAGGTATAGGTTGAGGATCTCAATGTATAATTATACATTTCATATTGTGTATAGGTTGAGGATCTCAGACCGCGTTAATGATGATTTTATAATTCAAGTCCACTCAGAATTTGGAATAATAGAGACCATAATGTGAGGAGTCTAAGACAATGTGAATTAGAAAGGAGATGCTGAGAAACCCATATTCTTTTTTGTCATAGATGTACATTAATTGTAATAAGGAATTACAACTTTATAAATAGACACAATAGGAGACTTAATACAATGATTTATAACATGATTTGATGCCCTTAACAACTGATGCGAGCTACCTCGTATGATATATTCTTTTAGGGCGGTTAATTTCCCTACAAAGAAGTCCAATGCCACGTAATGTGTCCAACACTCTCGAAAAGTGAGCTTTGATGTGTAGTGCACTTAGAGTTTTGATTTTAGAGTTTATGATTACTTTTTTTTTTTGGTTTTATTTAGTTCAGTTGTTCACTTTTTACCGCTTAGAGTTTAACATTTACGATTTACGATTTACGATTTAAGTTTAAAATGTAATTTTCTCCTTGATATTTTTGAAAGTTATCTAGAAATGCAAATTATGTTGTTAAAAGTGCACATTATAGTGTTAAAAAATGCATGATAAAATTGGCGATAATTACAAAAATTACAAAAAAGTTGGCAATAATTACAAAAATGTCATTGTGTTTTTTTTAAAAAAAAATTTGATTTGATCCGTTTCATTTTTACAAAATGTAAAGGCTAAGATTGGTTGTTCTTAGTTTTTTTTGGGGGCTCTGTTCTCATAGGATCCAAAACCTATGTTTGGTAGTCTATATTGCCTTTTGCAATCTAAGGGTGTGTTTGGTTGGGAAATACATTTTCATGTTTGTTTGTCTACTTTTGCTACCATAGGATTCAAATCCTTTAATAGTTACAAAATGCATTATCCTTTTACTCCTCTACTTGTGAAGAATGAAACAAAAAATAAGGGAGAAAAATTTTTTTTAAAAAAATGTATGTTATTGTCTGTGCATTAAATATGTAATTTTAATATGTATACACATATATGTATGCGTGAATATATATATATATTTTATTTATTTATTTTAATTATTTATTTATTTTGATTTCAATTCCTATTTACTACCAAACAAAATGACTCATCCTACTTAAATTCATCACCATTACCATCTCAATTCTAATGTTTAAACCAAACACACCCTAATAAAATTATATGAAACTTGAAGGAATTGATGGTAATGTCCTCAATCTATTGTAAATTTGTAATTGCATTTTAAGTTTAAAATCACTATGCGCTAAAAATTGTGTTTCTGAACGGACCTCGTATGAAAGATTATAAGGAGGAAAGTATACCATAAAATAGTTAAAAGTTACCAACTTAAAGGGGCTGATGTTAATACCCTCTATCTGTCGTAATTTTTAAAATTCGGTTAAGTAATTTATGTTTTGAGTGAGTGTACACTTGTGGACGTGCCGGAGTGGTTATCGGGCATGACTAGAAATCATGTGGGCTCTGCCCGCGCAGGTTCGAATCCTGCCGTCCACGAACTTTCTCTTTTCCTTCGCTCATAGGTCTGTGTATTAGCTAGGCAGGAACGAAACGAATAAATGATTAGCCAAAACCAAATATGTTCATTTTACCATTAAGGGATCATATTTCAACTTTTGAAATAATTAAATGATCAAAAATACAATTTTCTCTTCTATAAATGAAGATATAAACACATATTTGACAATAAACATCAAATTATTTTATCGTCACCACGCCTCCAAATTTGGTGTCTCCATTATAGCTCGTCAAATTTATGGAGTCAATGATTATTCCATGAAAAAAAAATCGATGTCGACCTATACCTCCAACATTGTGTGGACAAAAGGTTGTAGTCTTTGTACGTCAACCTTACACGGTAATGATCGAGAACTTTTAATAGTCGTATAAGAAAATTCTATCTTTGTGACAATTTAGTAGCTTTTCATCGTCTTTTTTTTCTTTAAATGTAATTTTTGTAGGATAATAAGTCGATAAAATAAAATAAAATAAAATAAATAACGGGATAGATTAAAATTTTGGAGAAAATAATCTCAAAAGAAAATTCAAGACTTGTCGCATACTCTCTTTAAAATTGATTCATTATTGTTGAACATATAACCATTAATGTGCAATCCAACTATCAGCTTAGGCTTTTTGGAATAGAACACATGCTTCAATTTAGTATCAGAGCTATGTCAAAGACAATCCAACTATCACCTTAGACTTGGATGGAGCACATACTTCAATTGCTAGAAGCGTTGTAGCTTTAGTGTTTCAAAATAAATGGATTAAACACTATATTTGAGCACTATATTCAGCCTTTGACCACCACCCTCAATCATCTATAAACATTTCACGCCAAGACCATGACGCGCGAGGCTAGCATATAAGCAGTATAGCCCCATGGGCAAATCATAGTCAACACAGTGTTGTGTGCATCATAATAAAAAATATATTTTTAATATATTAAATGTACATTATTTGTGTACTGAATATACACTATACAATATAATATACACTCAGTACACAAATAATGTACATCCCTTGAATACAATGTACATTTTTAATATATTAAAAGTACATTATTTTTGTACTGAATGTACATTATTTTACAGTATATAAAATATGGTCCACACAATAATAATTGATAGCGATGTCTGCCGTCTCTTTTCACATGCAGCAATTATATTGTGGACCGCGGTCCACAGTATAATTTGCCCTTCACATGACGCAAATTATGTCGTGCAACCGTGTGCACCATGCACCATGCATGGTGCACACTGTTGCAAAAACGACGTTGTTTTGATTAAAAACGACGCGTTCGACTTTAAAAAAAAAAATCATTTTCGATTGCCGTTAACGGCGTTATGCTGTGCTATATATCTAGAATTAATGAACTATATATCCAGAATTAGTGAACTATATATCCACAACGAAAATGGTGAAAATCCCGTCGATTGGAGTTAAATAATAATAAAAAAAAAATTAATTGTTGGAGTTAAACGGTAGCATTAACGGCACCGTTACTCCACCATAGTGAAACGGCGTCGTTCGCAACCGTGTGCACCATGCATGGCGCACACGATTGCACAGCATAACGCATGGTGCACACTGTTGTACAACATAACGATTGTTCACATGATGTCTTCGCCTAAACTCTCCTTTCGGCCCAATTTTTCTTCGAATTGAAGCTCAATACCCCATCACACTATTGATTCTAACAAAGTTTAAAAAAAAAAAAAATTATTTGGTTAAAATGCTAACAAGACGTTTGGTTGGAGGGGGGAATTATGTGGGAAAGGAATTGTAATTCCATGAGAGTTGAATTACTGGGAATAAAGTGGGAATTTAAATTCCAGTGTTTGGTTGACAGGAATAGAATTACTGGGAATTTCAATTCCAATGTTTGGTATACATGGGAATTGAAAGGAAATAAGTAGTATAAAGTCAAAAATGTCCATTATTGTTGTTAGACATTAATTTTAAGTTAAAAAAGGAAGGGGTAATTTCGACTCATCACTATCTTTTTTCCCAAGAATTAAAATACCAGGAGGGGACATGGGATTTAATTCCATGAAAATAGGGGAGTTGCAATCCATGGAATTGCAATTCCCTCCAACCAAACTACGAAATTTAATGACCTTTGGAATTAGGTAGGAATTAAGTGGGAAGAGAATTTAAAATTCCTCCAACCAAACGCGCTGTAATAGTATTGATTTATTTTTAGTAGGTTTAGAAATGTATGGGTTAAATAAAATAGAAAAGACAAATACTTATAATTTCAAGTTGACTTTTAGAATCTTCACCTAAAATGATGTTTTGAATCCCAACACGGGAAGAAACTGAAAAACTCCAATTAAAACATTGAACATGCCAAAAATAGAATTAGGTCTAATTTGCAAGTCACCTTTAATTATATGATTAATAACAATTTGCTAACTAGATATTTTAGCTAATTTGGTGAGCTATCATGGCTTTCACATGTATTATAGAGTATATAATTTATGTCGGCAATTTGCTAGCTTAGCTTCTCAAAGCCGGTGTCACATCACTCATCAGTTTTATATCAGGCAGGTAATGTATCATAATCCCCACCAATCATCAATCTTTTCCTGCAAACTTTTTGATTAATTCAATTATTAATTTAATTTCCCTGTTACTCATCCGTTCCATTTTATAAGAAATATAATTGTATTTGCCATAATTTTTTAAAATGTGTGCGTCTAATTGTCTAAAAAGACATAAATTAGAGCCACCTAAAAATGTCAAGAAATAAATGGTAAAGGTGAAAAAAATTCAAAAGTTAGTAGGTTTTAAATTAAGAAAGTAAAAATTATTTTGAAATAGATTAAATTTTTTAGATAAACTAGTATTTGCACCCGTGCGATGCACGGAATAGATTTGTTATAATATATTAAGAATATATGGATCGATATATAATTATTTAAATTAGAACATCAAATATTATATAGTGCAATTTTGATGTTATCATTGCTTGAATTTGTGCAAATATTTGATCAAATTAATAGCTAATGTCTATATGTAAGCATGCGGTGCTATAACTTTGAAGATTTTATTTATCATTGTTTAGTATTTTCATAAATTAGTCAAATGTGCTCGTTCTCTAACAACTCAGTTATATAAATGAATTGTTATCCTTATTCATTTGTATGGAAGATATGTGTTTTTTGTCTAGATATATAGCAATTTTTTCATTTAAAAAAAAAATTAATATCACCGATTATATTTAAACCTCTTTGTAGACGACAATGGTAGTGGCAACACAATCTTGTTCATCTTCGCCTAGAACTAACACCTTCAATCTATCAGGACGGATTACTTTGGTGAAAATATATAATGGTAGAATATTACTCAATTAGTTATACTTGTATATTTTCAATCAATTAGTAATATCATATTCATTTTCAGCCAATTATTCTTTTTTATTTTCAGTCAATTAGTGAATTAGAATATCAAATGCAGTGTTATTTTTTACCTAATTTTCGTTCCATTTTTAATTGATGATGTAGATATTATTATTAAAATATTTCCGTTCCATTTTTAATTTACCTTTACTATTATTCAGGGGCGGAGCCAGCATGGGGGCAGCTGCCCCCCACCCCCACCCCCACCCTTACCCCTACCCCTATATTGTCCTTGTATGTATATATGTATATATAGAACAAATTAAAGTATTAGTATAATGAAACACAGAAGTATTAACATGTGTTGGTTCAGTGTAGTTGGCTGGGCGAGCGTTTAGCCTTTTGTTAGGTCGAGGGTTCGAATCCTGTGGTGCTAGTAAATTTTATGACTATTTATTATTAATTGTTAGGCTATTGCTTCAACACAATTTCATATATATAAAATGAGATGTGTACTTTATATTTTCTATTCTAATTAATTCATCAAATTAATTATGTTTCATATTTTATTATAAATATTTTTATAAAGTTTTGATATGTTTTATTTTTTACTTATATATCCAAAAATATTTATAATTATACTTCTTTAAGTGTTTCATTTTTTTAAAACTATTTTTTTTTTTTTTTTGTAATGTTCTGCCCCCACTGACAAAAAATTCTGGCTCCGCCACTGCTATTATTTAAAATATGCATTTACTATTGATAATGTAGAATATTAGTATTGAAATATTTTCCTCCAATTTCTAATTTCCATTCCATTTTTAATTAACATGCAATGATCTGACCATTTCTTTTTTTTTTTTTTTGTTTTTAGTCAATTATGGATCCTTTTGCAGTCAATTATTAATATTCATTTTCTTTTATATTTTCAGTCAATTAGTAATATTAGATTCATTTTCAGTCAATTATTCTTTTTAATTTTCAATAAATTAGTTAATTAGAATATAGATGCAGTTATATTTTTACCTAATTTTCGTTCCATTTTAATTTAATGATGTAGAATATTATTAATGAAATATTTTCGTTTCATTTTTAATTTACATTTACTATTTTTGGAAATATGCCTTTACTATTGGATGATGTAAAATATTATAATTGAAATATTTTCTTTCCATTTTTAATTTTCCTTTACTTCTTAAAAAAAAAAAGACTTTGGACTTACCAATACTTGCCCACATTGATGGCCAAATAATTATGTTTGTAAGAGGAGCAATTTATATAGAGGAGCTCAAAAGCTCATCTTTCCAGACAATTTTAATGTGAGATCAAAATGATACCACATTATTTACAAAGGAGCCAGTGGCTCACTTTTGTCTTCTTCTTATTTTTTAATTTTAATTTTATTTTATATATCGTTTTGTTTGGATTATTATTATTATTATTGATTAGTTGTTGTTGTTATTATTGTTATTGTTATTATTTTAATTTTAATTGTAATTTAATTTTATTATTATTACATTATTACATAGGGTTTTTATTATACTTCAACAATAATATTATCAATTATATTATAGAATATAATACCATACATAATAGTACTAATTATGCAATATTACCAATTAATAGATTTTATTTAATTTCTATTTGACATTTACATACCAAATAAGCTTTACTACAAAAGTTTGAACGGGAAAAATGAAATAGGATGATTTTGTTTATATATATATATATATATATATATATATATATATATATATATATATATATATATATTATTACCCTAATACCAAATTTATAATTCTGACTTTAAAATTATTATTATTATTATTATTATTATTATTATTATTATTATTATTATTATTATTAACATCAACATTTGATTAGTTTTATAAATTCTGTGTAATTTATATATGCACTATGCATAAATTCCTAATTTCCTAGTATAATAATATTTTTCTGCCCATATATATATTAAATATTATTAATTGTATATAATATCTATATATAAATAATGGATGATATTACAAAAATGCCCCTATATTTTGGGGGTAATTTGGCTAGCAGGATTTTACTTTTAATTATATATAGAATAGAATATAGAATATAGATTTCCGTTCCATTTTTAATTTACTTTTACTATTGTTTAAAATATACATTTACTATTTATGATGTATAGTATTATTATTAAAATATTTTTGTACAATTTTAGTTTCCATTCCATTTTTAATTAAAATGCAATGATCTAAGCATTTATTTTTTCATATTAGTCAATTATGAATCATTTTTTTATTTGCATTCAACTATTCTTTTTCAATCAATTATTCTTTTTTATTTTCAGTGAATTAGTCCATTAGAATATTAGACGCAGTGATATTTTTACCCAATCTTCATTCCATTTTTAATTGATGATCTAGAATATTATTATAGAAATATTTCTGAAGGGGATACCCACATATACAATTTACACCTACACCAATGCTCAAACTCTAGAACTCCCAGATAGAGGAGCAACCGGATACCAATGGACCACAAGGTCCTTGGTATTTTTAATTTACCTTTACTATTGCTTAAAATATGCATTTACTATTGATGATGTAGAATATTATTATTGAATTATTTCCTTTTCATTTTCAATTTGCCTTTACTTGATGATGTAGAATATTATTATTAAAATATTTCCGTTCCATTTTTAATATTCATTCCATTGTTTAAAATTGTAAAAGATTTATGACATAATTGTGATTTGATGTATTATACTATATAATATCAAAATGCAATGATCTGACCATTTCCTTTTCCATTTTAGTCAATTATGGATCTTTTTTTTTTTCAATCAATTATTAATATTCATTTCTTAATTTATGTTTCCTTTTCTATTTTTAATTTTAATTTCTGTTTCGTTTTCTATTTTAAATTTCCAGTCAATTATTAATATTCATTTCTTTTTGTTTTACGTCCATTCCATATGTTTTTTTTTTTTTTTGAATGCTACTGACTCTACATTGTAGTATATGTTCAAACATACTTTCTCAACCTAATGAAAAGCACAAAAAGTCAACAACGCCTCCACTGAGTCTGAATCTCATAACCTCCCACATAGGAGAGGTCATTACATGTCCATTCCATTTTTAATTTACCTTTATTATTTATTATTGTTTCATTTGTTTGGGTAGGAAATCAAATAAATATAATTTTGTTTTTAATTATAGTATATATAGTATATAACCTTTCAAAAAAAAAGATAGTATAGAAGTATATATACAAATATAGATATAGATAGAGATATAGATTATTATTATTATTATTATTATTCTTATTATTATTATTATTGACTTATATCGGATTCTATTTTCCTTTTTTTTTTTTTTTACTTTTTTTTACCACAAACCATGTTATTATTATTATTATTAAGTGAAATTACTAATAATATTATAGGTAAATTATAGATCCTTTTGTATTAATTTATTTATTTATTTATTTATTATTATTGAGTTACATATCATATTTCATTTTCTTTTTTTTTTTTTTTACTACAAACCTTGTTATTATTATTATTATTAAATAAATTATGGATCCTTTTCCATTTGTCCTTTTTACTCTTAACATTATAAGTAAATTATAGATCCTTTTGTATTTTTTCATTTATCATTATTATTGTTATATTTATTATTATTATTAATTAATTAATATTATTGACTTACTTATCAAACTCGATTTTCTCTTTTTACTGCAAATCTTGTTATTATTATAAATTAAGTGAATTAGGGAATCATTTTCATATTTTCTTTTTTACTCCTAATATTATAAGTAAATTATAGATCCTTTTTGTTTTTAATAATAGTGTAATAGATGACACTTTTGCATAGATGGTACTTGAGTTAGACTCCTATAATGAGAGGTTGTGAGTTTGAGCTTTAATGAAGGTGTTGTTGGCTCTTATTATTGACTTACAAATGAGATTCCATTTTCCTTTTTTACTGCAAACCATGTTATTATTACTATTAAGTGAATTATGGAATCTTTTCCATTTTTCCTTTTTTTATTCCTAATATTATAAGTAAATTATAGATCCTTTTGTATTTTTCCACAACGCCACTTCTATTACCAACTCCAGCCACACTCATGATCCAATCTCAGGATACCATAGAAGATGGGTGTTTGCACATACTAATCCCGGGTTTGCTATACAGTTTATTCAAACACCGATGTCTTGAATCAACCCAAAGCTTCCTTTGTGCCAGAAATTCATAAAAATTATGATTTCTATATCAAACACTTGAACTAAATCACCTTATTGACCTCAAAATCATCTTCATTTTCTCAAACACTCCCAACAAAATCTGGTTTTTATTTCAGCCCTTTCAACACCCAAATACCCTTTACATTAACACAACTACACCTAATCATACATCTCTACTACTCACAAGAATATGCTCACTTTTGCAAGAATAGAGAACTAAAACTAACCAAAGTCAAAAGATTCAATCTTTATAACTCTATCAAACAGTTTTTAAAAACCTAATCTGATATTTCAGCCACTAAAAGACCATGACAATAATGAAAGAGTATAGAATACAAAACTCAGTGTTCACTCAATTTGCTCATTAATTCATATTCTATGAGCAATAAATCTCACTTTCAAATATAAGTTAACATAATCCATCCAATATAAACAAATTCAAGAAATCCCCACTTATTCAAAAAATTCAAGAAAAAAAAAAAACAAAAAAAGAGGGTACAGTTTTCCCCAAAAATTAAAGCAAATAGAAGAGAGAAAGCCATTGAATCATTCACCTGGGCTGATTGGGCAAAGATCACATTCATCTTCCAAGATTCAATAAAATTTCTGTCTTTCAACCTCTCAATGCTATCCCACGAAAAATTTCACCATATGCATTCCAAATAATGTGTGTGTGTGTATATATATATATATATATATATATATATATATATATATATATATATATATATATATATATATAAAAATAATAATAATAATAATAATAATAATAATAATAATAATATAATATAAAAAATGCTTTGAATATTATTTTCGTTTTTAGTGTATTCTTATTATGCTTCCCTTTGTATCTGTTTACATATATACAGAATTCATCCCTCTTCAAACTTTATCCACTTGATGAGCAAGGAAATCTATCACTTCCCGATCAATCTTTATAGATCTGTATCTTCTCCACAAAAATAAATTAAAAAAAAAAATATATCAATATTTTTTCTTACGAATCTCTTTTCTTGTTTAAAAATCAAAAAATACAAAAAAAAAAAAAAACAAAAAAAAAAAACAAAACAAAACAAAACAAAACACAAAAAGAAAGAAAGAAAAAAGAAACTAAGATAATGAAAACCTCACCCGTGCAAAAATACGTATCAACCTCAACTGTGGAAGATCACAGGATAATTAGCAAAAGTCAATGAAATAATTAACCTTAGTTGAGATTGTGAAATTGATGAGTTGTCTATGGTCATATAAGTTGTATTTATACACAATAGATGAGATCAAAAAAGCTTAGTATTGAAATTATAAAATGGTAAGATATATTAAGAAAGGTAAAATCTTCCAATTATTTATTTTCTGCCCAACAATACACGGCATTCCATATATATACACATTATGTATAAGTATAGCTTTTATATATAAATAAAATACTACACACTAATTAGCTTAATTAACAATAATTACCTTAGTTACTACATATTGTATAACTGCATTGTTCTTCCGGTTATTTATCTCTAATTATTTAATTAATAAAATATTACTAATATAATTATTCCTAATATATTTGATAATAAGAGTGCGTATAAAAAAGGTAATAACATTATTATTATTATTATTATTATTATTATTATTATTATTATTATTATTATTATTATTATTATTATTATTATATATAGATTATTAGATTACATAAATGCCCCTAAGTTTTGGGGGGAAAACTTGACTAGAAGGATTTTACTTTTATATATATATAGATATAGATTAAGTGGGATTGAGATACTAAGAGTAATATTATATATACTTTCACTTTCTAATTCATTTTTATCCCTTGTTGGCATGGCATGCTCTTATAATTATTAAAAAATAAAAAAGTAGGTCATATGTTTATTCATTTCCTTTAATTCCTCCAATGAAATCAAGACGTTTGACAATAATTTTACTCACGTACTAAAATATACTAATCATTTTCCTATATTTAAATAGTGGTTGATAAAATAAATTTGGCTAGATAGTAAAAAAATTATGTGAAATGTCAAGTTAAAAAATGTTATTATAAAAACATAATTGACCTTTCACATCAATATTATATCTTCTTCTCCCAAAATGTTGAATCCCTAATCCAAGGACCTTCACATACATCACAACCCAACAGAGCATTTTGAACGATGTAAATCATGGTAACTCAATGGCTTAACAGATTGAGCCAAATGCAGGTGCACACAAAGGGATTTGCCCACTTTGAATATAATCCTCACACTGCCGCCGTCGAGGTTTGAACCTTGATCAATATTATATCATCTAATATGAATTGTAGCATACATTATATTATTACATTTAATTCTTGATTATTGAAAATTTATCAAATTAAACTTAGTTATCCATTACCAACTTTGTTGGTTGATTATCAAATTTGAGAGTAAAGTTGTTATTTTATTATGTTAACATTTTGACACTTTTGTTACTTAGTCTAAAGTAGCAAATAAATAAATAAATTGACAATTAAAATTAAAATTAGACTTAACACTTTATTGAAAACTCAATTTCTCTATTGTATAGTACCACTTGTAGAGTCCACTTGGAGACTTCAATATTCGGCTGTTTTAGACTAACTGATGAATCCTTCAAAATGTGAACATATTAAAATTACAATTTCACTTTCAATTTTATTGACTAACCACTAAATTTTGAAAGGAATGACAAAATCTAATAAATTTTCAATAATAAAAAATCAAATGTGATTGATTTTGAAATTGATCACTGAAGATGGTTTTGCAATCTGTAGTAGAGTACTAGAGCAGTAGAATTAATTCAAATACATATTACAATATTTGATAAAAACAATTAAAATCCGAAAAGAATTAGACTTGGAGGCAACCACCAACACCCAATTCTCCAAAGAATAATATTCTTGGTTCTCCCCAGAATTTAGCAGAGTTAGTTCGTCGCCTGACTTAGAATGTAATGACTAGAGGCGACCGTGTGAGGTTTCAAATCAAACTGGAAACATGTATGAGAAAAATGGTCCAAAAATGCCAAAAAGTCTGGATTGGATCCCACTGAAAACATGACTCGAGACTCGCGATTTACCTAGACTCTAGGGGTGGGGTCCTATGAACTTACGATCAGTCCGGCGAAGCTAAAATGATCTAAGTTTTTTTTTGAAATAATAATAATATTATTGATCCAATGTTATCTTTTTAGGAATATTGTTTCGATTTATTTGGGATAATTGAGAAGTTAGAATTTGTAGTTGTATTCGATATATAATAATAAAGTAATCATTAAAAATGATTGGATCAATTTGGAGCAATAATTGTTTTTTAAACCGAGAGAAATTCGCATTCATTAATTCAAAGTGTGAATATGAAAAAAATTGCTTGTGTATGTAATAATCCTAAATCACATTTAAAAAATAAAAATGGGGCAATAGTTTTCAAATTGCGAGTGGTCGCCATGTGATATGATGTGGATTGCCTCTGTAATTTCTACAAGTGGAAACATTTTTTACGCGTTAATGATAAAATAGAAAACTTGCGTGTTCTAAGAGAAATCATCATTGTATGGTCACTGCTGATGCAATTATGCATACGAAGCCCATTGGAGAAGCAATTGCTTTCGATGAAAATATTACGTCACTCTCATACTTTTTTTTTTTTAATGTAATTTTTTAAAAAATATTGATATCGTACAATATAATAGACTTAAATAAAAGTGAATATATTTATATTTGATAAATTTATACTTTCTGTTTTTATGTTTTTGACAAAATATATTGTACTACTTCAAAAAGTATGTAATATCACTATATGGGCACTAACATAAGGTTTGGTTTGTTGAATATATTGGGAATAAAATGTGATTTCATGAAATAGATCAATTTTGTTGTTTGGTTTAGATTTTAGGAAAAATGGTCAAATAGGTCATCGAAGTTTAACTTAAAAGTCAATTAGGCCCCTAAACTATTTAAAGATGTAATTACAGCCATCAACAATTCATTTAGGTGCAATGAAGTCCAAAACAATTTAATGACCTGCTATCACAAGTCATTAAGGTTCAGGCCACCTTTCGGCGAAATTTCCGACAAAAAAAAAAAAAAAGTGACCGGCGAAATTTCCGGCAAGTGACCGGCAGCGACCATTTGTCGGTCGCCGGTCACTTTTTTTTTTTTCTTTTTTTTTGCCAAAAATTTCGCCAGTCGGTCGCTGATCACATTTTTTTTGTCAGAAATTTCGCCGGAAGGTGGCCTGAACCCTAATGACCTGTGATAGCAGGTCATTAACTTGTTTTTGGGTTTCATTGCACCTAAAGGAATTGTTGATGAGTGTAATTGCACCTTTAAAAAGTTTAGGGGTCTAATTGACTTTTAAGCTAAAGTTCGAGAGCTTATTTGACCATTTTCCCTAGATTTTATAGCAAGGAATTTAATTTACAGTTCGTGTAGGGAAGGGTTTAGGTGCGGATTAGGCTTCCTGTGCGGTTGACGCGTATTAAGCATTAAAATGGTGCACTTTAAGTACACAAACCACCACGCACTAGAGCTGGCCAAAGTCCTGGTCCGGTCCGGTCCCGGGCCTCGGCCAGTACAGCTCAGGACCGGCCTATAGTATTCAGGGCCGATCCCGGGCCCGGGCTTCTTGTGGGCCGATACCGGGCTAGGCCCGTAATTTATTATATTGTTTATTTTTTTAAAATATATAAATTTCTATATAAATTGATATATTTTTGTTTAAAATGAGATTTAAACTATTAACCTCTTATCTTAATCCTAGTTACCAATTTAAATTCTTTCCAATTAAGCTATTACAACCTCTTAATACATTAATAATAATTAATATATATATATATATATATATATATATATATATATATATATATATATATATATATATATATTCACATTACACATAGTCTTGTACTATTAAAACTTTATATAAGACTTATTGACTTAATATTATTTGATAACTTGTAAATATTATAAAATGTGGTATAGTTTATAAAGTTCATTTGATTTTTACTCACTAAATTATGTTAGATGATAAATTAAAAATTTGTAAAAGACTTTCAAATTGGGTTTGCTTTTAATTTATGGAGAATTGTTGTGAGTAGAAGTAAGAAAGTGTCGGATTAAGAATTTTTATGTGATAAAAATAAATTGGATAAGAGTATTTATAGGGTAAAATGGTAAATAAAAAGAAGAAAAACAAAAAAATTTAGCCGTTACACTAGCCGAGAGGCAAGAATAGGAGTAGCTAGCCTCTACCGGAGGCCAAGCCTAGTCTAGCCTCTGACAGAGGATACATGCAACATCCAAATATATTTGGCTGTTGCACGTTGCAGGAATGAGTAGTAAGTAATAAGTCTAGCTGCCACCATCAAAATTACTATTTTTTTTTTTAGAATTTTAGGCATTTAGCCATGGAAGCAAAGCTGGCATCCTTTGCTGCCATGGCTGTGTTTGCCTGGGCCTAGGCCGGTTAGGGGCCTGGGCCATGGGCTGGTTCTGTGCTGGGTCTCGAATATTTTTTAGAAGGACCTGAACCGGCCCTTAACAAGCCGGTTCCGGTTCAAGCTAAGCCCAGCTCAGGCCCAGTGAGGCCCATGCCCACTTTTTTCCGTGCCGATTCAGGGTTGGTTCGACCTTGAACCGGCCCGTGGCCACCTTTATCACGCACCTTAAGCACACAATCAAAGCATCCTAAGAACACAAATCACTCACCTTAAGTACACAAACTATGCACCTTAATCACACAAAAAAGCACCTTAAGAACATAAACCACGCACCTAAGATTTTAAAATGACTCACCTTAAGTTTCACACAACTGACGCACCATAAGCATACAAACCACGCACCTTAAGAAGGAAAACCACGCACCTTAAGTTTCAACAACTACTCACATTAAGCACAAAATCCACGCACCTTAAGCACAAAACCCACGCACTGTAAGCACAAAAATCACGCACCTTAAGAAGTAAAACCACGCACCTTAAGCACAAAACCCACGCACCATAAATGTGACCTAGATGCAAAAATTTACCAAACTGCCACAACGTTTTTTTTTTTTTTTTTTTTTTTCGGTAATCATAGATGTTGATTTAAGCAAGATCAATGGCTCAGATTTAACCGCACAACTGCACCAGGACGCACCAATCGCACCTAAACCCAAATAAAGCCCTCCTCTTCCTCCATTGTTACGAGTCGCCGGCCATGGATTCGGGTGTCCAATCGGTTGCTTGAAGTATGAAATTTCTTTTATATATTGCACCTGTTCGTCTGCTATCTTCACGTCAACTTTAAAGACCGTAGCAATGAAACTGAAGATTGTGTTCAAGAATTACGGAACTTTCCTTCGAAGACACTAGCACGATCGCCACCCATTTTATCTTTTTATCCCCTAGCCCCCCAACCCCCGCCCCCCCCCCCCCCCCCCCTTTTTTTTTTTTTTTTTTTTTTTTTTTTTTTTTTTTTTTTTTTTTTTTTAAGAAAAAAAGAGCTAATTCATTAATCATACGATGAAAAGTTTACAATAAGATCGATGAAATGATAAAACATTCTTACAATCAGACATCGAAACTAATTTTCAATGCTACACGAAACTTGAATCTCTGATTGTTTTTCACGATTGAAGATGAATTCGTTTGGTGAACCTGAAGCTTCTTTGATATTGTTAATGATCTTGCTACCCAAGTCTGACTCTATTGCGGCTCTTCTGTCCATAAACAACATCTCCATTAATATGAACTGCATATCAAGGTTCAAATCTTCTTCAGTGCTCAGGATGAATCAAACATACTCCATTATCAGATAAATTATTTCACCTTATGAAAAAAAAAAACTCGCCAAATAAGCGAGAGGAAAACTCGCTAAAGACACGAGAGGAAATAACTCGCGAACGAAACGAGAGGAAATAACTTTAACAAAATAACAAATGAAAATCAAATCTAAAACATCCAAAACACACACACACACGCACACACACACACACACACACACACACACACACACACACACACACACACACACACACACATATATATATATATATATATATATTGAACCGCTGAAAAAAAGGTAAAGAAACTTGGATATGGAGTTGGAGATGGCGAGGGACGGTGGTGAAGGAGGAAGAAACGTCGGTGAGGGGTCGGAGGAGATGGTGGCTGTGGAAGAGAGGCGGGAAGAGGTGCCGACAGCGGAGGAGAGGCCGAAGGACATGCGATTGAGAGACGGTTGGAGTAGGGGAAGAAACGAGATGAGGCCGGCGCCGCCTCCGCAAAACGAGCGGAGGCGGCGACCGATCAATGGAGGATGAGGGAAAACCCTTGTAGAGAGAATATTAGGTTAGGGAGTGGAAATGAAAGTTATTCCATTTGTTTTATCCCTTGGCCCCTTTAATTACCATATTTATCGTCTAAAACAACCGGGTTTTATTCCTCCCCTCTATGCAATCACAACCGTCAATCTCAATAATTAGAAGGTCTAAAATAGTCCACACTCCTCATGTGGGATCATATCCCCACCTGATCTTCACAGGATCTGGATGCACAGAGTCCGATGCAGCATTGATGACGTCATGGTGAAGAATAGATTCCGCCAAGGGAGCAGTCTGAGTAGGTGGTGTCGCCTGCAAGGAAGGTTTAGTAGCAAAAAGGTATACTTCTTCATCAAATTTGACATGCCTGCATGTGTAAATCTTATTAGTCTGTAAGTTCATGCACCTATACCTCCTAAAGGAATCAGGATAACCTAGTAAGACACAAGGAGATGATCTGTACGACATTTTGTGACGATTGTACGGTTTAAGTGAGGATAACACAGACAACCAAAGACATGAAGGAAGGAATAAGAGAGAGGAGATTTATGCAGCATGAGATGAGGACTGGAGTTATTTAATACAGAGGAAATTCTATGCATTATGTTAATTAAATAGACAGCAGTCTCAAAAGCGAAATCCCCGAATTTTAAAGAAACATAGGCATGAGCTAAGAGTGCTATACCAGTTTCAACAATATGTCTGTGTTTACGTTCAACACGGCCATTCTGCTCATGTGTATATGCACAGGATTGCATATGTTGAATTCCTAACTGAACAAAGGAGGCATGCAATTTGTTGTATTCAGCACCTAGATCCGACTGAATGGATTTTATTTTTCGATTGAAGGACCTTTCAACAAGAACACGAAACTTATCAAATATGACATAGAGATCATACTTTAATTTCATAGGGAACAACCACGTGTAACGAGAATAATCATCTATGAAGATTACAAAGTAACGATAACCATTTGTAGATAATATATGAGCTGGACCCCAAATGTTCGTGTATATTAAATCAAGAACATTCGAACTAGAAGACACAACGCATGTCAAGGAAATATGGGCATACTTACCCAATTGACACGCATTACATAAACTATTATTACAACGAATAATAGTACTAGTCCCACTAACCGAACAAGACTGAAGAATACGACTAAGGACAGGATGATGAGGATGACCTAAACGATTGTGCCAGACTGACGCAGAGGCACGAGTGGAAAGAAACACTGAGGGAGACAAACTTGGCAACGGTAGCGTGTATAGCCCCCCAGAGCTATTGCCCCGAAGCAGAATTTCCTTGGTATTGATATCTTTCACAACAAAGAAAGAGGGGTGAAACTCAAAGAATACTTTATTATTTGATGCAAAACGTTGAAGAGATAATAAAGAGGTAGACAAACCAGGAACATGCAATATATCAGACATCGTAAAAGACCTAGAAGGGGTATCAAAAGTAACATGGCCAACATGACTAATAGACAGGCACATACCATCACTGACACGTAAAGTGTCATTACTAGTGTACTTCTCCGATGTAGAAAGGGCAGCTATGTCTGGAGTTGCATGATTTGTGGCTCCACTGTCCGGAACCCAAGTATGAGATTTTGATAAGGTGTTAGCACCAAAACCATCTTGAAACACCAAATTATCCCAAGGATCTGGAGCCCCTGAATAACGCCGAATACAATTTGATCAAAACCTTCACAAATTTGACACTGAACATCATAGGCCGAAAACAATTGGCTCTCGCATAACCAAAACTTTTACAAATTTGACACTGATCATCATAGCGCCAAAAATAATTGGCTCCTGTGTGACCGAAATCATTACAAATTTGACATTGAACATTAAAATCACGTCCACTACGCTGCGACATTTGCGTGAATAGGAACGAAAAAGTGGAGGAATTGCGGCGGCAGCGTATGTAACAACCCTTCGTACCAGATCGACGCGATGCAGTGTTGGGTGGAATTGCGAAGGAATTTTGGAGGAATTGGATTCTGGTTTTGGGAGACTTCCATGGAGTACATTCACGAAACACCCATTCTACAAGAATTAATTTGGTTAGCTTTGGAATTTGGAAAAGAAGCTAATTTTGTTGTTGTGGATTTTGGAATTTGGTTCACCGTCGGCCGTTGCGATTAGCCGACGCAAAATCACGTGGACATCATTTTAGATTGAGTTAATATCCAAAATAGTCCCTCGACTATGTTGTAATTACCAATTTGGTCTTCGATTATCATTTTTACCCAATTAAGTCCTCAATTATACAATTTTTATGCAATTTAGTCCTTTGTCAATTTGACTGTTTGTTGACTGTCAAAAGTGGAAATAAAGTTGTAATTTTACAAGTTTCTCCTTCCTCCTCATTTAGCAGCGCCAAACCATGTAGCAATAAGCTCCGGTTGGGTTCTAAACCTGTCAGTATCGAAGTAGTGGTTATGCATCGGATAGCCCATGAATTTGATTTCCAACGATTTTTTGATGATCGAAATCTGATCGGAGTGTATTGCTGCATGGTTTGGCGCTGCTAAATGGAGAGGAAGGAGAAATCTTGTAAAATTATAATTTTATCCCGACTTTTGACAGTCAACAAACAGTCAAATTAATACAGATGATTAAATTGGGTAAGAATTGTATAGTTGAGGACTAAATTGGGTAAGAATTGTATAGTTGAGGACTTAATTGAGTAAAAGTTACATAGTTAAGGACTTAATTGGGTAAGAATGGTAGTTGAGGACCAAATTGGTAATTATGGCATAGTCGAGGGACCATTTTGGGTATTAACTCTTTTAGATTTGATAATTGGGAAGAAATCTTAATTAACTAATAGAGAAAATTACACTTTTGGTCCTGTGACTATCGTGGTGTTAGTAATTTGAGTACATGACTTTAAAAACTAACACTTTAGTCCCGTAACTATGCAATTTTTAACACATTTGGTCCACCCGGCCAAATGTCGCCGGAAAGTTATAAACCATTTTTAATTAGATAATAATGAGGGCAAATCAGTCATTTAATGTCACTTTCTTCTTCTTCCTTGCATTGCTAGCCGGAATTGCCATGGATTCTGGACTTGATTCGATTGGTGTTGTATGATTCGATTCTTCCCTGGATTTCGAACTTGGCCAAAGGATTTGGGTTTGCTGGGCGCTGCGCTGTTCACTCTGAAGCGTCGTTTGCTATCATATGTTCCACGGTGACGTTGAAATTCCGCCAAAAATTCAACAATGATTTGCCGTCTTTCTGCTACTCTATCGGGCATGCCGCTCATGGGGGCCAATGATTTGCCTTCTTTCTGCTACTTTACAAAGATGGTGAATTTTCCACCAAAATTTCATCCCTAAAAATTTGATGGTCTTAATTCAAGAACGCACAAATTGATGGTGAATTCTTCTTCCATGAACGGAGCTAAAACCAAGAATCCGTTGGCTCCGCGCTGAAATTAATTTCTGCTGCACCGAATTGCTTCAAATACTTTACTACCACGTACACGCCGAAATAATAATTTACTGTTGTGGTCGTCAAGAAATCAAAGCCGCCGAACTGGAATGACCGCCTTCGATGATAAAAAGATTCTGCCGGCTGGAGTTGTCGCAATAGAGGATTTGCTACCGCCGACCAAAATTTGTTGACGCCCAATTTTACATTAGTTGATTTCATTTGATTCTTTGGTTGATTCTTTGTCGGGAATGCTGCAGATGAACTAGAACCAACCAAAAAAATCAAACTTTTGGTCGTTGTTGGCAACACAGTGTGATTAACATGGCCAAGAGTTTTACAGACGGTGGCCGGTGGTACTTCATCTCCGTTCATCCCGGCAGGTTCAACTTTCCAATTTTTTTAAAAACTAGAATGACAGATTTGCCCCTATTATTATCTAATTAAAAATGGTTTATAACTTTCCGGCGACATTTGGCCGGTGATTTGGCCGGGTGGACCAAATGTGTTAAAAATTGCATAGTTACAGGATTAAATTGTTAGTTTTTAAAGTCAAGTACTCAAATTAACAAGACCACAATAGTCACAGGACAAAAAATGTAATTTTCTCTTAACTAATATCTGAGAACTGAATGAGTTGTATTGAATAAACTTATCAACAAAGGGTACAGACAATGAGAATTTATACAAGTCCGCATGGATAGCTCAACTGGTCATAGGGGTGAAATTTGGAAGAATGATCCGGGATCGAGTCTCACCAGCGGTAGTGAGGGGGGCTCCTTGTGCGCAGTGAGCACCGGTCTAGCCTCTGTGGTTCATGTTCATCCTCCCATCCCAAATGCTCTATATACAAGAAAAAATGATAACTGTGATAAGAAATCATATATTGACTCAAATACAATTGAATATTTATGATAGAATGAGATATTTTATGCAATGTGGAGGTGATTTAGGAAAGATAAATATATTTAGGTAGTGAGAGTTGGTTTTCAAAAAACAAAAAGGTAGTGAGAGTTGCTTTAGATTGACTTGATCGTCCTTCCATAACTGTGAGATTACCATATAATTGTCTTCCTTCAATCTTTGATTGTTCCCTATAATTATTTTTCCATAACTTTTACTGGACCGCCTACCCATGGACTAGATTGCCATACATACTTGGGCCTTCACCGAGCACATGGTCGACCACAACTAGTAGACCACTCTGGGCCGACCAGCCACGCCCTCAATCGTTATGCTATGGAACCAATGGTGAACACGGTTCTAAACGGTAACGGTGCTTACGGGCACAGTCATTTTCCATTAATTTTTTTTTAATTAATAGTGCGACTTTTTTTTTTTTTTTTTTTTTTTTTTTTCATATTCACATTTTGCGGTTTCACTTCCTTTTCGCGCAAGTTTCTTCAACACTCATAAATTATGAATGTGCTGAAATGAATTTATGAATGTGCAGTTATGAAATTATGAATTTTCTGTTATGAGATTATAAATGTACAGAAATTCATAATCTCATAACAGAAAATTCATAATTTAATAAATGTTTTTCTTTTATGAGATTATGAATTTTTTGTTATTAAATTATGAATTTTCTATTATGAGATTATGAATGTACAGAAAATTCATAATTACATAACTATAAATTCATAATCTCATAACAGAAAATTCATAATTTCATAACAAAAAATTCATAATCTGAACATAGAATGCAAAACGCCGTTAACAGCACAAAAACGATGCCGTTTGGGATTGTGTTCACAAGCATGGTGAACACGTTTTCACGGTATAATTTGCCCCACGCCCTAGTTCCGCATCCAACAATTATTATTATTATTATTATTATTAGAGGATAATGCAATCATTATTGCGTGGAGCGTGGTCTAGATAGCTGTGTGGACCACGGTCCAAAAACACATAAAGTATATTATTTTAACTCATAAAATACATTATTCTACACATAAAGTACAATATTCTAACTGATAAAATACATTATCTTATTCCACAAATTTTATTATTCTAACACATAAAATACATTATTCTAACACATAATGTATACTATCTTACCCCTAAATGTTTATTATTCAAATACGTACGCTGAACAAATGACTTTTCTTTTTTAACATCAAAACGACATTTTTTTGGACTTGACCATAATTCACACAATAATTTGTCAGGATAATGATAAAATATAGCCAAGTTCCACGCATTTGCCAAGTGATAAAATGTTAAACGTTTTTTTATTGGGCCAAACAATAGTGGGATTGTTTTAGCCCATCACTCTAAATATAATTAGCCCATAGAATATCAAATACCAGAGTAACATTGCTTCTATGCTATTTTTTGACCTGGGAGAAAAGAGGGCAAATTATTGTTTGGACTTTGACCACATAGTTGTGTGGGGCAAATTATGCTTTGAGCATGTGTTCACCATGCATATGGTGCGTACGAATTTATATCCATAATTTTTATACTATAGATTCATAATTTTTATATTGTAGATCTATAATTTTTAGAATTTCGGTGAGCTAAAATTTATACTTTAGATTCCAATTGTTGAACCAAGTTTTCACAAATCAGTGCAGTATAGAAATTATGGATCTACTGTATTTAAATTATGGATCATACGGTTTTAGAAATTATGAATCTAAAGTATAAATTTTAGCTCACCGAGAGTCTAAAAATTATAGATCTACAGTATAGAAATTATGGATATCGATTCGTGCGCACTATGCAAGGTGGGCACGTGCTCACAGCATAACGATTGGTTGTGTGGACCACCGTTAAAAATAATATCGTTTTGATGTTAAAAAAAAAAAAAATCTTTGTTCCGCGTGTGTTGAATTAGAATAATGAACATTCTGGGGGTAAGATAATGTATTTTATCAGTTAGAATAATATACTTTATGTGTTAGAATAATGTACTTTATGTGTTAAAATAATGTATTTTAATTTATGTGTTATAATAATGAAATTTATGGGATAATATAATGTATTTATGTGTTATAATAATGTATAATGTATTTTACTACTTTATGCATGTGTTAGAATAATGAAATTTTTGGGGTAAAATTAATAATGTATTTTATGAGTTAGAATAATGTATTTTATATGTTTTTAGACCGGGTGTGTGGAGCACGGTCCATGCAATAATGATTGCAGACAACAAATTTTAATGTGAACCATGGTCCAAAACGGTGTCGTTTCTTTTATAGCCCGTTAGGTTTGCTGGAAAATATTTGAAGGGAAATGGAATTGAAATTACATGGAAAATAAATTCCAAGAAAATGAATTTAATTGATTGGTTGGTAGAAAAGAAATTACTGGAATATGAATTCCATTGTTTGGTTGAGTTTGGAATTGTAAGGAAACATGGGTATAATGACAAATATAACCCTACACAACAATAATAATATAATAATAATAAGAGTAATTAATAAAATATTGTGAGGGCAAAATTGTCATACTAGTTTTTCATGGAAAACAAAATACCTAAGATGAGCGAAAAAGTTTTCCTCATTCTTGAGAAAAACTTTTTCCAATGGAAAATCTTTTCCATCCAACCAAACAACATAAAACACCATTTTCTTCTACTTTTAGGAAAACATTTTCCATGGAAAATATTTTCCATCCAATGAAAACAAACGGCACCCGTTCCGCGTAATCAGTTCTGTTTGTATAATATGTTCAGTTTCATTTTATATATACATTGTAGTTTAATTTCAGCGCAACTAAAGTTTCATTTTGTTATAAGTATAGTTCCATTCGACATTATACATACAATAGTCTTATTACAGTGAGACATGTTATTGCATTTCATTTTATACACATTGTAGTCTTATTACAACACAACAAAATTATAATTCTAATTCAACTACGATTTCATTGGACAATATACACTAAAATATGTGAAACTATTATTCAGTTTCATTTTATATACACTGTAAACTAAAGTATCATTTTGATATAACTACAGTTTCATTTGACAATATATACTCAATATGTAAGACATGTTATTCAGTTTGTTTTTATACATTCTTTGGTTTCATTTTAGCAAAACTAATTAAAATATCATTTTAATTCAACTACAGTTCTATTTGACAATATATACTTAATATGTGAGACATGTTATTTAGTTTCATTTTATACATACTGCAGTTTCATTTCAACACAACTAAAATATCATTTCAATTCAATTACAATTTTATTTGATAATATAAACACAATATGCGAGATAAGTTATTCAGTTTCATTTTGTTATAAACACACAAAAAATACAGAATTTGTTAAAATTTAACGGCTACGGTTTCTTTACTTAAAGAAACGACGCTGTTTTCGAACCATGGTCCACACAACTACATGTTAGTATGTGCAACTAGGGGCTATTGCAAGATTCTTGCAGATAGTGGTTGAAAGCTTGCAGAACATGAAGTAAAAATAAAATAAAGAGTTAATGACCGATTTGGTCCTCTGAGCATTGTGAAATTACCAATTTGGTCCTCGACTATCATCCTTACCCAATTAAGTCCTCAACTTTACAATTTTTACTCAATTTCGTCCTCCGCCTCTTTGGCTGTGAAGTTTCCGTCTAAATGAAGGACAATAATGTAAATGAACTTTACAGTTTACAGCTCGTGAAGCCTCCGTCGGAATCCTAAAAAATCTCCAGCCTCTTCTCCATGGCGAACTGGGAACTGGGAACTGGGAACGAAGCCTCCATTCATCCGAGTGCCCATGGCGATAGTCGACGGCATGTTTATCGATAATCGCCGGTCGCCTCCTCGCCCATTCTTCGTTCAACGCCGGCCTCTTCTCCATGGCGAATTGGGAACAAGGAACGAAGCGTCCATTCATCCGAGTGGCCAAGGCGATAGTCGCCGGAAGGTTTATCGATAGTGGCCGGGAGGTTTATCGATAGTCCCTGGCCGCCCCCCTCGTCCATTCTCCGTTCAACGTCGGCCTTTTCTCCATGGCGCCGGCGGTCCCCAAGGTGATGAAATCCGCCAGCTTGGACTTGGGCGACGAATATTTCAGATAGGATAATCATATTCACTGTTAAACCATAATATTTTTGTGGTCCAAATTCAATAAGACAATGTCATACACAACACATACGCGCAGCATGGTCCTCTCTTACACATTCTCTCCAAACTTTGCGGTTCTCCATTTGTTTGCCGCATCCTATGCTTGTTCCTAGTGTATAAATATTTTGCCCATTTTGATTTGTAATATACTCCTATTAAATTGCTCATTCTTACATCAAATTCTTTCTCTTTCTTTTGTCCCTACGTTGACACACACACACACACACACACACACATATATATATATATATATATATATATATATATATATATATATATATATATATATATATATATATATATATATTTACTCTAGTGATAATATATATATTTTCCTTTATTCCTAATTATTTTGTCATTTTATATATTTTCCTATTATTCAACTTTTATAATTCTCAATTTTCGATTCTTCGCTTCCGCATTATGCCGCTATATTCCTAACAAGTGGTATCAGAGTGGTTTAATTAAGAGTTATTTTCAAGGATGTCGACTGTCACTAAGTTCGATATCGAGAAGTTCGACGGGAAAATTAGCTTCTCTATCTGGAAGGTTCAGATGGAAGCCGTTCTAACCCAGAACGGTTTGAAGAAAGCGCTAGCTGGGAAGAAGAAGAAACCGGTTGCAATGACAGATGAAGATTGGGAATATTTGGATGATAAGGCACGTTCAACCATTCAATCGTGCCTGTCTAAAGAGGTTCTACGTGAGGTGGTGAGTGAGAAGACTACGTCAGATTTATGGTCTGAGTTGGAGTCGCTTTATATGGTCAAATCTCTGGCGAACAAGCTGCGCCTGAAGGAGCGCCTGTACACAATCCGTATGACAGAAGGTACTTCGATTAAATCTCACTTGGATGAATTTAATTCTATTCTATTGGACTTGGAGAATATTGATGTTGTAATTGAAGATGAGGATCGTGCTGTTTTATTGTTTGTCTCTCTCCCTAAATCGTACAAGCATTTCAAAGAAATTATGTTGTATGGTAATAGTAGTGATACCCTTACTTTTGACAATGTTAAGTCAAACCTATTGTCCAAAGAAAAGTTTGACTTTGAAATTAAGTCTGAGGACAAAGGTGAAGACTTGACTGTAAGGGGTCGTTCACTTGAAACAGAGAGTAGCAATAAAAAATCTAGATCCAAGTCCAAAGGACGTAAGTCCAACAAATCCTGTAAGTACTGCAAGAAGCAGGGTCACGATGTGACTGAATGCTTCAAGTTGAAAAACAAGCAAGAGAGAGAAAAGAAGTCTGTTGAAGCGAGTGTTGTTGAAAGTGATTCAGAAGGCGATGTTATGTTATTTGTTAGCTCCGGTGACAAACGGAGCAAAACTGAGTGGATTCTGGACTCTGGTTGTACATTCCACATGTGTCCTCACAAAGACTGGTTCGTCTCTCTGGAACCGGTTGATGGTGGAGTTGTCTTGATGGGTAATGATACCCAATGCAAGGTTAGTGGAACTGGAAGTGTTCAGATTAAAACTCATGATAATGTTACCAATGTTCGGTATATTCCTGATTTGAAACGCAATCTGATATCCTTGGGCACCTTGGAATATCTGGGGTGTAAGTACATAGCTGAAGGTGGAGTTCTGAAAGTCATAAAAGGCTCTCTTGTTCTCTTGAAAGCTTCTCGATCTGGAAGCTTGTACGTGTTGCATGGCAGTACTGTGACAGGTTTAGTAGCGGTATCCTCATCGATGTCTGATGCAGATCTCATACAACTATGGCATATGCATCTAGGGCATATGAGTGAGAAAGGCATGCATCTCCTGAGCAAGAAATGCCTCCTTGGTGATTCAGGTACGGGTAAATTACAATTCTGTGAGCATTGTGTTTTTGGGAAACAAAAGAGGGTTAGTTTCTCTACTGCTACACACCGTACGAAAGATGTATTGGGCTTGGTTTTTGATCGAAATTCTTCTGCATCTACTGACATTGTGGGCATTGTAGATTCTGATTATGGTGGTGATCTTGACAGACGTCGATCGCTTTCCAGTTATATTTTCACTCTTTGTAATTGTGCTATCAGTTGGAAAGCTACGCTTCAGTCTATTACTGTGTTATCTACGACTGAGGCGGAATATATTGCAGCCACAGAGGGTGTCAAAGAAGCTACTTGGCTACGAGGTTTGGTTATGGAACTTGGTGTTTCACAAGGTCAGACCGTTATGTTCTCACATAGTCAAAGTGCTATCCATCTCACCAAAAATGATACATATCATGCCAAAACCAAACACATTGATGTCAGATACCATTTTATTCGAGATGTTATAACTGCAGGAGATATAACCGTTTAGAAAATTCATACATTGGAGAATCCAGCAGATATGCTCACCGAGCCTCTACCTATCACCATGTTCAAACAGTGCTTGAATTTAGTCGGCTGTTCCGGTTGTTAATTTCCACCGTGAATTTGATCCAAGGTGGAGATGTTAAACCATAATATTTTTGTGGTCCAAATTCACTAAGACAATGTCATACACAACACATACGCGCAGCATGGTCCTCTCTTACACATTCTCTCCAAACTTTGTGGTTCTCCATTTGTTTGCCGCATCCTATGCTTGTTCCTAGTGTATAAATAGTTTGCCCATTTTGATTTGTAATATACTCCTATTAAATTGCTCATTCTTACATCAAATTCTTTCTCTTTCTTTTGTCCCTACGTTGACATATATATATATATATATATATATATATATATATATATATATATATATATATATATATATATATATATTTACTCTAGTGATAATATATATATTTTCCTTTATTCCTATTTATTTTGTCATTTTATATATTTTTCTATTATTCAACTTATTTCTCAATTTTCGATTCTTCGCTTCCGCATTATTCCGCTATATTCCTAACATTCACCTCAGTGCTAAATCCATGGATCATCGTCGAAAGTCGAATCTGCGGATGTCGATAAACCTACCGGACAACGAGATTTCCCTCAAGAAAAGCGGGCAGTTGCAGTTGCAGTTCACTAATACCTTTCTTGAATACGACGAGGGGGCCGGTTGGGGAAAGTCCCCTCTGAGATCATCCAGCCTGAACTTCTCCTCCTCGTCAGCGACAACGGCCGACCGGAGTTACAGAAGTACGAGAACAGTGGTCGAGGTTCTGCGGGAGCTGTCGGATTTGGCCGTCGAGTTGGGAATGAAATACGCATTTGCAGAGAGCTAGGCACCGGAGTTCGGGAATGCTATCCCTGCCAGCTTGATTTCATCGTTTTCTAAGAGAATAACTAACAATCCTCTTCCTCTTTGAGAAATAATATATATTACTCCGTATATATTCATACATACAAACAAACACGAGCATGGATTTATGAAAGCTCCTTACTGCATTTTTCCTACTCTGCCTATGACTATAGTTATAGAAGCTGGTGGCGGTGACTACTGTGTATGGCTTTCCGACGAGGACAACACGATGTGATGTGATCTCGTCTTCATGGCGTCTGGAAAATACATGAAAAAGAAGAAAGAAAATAGAAGAGAAAGAGAAAGAAAGAAAAAGAAGGAGAAGAGGAACGAGCAGATCAGCAAAAAGAAAGAAAGGGAAACGGAAAACTGATCATCTGACACGCCCCACCGCGATAGTTGTGTATTTACGTTATTCTCCTTCATTTAAACGGAGACTTCACAGCCAAACAGACGGAGGACGAAATTGAGTAAAAATTGTAAAGTTGAGGACTTAATTGGGTAAGGATAATAGTCGAGGACTAAATTGGTAGTTTCGCAATAGTCAGAGGACCAAATTCGTCATTAACTCTAAAATAAAAGTGTTCCAACTAGGGGCTAATGCAATCAACTTTTTCACTAAATATACAAAATTGATCGAAATCGTTCCACACAAGATTTTTTATACATGAATGCAAAAATAAAAGTGTTACGTTCCATATCATGAACTAAAGTCCATATATCATTTTAAATGCCAACAAAAAACAAAAGGATAAAAAAAATCACATGAACAAAAATAATCTTCTCCCAGATACTACTTACTGAACCATTGAACTATTAAACTAAGTTCGTGTGGGCAAAACAGAAATAATCTACGTCTGTTTAGCTTGCAGAATATCATTCCAAAGAGACGAACAATCTTCTTCATTTTTCAGAAACTCTTCCCATGCCAGAAACTCATTATTATTGGCTTCTAGCCCCCCAGGTGAGGGTATTATAGTTTGGTCTAAAGTGGGAATATACTCAGAGGAACTTTGAACTAGAGATGGAAGTGAATATTCTGAATGGCCATTATTTTCACCAGCATCTGTAAGTATTTTCATGTGTGGGTTAAAGTCAGAGCCAATAAAATCTGAAGAATTATGGGTAGCAGAAACATAATTATTGATTGTATCAATAGTGTTATTATTATCTAATCCCATTGGAAAATTTTCTTGCTTATTAGTAGGAAATAGTATTGGGTAGGAATTGAGGAATTGAAATATGTTTTGTAACCTAAGAGCAGACCCCAAAGGATTATTTGTGTTGGAAAGCATTTGATGGGAGAGATTTAATAGGAGATTTATATCAGTTATTGGTTGGTGTGTTTTTGGATCAATTCCCATTCTTAGAAGCTTTTTCCTCAGATTTGTGTTCCAGAAATTCTTGATTTCATTGTCAGTTCTTCCGGGGAGATGAGCTGCAATCCTTGACCACCTACAAATAATTAGTAAATTTTAGTATAAATAAGTAAACCTTAGAAGCATTTGCCAAATATAAATAAAATAAAAAATGATGATAGGAGTATTTTTAGAGAGTAAAACTTCAGTTATTTGTTTTAATTTTATTATAGAGAAAATGAAATGAAAAAATAGCTATAAGTCACTCACTTTTTTATTTATAGATGACACATCAAAAAGTACGTAGTTAAAAAAAAAAAAAGTAAAAGGTGAGAGTAAGTATGGTATTTGTCTTTAATTAAAAGGGTATAATTGAATTGTTTTTTAGTATTACTAACTCTGCTACAATATAGCTAGTATTTATACATACAAACTTTCTCAACTTACAAGCCACAGATGTACCATCAAGCTACAAACTACTTGGCTATGGGTATATTGAATTTAGTCTTTCAATTTTGGCATTTTTTTTTTTTGTTCTCAAGTTGACCTTAAAGTGGTGTTTTAAATTCATTATATAATAATTTATTGTGATAATATTAGATTATGGGGATATAACAATTTCTAATAGAAGGGTGGGTATTTGGAGCATTCAAGGAAACTAAAAAATATAAGCTTTTTGTTGTACTTTTTTTATGGACCATGTTACACACCCCAAGTTTACTACTCACAACTAATAACCACTTCATGATGTGACAAAATTATAGACATTAGTAAACTTAAAATTAAAAAGGAAAACTAATGCATATATAGGATTTTGCTACATCATGAAGTGATTGATTTGTGAGTGATAAAATTAAGAACAATTAGCATTTTCCTTTTATAGAAATATATAAAGATTAAAAATATCACTTTGATGTAGGATCAAAAGTTGAGACACTAACAAATAAGGGACTACATCTATTATATTATATAAGTAAAGATGTAGTATCCATTTATACATACTTTCTCAACCTATTGAAACACAAAGAGAGTCAATATCTCCGATGGAGTTTGAACCCTCTGACCTCCCATTCATAAGGCGAATTATAGTTGAATTATTAATATATAGTGAGCATATAATACCTAATGATGTTTTTGAGATAGAAAAATAATGAGTTTTGATATTGTGAATTAATTAGATTCAATCACTAATTCATAGCGGATTTTTATGATACTTATTGACATCAGTGTCGTATTTTCATAGTATCCAGTGCAACTCAATATATGTTATACTTGATACAAAAGATAAGTGCCGGGGTAATTCAACCAATATATGACTAAGGATATAAATTTATAATCACAAGATTACAAGTTCAAATACAACATTTTTAGTTTGAGTCGCTCAACTATGAATAACTTAAGCTGGTTCACCTCTAAATGATCCTTTGTCAGTTAAGGTCACAAGACTCATGGGATTTATCCAGTAATGATTGTGAATTTTTCCCGTCACTCCAAAAAGATACCGTGTCAATTGTGGACTACAATTTTTCAAGCAAATTCCGAAAATAAACTAAGACCTTATTTGGTAAAATAGTTAGCCTATCAGCAAATTTTGGTTTGTTTGATAACTGTTAGCTGTTTGACTTGGTTAAACAACCTATATGAGTGTTTGATTAATTAGCTTTTTGTACCAGCTTATTGCTCCAAAATACTAAAATTCAAAAAACTGTTCAAAACAGTTTTTTCAATCAATTTTTTGAGAAAGTCATTTTGTATGTAATCAACTATCAGCTAACAACTAATTTACCAAACATCTTTCTACAATCAACTTAAACCCACTAACAGCTATTTACCTAACACCCCTAAATATTAAGATAAAATAGGAAGGAGGAGGAGAATTAGTGTACTTGTTTCCGAGAGAAGAATGGAGATTGATGATGATTTGTTCCTCTTCCTGGGAGAAATCCCCTCTCTTAATATCAGGTCTTAGGTAATTTGTCCACCTGAGTCGACAACTCTTCCCACACCTGTTAAGACCGGCTTTCTTGGGGAGCATTTGCCAGTTTCCATGGCCGTTTTTGAGCACATAATCCGACAGTTTCTGGTCCTCCTCCGCCGTCCACGGCCCTTTCTTCACCTCCTCACTGTCTTTGCAGCATGGATGCCTCCCCATTATTTACAATGTCGTTGAAGATCAGAGAAAAACAATAATATATATATTTTATTTGGTTGAGTAGTTTTGGGTTATGCTGAAGGGTTAGGGTACTTTTATAGTTGCATGGGGGACATAAAATAAAGAGGTGGACTAACAAACATCTTGGATTGTCAAGTTGAATAAAATTAAGAATTAGGTAATGTTAATTGGCACTTATTGGAAGTGTCACTTTCGTATGAAGTGAAATGTGTGTCTTCAACCAGGGGCGGAGGTACCCCACCCCCACCCCCCAACTCCCATCCCCACCCCACCCACCCACCCACCCTATCCTATCTAAAAATATTAATAAATATTTATGTATATATTATTATATTAAGATTAAAACAAATTATTATCCCCTTCATTTTTTTTTCTTAAATTGTACTATGTATATCGATCTCTATCTATATTAAAACAAAATGAAGTAGTGAAAATCTTTTTCCGCCCAGCACAAACAGGGATGTTTTGCAGGCCGGCTTAAACATTGAATTCATTGGTTAAAAGATGGCAACTGTTCATTTACCGAAAAAATATTTATGACTTTTTTCTAAAATATGTAAATAATTATTTTAGCCGCTTTTTATTTCCAATGTAATCAATGGTGCCCAATGGATTCGTACCCTTACGTTTCATTAAGGATTGATTTCAAATCACAGCTAAACAATTATAAATACATTAATTTGTCTTCAATACAAACACTACGAATATATATAATAACAACTAGAAATATTTCTTAATCATAGACAAACACATAGAATGTATCCATTGTACATCGTTGCACGTAAAATTTCTCCGATGAACACCTGGAGCGCAGTACGCCTCAATGTGTTTAGAACATATGAAGTTCCTGAACGAAAAGGTTCTTCATCAATCAAATTTAAAGAATTGGTCTTTCATGATCAAGATGTATGATTTAATTGTTTTTCCAGTTCAGTAGTATTTCTAATCAGTTCAGTACTATTTAGACATTTTTTGTGATTAAAATGCAACATTTTCAGAGAACATTCCTTCATGCTCATATTCCTAAAGAATATGTTGAAAAGTTTCTTAACCGATTTAAAGAAGGGAGAGTGTATGGTGTTAAAAATTTCTTGGTTATCACAAATTTTTACACATTTAAAACCAGTTCTCATCATTACATGATAAAATTTAATTATCATACTATTGTGAAAGAATAGAAGAATACAAGTTTTCCTAGGCAAATTTGATAGGCAAATTTCACTGTGGACTTTGGTCTATGTAGCAGTGTGAACTATGAAGTATGTATCATTTTAATTACAGTTCAGTTTCATTTGACAATATTGCTATGTTTTTTAGTTTCATTTTCCTTCCACACTAGTTTCATTATGACAATACGAAAGTATCATTTTAATTTCACTATAGTTTCATGTGATAATATACATTATTGCTTGAGCTCTATTTTTTTTTTTCCGTTTTCCACACACTAGTTTAATTATAGTAATATTGAAGTATTATTTTAATTGTATTTCAGGTCATTTGACAATATATGTTATTGTATGGCTCTAGATTTTAGTTTCATTTCCCAAGCACACTAGTTTCATTATATATAGCAATACTAAAGTATTATTTTAATTATACTACATTTTCATTTGACAATAATGGGTTATGTATTTCAGTTTAATTTTCCACAAACACGTTTCATTATAGTAACACTAAAATACCATTTTAATTCTACTACAATTTCATTCAACGATCATATTTCACACAGCGATGTGTGGATCATGATGCACTGTATAACAAATGTGTTTTTCTTGTTCTCCTCTTCCCCTTTGATTTTTAAATTTGATTTTACAAATAAAAAATGTACATCGTTAATATTGCAATGTTTCCAACTGAATCTTTCTCGATCGGCTCTTGTTCTCTACCTGCATTCATTGATATTATCGTGTATATATATTGCTTTTTATTTTTGTGACGTACCAAAATATTGTACGTATATAAGGTGTTTTTAACGTTAGCATAAAACATCATCAAAGTCGTTATGGTTTTTGGCGTTTTATATGCTTCTTATGGTATCACAGTATTAGGTACGGAGTGTACATCTTTGAATATTCTAAGAAATAATGATTTTTTTTTTTACACTAAATCCCTAACTGCCCCCTTGAACCTTGGTACGTGTTGGATACTTCATCACTTCATCTCCTTTCACAGTCCACCATTCAAAGCTCCTTTCCATTCACGTATGCACAAATGTCATTACAGCACAGCTCTCATAATCTTTTTTCCATCGTTTAATTTCCTTCAAGCATGAAGAGATAAGCTGAAAATTAATTAAAGAATTTATTCTATTGGGCGTTGGCCGAGTTGGTCGAGTTCAGTCCAGCCATGAAGAGGAATAGTGGGCACGAAGACTAAGAATCGAGTCAGGCATGTAGACGTTCGTGACGCTGTGGCATACCATGGAGGGATGTGGTTAAATGATTAATGTCTACCTACTTATCACCAATTGATTTTAAGTAAGATATGTCAACAGATAGCCAAAGAACGCTGTGGTTAAATATTTACTTATAAGTAAACATTAAATTTAAGGGTAATAATATAAAATTTGGCCCTTCGTTGAGATGAAAAATAGGGTTCATAAACTTAATACATTTGGTTCATCATTAGTAGGAATGTGAAGAACCAAAATTTTACATTATTACCCATATATTTAATGTTTACTAAATTGATATTTAACTGAAGGACCAAATTTGAAAAAAAAAAAAAAAAAGGTTAAGGAAACATTTATGGTCAAATTAAAAGACAACGATGAAAATTGACAAATGTCAACAGTCAATGAATTATTTATATATTCTTTCAAAAGACTGAACCCAACCCTAAGATGAATTATTTATATATGATCCAATTGAAAGTGGGGGCTGGATAAAAATTGGTAAATGTAAATAATCAATTGATCATTCTTAGAATTAAATCTTAATTAAAAACTAGCAACTTTAATTTGATCCAGGAAGACAATATGCTTAACTAATCATATAGTTCAAGAAAAATGGTTAACAAAACGAACACAAAAGCTACTAATTATTGAAAATTACAATAAGATGAGCTTTGTAGTGACAAGGAATTGGTACGTGAAGCTATATATATATATATATATATATATATATATATATATATATAAGACTCTTTCTTCATATTAATATGAAGGTCGATTACAAATTTGCTAATAAGTGTATTAACAAGGATCCAACTTGTCATTTAGGGTATATTTGAAAACCTGAAAATAACTTATGAAAAATGTTTTCCAGAAAATGAATTATTTTCGAGAAACATTTTCATTTCTGTGTTAGTTTGCATTTCAGAAAACTGTGGATATTTTTAAAAAAATGAGTAGAATTGTATTTTAAAAAAAAAACAATATTATTTATAATTTTTTTAAAAAGAGCAATTGTTTCATAAAAAGAAAAAAAAAGGGGGGGTTTCCAAAGCCAGAAACTGGTTTCCAACAGAAACTAGTAAATTGTTTCCGTTGGTTCCATCCGCTAGTTTCCGGCATAAACCAGATAACTGGTCGAGAACCAGATTTTTGGTTCCTAACGAAAATCAACGAAGAAGATGGTCAACATGAAAAAAGTTTCTTTGGATTTTTAGAAAAATGACTTCCCCCCAGTGGCGAACCCAGAAAAATTTTTGAGTGGGGACAAAACATTATAGTGTGAAAAATAATGAAACACTTACGAAATATAGTCATAAATATTGTTGGATATAAACGAAAAATAAAATATATTAAAACTTTATAAAAATATTCATAACAAAATATGAAAGATAATTTATTTGATAAAATAATTCAAATAAAAAACACATCTTATTGTCTGAAAAAATGGGTTTGTTTTTCCTTTGACCGAAAATCAATTTCCGTTGATCATCATTTTCCCCCCTTGCCAAACACTAGAAACCCAAAAAATTTGTCGGGTTTCCAAACACAACCTTAGTTTCATTTGATGATGACATTTTAGTGCCTAACGAATACGGAAGACTCAATATGTGTTGCTTCTATGAATAGAGTTACCTTGTCCACACGAGTTTAACTCACTGGTTCAATAGATAGTATTTGGAGCAAGAGGTCAAAGTTCGAAACTCAGCTACGACAATGTGGGATTATGTCCAAAGCAGGCACATCTCATGTATGCTAAGTCACTGAATTACCGTGATTTACATAATTCAAAATACTTTATCACGCCGTGGTGTGAGGTGCACTTAGAATTTGGGACGAATAAGAGTTACCTTGTCTCATTTTTATGAAACTTGACCGTCAACTTAGGGGCCAAACGCCCAAACCATTAAGTCTTGTCAGCATATCCTTATACATAACCTCAACGATTGCACTGTCCAGTCCATAATTAAAAATTGTATTTTGCTCGTTATATAATAGAGTGCCAAAGAGTTGATTTATTACATTATTTGTGATTTTTCTCATTTGGAATTTTATATAAAACATTCATGTCCTTATAGTTCGTAAACATCAGAACAGAGTCTACGTTTCCCTTTCACAGTGTACACCGGTTACTTGTATACAATATTAGAAAAATAACGAATCGTAAGCTTCTGGACAAGTAAAAATGGAATTTCTTTTAGTTGCAAGTAACAATGACATTAAATATGGTATTAGTCAATGGGGAGTTAGGAAGAAGGTAAGGTTTGTTAGCAATTTAGCATATTTTTCTATGTTTTCTTGTCGTTTTACTTCGCTTCACTAGCAAGTTTACTTCCCAAGAAATAACAGGAAAGAAAAAAGCATTTGAAAATTAAAGATTTAAAGATAATTAAAAATAATTCCAATGGATAAGGACCATCGACCTCAGCTCCTCCAAAGAAACTACCTTTTACATATATAGATTTTGGATTAGAACTCTCCTTCACGTGTGAACTTAAGGAATGCATCGTAATTACTCTACAAATGCATTGCAAGGTCTTCGCGCGCTTCTAGACATAAATACCCTTATAATAATAATAATAATAAAGAATATGATTACGATTATGATATACTGAATGTTTTATATACATACATACATATATATATATATATATATATATATATATATATATATATATATATATATATATTATTTATATACATGTATATGCATGTGTGTGTGAGAGAGAATAATAATAATAATAATAATAATAATAATAATAATAATAATAATTATTATTATTATTATTATTATTATTATTATTATTATTATACAAAAATATTTATATTTATATTTATTTTCCCACTTATCCCACATCGGTTGGAGAAGTAAGGAATGGAGCCTTGAGGCTCATATAAAAGGAGCCTCAAGACTCCATAATTTCAATTGCAATGCTCATCTGCTAGGCAAGCTTGCAATGCCCATCCGCTAGGCATGTAGATGAGCAGGCTACTTAATTTAGGAGCCAATGCTCCATAATTAAGGAGTCTTATACAGTTAATTTTTGTTATATATATATATATATATATATATATATATATATATATATATAATTTATTTAACTATATATATTTATTGATAGATATAAATTATAATTAATTAAATATATACATTTATATAATACATTAGATTTATTAAATAAATATAAATATTATATAATGTGCAAAATGTATTTTTGGTATTTGTGATATAAAAGCTATTCGCAAGGGCATGTGAATAGCTAATACTAAGGCCCCCCCTAGGAATGACTATTCCTCTTGCGAAGGTAATAGCTCATTCCTAGGCATGTTATTCTCATAACAAAATGATCCAACCAAACGATGGAACAGGTCTATTCAAAGGAATGTTATTCCATTCCTGATTTATTCTATGAACCAAACATGCTATTAGTGGACGCTAGAGTAGTGTAGTGCATTGGTAGAGTTAATGTGGTGCACTTCTTTAGTTTGACATGCTAGCAGGGACAGAGCCAAAGGGGCGGCAGTTGCCCCCCCTCACCCCACATCACTCCATATATAATCTTTGTATGTATATATAGTACATGTTTTAGTATTAGTATACAAAAACTATTAAATGTCGATAAGATAAGAAAAGAGTTAGATTAGTTGACAGAGCACATGTTTGGCAATAATAAAGGTCAAGGGTTTGAATCCTTTGGCATTACTGAAGTTTTACAGTTTTTGACTCCTTACCCTATGACTTCAACATAGTCACGTTTTTAATAGCACAAGCACACACACACACACACACACACACACAATATATATATATATATAACATTATTTTATATTAATAATGAGATGTGTAATTTATAATGTATTTTCTATTCAAATTATTTTGTCAAATTAATTATGTTTCATATTTTGTTATAAATATTTTATAAAGTTTCGATGTGTTTTATTTTTCGCCCATATCCAACAATATTTACAACTATATTTCTTAGATAATTTTTTTTTTAAATTATCTCTTTTGTTTTAATGTTTCGCCTTTATTGAAAAAATTTTATGAATCCGTGCCGACTTCTTCCCCCCCCAACCAAATTTCTGGCTCCGTCCCTGCATGCTAGAGTAGTGCGGTGCATTTCTGGAGTAGTCACGGTGCATCAACCCATGCATGCGGGAGTAACGCAGTGCATTTATAGAGTAATTATCGTGCATTCTTTCAATTCGCACGTTCGCTTAGGAAGGGCAGTTTGCACCTGATCCCGACCCTATATATGGGAGGGTTCATGTGAGAACACCTCCCTAAGTAAAAAAAAAAAAAAAAAAAAGAAAAAAAAAGTAGACACATCCACAGCCTTCATGTTGAATTGGTGTTTTTCTATATATATATATATATATATATATATATATATATATATATATATATATATATATATATATATATATATATATATATATATATATATATATATATATTTATATATTTATATTTATATTTATTTATTTATTGCGATTCGTTGGAGTATGCTTTTGATTAGGTTTATTGATAAATCTGTGATTTTAAGAGCATCGTAGGCCATTGAGTTGTGGATTTAGGCGCTAGGTGTGGTGCATCATGGGACACCTTTGTGCACTCTTAGAGTAATAGTTGTGCATGCATTGCTAGTAGTAAAGGAGTGCATTCTGTGAACGTTTTGTTGTGCATTGTGTGTTAGTATGACGGTGGTCAATTTAGTGGGGTTTAGGTGTAAGGGTTTAGGTTTAGTTTAGGGGTTTATGGGTTAGGGTTTAGGGGTTTAAAGTGTGCACTTACAAAATGTTGTACACTTTTGTGCTCTCCTACAGAAAAAGTTGTGTATTGCTAGTAGTAAAAGTTGTGCATTTTTAAAGAACTAGTGGTGCACTATTTTGTTAGTGGTTGTGCATTCTGGTGGGTCATGGGAGAGTTGTTCTTGAAGGGAATGCTTTGTGCTTTGTGGGGCGTGGGTCTGTGCGTTTATAGAGTAGGGCTTATGGTTAATATCATAGGATTTTGGGTTTATGCTTTAGTGATTAGAGGCTATTGTTTAGGGTGGTTGTGGTCAGGGTAAAGGTTTAGGGGTTAGGGGTTGGGGTTTAGTGTTCAGTAACTAGGAGTTAGTTAGTGGGTTTTAGGGTTTTGGGTTTATGTTGTAGGGTGTTTCGTTTACTGGTTAGGGACAGGGACGGAGCCAGAAATTCGATTGAGGGGGAGCGAAGAAGTAGGACGGGTTCAGAAATTTTTTTCAGTAAAAGCGAAACATTGAAACAAAAGAGATAATTTTAAAAAAAAAATTACCTAAGATTTTTTTTATATAACCATTACCTAAGAAATATAGTTGTAAATATTGTTAGATATGTGCGAAAAAATAAAACACATCGAAACTTTATAAAAAATTCATAACAAAATATGAAACATAATTAATTTGATAAAATAATTCGAATAGAAAACACATTATAAATTACACATCTCACTATTAATATAAAAGAATGTTATATATATATATATATATATATATATATATATATATATGTGTGTGTGTGTGTGTGTGTGTGTGTGTGTGTGTGTGTGTGTGTGTGTGTGTGTATTAAATATTAAAAAAGTGACGGTATTTAAGCCATAGGAGAAGGACTCAAAAATATGTAAAACTATGTTAATGCAACCCAAGACCTTCCTTATTACCAAATGCATGCTCTACCAACTAATCTAACTCCTTACTTAATAATGTTTACTAGTTTTTGTTTACTAATACTAAAACCTATACTATATATACATATATACATACAAATATTATATATGGGGTGGGGGTGGGGGTGGGGTGAGGGTGGGGTGGGGGGGGGGGGGCAGCTGCCCCCCTTGCCCCCCCCCCCCCTTTGGCTCCGTCCCTGGTTAGGGGTTAGAGTTTAGATGCTGATATGATGGGGTAATTGCGTTGGTGTAGTGGTATATTGTGATGACAACTGTTGTGAGGTGGTGTGGAATTAGTTGTGCGTTGCGGTGGTTGTTGCGTCTTGTAAATGTAGTATTTGTGCATCGGTGTTATAGATCCAATGCATTGCTATTGTACTTTTGGTGCATTCTTTTTTTAGTTGTGGTGCCATTATACTATTGTTAGGGTTTGTTTGTCGTGGAGTTTTGTTTTTATGACTTCTGGACATTGGTGTTAATATTAGTAATTAAAATATGTGTTTATTTCTATCCATATCGTTAGAGTAAAAATAGGTTTGGAAAGTGTAGGGTGAAAGGAATGTTGCTTTTTTTGTCGCGGTTAGATGCTTCTAGGTGTACTAATTTACCCTAGGCCATATATTTCTTATTATATTATGCTAATAATAACCTGGATGGTGTGGTTAAGTGGAAGGGACTCATCCATCCTTAAACAAAAGTCAAAGGTTCGATCCTTGGCTTTGGGAATGGAGTAGCCTTAAATCTCCAGGCCAGCCGTGTAGAGTGTGGAAGCTAAACTTGTCAACCGGGGAAATGCCACATCAAGGCTAGATGCACAGGCAAACTAAGCTATGGAAGAATGTCACGCCACATCAAGGCTAGATGCACAGGCAAACTAAGCTAAGGAAGAAAGAGAAAACCGGGGAAATGCCACACATCAAGGCTAGATGCACAGGCAAACTAAATTAAGGAAGAATGTCACGCCACAACAAGGCTAGATGCACAGGCAAACTAAGCTAAGGAAGAAAGAGAAAACCGGGGAAATGTCACGCCACATTAAGGCTAGATGCACAGGCAAACTAAGCTAAGGAAGAAAGAGATAGGCTAAAAGTCAAAAACAAAACTTAGTCATCCAAACTCTTCTAAGGAAGAAAGAGATAAAGATTAACTAGTCATTAAGAGAAAACGAGTGCGGAAGCTAAACTTACTTAGTCATCCAAACTCTTCTAAGGAAGAAAGAGATAAAGATTAACTAGTCATTAAGAGAAAACGAGTGCATCCAAACTCTTCTAAGGAAGAAAGAGATAAAGATTAACTAGTCATTAAGAGAAAACGAGTGCGGAAGCTAAACTTGTCAACCGGGAGAAAACCAGGGAAATGCCACGCCACATTAAGGCTAAATGCACAGGCAAACTAAGCTAAGGAAGAAAGAGATAGGCTAAAAGTCAAAAACAAAACTTAGTCATCCAAACTCTTCTAAGGAAGAAAGAGATAAAGATTAACTAGTCATTAAGAGAAAACGAGTGCGGAAGCTAAACTTACTTAGTCATCCAAACTCTTCTAAGGAAGAAAGAGATAAAGATTAACTAGTCATTAAGAGAAAACGAGTGCGGAAGCTAAACTTGTCAACCGGGAGAAAACCAGGGAAATGCCACGCCACATTAAGGCTAGATGCACAGGCAAACTAAGCTAAGGAAGAAAGAGATAGGCTAAAAGTCAAAAACAAAACTTAGTCATCCAAACTCTTCTAAGGAAGAAAGAGATAAAGATTAACTAGTCATTAAGAGAAAACGAGTGCGGAAGCTAAACTTACTTAGTCATCCAAACTCTTCTAAGGAAGAAAGAGATAAAGATTAACTAGTCATTAAGAGAAAACGAGTGCGGAAGCTAAACTTGTCAACCGGGAGAAAACCAGGGAAATGCCACGCCACATTAAGGCTAGATGCACAGGCAAACTAAGCTAAGGAAGAAAGAGATAGGCTAAAAGTCAAAAACAAAACTTAGTCATCCAAACTCTTCTAAGGAAGAAAGAGATAAAGATTAACTAGTCATTAAGAGAAAACGAGTGCGGAAGCTAAACTTACTTAGTCATCCAAACTCTTCTAAGGAAGAAAGAGATAAAGATTAACTAGTCATTAAGAGAAAACGAGTGCGGAAGCTAAACTTGTCAACCGGGAGAAAACCAGGGAAATGCCACGCCACATTAAGGCTAGATGCACAGGCAAACTAAGCTAAGGAAGAAAGAGATAGGCTAAAAGTCAAAAACAAAACTTAGTCATCCAAACTCTTCTAAGGAAGAAAGAGATAAAGATTAACTAGTCATTAAGAGAAAACGAGTGCGGAAGCTAAACTTGTCAACCGGGGAAATGTCACGCAAGAGATAAAGATTAACTAGTCATTAAGAGAAAACGAGTGCGGAAGCTAAACTTGTCAACCGGGGAAATGTCACGCCACATCTAACTACGAGGCACTACGAGGCTAGAAGGAACCGGGAAAATGTCATGTCACATCTAACTACGAGGCACTACGAGGCTAGAAGGAACCGAGGAAATGTCACGCCACATCTAACTACGAGGGTAGATGCACAGGCTAAAAGTCAAGAGACTGAGCTAAGGAAGAAAGAGCGCTCGAGAGAACTACTTAGTACCCTTAAAACATAAGGGGTAGCACCCGTTAGCGAATAATGCTAAGTAACCCACTACTACGCGTTGAATACAATATATTATAGATATAGGAAAATCATTTTGAGACATGGAATACATAATGTATAGTCTTTTAAACGAGGAATAGAAACAACATAATACTCATCAGAATCACTCTCAACCAATGACCAAACATCATACGGTTATTCAAGAGATCAACATGAATGACAAGGACAACAGACTCATCAACAAGATACGATAATCAATATCAATCAAAAGGCAACATCAAACATACTCATAAGCAAATGAAAGTCAAAGATCGCAACCAATGACAAGTTCCAACCTTATGCCCGGTTCCAACCTAATGTCACCATGCCAACCTTATTTCAGTTCCAACCTGTACCTCCAAATGCCACCCTGTACACCAAGTCCAACATTTTCCCTCCTGGAGCTATTGCTCCCCGCCAATCAATTACCATCGATCTCATAGACATACGCATGGCAATGTCATTAATAATATAATAATACTTATCACGTGATAGTATCCCGCCAATCATTTGAGCAAAGCTCATTACCACCAATATCATAACAATCACATAGTCATTGACATAAAAGATTGAGGCTCATCAATAGCCCAATCAAGAAATCAACAATAGAGTACAACATATGCACAATATCACAACAAGGGATTCAATAGAAAGACTTTAAGGAAGGACATGAAAGGAACATTCAAGGCAATGGCACAATAACAATAGGCTTCAATCCAAAGATTACAATGATTGGTGAACACAAGTTACCAATCTTCATTGAGAATGAATGAACAAGCACATACTAGTACCAACAACATCGTAACTAGCATTCAAATCAATAGAATAAACATAATGGTTCAAATGAACATCAAAGACTTCACATTAATCCAACGAATCACAAAGTTGGACCTTAAACATGATTCAAGACTCATAAGCCTATCAATGTTTCTTAGGACACCGTTCTAGACGTACGAAACATCAAAGGAAACACACAATTGCACAAGGGTTCAACAAAACGGAGGCCAAAGCATAACGTATATATATATATATATATATATATATATATATATATAGGAGAGTTCCAATGAGAACACTTGTTTGGTGAGAACGTGAGAACAAATCGTGTGCATCCATCTAATATTATTTAATGGTCTAGATCAATCGCATTTGCACACACTTAAGCGCGTTCGCACACACATAATCTAGACCATTAAAATTAATTAGATTGATGCACAAGATTTGTTCTCACCTAAGCAAGTGTTCTCATATGATCCTAAATCTATTTTATATATATGTAATTTGCATTGGTTCAAATAGGAACTTGCATGCATGGGAGAAACAGGAACCAACTAGAATTGTGCATCACACTAGAGTTAATTGTGCATAATGTGTTGTTACGATGAGAAAGTAATTTTGAATATTATTGAAGATAGGAAAATAGAAGACATAAATACAAAGAGATTCCTATACAGACTATACAAGGCTAGAATCCAATGTAAAATACATTACAAATATAGATAGAATCCTAATACTCGCACTCAAGCTTAAGTGAGGTGACTAACAATATTGAGCTTGTCACAAAAAATAGTGAAACGAGGACCAACCAACAGTTTAGTGAATATGTTAGCAATATGGTCCCTTGTAGAGACAAAATTAACTTGAAGTTCCCCCTTTTCCACATTGTCACGCACAAAGTGGTAGTCAATCTCAACATGTTTCGTGCGCGCATAGAAAATAGGATTAGCACATAGATACGTAGCACCTAGATTATCACACATAGTTTAGGAGACACTGTGAGATACAAACCTAACTCACTCATCAACAGTACAAGCCATGTAACCTCAACTGAAACATCCGCCAAAGCCTTATATTCTGCCTCCGTAGAAGAATGAGCAACATTCTTTTGCTTCCGATAGGACCATGAAATCAAATTGGAACCAAGATAAACAGCATAGCCACTGGTTGATTTATGGTCCTCAGGCGAACCAGCCCAATCAAAATCACTATAAGCATGCAACACATCTAAGGAAGACTTACGTAAAAGCAAATCGTAATGCAAAGTACCTTTTTATATATCTAAGAACCCGTTTCAATATTGCCCAGTGCGCCACAGTAGATGAATGCATGTGCTGACAGTGTCTAATAACAGCATAAGATAGACCAGGACGAGTAATAGTCAAATGGCTCAACCGACTCATCCACAGTCCGCACAACACACAGAGGCGTGACCAAGGCTTTATAGTCAACCATACCTGCTCGTTTCAATATATCACTCATATAACGACGTTGAGAAAAAAGCATACCATCAGCCACATAAACAATCTCAATACCAAGGAAAAAGGAACGAGCACTCATATCACGCATCTTAGACACAATAGACAACTGACTAACTAAATTAGAAACACACTCTGAGTCACTGCCCATAATGAGGATATCATCAACATATACTAAAAGATACACATGCATGCCATTGGTTGAATAAATAAATAAAGACACATCGGTCTTAGAGGAACGAAAACCCACAAACACCCAAAAACTCATGCACAAGTGTGAACTAAGCGCGAGGAGCCTGCTTCAGCCCGTATAATGAAACGCTCTAGCAGACAAACAAAATCAGGATGCTCCTTATCCTCATAACCCGGAGGTTGGCGCATCTAAACCGTCTCAGCTAACCGACCATTCAGAAAAGCATTATGGATGTCAAGTTGCCTAATAACCCAGCCATGATAATGTGCTAAGAAAGAAGTAACCGCATAGTCGTGAGCTTAACAACTTGACTAGAAGTTTCAAAGAAATCATGACCTAGCACTTGATTAAAGCCTTTTGCCACAAGACGTGCATTGTATAGCTCAACAGAACCATCAGCTTTCAATTTAACACGAAACACCCACTTACAACCAACCACATTCATACCAAGCTAACCAGGAACAAGGCGCCAAGTCTGATTCCGTAGGAGAGCATTAAATTCTTCATCCATGGTTTTCTCACTACTCAGCATGACGAACAACTTGCAAGAAGCACGTGGGTTCCAGAGAAGCCACCCGGGACATCAAAGCACGCTGAGCACCCTGAGTTTGAGGCATGTGCCTTAGTGTCATGGATGAGAGCGGGGAAGCCCACATACACGCTTATGGGTTCTCACAATAATAGGCTGAGTAGGCACATCAGCAGCAGGAGGCACGGGTGGCACGCTAACATCAGTAGGAACAGATGGCGAAGTAGAGGGCATGTCCGCACGGGAGAAACCAACTACACCCCACGGCACACCAGCAACAAAGCCACCAGCAACACCCTGTACAGAAGAAGAAGTGCAAAAGGAAAACTTCTCTCATTAAACGCACATGTCTACACACAAAGATCCTGTTAGTGTTTAAGTCCATGCATCTGTAACCATGAAAAGACTCAAGATATCCTAGAAAGACACACGGAGCGGACCTAAAGTCCATCTTTTGACGATTGTATGAACGCAAATAGGGGTAACAAAGATAATCAAAGACCCTAAGAAAAGTGTATGATGGAGGAGAGCGATGAAGCTTGAAATGACGACTAACATTACCTAAAACAGAGGTAGGAATTTTATTAATCAGAGATATCGCTGTTTCAAAGGAAAACTCACAGATCCTAAGTGGAACAGAAGCCTCAGCCATTAAGGCAAGGCCAGTTTCAACAATATGACGATGACGACGTTCCACACGCCCATTTTACTCGTGGGTATGGGCACAAGACTGTCTAAGAACCATTCCTAACTGAACAAAATGGGAATGCAATTTTTTGTATTCACCTCCCAAATCCGACTGAACAAATTTAATTTTGCATGAAAACATAAGTTCTACCATTTCACGAAATTTTTCAAAAATCAAATACAGATTAGATTTCTGACGCATAGGATAAAATCAGGTAAAACGCGAAAAATCATCAACAAAAATAACGAAATAACGTGATCCATTACTAGATAATAAAGGTGCAGGGTCTCAAACATCAGTGTATAATCACTCAAGAATATGCAAACTAGACGAACTAACACAAGAAAGTGGAAAACGAGCCGACTTCCCTAATTGATAGGCAGAACATAAAGACTCACTAATAGTAGAAGACATAGTAGGACAAGACTTCAAGACTCGACTCAGAACGCGACAATGAGGATGGCCTAATCGGTTGTGCCAGACCGAGGGAGAAGCTCGAGTAGATAGTAATTGATAAGTGCTAAAATGTACTACTTTTAGGGGTATTTATGTGTTCTTATTTTCCTAAATTGAGTTCTTTTGGTATTAATTGGGTGCTTAATTGATAGATTTTCATATAAATCATATTTTAGGAACCAATATTGAATATTTCAGGAAATTGAGTGGTTTGAAGGCAATTTGAGGCAAAACGAAGGGCAAAATAGTCATTTCGCAACAGTTGAGAATTTCCGCCAATTTTTCTAGTAGTTGATTTTTCCGACCACTTTACAAAATTGGATGCTATTTCTGATCACCGAAATAGCGACGAAAGTTTTTTCGGATACCAAAAGTGGTCGGAACAAGGACTTTCGACTTGATTTAAGATCACTTTCAAGTGGTTGAAAATTCCTTAATTTCCAGCCGTGATTATTATTATTATTATTATTACCCGTAATAATAATAATAATAATAATAATAATAATAATAATAATAATAATAATAATAATAATAATAATAATAATAATAATAATGGGTAATAATAATAATAATAATAATAATAATAATAATAATAATAATAATTTCCTTCAAACCTCCCGTAATTGGTAATGATTTGATTGAAACCCTCGATCAGATTTAAGTTAGTCTTGTTTTTTTTTTTTTTTTTTTTTTTTTTTGTACTATTAACTTTATTACAAAGTAGATTTCTTTCACTCTAGACTTTAGGTAATTGGTAATGATTTAATTGAAACTCTCGATCAGATTTATGTTAGTATTTTTTTTTTTTTTTGAGTACTATTGACTTTATTACAAAGTAGTATCTGTTCTATGTACTTTCTCTATCTATTGCAGCTCAAAGAGTCAATTCTTCACCACCAGGTGACTTTCTCTCAAAGAGAGCCACAGAGGTGACATCTAAGCACAAGGTGCTTGGCGATTTATGTTAGTCTCTTCTTTATCAAGAAAACGAAATTATGTACCCAAAAAAAAAAATCAAGAAAAAGAAATTAAATAAAATTTAATTCTCATTAATGCTTTTAATAAGGGAGCGATGCTGTGGAACCGTGCCCACCTTGACTGTAGATTCATAATTTCTATAATATAGATTCATAAAATCTATATTGTAGATTCATAATTTCTAAACCGTAGATTCATAATTTAAATACAGTAGATTCATAATTTCTATACAGTAGATTCATGATTTCTATACTGTAGATTCATAATATCTGTACTGTAGATTCATAATTTATGTACTGTAGATTCATAATTTCTAAACTATAGTTATCAAATTATGAATATATAGTTCTGTGATTTGTGAATACAAAGTTCAACAATTGGATATATGAACATAAAAAAATTATGAACATATAGTTCTATAATTATAAACATATAGTTCTATCACATGTTCACAAACCTAATACTGTAGATTAATAATTTCTATAATGTAGATTCATAATTTAAATACAATAAATTCATAATTTCTAAATTGTGCGATTGCGAAAAGAGAAACGCCGTTAATAACAAATGAACAAAAAAATTAATTAAAACTGTGCCGTTGTGGAACTGTGCCCACCTTGTAAGTTCGGCACGTGTCCACTACATAATTTGCCTTTAATAAGAATAATGGAACTCATAAACTTTTGAAAGTACACGCCAAAGTCCAAACCTTTTACTTTATTATCATTGTTTTCCTTGTTTTCTTACCAAAATCTTCCTTTATGCAGGTAATCAAAATGTAATAAATTAGGTGCGTCATCCTACCAACTAACTATGAATCTTTAGCTAATTTGTTAATATGTTTTACTTCATTCTTATTATAACCAACATTTAGTATCAATTTAACACAATAAAATAAATCATTAGCACTAAAACTATATATACATACAAACAAAGTTGCATGGCATGCATATATTTCTAAATCTATGATCACTTCTTATCTCACACGTACACATTTAACTAATACATAGTCTGAAAGATTTATCTTTAACTTTACGGACTTTATTTTTCACACATAAAAGAAGATTAATTATAACATTGTAAAAAAAAAAAAAAATACAAATCTAATTAAGAAGTCACCAAGTTGGATTTAAATAAGGTTCGGTTATGGTTACCTAACAGATAAGAAGTGATAAGCTTGCTACTTTACTAACCAATTGTCATTGTTTATTATTCTGGAATATTAACTAATCTATATTTATGACTATGAAAACAAGATAGAAAATTAAACGATAGTGACAGTCAAAGATCAGGAAACCATCAAATTATTAGTTTAGTGGCTCTAATAATGCAATAAGGCAATCTACAAACACTACTACAAATAACACTTTAAACATCATTTTTTTAAGACCTACAACGTCGATTTTTTGTCGACATCATTCTGCCAGACGTAATAAATAAATTATACAACGTCGTATATTTTTTTTAAAAGTTTTTTAAATTACTATACAACGTTGGTTTTTAGCGAAAACCGCCGTCATATATATTTTTTATAAAAAATTAAATCATAGTAGTGACATTTTGATAAATATTTTAAATTTAAAAGTGGATTACACAAATTACAAATTGCATTTGATGATAGTAGAAGTGCACTTCAAATGCCACTTGGTGCTCTTTGTATTATTGTACAATCACTTTGTAGTGTTGGTCGGTGCACTTTAGAGTTTGATATATTTATCCAAATGTTACTGTTTTTTTTTTTTTCTTTTTCCAAAATTCTTTTACTTTAGAGTTGTTGATCATTCTCATATCGACGATCAAGATGACTTCACATTTGTTTTCTAGGTTTAAGTTCTCATTTGATCGAATCATACACGAGCACATACACATATATATAGAGAGTGGATTAAGTATCGGTGAGTACATAATATGTTGACTATAGGTACATAATATACTAACTACATGCACATGTAATATTATGTTAACATATTTCGTGCCTGCAGTTAACATATTGTATATGTAATTAATATATTATGTGTTTGTGTAGTTAATATATTATGTGTCTTTAATTTATATATAGGTACATAATTTACTAACTGAAGACATATAATATGCATGTTAACTGTAAACACATAATATTTGAAGTAGGATCCACAATGTAAAGTAGATTGTGGTTCATGGTATAACAATTGATGGCAAGATGGATAGATCATACTGGATGCAATTGACAATTTACATCATAAACGTGGTCCACTTTGCACCATGAATCACATGGTTTATTATTATAATATTGTATATTTATTAAAAAGTATCATTGGTCATGTTTCATTATTTATATTGTAGGTTCATTAAGATGACTTCAATTTACTAAGCACATTGTGCTCAGATGGTATGTAGTGACTCTTTCATATGGAAGGTTATGAGATCGAGACTCAATGGTATGAAATATATTATTAAAAATATCACATTGAAATCTTTTGAATGATATTCATATTAATATTTTTTTAAATCTTAGTTGTTTATTGATGGACTTTCAATATTTATAAAATGAACATTCTGTATTGGGAAAATGCACCTCTAGTATTCTCTTAATAAACATATTTTAGGCTCATCAGTATTCATGATGTAGTTGCATTATTATTGTAAAGATGAACATTCAGTATTTTAAAATGACTATAAGTTGTGTTGTATACTGACTCTATTAGAATGTAGTATTGGAGTTCAGACATGTGACCTCCCATTTAGGAGAACCATAGAAATACCATTGAGCTACAAGCTACTTGGCATATAGTGACTTAATATAATCGTATGTTAATTTGAAATATTATTATATTAAAATAAAAAATCAATATGTTGTCATTTAAAAGATCTTAATTAGATCTTTTAATTTGAATAATAATATTTAGATTAATTTTTATTTGTATACAAAGATAAAAGAAAAATAAATTTAAGATGAAAAAAAAAAATAATTTGGTCCATATTATAACAATCCTAGTCGATGTAGTGTTAGAAGTTTGAAACAATAAAAATAAGATTTTTAAACTCTCCTTTTATATTTTACCCATATGTCACAAATAGGTTCGTGGTGGAACATAACTCATAAATGGGTTCTTAATGAGTTAGTTCATTAAGACTAAGAATTTAATGATTCAACCCGCTAATGATAATATGTTAAAGCTAAATACTAATAACTTATTATTTTGAGTTAATTCTATTTTTGTCACAGATTTATGTATTATTTTACTTTTAGACATTTTTTTTTCAGAACATGTCTTGTTGGTCTTAGTATAATTGTGGCATAATTATTTTTTGTCTTCCGTCAACAAACCTATTTAAATGACGTTAAATACGAGGATATTTCGAGTCTTTTAATACATAGTTGGTTGACCCACTATATTTTCATTTTTATTTTTTGAAAAAAATCCCTAATTCACAGCTAGAGTTCCATGTCTTCTTCAATTGCAATCCGTGCCTCCACTGTAGCGCGCGTCTCCACAGTTGTGGAATGATACATATAAATCTAAGACCAACAAATGAATTAACACTTATTAGAACTGAATAGACTAAAATGCTCTCATATTTAATGCAATTTAAATAGGTTTGTTGATGGACGACAAAAAATATATAGTCATGTCACAATAATACTATGACCAACAGGAAATATTCTAAAGAAAAAAGGACTATAAGTGGAATATCACTTATGAATATAGAAATAAAAAATGAAATTAACTCTATTATTTTTTTTTATATCATATGTGTTAACGGGTTATGTAAAAAAATTGTAAAGTTTTTGTGATTCCATGACTATGGTTGAGTTAAAATGTCCAAAATTTCATACTTTCATCATACTTCACCGTCCTTCCCATAAACATTTTTAACTAAATCTAATTAATTTTAAAAATTAAAATTGAAATATTAGAAGTAATTGTAGAGTTGAAGACTAAATAATCTGTAAATTTCATCGTAATCATGTCTCAATAATCCTTTCGAAAAAAAAATCTCAATAAAATAATTGGTGCTTAATTGTCCTGTAAAATTAAATTTTTCTCTCAAAAGGTTGAATCCCCGACCCCAAGAGCCCCGCAGCAGTCCGACCTGACAAAAAATTTAGGAGGATGTAAATTTCGGTGATTCAATGACTCAGTAGACATGACCAAATACCGATGCACACAAGAGATCTGTCAACTTTGAACATAATCTCCATATTATCGCTACCAAAATTCGAACCTTGATTTCTTCTCTCAAATACTATCTACTAATCTGACTCTGGCGTATGTGGCAATTCATTATATTGTCCAATGAATCCACGCATGCTGTGTAAACGCCCTACACTTTGCCCCAATCTCCACCTGCAAAATAATAATCTAACCTTAATATACCACTACTAGCAGCCCTACTTGTTATCATATTTTAAAAATTAAAGCACTTGAAGGGTAGATAATTATTTTCTGAAACTGTCTCCGAGTTTTCATGGTAATTAATTAATTAAATCTATACCAATTCAATTTTTTTAAGGATATAATACTAAAATATATTAATTTATTAATTTTCATATACTTAAATAGTTTCATATGATTAATTAGTTTGTAATAAGTTTAATCAACTAAAATGGTCAATGAATATGGGTTTATTTTGACTAAGCTAAGAAGGAACAATCATTATTGTGTGGACCATACTATCAAATAATGTACATTCAGTGCACAAATAATGTATTTTTAATATATTAAAAATGTACATTATATTCAGAAAAAGTACATTTTTGAGTACTGAAAATACATTATTTTGTATAATGTACATTCATTACACCAATAATGTACTTTTAATATATTAAAAATGTACTTTTTATTATAGTCCATACAGTAATTTGTCCGGAAGGAAAGTGTTTGAAATACTCCTAATAGGAAAAATTAAACTTAATATGATGTATTTTGATTAATTAATCATTTATTTGAATGTCAAGTACTTTGTGAAGTGATGATATCACTGTTGCTTTCCATTAGAAAGTTCGAAACTATGAATACGTTATAGTGCATATACTAAAAAATCCATCATGTAAGATACAATTTCCTCCACTAAAAATATGTTAACTATTACTCTTTAATTAATTCATTAAAAAAAAACTAATTACTATGAAACTATATCAATATGTGTCAACTTAATTGTTGTTTTAAGTTTATTTATTTATTTTGTATGGCTAATGCTTTTATGCTTTTGTTTTTGTTTTTGTTTTTTTTTTTTTTTGTTTTTTTTTTTGTTTTATTTATTTATTTAATTATTTTGTGTGGCTAACGTAAGATTAGTGTTTTTATCTACCATTGTAAGATCATTGAGTCATTTTGACCTTTGTAGCTAAAGATGAGAGAATTGAAACACTTTGGTACGTAAGGCAAGAGTTGTTTGTTTTGGTCAATGGGAGGTTGGGAAGATTGGTAAGAACTGGTGGATCCATGACCTCATTTACTTGTTCTATTCCTGTGACTATATATATTTGCAATATATCTAGAAGCTTTATAAAGAATCAAAGTAGAAGTGTAGAAGTTGGATGGAAATGGATGGTCATCAATTATTATGAGATACTTTGAGCAAACTTTAAGTGACTAAAATGTTAATTTAATTTAGGAAAAGAGTCAAATACGTTCATTAATTTTACATCAAAAGTCAATTAGGTACCTAAACTTTTAAAATGTGCAATTAAACCATCAAACATGTCAAATTGAAGCAATGAGGCCCAAAAACAAGTAAATGGCCTATTATTACAGGTCATTTCAGTTCATGCGAAAATCCGACAAAAATCCGGCGAAATTCATGCGAAAATCCGACGATCAGCGACAATTCAACCGTCGCTGGTCGCCTTCTCTAGGAGTAAGCCACCAGATCTGGTCGCCTTCTCCAGGAAAAACACAACAACCAACGAAATCATCACCGTACTCTCTGGATCAACTGTAGATGAGACCATATATGCATCACTTGGAACATTCATGTAAAATAGGTTTAGTTCCTCCCTCTAAGCAAATTATATCATAGACCACAATCTACCTTATATTATGAACCACTGAACCCTTGTCCAAAAATAACCTTCAGATTATATATCTACAGTTAGTATATTATGTACTTGTATTTAACAGTTTATGTGCATGTAAATAAATTAAAGGCAAATAACATGTTAACTACATATATAAAATGGTAACTAAGACATATAAACTATTAACGACATTATGTGTTTACAGTTACCATTTTATGTACCTGTAGTTACCATTTTATGTGTTTGTAGTTAAACATGTTATGCGTCTCCAATTTCTTTACAGACACGTCAACGGTTAACTGCAGGTACATAATATATTAACTGCAGACATATAATTTTTGGACTAGGATCCAAAATGCAAGATGGACCCTGGCGGTATAACAATTGTTCCCTCTAATACCTAGTGGTATACCTACTGAATTTTATTATGAAAGTAAAAACAGAAAGATCACACTCAACAAGGAACACTAATTTGCAGTTACAAATCAGTAATTGTATAACAAAAAAATTTAATTATATTTTTATGGAGAGGATATACATTGAATTATGCATCCCAATTCCCAAATAACTTCTAACATTGTTGTTGATGCTGCTGTAAGTTAATGAGCTTATAATATGCTCCATCCCTGTTCTCTATGAGTGTAGAATGAGTCCCCTGCTCTATTATCTTCCCATCTTGTAACACACATATTTGGTCAGCATTTTTTATGGTAGATAATCTATGTGCCACAACAACAGATGTTCTGCTCTTCATCAGCCTGTCGAGAGCTTGTTGGACGATTCGCTCTGACTCGACGTCGAGTGCACTAGTGGCTTCGTCCAATAGCAAGATTTCGGGGTTCTTTAGGACGGCTCGGGCTATGGCTACTCGCTGCTTCTGCCCGCCAGAAAGCTGCACGCCTCGCTCTCCTACCTTGGTCGAGTAGCCCTCGGGGAGAGCACTAATGAAACTATGCGCATTGGCTAGCTTTGCGGCTTCTATCACTTCTGACTCGGTTGCTCCCTCTTTGCCATAGAGGATGTTTTCGTAGATCGATGTGGCGAAAAGGGCAGGTTCTTGTTGGACAAGTCCAATGTGCTTCCTTAGAGACTTGAGCTTTAGGTTCTTGATATCTTTACCTGTATCGATTTAAGTAAAAGTTTTAGTTGAAACAGAACACATCGAATCTGACAGTTCTTCCTGAATTTAGGTCGAAAATACTAACCATCAATCATGACTTTCCCGGATATTGGATCATAAAACCTCAAAATGAGAGAGATAACCGAACTTTTACCAGAACCACTCTGCCCGACTAACGCCATGCTCTTGCCCGGGCGCACTCTCATGTTGAAATCTTTGAAAATCGGAGTATCAGGCCGGGAAGGGTAGCTAAACTCCACATCCCTGAGCTCAATTGTGCCTTCCACTTTTATCAACTCCTCCCCCACATCAGCTAAGATCTCTGTCTTGCGATCTAGTACTTCAAACACGGATGCCACCATTTGGTTTCCTTTTATGAGGTCGGGCGCCATTGCCAGGGTCTCTCCCATGGCCAAAGCCGTTACAATCAGAACCATAAACGCCTTCATCACAGATTGAAAGCTCGAAATCTCCTTTCCCATCAAAATAGAACCATACCTACATTACAGTAAGTAGTTCAAAAACTTACATTATATATAAGGCCATTGGTTAGACTAGCTAATTGATTCACCCTGCAACGTAACATACCATAAAGCAAGAGCATAGGACGAGAAGATGAAAAACTGAGCCACCCCATAAAGAATCCCAGCAACCTGACCGCGATAAAATGAACTCTTCGAGGGCTCCACAAGTTCGTGAGCGTATTGATCAAGAACCTTCTCCTCGGAACAGAAAGCTGCAACGGTTCGAATGTTACTCACAGCCTCACCAGCAAACATATTAGCTTTCAGATAGGCTTTGCTCAAGTTCCCACCAAAGCCCTTCATAAAGAGTTTCTGAAACAAAAATAACAGCTAATCAGTCACATGTTTATACATGTTTTTTGGTCAGTTTATGGCTGCTGAATAATTAAGATGAAACTAACAAACCTCACTGATGTGGCCAGAGACGATAAGAGGATACATTGCCAGGACTACAAGGGTTAGCCTCCAGTTCAAGATAAAAGCAATGATGAAAGAAGTGACCACCAAGCCTACATTTTGTAACAGAATACTGGACCGATCAACAACCACGGTTCGCAATAGAGTCGCATCGCTTTCTAAGCGTGAAGCTAACATAGAACTCGTGTTGTCCATCACATCGAACCATCCTATCTCGTTTTTTAGCATAGCTGCACATACAAGAACGAAACACAGCATCAACAAAAGTTGCAATTAAACTCATAAACATGTTATTTTTGAGCACTGAAATCCAAAAACCATTTGGTGACCAGTAATTACATCCAAGTCACTAAGGTTCCCCCAAGCCTCCAACCAATTTTCGGGTCAAACAGTCACCAGTTGCATTTGGAGAAGGCATATCAACTGGTGCCTTCTCCAAACGTGACTGGCCACCTTTTGACAGAACCCTAGTGACCTGCAATTACAGGTATAACAATTACCTGAAAACATCTTCTCTCGAACGCGAAGTGTGAGCCTCTCGCCCATGATTCCGAAGCAACAATGAGCAATGGCATGAACATTGATAGTTATAAAGGCACCACCACAGAAGAGTAAGCAAATCTTCTTCACTTCTCGGCGAGTTGTGTCCCAATCCATGTAGTAAGATACCAGTGCTTGAGTTACCCCAAGGGCAAACAGTGGCATCTGAGCTCCAGCAATAAATACACAAATAGTCCCAATAACTCCATAGTACCAGTCAGGACCAATCATAGTATACAATCTTTTTGGAGAAACCCGAGTTGCTTTATCATCATCTTCTTCGCTATTATCACCAACTTTACTAGCTGATTTATCAGAGCGAAAACTAGCACCATGACTTCTCGTTGATGTTCGGGATAATTCTCGCGAATACCTTATACTTCCTTCACGAGAATACCTGCCACTATGGAGATCAAATTAAGGTAATTGAAGAAAAAAATGCACATATTGCATATGGATTATATTGCTTCTGTTGAAATGGGAGAAACTAACATTAATAAACAAATAAAGAATTCCAATAACAATAGAATAACGGTCTATGGAAGTTAATTAATGTGTATGCTTCTAGTTGTGAGTGAATTAGCCAAAAAAACAAGACATACGTTTCATGAATGCCCACAAGAAAGAAGCAATTGAACTGTAACAATACATTTCTTCAACATTTTCCAAGGTCCATTACAAGATGGTTTATGATATAGGGGTGTTTGGCAAATGGCTGATAGCTGATTAAGTTAGCTAATAGCTTATTGGATTAACTGGTTGAACCATCTGATAGTAGTAGTTAGTTGTAAAAAAATGTTTGGTAAACACTGCTGGAAATTAAGGAATTTCGGACCACCTGAAAGTGATTTTAAATCAAGTTGACAGCTTTTGGTGTCCAGAAAAACCTTTGTTGCTATTTTCGACCACTTTTTGCTTTCGACTTGATTTAAGATCACTTTTCATGTGGTCGGAAATTCCATAAGATCATAAACATATTGTGCTAATTTATTAAATCTATAACAATGTAGTATAGAGTATTTGTTTATACATACTTTCTTAACATATTGAAGCAAAGAGTCAATGCTCCCCACGGGAGTTCGAACCTGTAACCTCTCCAGTTATACCGCTCGACCACAAGGGTCTTTGGCATTATTATTATTATTATTATTATTATTATTATTATTATTATTATTATGGATTTCATGGATGAGTAAAATCAAAAATAAAGAAAAAATTATTATTTTTGTTACAAAAACCAAAAAAAAAAAGGGGGTGGGTGGGGGGGGGGGGGGTTGCAAAGCAGAGGAACAACAATATGTATAAATGTTAGGGATGATAGGGGTAAAATGGTCATTTCATAATTAAGGTCAATCAGCTAATTTAAAACTCTACCCTCCTTAGCTTTTCAAATTTTAGTTTATTGACACAATAAATTAATACAATAAATCATTTTACCAAACATTTAAAATAGCTTATTGACCAGTTAAACCAACAAAACTTAATCAAATGTGTTAAAATTGACCTTATCAGCTATATTACCAAACAGGACATGTTTGCATGATGTAGAAGTGGTACCTGATAGGTTGTCCCATATTATTATGAGCACGAGAGGGAAGGCGGTCCAATGAACCTGCGGCCTCTTGAAGTTGAACAAGAGATGCATAGGCACCATTTGGTTTTGATATGAGCTCCTCATGGCAGCCAATTTCTACTATGTTCCCACTTTGAACAACAGCTATGACATCAGCATTTCTAATGGTGGAGAGATTATGAGCCACAATAATAGTTGTCCGCCCCACCATCACACGATCAAGAGCCTCCTGCACACTCTTCTCGGATTCAGCATCAAGTGCACTTGTGGCTTCGTCTAACAAAAGTATCGAAGGGTTCTTCACTATTGCACGAGAGATTGCAATTCTTTGCTTTTGTCCTCCAGATAATTGTACCCCTCTCTCACCCACCTGCAAATGGATATATATATGTATATGATATACAACACAACTTAATTAAAGCTCCATCACATTGCATATTTGTGTTGCTAGGCATTTCACATATTTATTCAGGCTACTCAACATTTATAATATGTGTGGTGAATTCACAATGGCGTGTTCAGCAAATACTTATTAGCTTATTGAATTAGCCGAAACCAGCTTGGTTAGTTGGAGTGGTCGTGTTCCCTAAGAGAGGTCGGAAGTTCAAACCACTCTAGTATGAAAAAAATCAATCTGACCATCATTTTGTCCTTTAATTGGGCCGGCTAGGTGCGAACAGGAATTAGTTTGAGTATGGTACAGGTTTAAAGGTGCCTCCTACAATTGAGCCGGCTAGGTGCGAACAAGGATTAGTATGAGTATGGTACAGGCTTAAAGTGCCTCCTACAATTAGGACTAGCTATGCTCAAAACACCTCGTGGTCTGACAAAAAAAAAAAATTAGCCAATAGCTGTTCGCGAATTATGTTAGCGGGTTTGATCCGCTAATAGCACAGGCCGGACTGTTGAACCTATTTGCACAACCCCCTAGTTTAAACAAAAAAAAAAAAAAAAAAAAAAGTACCTATTTGCACAACCCATAGTTTAAACCAATATATATATATATATATATATATATATATATATATATATATATTATTGGCGGTGTTTTGAGAAAAATAATTTATTGTCTCAAAAACTGATAAAAAGTACTGCTTTTAGTCACGTTTTAAATTTTAACGTTTTGAAGCAATAAATGGTTACAAAAAACTTATTAATCAAACACTCATGTTTACTGTTTGACCATGTCAAACCAACCAAAATTGGTTGATTAGCTATGTTACCAAACTAAGGCTAATAATTTCACAGGTTGAAATTTGGGGAATTTGAAATGCCTACTATACCTGAGTTTCAAACCTGTCAGGGAGGTTGTTGATGAAGGTGATTGCCCCAGAAAGTTTTGTGGCATGTGCAATTTCATCAGGGGTAGCATCCTCTTTTCCATACAGAATATTCTCCCTTATGGTTGTGGCAAAAAGGGCAGGTTCTTGATTAACCAATCCAATTTGTTGCCTAAGCCACTTGACCTCAAGTTCACTGCTCTCAACTCCATCCAATAGTATCTGCCCAGAATTAGGCTCATAGAACCGTTCAATCAAGGACACAACAGTGCTCTTCCCTGATCCACTCCCTCCTACTAGGGCTACAATCTTCCCCGGGGGGATATCGAGACACAGCTTGTCAAAGATCAACACATCCGGGCGAGATGGGTAACTAAAACACACATCCTTGAATTCGATGTGCCCGTCTAGTTGATTCAGTTTCCTTCCTCCGCTCCTTGAGCTGTTGGTTTTGTTTGCTGTGTTTCTCTCGATCATCTCGAATATGGGATAAGCAGCCGCCTTCGCTCGGATAAAAGCTGAAACATCCGGTGCTGCCTGCCCCAGTGACCTGCAATTAGAAGTCAATGGAAAAGATCAGTCTAACTCATGACTTTATAAACTCATATGTTATTTTTTTTTTTATTGTTTTGTGGGGGGGGGGGGCGGTGGGGGGGGGGGGTGGGGGGAGGGGAGAGAAATGGATACATACAGGCCAGCAATGACAACATTAAGCATGGTGGTAAAAGAGTCCCCTCCATTGGCAATGTTCTTATGGACAACTATGCTAGTGAACCACACAAGCAAGGACCAAGAAAGGAAAAGGACACAATGCAAGGTGCCCAATCCGAGCCCTTTGGCTAGCCCTGCCTTCTTTCCATATTTGTATGTGTTCAGTAATGCCTCTGTGTATGACTTCACCGCCTTCTCTTCTCCGGTAAACGCTTGCACTGTTCTGACATTACCGACCACCTGAGGTATAGGAGATTTCAGTCGTAACAAAAAGCACATAAATGTGCAATCCAACTATCAATTTAGACTTTTTTTGAAATAGAGTATCAGAGCTAATAACCCACTTCTGTCAGGAAACGTGTTGAGCATACAACCCTTTTTATTGTAATGAGCCTCATACTTTAATTGAAACGGAACACATGCTTCAATTACCTCTTGGGCGATTTCACCGGCTCTAACATAGGACTTGCGAACTCTGGCGATTAGGCCGGTGGCGACGAAGGCGTAGACTCCGCCGGCGAGAGCTATGAGGGGGACAATGGAGAGGGTGACCAAGCTGATTTGCCACAACCTTATGAAACCTATTGTGAATCCTGCTATGAACCTGCTTATGTAGTGCATGAAATTTCCCACCTGAACATACACACTCCAATATATTATTATTTCTTCAGCTACAACTCCAACATATGTATTATTGGAATTCACTGAAATAACACAACATCAACAACTCTACTCTACTAATTAACCTAAATCCATATCTAGTTTTACACAAAAAGAAGAATAATATGGGGTGTTTGTCAATTAGCTTGTTAGATTATAGCGGGTTGAGTTAACTGGTTCAATAATGTGTTTGATAAATTAGTTGTTTACTCTAATGAGTTGATTACATCTAAAATGACCTTGACATTGATAATAACAACAATACACAACACAAACAAAATCAATAAAAAAGACGAAGGAGAAAGAGGAGCTCAATGCCCCTCTTTCTATGAAAGAGTTGCCCATCCGATTCCCACACTAGATGTGCAACCAAAAGTGGCCTTTGACTCATTAAAATGTTGCAATTAAATTCTTTTTTAAGAGGGGCAATTTTGGGGCGTTTTGGATTCCAGCGTGGAGCAAAATGAAGCTCCAAAACGATAAGTTACCAAATAATTCAAATGGCATTTTGCCCAGTAAAATGTCAAAAATGATTGATCAGACATTTACCAAACACTCTTTTTAATTTTTTTTGAACGCTACTGACTCTATTACAATGTAATATCTATTCTTAACTACTTTCTCAACCTACTGAAGCACAAAGAGCCAATAACACCTCCACTGAGACTCGAACTCATAACCTCCCATATGAACACTCCCTTAAATTTAGTTGATGTTATATTTTAAATTGTGTTGCATAATTTACTTAAATATCTTCAATATAAATTAATTAATTAATTAATTAATTAATTAAAATAATATATGCACATATAACTGTACACTATTTTATATGTGTATAAATATATTATTGTTATTAATATTTTATTTATTAGTATATATAAGGGGTAGCTGATAAGGACAAAATTGAAATATTAAAATGTAATGTAATAATATAATACTTAATAAGATGAAGCCATGAAGGTAATGTAATTACCTCTAACGTTACTCAAAAAATCCTACATAGAGGTTGAGGTAATCACATAACTTAAACATACAATATTATACGACATTATCATACTTACATTAATAAAATAATGTTACATATCATACTTTTCAACCAAAGCAAATATATATATATATATATATATATATATATATATATATATATATATATATATATATATATATATATAATAACCTATTTATGGTATTTTTAATAAAAGAGAGTTTTATTTATAATATTACATGCTATGCATTGTGATTTACCGTTTATAAAAAAAGAAATTGAAAAAATTAATTAAAGAAATATTTCAATTAATTTGAGAATAAGACAACTAAAACATTATAAATATTTCAGAAAAAGTTATTATTTATTTAATAATAATTTATTATTCGTAATAAATTTATTACATTATAAAAAAATAATTATAAATATATTTGGATATTGCTTAGTAAAACACTAATTAACAAATAATTTTAAGAAAGAAAACAACATCTTTGTTAGAGAATAAACTTGTGATTTTCTACCTTTTTATGTCATATGCCTTTTGCTACTAATAAGAATGCTTTTGTAAAAACAATGTTAAACCAATAAGCAACTAATGAATTGAAGAATGTTCAAATGTTGGCATGCATTCATTCATGCAATAAATATGAGAGACAAAATAACGTGTATCTATTTAATTTCCCAAATTCTTTTGAATGCTACTGATAATTTCCCAAATTCTAGGTAAGAATGTCAGGATTTTTTTTTATTTGAAAATAGAATGTCAGGATTTTAATTTTTAAAATATTCAAATTTCAATCTGCAAAGCTGCAATTCAATCAATTCTCCATTGCAGACAAAGAAATTGCAATACATGACCATGACTCCATGTCTCTATAGAGTATAGACCAACTAGCCTACATATAACATTGGCATGTCACCAAAGCAACACACGCACCCACATATATAAGAAGTAATCTTAACTTACGAAATGCGTACTGCTAAAAGATTACACAGCAACAACTACATGATTGTATCATTACGGTTGCCAGACATATCTGAAACACCTTGCAGTGCAATTGTATCTGGATGCGATACAATCATATAATAAGTGCGGTACAATCCTTTAAAAGTTTGCAGGCTCACACGTTAAGGTCAATTCTTTTATATATATATATATATATATATATATATATATATATATATATATATATATATATATATATATATATATTAAGGATCAAATGAGAACCATGCCATAGATAAGAATGTAAAAAATGTATGAATAATTGAATACACATAATCTACTTCAGGACAAATTGTGTGTGTAGAGAATCAAACTGTGTGCATTTATGTAATAATTCACAAGTTCTCATTTAAGGAATGATTCTCATTTGAACGCAACCCTATATATAAAGTTAACGATCAATGGACCACCATGTCTATTTTTGTATTATAATTTCTTCCATTTATTTATGTTTAAAAAATTGCACTACTTTTAACTGATTTGTGCGTGTGTATCATGTTTCAGGTAGTCACTAAGTTTATAAATTATTTAACAATTATTAAATTAAAAGATGAAATTTGTAAAAATTTAAAAAAGATGAATTATATTTATAACTCAAAAAGACCAAACTTTATGGGCATCAAATTGAGTGTGCCCATTTTATTAATTCATTCTTGGGTATAAACTCTCACAGACCACAGCCAGTTAACTGATCCAGCTACCCAACAATAAAGATAATTGGTTCACCATAAATGCTGCATTTACTATTTCGACCTCTACTCTTCAATGGGGAGGGGAAAAAAAAAAAAAAAAGAACTAAAATAATTCCAGACATAATCCAACCAAATTGGTGAGGCTATTAATTTAGTAACACAAGGTTTTACATTTGACTCTCGGTAGGAATGACCTATTGATTTTCATAATTTCAGCTGGTCAATTATGAACAACGTAGATTGATTTATCTCATTGTGGTTTTTTGTCGAGTAGGATCACAAGATGAATTTACCTAGTATACAACTTCGGATAGTGGCTACGAATTTCTCTCGTCATCAAAAAAATAATTGCAAGCTATGGGCTATGGCTCTTTTTTTGTGCAAAAAATGTATAAACTAAGCTTAATTTATAATGTTAGTATACTTGATGCATATATAGGAAAAAAATTATCTTCTCAAATTTTCTGTCTGGTCGAGGTGTGGGGGTTTTTGGATTCGAGGATTTAACCTTTTAGGAGAATGAAAAAAAATGTACCTTCTCAGAGATGGCATCTTGAACTACAATAATGTCAGTAGTAATTGCAGAAATGACTTCTCCAGTTGAAGCTTCAGTATCAAAAAGACTAATGTCTTGATTCAACATAGACCTCAAATATGCCATTCTCATCTTCGCCGCTTGCCTCTCTCCGGTGTGCATCCAACATGCCACCTCTATTATTTTCAAATCACAATTACTATATACTCTTTTTTTATTTAATTAATATTATATCTATAATGCAAACAAAAGAAAAATAATTTTAATTCATACCTGTCCATGATGAAAAGAGTATGACGATACTTAAGTAAACAAAATCCAAGGAGTACTGCAATTACAAACAAAATGAAAATTTTAAGAGTAAAATATATAAGATTAAAATGTTATACAAAAAATTATTGGGTTTAATGAGAAATTAGTAGTGAATATCTAATGTCGATGAAAGTTTTAAATAATTTGGAAAACTAGATCTTGTAATTGAAGCATGTATTTGATTTATCTGAACTAAAAAACTAAGTTCATTTCAAAAAAAAAAAAACTAAGTTCATAGTTGGATTGCACATCTATGTTTATATATTATATGTCCAATAGCCAACTACTATATATGTAGTATGATAATAGACACTTCTTTATCATTCCATATGGGTGATCATATGATCGAATTCGGTGGTGGAAACATTGATTCTTAATTGGGTTGAAGAAGATTGAGAAAGTACAGAACTAATACTAGACTATAAAGAATCGTGAGCTTATGTATTGTAAATATATGAGTTAATACCTAATTCAGTCATCGACTACAGTAGTTTTTTTAGATTTAGTTCTAAAGGACTTTTGGTATTTAATTAGGTCATCAACTTTGATAATTTTACCTAATTGAGTCTTCAGTTGTTAGAATCAAAGACTCAATTGTGAAAAATCAGTACAGTCGAGATTTAAATTGGATAAAATCACTATAGTCCAGGACTAACTTGAGTAAAACTATTATAATTAAAGACTAAATTAGGTATTAATTAATAGATGCGAACTTACCAAGTTTTTTTTTTTTTTTTTTTGAAAGGAAATTTAAAACATCTTATTAAATGATAGAAGTAATATAAGTAGGAACAGAGTCCAACCAAATAGTAGAAGTTATTTTAACATAAGACTCAATTGAAAAAAATCATCTAGTACAAAAGGTGGTTTAGGACTAAACCCAGAAAAATTAAACCAGTATAGTGGAAGAGTAAAGTAGGTATTAACTCATAAATTTTTACCTTGGCAACTTTATGGGAAGCTTCTGCCGGGAAAAGAAAAGCCTCCCCAATCACATCTATAATTTTGCCGAAGAAAACAAAGAAGACAGGGACAGAAGCCCCATGCACACAGGCGCCAACAAATCCGACAAACATCAGAACATAGTCCACACCATCGGCGAAGGAGAACAGTTTCATTAATGACACTTTCTTAACTGCTTTCCTCCTCTCATTTTCCTCCTCCTCCTCCTTCTCCGCCGGCGGTTTCTCGCCGCCGGGAAACGCTCTCCGGTTGTCCATTTAGAGCAAAGAAAGATTACAGGTATGATAGACGGCCGGGGTTACAGGATAATCGAAGATAAATATAATGGCTAAGTAGATGAGATGATGATATATAGTTGTGGTAAGCCGTGAGGTAAGGTTTGTTGACTAAAGACGACAAGTGAGATGGGGTCTGGAAGAGTGGCGGTTGTTAGTCGAATAGTCGCCGGAGAAGATCAGAGAGGTAGAATATATATATATAATCGTCGTCTTTTTTGGTATAGTTTGGTCGATCACGGTTGTGGGTTATGCAGTGGTTTGTTGCTGCTATTAATATACATGTGATGGAGAGGAAGATAGGACTGTTTCTTTGGGCGCGTTAATTGCAACGGGACAGGAGCCTGAACCAGCTCATAATTTGTTGATTTTGTTCCCCTCACATCTTAGCCAATGACGTTATTGTCTAGTGGCACGAATTAAAGTGACTCTCCTAAATGAGAGTTAGATATTCTCGCTTTTATGTTCAATAGGTTGGGAAAGTAGTTATACATGGAACGTATACAATATCACCGCTTTTGTGCTTCAATAGGTTGAGAAAACAGAACAGATACTACATTTGTAACGAGTCTGTAACAAATACTACCTTATAATAGAGTCAATAGTACTCAGAAAAAAAATATTATAATATTTCTTACTTTATATTTAATTAAAATAGAATACTTGCTATTTTTGATGTTGAGTTACTTGAGTATGGTGGCGTGTTCTCCTCGTCATTAAAAATAAATGTTTTTACCCCTACTTTATTCCCTACAAAATGTGTGTTACTTTTATGCTATAAAGTATTATATATAAGACTTCAAGAGCCAAGCACCTTGTGCAAAGATAGACATGTAGTGACTCTTCCATATGGAAGGTCATAAGATTGAGCCTTAGTGGAGGCGATATTGACTCTTTGTGCTTCAAACACGTTAAGAAAGTATAGATGAACAGGTACTACAATGTAATAAAGTCAGTAGTAGTAAAAAAAAAAAAAACACTTCAATTATGTTATTACTATATAAAGTACTACGTTTATGCTGTAAAGTATATTGTATATAAGGCTTAAAGTAATAATTAGTTAATGATTGGCTTACTGAATATTGTTTAATTATTAGAATTTTGTTATAAACTACTATATTTATGCTATAAAGTATATTATAATAAGGCCTAAAATATTTGTGATATCTGTAATTCTGTTATGTTATTAATTTATTTATTATAAATTGTCTATTACAGTTTTACAATAAAATACTATATTTGTGATATAAAATATTATATATAGACTTAAACTATATATTAATTATATTTACAATTCTATTATCACTCATTTTTATTAGATCTGAATCGTCTCACAAATTGAGACTTGTTAGACCGCCTCACACCAGCCCATACATAAAATTGCATCTTGTGTGAATTTTTTCATAATCAATACAAACTAAAGTACAAATTTAGTGTTATTAGTTATAATAATATTTTTAATTCGTTGATTATACTGTAATTGATGTTATATATATATATATATATATATATATATATATATATATATATATATATATATATATATATATATATATATATATATATGTGTGTGTGTGTGTGTGTGTGTGTGTGTGTGTGTGTGTGTGTGTGTGTGTGTGTGTGTATTGTCAATTATTTAGGATATTAATAATAAAATTGATTTGATCAATGTACTAAACTTACGATACTCGTCATTTCTTCATCTCATTCCGATAGTCAATTTGACTTTTGATTAAAATAATGCTGATATTATTAAATTTAATTCCTTAAAATAAAAAATAAAAACAGGATTTGATACTGGGGATAAAGATAGAGTGGTGACATATGGAATATTAATACAACAACCTAACAGTCAACCACCAAGATTATGAGGTCAGAATCATAATGTTAGGCACTATTTTTCAAATACTAATAATAATAACATAACGTCATGCACATATAAAATTATAAACTAACTTAAAATTCCCCTCTATAAAAAGGAATTATAAGTTTTTCCTTTTTCAGCAATCAAATTAAAATAGCATTCAGAAAATCGGTGGGAGGTCACAGGTTCAAGCGTCATAACTGTGGTTCTCTCAAATGTGAGGTCACTGATTCGAATTTCAGTAGAGACATTGACTGTTTGTGCTTTAATATGTTGAGAAAGTATATATAGACATCTAATACATTGTAATAGAATTAGTAGTACTCAACAAAAAATTGTAAATAATATGTCAATTAATAATGTTACTCCTGAATTATTAGTGGAAAATATATGTACCGTTTTAAAAATTGAAGGGCAACATTTATCCCACTAATAATTAAGGAGTAACATTGATAATTGACATATTATAGACGTACATAAATTACAATTTTTTCTAAAAAAACTTGTGTTACACAACAGCAACCGAAAATGTTATATTAGAGACCTTTTAATATGAAAACTGGTCATATTTACCTTTTGCAAAAAGATTTGTTGATTTTTTTGTTGAAAACAGATTTGTTAATTATAAATATGTGTATTATATATCTACCGTTTGGTTCATAGTATGACACTTTCATAGGTTATTTATTACATTCTTTTAAAGGTTTGTAGTATGTACTTGTAAATTAAACCAAAAATTAATTACTTCCAACTAGTGATACCTGCTTATTGTCACTATTTATTAGCATGTGCTTTCATGTGTACCTTATTGTTGAATTTGATGGGGATATCGTATCTAAAATTTATTGCAATTTTTAAAACATTTTAAATGGTAATTAATTTCAAAAAGTGTGTATAGAGTCTTAGACTTAAAATAATAAGATAACAAGATGATTTGCAATATTTTAAATTTTTTATATTTCAATAAAATAATAATTCAGACATTATGGCAAAAATTACTACATGAGATCGTCTCATAAATCATAATCCGTGAGGCAAGTCAGATTTTTCACAAGTATTACATTTCTACATCTACCATTCTAATATAAGGCAATAATGTTAGGACCTACCTCTCAAAGTGAAGGGGATTTCTTGTGCGCAGTGAACACAGGTCTAGCCTCTGTGGTTCATGTTCAGTTGAGTTACCATGATTTACATCCTCCCAAATGCTCTGTTGGGTCGGGGTGTGGGGAGCCCTTAGGGTTGGGGTTCAGCCTTTTGGAATAATAATGTTAGGACCTTAACTGAAACACAAAAAAAAAAAATGCCAGTAGCATTATTTTTTAAAATGAATGGTTCAAATTATTTTGATTTTAATATTTTTTTTAATGATTTCCCTTATTTACCCTTTATTATATTATTTTTTCCCTTAAATAACATTAAATTCCGTTAGTATAAACTTTTTTAACAGAATATTCCGTTAACTATTTATTATTGTTAACTTACTCAATGATTTCTATAAGAAAGGTCTTAGGTTCGAACCTCATCTCAATTAAAGTTGGCATAATTGTTAAACATATACTACAAATATGTTAAAATGTATTAAAAAATAAAAAATAAAATTTAACATAAACTTTTGTCAAATAATTAACTCGTCTAAATACATAGCATTCAATAATTATAAACCAGGAACTTTGAAAATCAATTGATTTTCTTTCATTTAAAAAAAATAAATTTAAGTTAAGCTTTTTTTTTTTTTCGTTTAATTAATCTTTTTTTTTTAATTATTGAGAACAAAACTTAATATTTCAATTATACTTTTATCAATGCATGAGAACTTCTAAAGAAATTTGTAAGTTAATTTTTATTATATTATTATAACAATATCTATTATAACCTTATATTTTGAATTATTTATTATCATCCTCTTTTGATAGCAATTTTCATTGAGAAACTCTCAAAACAATTTGTCTCAACAACGAATGGAAATTAAAAAAATCAATGATTTCATTATTGTGGATGAAAAGTATGTACGCCAGTTTATAGCTCTTATTAAATTAAAAAATAAATTAGTAGCTACAACATAAAATAATACATATGCATTTAATTAATTTAGAATTAGATGTCTATAATGCCTCTATTTAAAAAGAATTATTCATTATAAAAAAATTAAAAAGATATATAATTTCATTAGTTATATTATCTTTATTTTCTACTATTCAAAGATTCCTTACCTTCAAATTTATTAATTTATTATATTCACTACATTGTCTATTATTTTTTTTTTACATTATCTTGTAATTCAATATCAAAGTTATAATACAAAATATTATATATATATATATATATATATATATATATATATATATATATATATATATATATATATATATATATATATATATATATAATTAGGTTCTGATGCGGTTAGAGTGCCCAGGTGCAGTTGTGCGGTTTAATCTGGACTATTCATCTCGCTTAAATCAACGTTCAGAATTGTCAAAATTTTTTAAAAAAAAACGCGGTGGCAATTTTGTAATTTTTGCATGTAGGTCAAAATTAAGGTGAGCGGATCTGTGATTAATGTGCGTGGGGTTTGTGCTTAATGTGCGTAAGGTTGTGTTTAATGTGTGTGGGGTTTGTACTTAATGTGCATGAGGTTGTGCTTAATGTCAATAGTTGTTGAAACTTAAAATCTGTGAGTTAATATATTAAAGTGCGTGTGATTTGTGCTTAATGTGCGTGAGGTTGTGCTTAATGTCAATAGTTGTTGAAACTTAAAATCTGTGAGTTAATATTTAAAGTGCGTGGGCTTTGTGCTTAATGTGCGTGAGGTTGTGCTTAATGTGTGTGGGGTTTGTACTTAATGTGCGTGAGATTGTGCAGACGCTATCATTTGTGTAGACGCTACTCATTTTGTGTAGACGCTGTGTAGGCGCTATCTTCTTCCCGACACGCGTTTTTTTTTTTTTTTTTTTATAATTTTTATTGATTTGAGCCGTTGATCTAAATTTGATCAACAGCAAGGGAAGCTATACCCGCACCTGAACCCTTCCACATATATATATATATATATATATATATATATATATATATATATATATATATATATATATATACACCAAGTATTTAATAGAAATATAATAAATATTAATATTTTGTTCAATACTTTCACATGATAACCTACGACACACATCTCACAACACATGAAACATGTAAGGGAAAACTACCACTACCAAATATCAACATGTGCTTGTAAGATATAAGTTCATAGCACAACTAAGATCTCAGTCATATATACAATAAGGCAAATCTAAAGCTTTCTACACCACAATCTCATTGCATGATTAATCACTCTATGCTACCACCAATAACGCAATTGAACATGACACACTACCAATAACCAAAAAAAAAAAAAAAAATCATGTACTGAAGATGAAGACAATGACAATGTTACCCAAAAGAGAATTAAAGAAATTTAAACCAAAAATTGTATTTATTTAGACTATCGCTTTTAGACTAAGTATAGTATTTAGACTAGCGTTATTACAAAGTTGCAAACATTTATTTTTATGACAGTTATATATAATCAATCTCTCATATATTATCTTGCATTTATGTATACTTTAAATTACCGATTTAAATAAACAAATTCAACATTTAGCTACCTATACATGAACATCCGATCTTCTATATAATACTACATTGATATACTTTGAAATATTTATTTAAAAATAATCATTGGGTATTATCCCATTCACGCAAAGCGCGTAAAAAAACTAGTGTCCTCATAAGTATTAGAGTTTCCCTCATAAGTAACTTTTCAACCCTTAAATATTACATTTTCACTCAAAATATCACAATTTTCTCATAATTTTTACACTTTTCCTTATTAGCTAGTAAAAATCAATTTATTCATTATTAGTATTAATCTTTTTTTTTTTCATAAATATTATGATACCCGTATAACTAATAATCAATCAATTCAACCCTGATTTGCAGTATATTTTTTTTCATAAGTAACTTTTCATCAAAAGTATCACACTTTTTCCTTATAAATATTATATTTTCTCTCATATGTAATAATCAATTCATCCCTAATTATTCCATATCGTTAAAGTATTGTAAGTTAGAGTGATATGTTACAATATAGCAAACTTGAGTGCATTCTTTTTATATTTCAAGTGCATTGTTAGTTATAATTGATGCCCTATTAAACTTATCCAGCTGATATCCAAAGTTTGTAATAATTATGAACATCTCATCATATTTTTCCTTATATTTCAATCATTGTCCGTTCAATTATTTCATATGGAAGGTTGATATTATTCCATATCGTTAGAGGGAGACATGTATATATAGTTCTCACTTGAAACTAGACCAAGTGAGTGCCTTTGTGTGATGGAAAATCTAATTTCTTAGCATTAATTTCTTATATGTAAATTAATTATCAAACATTTCATTAAATAGAATATATAAATTAGGGGACAAAGTCGCATAATCACAAAAAAGAATATATCACATTTATATAGTTACTAGCATTTTGTACCCGCGATGCGCGAAAACTTATGCCCAATATTAAAATATTTGTAAATAAAAAAATTTTAAAAATTAGTTAAAATTATGTTTTGCAATTTCTTAAAGTGATGATACTTTTGAATTATTATATATTTTAATAATATAGTGATCAAAATAAAAAAAAAAAAATAAATTATATTTTTATATAATAATTTACAAATAATACTAAGCTAACACTTACATATATAATATATTGATATGGATACACAAATAATATACATACATATTATATATATATATATATATATATATATATATATATATATATATATATATATATATATAATATAATTTATAATTAAATAAATTGTTATATGATAATTTTAATAAAATGATAATTAACAATAGTAAAAAGATATGATAGATGTAGGTGTATGGTAAGATTGGTAGATATATTAAAAACTAACGGTGTTATAACGCTGTAAGGGTGATTTTGTCCAATGCAAATGAATGTACAACAATTAAAGCAAAATGTATATATTTATTAGCATATAAAAAAGGGACAAAAATCAAGGACATAACTTGTATTGACACTTATTATATTTTTAGATTAGATATAAACTACTTTACTCACAATAAATAAATTTTTTATATTAGAAAAATGTTTAAAATATTATAATGCTATCTAATGGTGATTATTTTTCTTGAGATATAAAAAAATTAATATTTTCTTGAAACAAAAAAAAAAAAAAAATTAAACACGTATATAGTACTAATTATAATTAAACTAATGTCCAATATGAAATTAATATATGTAAATAATTAATATAATATTTAAATATGAAAGTTAATTAATGTAATTAAATTTGATTATTTTTAATATAATTAAAATAATTATTTTCAACATGCGATAAAAGTAGTACGGAGTAGTAAAGACGAGTACTGTCATAGATAGTTATGATCGAAAATAAAAATAAAGTCTTAACAATTTTCAACGTATATGAGATGATTCATGTGCGAAGAAACTCTTAGGCGAAAAATTAGGTGAGATCTGAACCGTTGATCTAATCTAGATCAACGACTCAGAATGAAGGAATTTTTTTTAAAAAAAAGCACGCTTCGTGGCAACTGGATGCGAATGATCTCTTACCACCATTGTCGAACTGATGTACATACCTTAAGATTCGAACTTATGCACCTCAAATTTCAAATTGACGCACCTTAAATGTCGAACTGACGCACCATAATTGTCACACGGATGCACTTTAAGTGTGGAACTTATGCATCTTAAATGCCAAACTGATGCAAACTGACACACTTTTTACGAGGGAGTTTGTTCTCATATTATCTTTTATATGTTAGATTGATGCACCTTAAGTGCGTCAATTGTGTGAAACTTAAGGTGAGTCATTTTAAAACCTTAGGTGTGTGGTTTGTGTTCTTAAGAAGCTTTGTTGTGTGCTTAAGATGCGGGTATAGCCGGCTTCCCGTGCGGTTGACGCACCTTAAGTACAAAAACCACGCACCTTAAGCACACAAACAAAGCACCTTAAGAACACAAACCACTCACCTTAAGTATACAAATCACGCACCTTAAGCACACAACAAAGCTTTTTAAGAACACAAACCACGCACCCAAGGTTTTAAAATGACTCACCTTAAGTTTCACACAACTGACGCACCTTAAGTATACAAATCACGCACCTTAAGAAGGAAAACCTCGCACCTTAAGTTTCAACAACTACTCACATTAAGCACAAAACTCACGCAACTTAAGCACAAAACCACGCACCTTAAGTTTCAACAACTACTCACATTAAGCACACAACTCACGCACCTTAAGCACAAAACCCACGTACCTTAAGCACAAAACTCACGCACCTTAAGCACAAAAACCACGCACCTTAAGAAGAAAAACCACAGACCTTAAATTTGACCTATATGCAAAAATTATCAAATTACCACCGCATTTTTTTTTAATTTTTATAATCATGGGCATTGATTTAAGCAAGATGAATGGCTTAAATTTAACCGCGCAACCGCACCTGGGCACACCAACCACATTTGAACCTAATTCTATATATATATATATATATATATATATATACATTTTACCTATCTTGTTTACTACTTGTCAATGAAACTCTTCTTACTTTTTTTTTTTTTGTTTTTTTTTCAACATTTTCTTATGATCTCTAAATTCATATTTTTATGCAGCCAAGTGTGCTGAATGTTCATTTGGAAATTGGTAGTTCTAATGTTTTATAATACGATTTTTATTTTTTATTTTTAGCTTCTAAAAATTCTTTCTCACTTTCTCCAAATTCTCATTTTGTCTTTGTTTAAGTTGGTTGAAAACAATATATTTGAGTGTTTTTTTTTTTGAAACAAACACGAAACACTTCATTAATGATCAAGTAAATGAACGATATAAGCCGGTGGGATAAAATCCCACTCCCCCGAGACAGATTCAGAAACGGTTGCCCGAGCAAGCTCATGAGCCACACGATTCACTGTTCTCTTGATATGGACCACTCTAATAGTCCCCATATCATTAGCAATCGACAAACATTGCTTTACAATTAATCCTACGTACGAAAAGTCAACATTACGGGAATTAAAAACATTGCAAAAATTTAAACAATCAGACTCAATCACGTAATTTACTCTATTTTGATCCTTAATCCAAGTTAAGGCTTCTTTGGCTGCAAGTACCTCGGCCAGGAATGGGTCATTAACCCCCTCAAACCATCCACTCTTCGCCGCTACAAAACTACCGGTGTGGTCCCGGATGACGGCGCCAAAACTCGCCCCTTCCGCGAACGTAGCCGCGTCTATGTTGCACTTGAGGATACCTTCAGTTGGCGGAATCCAGGTTCCAACATCGTCTGTGGATGTAGCCGCTCGCGGTGTTTTGGTATAAGCTATTGCCCAGGTTTCTTGCAGAGACTTCGCACGTTCAAGAGCCTCGATTATAGTCACTGATTTATTATTCCATATCACATCGTTACGAAGCCGCCATATAGTCCAGAACACAGCAGCCAGTTTAACAGCTGCATTCGTGGGTGAATTACCAATCGTGAGCTCTATAAAAGACAACAGCTGTCTCCCTTGCAAAACATCATCCGTTTCCCAGACATTACTTGCAAAAGCACATTCGCAGAGTAAATGCTGAGTTGTCTCCGTGTCGTGACCACACATAGGACACCCACCGCCGACCCAGACCTGCTTACGACGTAGATTGTCCCGAACTGGTAAGACATCTCTAGCACACCGCCATAAGAAATTCTTCACGGATGGAGGAATAGGCAGTGCCCACAAATGCTTCCAAGCCCGAAATTCCCCTTGATCAACATGCTGCCTCGTATTACATGTGAGGAGGTGATAGCCATGCCGAACTGTGTACCTGCCTCTGATGTCTCCGACCCACCTCCAAGTATCCTTACATCGATTGTTGACTGGAGTAGCAAGAATGCGATGTACATCCGCAGCCGCAAATAAATCATGGATAATCTCATGCTCCCATCGCCCCTGATTATCAAGTAAGCCCCCAACTCTTGCCTCTTGCAAATACTCGGCGCTCGGGGTATGAAGAGGTGTATTAGTCTGGTCTGCCAACTAGTTCCAGCCCCATATTTTTGTATCCATAACATCGCCAATACGCATTGCAATGCCCAAACGTAGCACTTGTTGTCCAGCCATAATGCTTCTCCAGATAAAGCTGGGGCTGCCGCCCAAATGCGCCCCCATGAAATCCGTTGTGGGATAGTATTTAGCTTTTAACAATCGGCTGACCAAAGAGTCCGGTTGGACTAACAATCGCCAGCCCTGTTTGGCCAGTAACGCCAAGTTGAATTCATGAAGCTTCTTGAAACCAAGCCCGCCCTCCGATTTCGGTGCACACATCCGAGCCCAACTTAGCCAATGAATGCCACGGCTCCCCGTACCGCCACCTCCCCACCAGAACTGGTTAAACATTTTTTCTAACGTGTCACACACACGTAAAGGGAGTAAGAAAGATGACATTGTAAAAATAGGAAGGGCTTGTGCAATACTCTTGAGGAGGACCTCTTTACCTGCGCGGGACAATAGCTTATTTGTCCATAATCCCATTCGGGTCCGTATGTTCTCCTCGATGTATTTGAAAGTCGCGGTTTTATTCCGTCCCAACACTGATGGGAGCCCCAGGTAACGACCCAGGTCGTGTGCGGCGTGGACCCCCAAACATTCACTAACCACCTCCCTGGCTTGTGTTGTCGTGTTCAAGCTATAAACTGCACTTGACTTCTCATAATTAATAAGTTGTCCCGAAGCTAAGCAGTATAAGTCCAGACAACCTTTAATACGTAAAGCTTCCTACTGAGTTGCCCTGAAAAACAGCAAGCTGTCGTCAGCGAAAAAAATATGAGTAATGGCCGGGGCTCCCCGGGCCACTCTCACGCCATGAATATCCCCACGGGCCTCTGCTTGTTGTAGAAGAATAGACAGGCCCTCTGCACATAAAATAAATAAGTAGGGCGACAACGGGTCTCCCTGGCGAATCCCCCGAGAAGGACACACCTGGCCAACCCCCTCCCCATTGACCAACACAGCATAATTCACAGATTGAACACACAGCATAATTAAATCTGACCAATCGCTATCAAACCCCAACGCCCCCAACATCCTTTCCAAAAACGACCACTCCATACAGTCGTACGCCTTAGCCATGTCTAGCTTCAGCGCCGTCCATCCCATAATACCCCCAGTTTTCCTTCGCAGGTAATGCCCAATTTCACCGGCCACTGTAATGTTATCAGTGAGAAGTCTCTCAGGTACAAACGCACTTTGCGATTGTGACACTATTTGACCCAAACAACTTTTTAATCTGTTGGCTAACATTTTAGCCAGCACCTTGTAAACCACGTTACAAAGTGCGATTGGCCGCAGATCGGCGACATTCTCTGGGATCTTCTTCTTAGGGATTAGGACAATATTGGAGTCGTTTAGACCCGGTGGGAAGCTCTTAGTTTCGACACAATTAATAATAAAGACAGCAAGATCATGGTCTAGAACCGGCCAGAAATGTTGAAAAAAGGCCGGTGATAGCCCATCTGGGCCCGGTGCTTTCTCAGGAGCCAAATCAAACAGCGCGGCTTTGACATCCGTTATATTAAACGGTTGTAACAGGCAATCATTCATCTCGGCCGTCACAGTTTGACGGACATTGGCGAATAGAGCCGATGTACTATGCTCCGAACAAAAAATGTTATCAAAATACCTTATGATTTCCGAATGCATTACCGTGCCCTCCACCCAATCGCCTGTCTGATTTTTGATCCGAGTGAGGGTATTACGTCTATGCCGAATTGTAGCTGCCTTATGGAAATACTTCGTATTCGCATCACCCTGCTTTAGCCACAATTGTTTTGATCTCTGTTTCCAAAATACTTCTTCTGCCCGACTGATCACGTCTAACTCACCCTCGGCTGCTCTGAAATCTTCCAAACCAGCAAGAGTACGGTCCTCCTTGAGTCTGGACAGTGTACGTCGTAAACTTCTAATCCGGTTTCCAAATTGCCGATAATGTTCCCCTCCCCACTTCCATAATCTTTCACCACAAACCGCCAGCCTCTCCTGGAAATTCTGCCCAGTAGACATCCGCCAAGCTTCATCAACAACTCGCGCACACCCATCCTCCAAAAGCCATGCTGATTCGAACTTAAAGGTTCGCATAGCCGCACGCATAAGGCGTGTTTCAACGTCTACAGCAATCGCGCAGTGATCCGAAGATCGCATATAAATATTATGAACCTGAGCGTTGTCATACATGTCCATCCAGTCCGTAGTTGCCACGGCCCTATCCAGCCGTTCCTCCACCCATGCGTCCGTACCCCGGCCTTTTACCCAAGTAAAATTCCCCCCCCCCCCCCCCCGAGAGCATCATTGAAACCTTCAATAAGTGATGCAGGATGCGAGTGAACTCCTCTTTTCTCCGATAAACACGTTATGTCGTTGAAATCACCTACTATGAGCCATGGGAGCGTAGATTGATCCTTCAAATGTCGTAGAAGATTCCACGTAACCTGACGTTGTGTTCTGTCCGGCTCACCATAGAAACAAGTAAGTCTCCATGTCGGTTTCCCTGGAATCGTTACTTCCATATCGATGTGATTAATGGAGTAACTTAATAGGGATGCAACATTTGAGTCCCGCCAAAACAGCGCCAGCCCGCCCCCGAAGCCAACACGATCCGCACAGAAAGCCCCTTCAAAACCCAGCTGCACTCGCACTTCCTCTATCCGACTACCATACGCTTTCGTCTCCATCAAGAAGACGAATAAGGGTCGCTGTTTGGACACAATGCCCAACAATTCTCGAACTGTCCGGGTGCCACCCAAACCCCGGCAGTTCCAACTAATTAGACTCATTGCGTTGGGTGAGCCTGGTCTGCCAGACTCGCCATCTCCGAGTTTTTTGTCGGTTCCGTCATGTGTACATCGTCCTCCTGTATACCATCCGTCTGACTGATGTCCTCTCTTCGCCTCTTGAGTTCACCCTGCAATCCACCCCGTTCCACCATGGCCACTAAAGCCGCCGGGGGCGGCCCAACTTCCTGGGAATCGGACACCACCGTAGATTGAGCCAGCGACGGTAGCAACCACCGAGCCCCTATCTGCTTCGCCTGTCATCTCGGACCCGCCCTCAACCACGCTCCAAATGGGAACGCGTCTGGCAGAATTCCCTGGTCATACACAATTCTGCAAAACTTCTCCGAATGCCCTAGGATCCCACAGCAATAGCAAAAGGTACCCAGGCGCTCATACCGGAATAAAGTCCACTGAGATGACCCATCCCGGCGCAGGAGCTTCATACGCCTCTTTAGCGGTGTCGCAATTGTCATGCGTACCCTAACTCTGTAGTAGCTCTTCCAGGCCCCTCCGAAATTGAACGGATCCGCTGCAATAAACGTCCCGATGTAGTCCCCAATTTTCGTCACAAATTCCGGTGTCGCATACATTGCGGGCAACCCATGAATCTGAACCCAGAACGGGATCGAATCGAGCTTCACGTCCTCTGGCGAGGTACCCGCCGGCACTTGTTCGCAGACGAGTAATTGGTTATCGAAGGACCATGGGCCGTCGTCGATCACACGCTGCAAATCCCTCAGATGCGGAAATTGGAACAGAAACAAATCATCGGCGAGGGCCACCACAAACATCCCCATTACCGGTCTCCACACAGAAGCCATCACCTGTTGCATGTGATCGGCCTTGATTAGGCGATCAGTGAGAAATCGACCCACAAGGTTATATCGGATTGCATCGTCTGGTGCCTGCTGCAATTCTGGCACTTCTAGCCCCCCCGTCTCCTCCTCCGTCAAAGACAATTCTGCGCACTGCTGCTCAATCGATCGGGCATCCATATTGAACCCAGCGATCAGATTTGAGATTAATAACAAAATAGCGCCGATGCAAGATATCGAATGAGATGCCATCGGAAATCAATCAGTATAAAAAGCCCTAGAATTATAGGGAGAAACACTCTCTGAACACGATCAGAGAGAGGGCCACTACCGGAAAGATTGATCGGCGAACACGATCAGAAGCTGCGGAAAGTGCGGAGCGATTATTAGTCCCAACTTTTTATTTGAGTGTTAAATATACTGTATGTTATAAACTTGTAATTCATTGTATTATGAAAAACTAACAGGATATTTGGGTAGAGGAAATTACAATTTCATTCTCACCTAATTCCCATACAATTTAGAGGGTAAATAAATTCATTCGTTTGATTGGAAGGAATTGCAAATATGCGGAATTAAAATTTTCTCATTTTCAAGAAATTAGAATTCCGTGTCACCCCCCCCCCCCCCTCCCCCCCATATTCAATTCCATGAATTTTAAGATGAAAAAAAAAAATATCTTTAAGACAAAATTACTCATCTTTTTTAACCTAAAATTGATGTGTAACATCTCTCTTTCAATTATAGCGTGTCTTCTTCTTTTACTCTAAACACAAAATGTCAATTAGTAGTCAAACATCAATCAAATATGTTTTCTCAAAACTCTCTTATCTATTTTATTCATTTTGTTATGCAATTCTAGGGTGTATTTATAACGTTTTATATTAAAATTTCAAAATTAAAATTTGAATTTAGTCATTTAGGATTTATAATAATAATATATTATTATTATTATTATTGTTGTTGTTGTTGTTGTTGTTGTTGTTGTTGTTGTAATATCTATCTACTATACTAATAAGAGTCCAAGAGAGTTAGGCCTATAATGGGTAGAAAAAATGGCGGTCAAATTTTTTAATCAAATGAATGGCTCTGATTGATCATATTTTAATTTTTCCTTGAGATTTCCTAATTTATCCTTAATGAATATGATTATCCGTTAAATATTATCTTTTCCGTTAATTTTTGTTAGTTCACCGTTAACTTACTCATTGATTTCCCATATGTTAGTAAGGGCGGCTCGTTCAGATACTGATCCTCATTGTTGGATATCTACTTTTCCTTCTTGTATTGCTTCACTTTTTTAATAAAACTTTTGGAGGTTTGGTTTTTCAAAAAAAAAAAAAAAAAATCTTACTCATTGATTTCAATAAGAAAGGTCTTAGGTTCGAACCTCATTCCAATCAAAGTTGGCATAATTAGTACTCTATTTTACTCTTATTAAATTAAAATAATAATTTAGTAGCTACAATAAAAAATAATACATATGCATTTCTTTAATTTAGAATTATGTGTCTACAATGTCTTTATTCAAAAAAAAATATTATTCATTATCAATAAATTAAATAAGAGAAATAATTTTATTAATTATATTGTCTTTATTTTTCTCCAATATAAAAATTCTTTACATTCAAAATTCAAATTCATCAATTAATTATTTTCGCTACATTGTCCCTACAATATCTTTATTAAAAAAATTTTATTCATTATCAATAAATTAATTAACTTTGATGTGAATACAGAAGCAGTGCAGTAATTTTTGGGTAATGCCCCTTTTGTCATTGCAGGTAAGTGAGTCCTGTAGTGGGTGATGGGCCAAGAAATGTTGATTTTAGGATGGATAACTACATTTTACTTCTTCTAATTATTATTACTTCATTATTTGAATATTTTCACAGAATAAATTTAAAATCAAAGAGAGAGATAAAGTCAAGGGTAAATCTGATGTGAATTCTATTTCTGATTGTTTATTGCTGCAAGCAAACAATCGCAACGCCAAAGCTTCGTCGTCGTGTTTCTTCGAGTTCCGTCGTTGCCGCTGCTCTTGGTCATAACGCCGTCCATCGCCAGGAGAAGAGCCGGGAAGCCCAACCTCGCCGCCGTTGTCCCCTCTTTCGCTGTCTCCATGAATCTGATATGGTGGTTTGACCCTGTTTATTATTATTATTTTTAATTTCTTTTGTTTTAAAATATATATATATATATATATATATATATATATATATATATATATATATATATATATATTAATTTTTAACTAATTACCTGTTGGTAACTTGCAACTGCAGGTCACTTTGGGACAAATTGCATGGTTTTACACTGTTGAATGGTCTAATTGCACTTTTTTTAGTTGAACGGCCCAATTGCATTTTCACGTTACGTACGATGGCTAATTTGAGCCTTATTCCTTAAATAAATAAATTAGACATTAAATTACTTATGTTGAACTTCTTATATATAATCTTGCATTAATATACTTTCAAATATTTATTTAATTATAAACATTGGGTAGAAAAAATGACCGTCAAATTATTAAATCAAATGAATAGTTCAGATTGTTCAGATTTTTGTTTTTCCTTGAGATTTCCTAATTTATCATTAATTATATGATTATTCGATCCGCTAACTTTTCCATTAAGTACCGTTAATTCACGGTTAGTCTAATTCTAATATTAAAGTCTAATATAGAATTAAACTACAACATTAATCTAATTCTAATATTAAAGTCTTAATAGAACTCTAACCACAAATCCGACAAATTATGCCGTGAGCACGTGCCCACCTTGCAAGGTGAGCACGGTTCCATATCCATAATTTCTATACTATAGATCCATAATTTATATACTGTAGATCCATAATTTCTACACTGTAGATTCATAAAATTTATACTTTAGATTCCTATTGTTGAACTCTGTTTTCACAAATCACAGAACTACATGTTCATAATTGATAACTATATAGTTTAGAAATTATGAATTTACAGTACAAAAATTATGAATCTATAGTACAGATATTATGAATCTGCAGTATAGAAATTATGAATCTACTGTATTTAAATTATGAATCTACGGTTTAGAAATTATGAATCTAAAGTATAGAAATTATGGATCTACACTATAGAAATTATGAATCTACAGTATATAAATTATGAATATGGAGCCGTGCCCACCTAGCAAGGTGGGCACGTGCTCACAGCATAACGCTCCTACTGTAGGAATCTCCTCAAACAATATTAGTATATATTTAATATTTTATGTTTTAATTTTTATTTGCTCTCCCTTATATCCCGTATTTGGTTTCAACCATACCCATACAATTATTTTATTGACAATTATAATCAATATTGACTATATTATCTTGTATTTGTAAACTTAGAATTACCAATTTGAATACGCAAATTCAACATTCAATTATCTATGCATTAACAATTCCAATATAATCTTGCCTTGATATACTTTAAAATACTTATTTAAGAAAAACATTGAGGATTATCCCAATCGCGCAATGCGCGTAAAAAACTAGTTATTATTAATAAGTATGAACATTTTGGACTTTATACTACTTATTTCCTTTTGATTTCATATATACCAAATATTTTGAATTGAAATTTCCAGTAATTCTATTCCTAAAAATCAAGCACTGAAATTTAAATTACCACTTTATTCTCACATTATTCCTCTATTATGAAATTGCAATTCTTTTCCTATCTAATTCTGTCTCTCTAACCAAATGCCCGATAATGCTTCAAAGCTCTTAGGAAAGCCTTAGCTTGAATTAACCGTTTTACCAAATCGTTTTTTATGAATTTTTAATTTTTGAATTATTTGTGAAATCTTCATACAAATATTTCTGTGGTTCTCCAGATATATGACACTGGCGTTATCTATAGCCTGAATGATTGGAAATTAAAGCAAGGGTTAGTTGGGTAGTTTTATACTTTTATTGTATTTTATTATATACCTTTAATTTCATTGAAAACCTCCCTTTATGAATGCCCACTATTTAACAAACAGAACTTAATAAATTGAAATAAGACAAATTATCGTCCATACAGAGCTATATAGATAGGGGTGTTAGCGAACAGAGCTTTCGGCAAATTACTCGTGTTCGTGTTCGGTAAGCGTTCGTTTATGTTCGTTTGTTAAGGTAAACGAACATTAACAAACCAAAAATTTAGAGCTTGGTTAATAAACGAACAGAGTTTGAACAGTTCTAAGCTCGTTTGCTAAGAGATCGTGAACAAGCTCGTTTGTGTTCGTTTACTAATGTTCGTGAACAAGCTCGTTTCTGTTAGTTTAATAATGTTCGTGAACAAGCTCGTTTGTGTTCGTTTAATAATGTTCGCGAACATGTTCACAAACATATATATTATATTATATTAGTTATGTACTTGTTGGAATAGGAGCTACATGAACGAAGCTAAGGAGATGAAGAAGAAGCAGATTGAAGAAGAAGCAGATCGGAGAAGAAGAAGGAAAAGATATTATTCTAGTCAACTCAAACTGCTTTACACGTTGACGCATATATATATATAAGATGAAGGTTAGGAAAAGACATTCTTATCCTCCAACACCCCCCGTAAGCTGGAGCGTGTAGATCCTACACGTCCAGCTTAGATACAAAAGAACAAAATGGTGTCAGCATGGCCTTCCCTAGCTGCAACCATAACAGCAATAACTCCAAGGAATGTCTTCAAGTCTTTCCCAGATGCAATGTCTCGAATGCTAGCTAAATCTGTATTGATTTCAATCCCATACAGCAGTTGCAAAAACAAGCACACAGCAGAAACCTTCTTAGCCAGATTGCATAATCTAATGGATATGGTGTTCCACAAAGGCTATCAACATAATCTGCAAATGCTTTCAAAACCGCAGATATATCCCCAAGATTCTGCTGAATTAGCCTCTTTGACCAAGAGGTTTCCCTCCATTGCAGTGCTCCCTCAACTGAATCCAACTCAGGCATATGACCACCAGAAGAAAAATAAAGCATGTACACCAGGCTCTCGGCATCAGAAGCTGAGCACAGTTTCCCTTCCTGAAGGGCATAAGTAGATGAGAAATGAAGGTTCATTGCAGGACGGTCTCTCTCTTCCAAAATGGCATGTCCCCAACCAATAAGGATAAAATAAGACTGCCTCACACCAGATGTAATCTTCACAAAATCTTTCACCTTAGGATATAACCTAACAACATCTTCACTGACAAAATCATGGAGATGAGCTGCAAATTCCACATCAGTTGGACCACCACCAACAATAACAAAATGAAGAATTCTTTTCCTCTCTTCATCAGTGAGGTAAGGCAGACTGGCTTTCTCAAAGCAGTCAATAATAGTCCTGCGGATTCTCTGAGCATCCTCCACTTCCTTCAAGAAAATTTTATTTTCTTCCACACCAGGAATGTTGAATGTATGTACACGAGCTCCAATAGCAATCACAAGGTAGTTATAATCTACTGCAAATTCTTCCTTCCCATTCAAACTAGATCGACGGTATACCTTTTTTTTGTTCTTTGCATCAATTTTGATACATTCAACCTCACAATGCTGCATATCTACATAATTGCTTGACATAAGTGCTGCCTCAACCTGTCCAAGAGAGATGTACTCCCCATGTTGGAGTTTTACAATATCCTTCTTTGTATCAATAATTTCAAGGTATCCATCAAGATGAAACACTCCAATATCACTAGTGTAAAACCATCGCATACCCCTTTCATCAACTTTGTACACCTCATTAGTTTTCACTTCATTATTGAAGTAGCCAGAGTTAATACTGCATCCACCAACAACTTCTCCTCGGGGCATTGGCTTGTCATTGGTATCCAGAATGTACTTAGGGGCTTTCCAAAATCGAATTGAATGCTCATTCAAAACGAACTTAAAATTGTCTAAAACTTTCAACAAATTCTGAGCTATTACCTCTTGCCACAGCTTCTGCAGCTCCACTCCCGGCGCCGTCTCCTCACCGGCGGTGGCAGTGGCTTGAAGGCGACGGCGAAACAGAGAAACGGCGTCCTTGAGTTTTGTCTCCAGCAACGCCGTTTCCTCTGCTCCAATTCCGGCGATATTCTTCTCCGTTTTTCTCTGAAATTTCGGATCGAAAGACACAACCGCTGTGGCTGAATCGGAGGATTGGCTAAGTACTCCTTCCTTCCGTTGCGGAACGGTTGTGGAAGTCATCTGAACTTGAACTGGTGATTGAATGACCGGAAACGACGGATATGCTTCCTGGATCGCCTTCCGCTGCGGATCGGCTACGGCTATGGCTGAATCGGAGAACTGCTCCATCTGCTTCAACCAGTGTGAGCTACGAACTCCTTCCTCTGCGGCTGGGGAGGGTCTAGCAATCGGATTCTCCTTGTCTTCTAGATTCCTCTGCGGAATTGATCGACTACTCTGCGTAGCAATCGGATTGTTTAGCTTACTCTGCGGAATTGGGGATTTAACAATCGACATCACGGGATGAGCCGTGCTTTGACTCAATTTTCCGGCGACGGTGACAGCGGCGGCGTGGCTGTCTCGCCACTCTGATACCATGTTGGAATAGGAGCTACATGAACGAAGCTAAGGAGATGAAGAAGAAGCAGATTGAAGAAGAAGCAGATCGGAGAAGAAGAAGGAAAAGATATTATTCTAGTCAACTCAAACTGCTTTACACGTTGGCGCATATATATATATAAGATGAAGGTTAGGAAAAAACATTCTTATCCTCCAACAGTACTTGTGTTGTTTGTTTGATTATTGTTCGTGAACGTAAATTATTTATTGTTCACGAACGAATTGTGATCATGAACATGTGCAGGTGTTTGTTTATTAAGTGTTCATGAACGTAAATAAATATGTTTGTGAACGTGCTTGTTAATGAACATGTTTGTGAACGTGTTTGTTAATATTAACGAACACGTTTACGAACGTGTTCACGAACATTAACAAACACGTTCGCGAACATGTTCGTTAACGTTAACGAACACGTTCGTGAACATGTTCGCGAACGTTAACGAACACTAACGAACGCTTAACAAACGAACACGAACAGGATTTTCAAAAACCTTAACAAACGAACACGAACACGAACACTCAAAATTCCTTAACAAACGAACACGAACACCCTCCGTTCGTTTATGTTCGGTTCGTTAACAGCCCTATATATAGATCATAATAAAAAATATATTTTTAATATAATAAAAGTACATTATTTGTGTATTGAATGTACATTATATAAATAATGTACTTTTAGTACTCAAACAATACACTTTTTCTGAATATAATGTATATTTTTAATATATTAAATACACATTATTTATATATTGAATGTATATTATTCGATAATATGGTCCACATAATTGTGTGAAGCATAATGATAGTTGAAAATAATTAGGTACAGCCCTGGACTAGAACGCTACAAATCGTCAACGTTACCATGTCGCAATCTTCCAATAATCCCTATCCAATTAATTCAGTGATGACTTTTTAGAGTTATATTAATTATTATACGTACAAAAGCATTCCATTTTGAATTTTCGATTGTTTTTTTGAAATTATTTAATTACTTTTTTAAATTTTAAATTCAATCAATTGATTGACTAACTAACGATCGTTATACCCTGCACCACGGCGCACATAGTATTGTGCACCCCGCGCCTCCCAAAACGTCGTTTTGGTAAGTTATGTAGGGAGTTGACGTGATTATGTGTATTTGTTTATACAATTATGTGTATTTGTTTGTATAATTATGTGTATTTTTTATACAGTTATGAGTTATATGTATTTGTTTATACAATTATGTGTATTTGTTTATACAATTATGTGTATTTGTTTATACAATTATGTACATTCATGTAATAATTATGTGTATTCTAGTATAAAATTATGCACATTTTTAAACATGAGATTTTTTTTAAAGGAAAATTAACAACCAAAACTGGGTAGCGGAATTTCAAAAAAAAAAAAAAAAAAAAAAATCTGAAACGACATCGTTTTGCATCCGGGCGCACAATTCAATGTGCGCCCTGGTGCACCATATAAATTGCCACTAACTAAGGTGTAAGTTATGTTTTTGTCTAGGACCGTAGAAAAATATATTTGAAACTTTTAATCTATTCTCTATTTTCTCAAAATACCTTAGATACAAATGGAGATTAACGTTTAATATAGGCAGATTACTAAATTTACAATTTGTTTAATAATTAAAGGAATAATTTTTGGAGAGAGAGTGTGTGTTGTGTTCATATGAGGACCACTTTTTAGGTGAGAATGTGTGGTCTAATATTGTGTGTTCGCTTTTGTATTTGGATATCTTAGATTTGATTTTCTAAAATAATACGGATTGATCCCTTTTAAAAAAAAAAAAAAAAAGTAGGGGTAGTAGAAGTGTTTTTTTAAGTGCTGCAGATGTGACTAGATTTGTTTCCTATTTTCTTGGATCATAACTATTTATGAATTGGCGACACAATTTCTTCATTATGGATCGAGTGTTCATCCATAGAAAGTGATGAATATTTTTTTTGTTTTTTTTTCAGTTATTTTTTTTGAGTATAATATTACCTATATTTGGATGTTGGTGTATATGTAATTAAACATTCTAGGTAGTACGATTGTGCATTCTGTTGTGTCTGCAACCCAATGTTGTGGCTTGTGCATTGTAGATTGGTGAACTGTGCATTAGTACACTTAGTGCGGTGCATCGTAGGACTATTAATAAATCTGTGACTTTAGGAGGGAGCATCATAGGCTGATGAGCTGTGTGCATTGGGGGTATGATTTGAGTTGTGCACTGGTTAGGTATCAGTGCATTGTTGTTTTAGTTGTGGTGTATTCTTGTGTTAGTTGTGGACTTGTGTTGCATTATACTATCGTCGGCTTACAATTTTTTTATCGTGGGATTTTGTTTATTGACTTCTGAGTTTAGGTGTTAATATTAGTAATTAAAAATAATTATTTTTTCCCATCAATATATATACACACACACACACACATATATATATAGGTGAGATTGTAAGATCAAATCGTGTGCATTAATCTAAAAAATTTTAATGGTCATGATTGAATAAGAATTCAAGTTTTAATTGACTTAAAATAAGGGAAATGAGTGAAATAGTAAAATAATGGTATTAAATTAAATATCATGTCCATATTTATAGGAGATTTATTAATGGTATTTTAATAAATCTCGCACACTCTCACACGGCTTGCCACATACATGCACACATTGTCCATTCATACGCACAGACTAATTATGGTTGCACAGGTTTCTGCGAAATTATGCATACTGCATGTGTTCTCTAACACGCACAGTCTACAGCATATTAATGCACATATGGTACCAAAGCAATTCGTAGTGAAAAATATGAATCCATATGTCATTCGAACATGCGAATGCATACTTGCACACAACAGGGCCGGATTTTAGGTTTTTGGGGTCCTGTTTTCGTAAATAATTGAGGCCCTTCAAAATCATAATTTTTAAAACTAACATATGAGAGTTTTGAACCTTTGACCTCCAAGTGAAAATACAATAAATATACATTACTACCATCTCTTCATAGAACCTTTTAAATTTAAATAAAAAATTTTAATTTTTATTTATAAACTAGCTAGGTAAATATTAAATATTGGGTCTCTAAAATTTGGAGCCCCTCTAAAATTGAGGGCCCTGTGCTGTAGCCCAGCTTGCACAGCTTAAAATCCGGCCCTGACACACAACTTTCCACATACACACACACGTGTGCGTTTGCCAAGCCAACACTACAAACATAGCATTCCGATTCACTATGAATTGCTTTGGTACTGTGAGTGCATTAATGTGTTGTAGACTGTGCGCATAGACGGAGCCAAAGGGGGGCAGGGGGTCAGCTGTCCCCTCACCCCACCCCTACCCCTGCCCCTATCCCTACCTCATATATAATTTTTGTATGTATATATAGTACATTTTTGAGTATTAGTATATAAAAACTGTTAATTGTTCATAAGAAATGAGTTAGATTAGTTGGTAGAGTATGCATTTGGTTATAATAAAGGTTAGGCGTTCGAATCATATAGTTTTTTGGCTCCTTCCCTATGGCTTTAACACAATCACGTTTTAATAGTTTTTTTAATATTTGATACACACATACATACATACATACATACATACATACATACATACATACATACATACATACATACATATATATATATATATATATATATATATATATATATATATATATATATATATATAGAATAAGGCTCATATGCGGCAGTGGCTTTAGGTGCGGCGGTGCGGTCATATCAGCGTCGTCCATTCTGCTTAATCTAACGGCAGCGGCTAATTTCTGAAGATTTAAAGATTTAAGCGCGTTCTGGTAAGTGGGGGGTGTTATGGTAATTGTAGTGGTTATTTATATCAGTCGCTTGTCAGTATACACCAACAATGTTAACAAAAGACACCAATAGTGTTAGGAAAAAGCACCACAATGAAATGCACAAATACACCAAAAAACACACAACACACCCAAAAAATACACCATATAACTCACCACCCCAATGGTGTATTCTGAACACTGTGTGATGCTTTTAGTCATACCTAGTGGTGCGTTCTGGTGATGCGTATCTAATTTGTGCATGTTTTTTTGGTGTGCATTTTCTAACATGGATGGTGTATATTTGTATAACTATTAGTGCGGTCGCACTGACCGCTCGAGAAGGCACCAACACGAATTCTCAAGTACACCACAGTAAGGTTAATAATGCACCAATAATGAACATAAAACACACAACACTATGATTTGATATATTCTGGTGCCCAATGACGATTTTAACCTTGCAGTTCGCGTACTGTGAGAACGCGCGCGAAAATATCGGAAAAGCCTTGATGAATGTGATTCGTTGGATTTATCTAATCTAATGGCCTACAATTAACCGCACTGCCGCACCTAAGTGCACAGCCGCACTTGAACCTTCCTCTATATATATATATATATATATATTCAAATTATTTTATCAAATTAATTATGTTTCATATTTTGTTATGAATATTTTTATAAAGTTTCGATTTGTTTTACTTTTCGCCCATATCCAATAATATTTACACTTATATTTCTTAGGTAATTTATTTATTTATTTTTAAATATCTCTTTTATTTTAATGTTTCGCCTTTACTAAAAAAAATTTGTGAATCCGTCCCTATTTCGTCCCCCTCAACAAAATTCTTGGCTCCGTCCCTGACTGTGCGTGTTAGGGGACACCATGTGCATAATCCATGATGCTCACTATTATGTCATTTCCGTTGATATAAAACGCATGAAATTTGGTATTATCGATAATTCCTCCGTTGGTGGTGTAACTCTTGATATATATATATATATATATATATATATATATATATATATTAGCAGTGTTGTGGATTCTGGAGTTCCTTTTGGGGTTTTGAATGAATTTCAGTATTTGGGTTGTGGAGTTGACATAGACTTGTGAGTAGTAGGTTTCGGCTTATGCTTCACAGGGAAAGTTCTATCATCCACCATGGCATGAAATTTGGTATATATATATATATATATATATATATATATATATACATAATAATTCTATTCAAGAATGATTGAGTAACTAAAAGTATAATTTTTTTTTTAATCTATTGATGATGTGTTTGTTGATTATAAGTTCGGGGAACTATTATGGTAGATACACAGAAAACGGACCCAAAGCTTGTCCATTTTCTATGTATCTACCATAATATTCACCACCTCTGTCTGACCTAACTATTTGTATTTTCTTCTTGCATTGGTTTTCAACTTTAGCCTTAAAGGTTTTAAAGGCATCCAATGCTTCATACTTATGATGAAGTAAATACACATAGGTAAATCTAGAGAAGTCATCTATAAAGGTAATGAAATATTTCTGACCCTGCATATCCATATCTGGACAGCATATGTTAGTATGAATTATCTCTAATAATGTTGAACTTCTATTGGCACCTTTCTTCGACTTGTTAGTCTGCTTGCCTTGTTTTATATGTGGATGATATCCTACTCACCACTAATGAGGTGGGGATGCTTCGTGACGTGAAACAGTTCCTTTCCAAAAACTTTGATATGAAAGATATGGGTGAAGCATCTTATATCATTGGCATAAAGATTCATAGGGATAGGTCCCGGGGCATACTGGGTCTATCGCAGGAAACCTATATTAACAAAGTTTTGGAAAGGTTTCGGATGAAAAACTGTTTACCGAATGTTGCTCCCATTGCAAAAGGGGATAAGTTTAGTTTGGACCAATGTCCTAAGAACGAGTTGGAGACGAAGCGTATGAAGGATGTTCCATATGCTGAAGCGGTTGGATGTCTCGGCTATATTCAAGTTTGTACAAGGCCCGACATTGCCTTTGCCGTTGGTATGTTAGGGCGGTACTTGCATAATCCAGGCTTAGACCACTGGGGAGCTGTGAAGAGAGTTCTGAGGTATCTCCAAGGTACTAAAGATTTCAAGTTGGGTTTTAGGCAGACGGACATCCTGGATGTTGTTGGTTATTCTGATGCGGACTTCGCTGGCTGTGTTGATTCTCGGAGATCGACTTCCGGGTACGTCTTCATATTGGCTGGTGGGGCAATTTCATGGAGAAGTGTTAAATAATCCTTAATAACTACTTCTACCATGGAAGCCGAGTTCGTGTCCTGTTTCGAGGCTACTTCGCAAGGTGTGTGGCTCAAGAATTTCATCTCCGGGCTTAGAATTATGAATTCTATATCTAAGCCACTGAAAGTTTACTGTGACAACTTAGCTGCAGTCTTCCTAACTAAGAACGAAAAATGTGGGAGTCGAAGTAAACACATCGACATCAAGTTCTTAGCCATTAGGGAGCGTGTCAAGAATAAAGTTGTATTCATTGAACACATTAATACTGAGTTGATGCTAGCAGATCCCTTGACTAAAGGCATGCCTCCGTCTAAATTCAAGGATCTGATTCAGAAAATGGGACTTTCGTCCACTTTGTAATTTTGTATATACATTCAGTTTAATAATGAAATTCTTTTGCACTTAAGTTTTTTTTCTTCTTCAGATACTTCAGATATTTTCTTTGAGTGTGTACACAATTCAGTTTATCTCAATAAGAAAATATACTTCAGTGGACTTGAAATGAACATATGGTTTGTTTCATTAAGTTTGATTACCTAAAGGACTCAATGACAGTTTGCATTTGATCATAATGGATATTACTTGCGCTAAGGAGGACATGTCATTATGGTTGGTGTAAATCTTGTTCTTGGGTTCCGTATTTGCACCAAGTGGGAGAATGTAACGTTTTCCTTGTGTATTATTATTATTATTATTATTATTATTATTATTATTATTATTATTATTATTATTATTATTATTATTATTAAGTTTATTATATAATAACAATAATATTTAAGTGGTGCAAATCAATAGGCTGACTAAGTATTAGAACTTAGTCAGTATTAGGTAATTAGTTACCTACATTGATGGGATGTAGGTTATTTAGACTCCCAAGTCCTCTCACTACTCGGTACGGTTGACGTATCATACACCATCTAAAGTCACTGAGAGAAGTGAGAGAAACACAATTAAAACCTACGGAGATTTTACAGCAGCCCGAGGAACTTCTGCTCATCAGACCACGAGTCCCTGGTGATCAAGATCTAAAGCTATGGCTGGAGGTTGGTGATCTAAACTCTGTTTTAATAGCCACGTATTTATTAATTGTCACGTGGATTATGTGCTTACAGGAACAACACACTTTTCACCATTTCCCTGTATTTTGGTGTCTGACCAGTTATATACTTTGGAATATAAAATAATGTTTTAAATTTTTTTATTTCATCAAGATTAGGTACATATTCTTTTGTACTAAAAAAAAAAAAGATACATATTCTTTTTTTTTTTTTTTACTACACTAATTTAACAAACATTAAGTGCAGAGTTGCACATGCACCATTGTTAATTTTAAATGTAACATTGTAGCGTTTTCCTATAACAATATATTTGTCACGTTATTTAACTACAAATATTTGGAAGGTTTTAATTTTATAATTCACTGGATATTTTATAGTTGATGCAAACATTTAACAAAGAAAAAAAAGAAATTAAAATATCAATGTCGCTATGCAAGGGAATTGACGTGAATTCACATGCAGGAGTTAAGATGCACCGACACCATCCCTATCAGACTTCAAAATTTATTCAAAATACAAAAAACTTAAATTAAGAATTATTAAAAATTGTTAAATAAATAAAAATAAGGTAAGAAAGAAAAGTGTTTTTTTTTTTTTTTTGTTGGTTAGAGGTGTCGTGAGTGGCAAATTATTGTGTGGATCATGGTCTACATAATTGTGTGGACCATGAATGTCAGGTACATTTTTTATATATTAAAAGTATATTATTTTTATACTGAAGATACATTATATAAAATAATGTATGCTTAGTATATTAAAAATGTACTTTAAAAAAATGTACCCTACATACATAAATAATGTACCCTTAGTATATTAAAAATGTACTTTTATTTTTGGTCCACACAATTATGTGGACCATCCATGTAATAATGATTGGTCATGAGCATGTCCTAAATGTAGGTGATAGAGTAAATACGGCACTTGGTATTCTACTGCTAGGTTACGTGCCCTCAGAGGTCGGGATAAAGGAATAACTGATCGGCTGGCCCTCTCTCTCTCGAAGTCCCTCCCAAATCCCATTTACCCGTAATAAATGCGGGTATTTATAAGGACAAGGAAGCTGTTTCCGAACCCCCGGCATGTTGGACACTTGGTCTCCATGCAACTAAGGGTATTCTAATCGAGGAAAACCCTACGCGTGTCACTCTACTTCAAAGGAAAGTCTACACGTACCCCAAGTGCGACAATGCTACACGTGTTTGCGGTCGGGGTAAAGCGCGTGCCCCAAGATGATCGACTTTACCCGCTCGATACCGATCGGGTCCTGTACCTAATACGTAGGCAAGCTAAGACCGACCGCTAAACTTGGTACTCTGCTCGAGGGACAACTAGATATATGACTACCAAGAGCCCCCCAGCCCGTGCCTTTGACGAAAGCCTTCTAAGGAAGGGCTCGGGCTCAGGCGGATACTTGAAAGGGGTCGGGATTATAGTCACATTGTTGGTGTCGACTCCGTTCCCATGTGATGCGGGTTCACCATAAGGCCTTCCAATCGATCAATCGAGAGCATAGGGACGCATTTCTCCACCGCTCGATCATCCTAGGGATCCGCACCAGACTTCTAAAACACATTTGCTTTCCCGCCATTTTCAAGGCCTATATAAGCCCTTTCGCGAAACTCCATTCACGCATCTTCTCTTGCTCTCGCGGTCGGACACCTCCGAGCCATCTTTCGAACAGAGCTTGGACATCTTCCAAAGATTTTTCGCTCCAAAGTTTAAGCAACCGGTAAGTTTCTTCGATTATCGCTTTGTTTCGCTTTTCTTTATATGCTAAACTCAATGTGCCCTATGGCACGCTCGCCCGGGGTAAAAGCTACCCGGGTTTACACTAAAATACCCCTTATCCTCTTTGGAGGATACATGACTAGCTTCGACAGCGAAAACGCCTCGATCGCTGATTACGACAACGAGGTAGAGGAGTTTACTGACCACACAGACACCGACGAGCTCGCGGATGAGAATCGATCGGATAGGGTTGACGTTTCTCGTAGTGGTGAGGCCGCCACTCGGGAAGAACAAACGGCTAAGTCTACGAAAGAGCGACTGAGAGAGACAGAGGATGACGCAGCCGACCGAGATCAGGAGTCGGAAGTTCAACATGGGTGCGGGAAATCTCCCCGAACGCTCATTTCTGCCCTAAACCCCAATCTCTCTCCCCGTTCCTTAGCGCGCTTAACTGAGGCTTTGGCCGTTGAGGCGGCCAGGCCAGTGCCTAAGGTCCCCGAAATGATCTTTTTGAATAACGAGGTAGTGAGCAGCGCGAATTCCTCCTCAATCGAAAGGAAATGGCTAAGATCGCGACCCTACTGTCCGGGCGGGTTAAATTTGATACGAACAGAGCGCTAGGGAATGTAATAGATCGAACAAATGGGGATTGGCTCGGGATGCATCTCGATTCCCTAAAAGCGCCGATCTCCTTCCATTCCTCGCCCTTTCTACTATCTTTCCTGAATCACTACAAGGTTCTCCCCGGGCAGATATGTCCAAATGCCCATCGGATAATAGCGTGTTTTCCACAAATTTGTGCTCGACATGAAGCCCCTTGCACCATAGAACTGTTCAACTATATCTATCAAGTCAAACAGCTCCCGGCTAACTACGGCGGGGGTTTCTTGATGGCCCAATCCCGAGAACATTTGTGTTCCATTGCTCACCTTCCTGCAAACAACAAAGGATGGAAGGATTGAATTTTCTCAGTCGAGTATGTATGGCCGCTTCCAGTCGAACGGGTTTGGGCAACACACTTCACGGAAAATGTTCAACCTGATCCGACCAACAAGCTACAAGAGGCAACTCCGAGGATTTCCGCAGAGTTCCACGATTACAAGCTCTTCCGGTTGGCGGAGGCTTATACCAACGCTCGACTTCCACCGCCAAGATACGACCTTGATAGGAAATACACCCCTCGGCCAGTAGAAATTACGATCGCTATTCCACTTCCTAGGCCAGGACCTTCCAAGAAAGGTTACCTGTGCGAAACAATTTTTCGATCCTTAAGGTTTTACTCCGGTCTCTCCGACCTTTGCTTAATCGCACTAATTTCATCTTGCAGATATGAAGTCGAATCGAGGATTCCTGAGCGGCAGTGCCAATGCTTGTGCGCCCCAACCTAAGGTGACGTTAGGGGGAAAGAAGGCAGTAGGGCCTAGCGACGCGAGTGCCGCTAGCCTGGGTGAGACCATACCGACCGCGGTTCCTATGGTCACGACCGCGACTGCTGACATACCTGCCGTCACAAGCGATCGGGGCACAGAGGTGCAGATCGTCCGAGCGTCTAACAAAAGGGGAAAGGAAAAGGCGGGTGAGTCCGAGGTAGAGGAGGTTGCTCCCCAAAAAAAGACACGCAGGCCTACTTCCCCGGTTGATACCGTTCAGGGCGGTGTACATCAACCGTCCCTCTTGAACGAGATAAACGCCCTATTTCCTTCTGACGAGGACATGTTTGATTGGACGACCGAGCAGATATCCGAGGCCGGTGCTCGAGAACGGATTAAGGTTTGCATACACCATCCTTTTGCACCTAACTTTACCGTTTGCGATCAGATTTTAAGTAATTTGAGCCATTTTGCAGATTACTCGGATCTTGACGGCCTAGTACTACCGTGCCCGGGCCAACGCGGAGACCGACGCCTTGAAGAAGGAGAACAAAGAGCTCAAGCGTCGTCTCAAGGTGGCTCAAGATGGAAAGACGACCGCCGAGGAAACCCGAGCTACTGCTGTGACCTTGGCATAGAAGGCGGTCGAGGAAGCGGAAACGGCTCGGAAAGAAACCGAAGAGCTTAAGCAAAGGCTTGGCAATCTGGAGAAATTAGCCGAATTCCTCTGCAGCAACCGAGCCATGGCCGAGCGATTTTTCCAGGCGTTCCTTACGCAGAAGGTTGGTGAAGACCTGGCGTGGGTTTTCGGTGATTGGGCCTTCGCCTCAGGCCAGCGAGCTATGTACCGAGACGTCCAAGCGTCTCTCACTGAAGTCTTTGAAGGCGAAGACTTGAAAACTATCTTGGCCAATCTCCCGACCGATGTACCTGACCTAGGGCCCAATCCGTATGCTGATCTGTAACACCCCCGATTTTTACCACATTTTTAAAAATTAAATGCACAAACAAACATCTAATCATCAAGACATAATGCAACGGAAGCTATATAAAATCAGGGTATGTTATGCCACACCTATCTCAGACATAGGTGCACAGGCGGGAAAAACTACTCAATTCAAACAAGTCATTAAATATCAAGGCACATAGGCCGCTAAAAAGGCTCACAGGCCATCAAAACATAACGTCTAGACAAGGTAGCTAAGCTATCTATCGATCCACGTCTAGCGCTCTCAAACCTCTAGTCAAAACCTGTAGAACAAGAAAAACATAACATTGGGATGACACCCGGTCAGTGAATAATGCTGGTAACCCATCAATACGTGTTAAATAACATATATAGATAAGTATAATCAAAACCATTTTGAAACGGAATACAGTTTATACATTTCAAAACCATAGAGAGAAGTCAACTTCAAAGACTCGTCAAACACTCTCAAGGAAATGGGAATTACCATCCTCACAACAACGACAAGACAACAACATGAAAGACAAACAACACAGGATGCATTCTACTGATCACAAAGTAGAGTACATCAAGACATGCTCGTAAGCAAGGAATACACATTCACACAACGACAACTACATGCCACAGTGACAACTACATGTCACAAGTATCATAGTTCCAACCCTTATGCCCTGTTCTAACCTTATGGCTACCCCCGGCCTTATTTCAGTTCCAACCGTACCTAGCGCCACCCTGTACTTCTGAGTCCAACATTTTGCCTCCGGGGACCTTCGTCTCCCCTCCAACTCTCTTATTCACCATCGAACTCTCAGTACACGAGGGTACCATTAATTTCATTCACACAACCGCCAAACTCTTGAGCAAAGCTCAAGTAACAAACCACCAATCTCAATCATAGTCACACAAAGTCATCATCATTACCAAGAAGACCAAGACTCAACAATAGTCTTAATCAAGTATCAACAAAAGGGTACAACGAGTTATATACGTTCACATCATAGGAATCAATCAAGCGATCACAATAAAAACATGAGACCATACTCAATAACAAAAGATTCTAATCCAACACCAAATGATTGTCAACACAAGTTGCCAATCCCAATACGAAGGAACAAACCACACATACTAGCATTTCAACATCAAACTAGCGTGCTTATGAAACGGGTAAACCAAAAGTAGTTCCAAAGAACATTCAAGACTCACAATTAGCCCAACGAATCACAAAGTTGGACCCTTAGCTACGATTCAAGACACCAAATCCTACATGGATTCCTAACATACCGTTCTAGACATACGAAACATCAAGAAGACTCACAAATAGCCCAATAAAACAATATCGGGAGGTCAAAACATCAATACCGAGTCAAAAGAATCACGGGGATCAAATCCCTGCCAACAATCATCAACGTTCCCCGCGGGTGGGGCCACGGGTGGACAACCACCCGCGGTTCCGCCCGCTGGTACAACCCACGAAGCCATTGTTCCCCGCAGGTGGGGCGGTGGGTAGGCCTCTGCCCGCCGTTCTGCCCGCGGGTACGCCCTGTACACCAAATCATCCCTTCGGGGATTTTCTACAACAAGTCCAAATTCAAGTCCAAAACACCCAAAATCTCACACACAACAACAATATGACTTGAACCAAAGAAATAGTCAAGCAATGGCATTCAAGAACCCTAAGAATAAGCTCTAAACATGCATCACCACAAGACAATGCACCAAATCTCACAAATCAACACAAGAATCACAAGTAGAAGCCAATAAATCATCATATAGGTAAGAAAATAGATTTTGTAAAGCATGGGTTACCTTTGTAGCCTAATAACTTCCTCTTTTCACCCTTAGAAACCTTTCCTAAAGCTCCTTTTCCACACCAACTTTACACACAAACCAAAAGACAACAAAGATTCTATCTTTAGGAAAGAAAACACCTAAAAGGTGGTTAAAAACATCAAAAGACCAAGGATCTTACCCTCCCCTATGCTCAAGATGAAGAAAGTAGGAATCTTGGGAGACAAACTTGCAAGACTTGGATGCTCAAATCCTAGCTTGGAGAAGAAGCTAACTTTTTTTAGAGAGAGGCTAAAGGTTTTTGTGTTTTAGGATGAAGGGTGAGTGAAATGAGAGAGTATGGCTAGGTTAGCTTGAATCACAAACTTTAGGTAAAAAGACATTCCTACCCTTACTAAGGTTGGAAAGACAAAGGAACAAGGGCACAACTCAAGAAGCACAAGGTACAACCCTTTTACTTAAGTGACTAGTCAAAATCTAGTCCCTCGACTATTAAATTTCAGGATTTTTAGGAATAAATTAGCAAAGAGATTAGGATTAATTCTCTAATTAATCCTTGATTAGTGTTTGGATTTACGAGGTGTCACATGATCAGCCGAGCTCTGACCCGAAGCTTGCTCAAGCCGATGCAGATCAACGGAACCCTAGCTCTTAGACTTGGTCTTTATTTTGCCTCAGTTTTGGGGGGGCTCGGACCCTTTACACCGGGCGTTGTTTTAATTTGCTTTGATTTTATTTTTAAGGAGCTTGGTCCCTTTGTGCCGAGCGCTTTATCAGTACTTTGCAGACCTTATGCTATGTATAATTTGCGTTTTGCAATTTTAACTGTCCATCGTATTTAAGCTATTAACTCCTACAGCTTTGATCATATTAGACCGTGCTGTCTTGGTCGCATTGAGCACGTTGTTGAGCATAGACCAATGGCAGAGTGGCAACTAAGAGAATTAGAGCAATGGCTAGTGGGATTAGTCAGGATTAAATGCCCTCATGCCCGAGCAAGAGGTCTTCAAATTTATAACGATATTTACAAACGTCGAGCTAAACTAAGGGGTCTGCTTAGCGTCTATCGTGAAAGGTTCGTTTTCCGATTATATGAATCGGGTTAGACCGCATGATGCGGTTTGGAGGCTTAACGCCGAGCGGGGGATCCGACCTTGAGGGTCTTTAGATGCCTGCCCTGCTTATCTTCTAATCCAAGGGGATTAGGCTGAGCCGTAGGATACAACAAGGGTATGTTTGGTTTCTTTCATTTTTCGTTTGTACTCGGGACCCTTCAATAGATCGGAGCCTTGTCCTCATCGGTGTACCACCGGAACTTAAAGTTTACACGACATTGCGGTCGTCGGGTCGGAACCTCGTCCTCATCGGCATGGAACCGGAATAAAGTTTACGCGACTTTGCGGTCGTAGGTCGGAGCCCTGTCCTCATCGGTATGGAACCGGAACTTAAAGTTTATCGACATTGCGGTCGTAGGTCGGGATCAAACGACCGGGTCCGAGTACATATATAGGAGTTTGTTACCCCAGTGTTACAAACTTAACATATAAAAATTACGATCACCTAATGGCTAGTTGCATGTCAACGCGAATAGGCCACTTATATCGAAATACAACAAGTTACATGTTTAAAGGTCGAGTGCACATTCACTAACACCTACCCACGGACGACGCCAAAATGATAGAGTAAATACGACACTCGATATTCTACTGCTAGGTTACGTGCTCTCAGAGGTCGGGATAAGGGGATAACGGGTCGGCTAACCCCCTCTCTCTCACGAAGTCCTTCCCAAATCCCCTCTACCTGTAATAAATGCGGGTATTTATAGGGACAAGGAGACTGTTTCCGACCCCCGGCATGTTGGACACGTGGTCTCTATGCAACTAAAGGCGTTCTAACTAAGGAAAACCCTACGCGTGTCACTATACTTCAAAGGAAAGTCTACACGTACCCCAAGTGCGACAATGCTACACGTGTCTGCGGTCAGGGTAGAGCGCGTGCCCCAAGACGATCGACTTTACCCGATTGGGTCCTGTACTTGAAACGTAGGCAAGCTAAGACCAACCGCTAAACTTGGTACTCTGGTCGAGGGACAACTAGATATATGACTACCAGTAGGAGACACCTTTAAGCCCGTACCATACTCAGATTAATCCCAATTCGCGCTGAGCCAGCCCAATTAAGGGGCAAAGTGCCAGCCAGATTAGTTTTTCCATACGAGAAGGGGTTTGATATTCCAACCTCTCTTAAGGGATTAGAATGCACGACCACTCACACCAACCAAAAAGTTAATTTAACTACTATAAGTGATATAGAAAAAAAAGTATATTATTATACTTTATGGGCTTTGGTTAAAAATTTCTTTAACTAAGGTGATTGCGTTGAGATTAGGGTGAGTTATACTGAATTTTTCGGTCAAAGTAGCTATGAAGTCTATCTAATATAGTGTTTTGTTCAATTTAGGCCTTATACTTTTATTTTTTTCAATTTAGTCCCTCTACTTTAAAATGTGGTGAAACTAAGGACAATTGTCCAAATCTTATTAATTAGGAACATGGTTGTAATTATTTATTTTGGACATACTAATTTAATATATTGGTGGTAAAATAAATAATTTTAAATATTTATACAGTAATATATAAGTAGGAATATAAATATCGTCAGCGTCACATAACCTAAATTAACGGTAATATTAACTGTTAGGAATATATCGAAATAATGCGGAAGCGAAGAAATTGAGAATTATAGAAGTTAAATAATAGGAGAATATATAAAACGACAAATGAATTACTAAAATGAGAATATATATATATATATATATATATATATATATATATATTTATTTATTTATTTATTTATTTATATAAATGCTGCGTGAGAATAAGGACAAAGAAAGAGAATTCAATTGATGTATATTGATGTAAGAAATGAACAAATTACAAGCAAGAATACTAAGCTATTTATACATTCAAAAAGGAGACAAATGTGCATGAAATGGGAAGTGATGCGGCAGGTGCGGCATGCAGACATGCATTGTGGAGGCACGTGGACATCAACAATACAGAAATGGTCTCATGAATTTTGAGCCATATATTATTTCTAACAATCTCCACCTTGGATCAAATCCACTGTGAAAATTAACAACCGGAACAACCAACTAAATTCAAGCATTATATTGTTTGAACTTAGTAATAGGTAGAGGCTTGGTGAGCATATCTACTGGATTCTCCAATGTGTGAATCTTCTGAACGGTTATATCTCCTGCAGTTATAACATCTCGAATAAAATGGTATCTGACATCAATGTGTTTGGTTTTGGCATGATATGTATCATTTTTGGTGAGATGGATAGCACTTTGACTATCTGAGAACACAACGGTTTGACCTTGTGAAACACCAAGTTCCATAAGCACAAGACTCACGCACCTTAAGTACAAAACTCACGCACATTAAGCACAAAACTCAGTACACACTCACAGACATTAAGCACAAACTTCACGCATCTTAAGCACAAGACTCACGCACATTAATCATCCGCACAGGAGACACTTACCAGCACTGGAACTTAATTATATATATATATATATATATATATATATATATATATATATATATATATATATATATATATATATATATATAATCTAAAAACTATCCCTCATTTATGTCAATGCTTTTAATGCTAATCATTTTGTACATTGCGCTTTTAGAGCTGTACTATATAATCTTTTGGACAAAAATACCCCTACTGTTATAACTTCCGTTATCTTTTCCACATTGTTACCATGCACATGCATCCACCATATATTTTCTTATATTCTTTAATGATAATAATATTTATAGACATTATATATTGAATTATTATAATAAATTAATTTTATTTCATATAGATTTTAATTAATAGGGATTTGTTGGTTATTTTTAAAATATATAAATATTGGACATATGGTTTTGCGCATCGCGCATAGAAAAGACTAATATATTTTTGTCGTGTAAGGGTACCCTATTGCCTTAGAAACATGATCGCTTCCATTGGGGACATATGGCAGTCTCATTTCTTCACTGTCTATCCCTTTCTCTTTCCAGTGTTGCACATTATACCTCATAACGCGAAGTTTCTTAGTTTCTACTTAGTCAGATTGTGGCTGCAGCCAGTAAACGCAAACATGTCTTTTTCGTATCTACACTCAATGGAAATCGGTTAATTAAGTTATACCTCAAACATTAAATTAAAAGTCGTCTTAGTTATTATACCTCAAATTAAGAGCAATATACAGATTATCGTTGTCCTTTAGTCTATTAATCAACTTTTTTCCAAACTCCTCAATCTCAAGTGTGTATCGAAGAGCCTCATAAACGCACCACCCAAAACCAAAATAAAAACCAAATCCAATGCCAATAAATGGGTTCAAAAACCCCAAAAGCGGTAACAAAGTTATTTCACAGCCGACGGGGAAAATAGATCCACTGTTTTCTGGAAAATTCGTAGAAGAAATTGACATAATTTGGAAATACGTAAAAAAAAATTGAATTTTTCTACCGAAAAAAGTGACAAACAGCAAGTTAGATGAAGAAAATAACATGTCATCATTTTGTTTTTATTTTTTTTTCCATAAAAGCAAATTAGATGGGTTACTTGTTAGAAACTTGCTAAAAATGCTAGATGAGAAATAATTGGGAGTATAATCGCCTAATTGGACCATATTTCAATTCATGGTGGTAGATGAACAATCAATGTTAGTACATAGGCCTATTTGACCCTTTTGTCATATATATATATATATATATATATATATATATATATATATATATATATATATATATATATTAACATTTAGTGTTGCACCATAACCAGACTCCTAATCATAATAGTAATCTAGCTATTAGGTTATTAGTGTTGCACCACATATCAAATACTTAATATTATCATAACTTATCCTAAAGTTATAATAATAATGATGATTATGAAAAATGTTAATATATATATATATATATATATATGGAAGGGTTCATGTGCAGATATAGCTTCCCGTGCGGTTAGATCTGAGTCGTTGATCAAATCTAAATCAACGGCTCAAATCAATGAAAATTTAAAAAAAAAAAATAAAAATAACGTGTGTTTGGAAGAAAGCCACGCACCTTAAGTGTTAGATCTTAAGCACAAACTCATGCAAATTAAGTACAAAATCCACGCACATTAAGTACAAACTCACGCACATTAAGTACAAAACCCACGCACATTGTTGGACAAGAAGACGCCCTTTTGGTAGACGCTTTTGGTTTTGGTAGACGCTTTTGGTCATTTAGACGTGCAACATGCTTCTTCATCCAACACACATTAAGCACAACCTCACGTACATTAAGCACAAAACCCACGCACTTTAAATATTAACTCACAGACTTTTAAGTTTCAACAACTACTGACATTAAGCACAAACTCACGCACATTAAGTACAAAACTCACGCACATTAAGCACAACCTCACCCACATTAAGCACAAAACCCACGCACTTTAATTATTAACTTACAGACTTTAAGTTTTAACAACTATTCACATTAAGCACAACCCCACGCACATTAAGCACAAACCTCACACACCTTACGCACAAACCTCACGCATCTTATATACAAAACTCACGCATATTAATCACAGATCCGCTCAACTTAATTTTGACCTAGATGCAAAAATTACAAAATTGCCACCGCGTTTTTTTTTTTAAATTTTGGTAATCCTGGACGTTGATTTAAGCGAGATGAATGACCCAGATTAAACCGCACAACCGCACCTGAGCAACCTAACCGCACCAGAACCTAATTCTATATATATATAGAAGAGCGCTCATATGCGGCGGGGTCTTACGGTGCGGCGGTGCGGTCAAATTCCAGAATACACCAACAGTGTTAACAATATGCACCAACAGTGTAATAAAAACACACCCCAATGAAATGTAATAAAACATCACAAAATACACCACAGACTCGAAAAAACACACCATATAACTCACCACTCCCAATGGTGTATTTCCGAACAGTGTATGGTGTTTTTACTCACACCTAATGGTGTGTGTTTGGTGATGCAGGGCTCTGTTTACTCTGTTTTGTGTGGTGTATTTCCTAACGTTGATGTGCATATTTGGTGAACTATTGGTGTTGCCGCACCGTAAGACACTGCCGCACCTGAACCCGCCTATATATATATATATATATATATATATATATATATATATATATATATATATATATATATATATATAAGCTAGTTTATTGTGTTGATCTGAGGTAATATTGATCGACTGAAGAGAGGAAAGGATTGGCGTGAATATAAGAAAGACAAGTGTATGAGATGGGGAATTGGCAACGAGGATAGTATTTTTAGGAGTTGGAAGTCCCTTTCAAAAAAAAAAAAAAAAAAAAAAAAAAAAAAAAAAAAAAAAAAAAAAAGAGTTGGAAGTGGGTTTGCATGTGAAGTAGCAGAAACAATGACATATTGAAGGCAGAAAACGGAAATGGTGTAGTTGAGCGTTGGAAATTAAGATTAGAGTTTTTGAAGATATATGATCGATATGATGTTACGTTGTATGTATAGTAAGTAGGTAATGAGATCATGGGGTGGTTGGGGTTTGTAATAAATGATGATTGACCCCATCCAACAACATTAGAGGTTCTGTTTTCCTTCATTTATTGCTGCCACTCCATCTCCTTTATTCTTTGCTCCTTATCCATTTAATCTTGCCCACAATGAAGTTTTTGGCAAATTATTGTGTGGTCAATCTCCTATATTCTTTGCTACTTAGGATATCTCGTGTGATCTGATAAAAAAATTCTAAGTTCTCAAAATCATTGTTTAAGAGTCACTTAAAGGGATTATGCGCACAAGAGATTTACACAATCAATCTTCAAGTCAATTTAGGTCATTGATTATGCGCACAAGAGATTCACCTCCATACTTGAGTGAACTTAATCGAGGAACCTAATCTCTAATCTAGCATTTGAAAATACAATTATATTGGTCCATTGAGCTAAAAATAAAGAAGAATTAACTTTTATAACACGTTAAAATTGTACAATTCTACCAAAGGGCATAAATCCTAGATAAAAGTGTCAAATAGGTCCATGGACTAACATTGATTGTTCATTTAGCACCATGAATTAAAATATGGTCTATCTAGACTATTATACTTCCAATTATTTTTAATCAAGAATTTTTAACAAGTTTCTAACAAGTAACCCATCTAATAATTTGCTTACATGAAAAAATAAAATAAAAACAAAATGTTGACATGTTATTTTTTTATCTAACGTGCTGTTTCTTTCACTATTTTTCCTGCAAAAATAATAATAATAATAATAATAATAATAATAATAATAATAATAATAATAATAATTTGTTATGTATTTCCGGATTATGTTGATTTCTGATATGGCTTGAAAGATTCCAACTCATCCTCTATTGTGAGTGTGGAGTGTGAAAACACGTAGGAGTATTCTAAGCGGAATGCATCATGCTATTGTTACCATAAATTTGACCTGCAAAATGTATATTTTTGTCATGGATGGGTACCCCATCGCCTTAAGAAACATGGCCGCTTCCAACATATAGCAGTCTCCTTTCTGGACTGTCTATCTCTTACTCTTTCCAGTGGTACATATTATACCTCATAGCGCGAAGTTCCTTAGCTTCTACTTCAGGTAGATTGTAGCTGTAGCCAGTAAATGCAAGCATGTCCTTTTCATATCTACACTCAAAAGGAAATCAGTTAATTAAGTTACACCCCAAACATTAAATCAAAAGTCGTGTTAGTTATTATACCTCAAATGAACATCAATATACAGATCGTCGTTGTCCCTTAGTCTATTAACCAGCTTTTTTTCAAGCTCTTCAATCTCAGATGTGTACCGAAGAACCTCATAAACGCACCATCCATAATTAAAATAAAAACCAATACCAGTGCCAAGAAATGAGTTCAAAAACCACAAAAGCGATAACATACTTATTTCACAGCCGATGGGCAAAATAAATTCACTGTTTTCTGGAAAATCGTAGAAGAAACCAACATAATATGGAAATACGTAAAAATTGATTTTTTTTGCCGAAAAAGTGACAAAACAGCAAGTTAGATTAAAAAAAAAAAAAAACATGTCAACATTTTATTTTTATTTTATTTTTCCATATAAGCAAATTAGATGGATTACTTGTTAGAAACTTGCTAAAAATGCTAGATAAAAAATAATTGAAAGTATAATAGCCTAGATAGACCATATTTTAATTTATGGTGTTAGATGAACAATCAATGTTAGTACATGAACCTATTTGACCCTTTTGCCTAAATCCCAATACTGTTGTCTGGTTTTATTTGAACAAAAAGAATAATAAATGGCAGAAATCTTTACAATTTCACTTCAAGTGGATATCAGGACTCAGGTGTTACCAATAGGGCAAATTATTCCGTGTACCCGGGTCCACCTTGTAAGGTGGACTTAAATTCAAAGATACACAATTTACCTATTAAATGTTTACAATTTATTTTTTAAAAAATTCACAATTTGTGATGATTCTGTATTGTATTTACAAATTTTCAAAATTTAAAAACATAATTATATTTATATTTTAAAAATTCACAATTCTAATACTAAAAATACAAAATTTAGAATCAAGATACACCTTCCCTGATGGACCCCGATCCATTGTATAAGAACTGTAGCCATAGCCCATAGGTCCAAAAACCAAACTAGTTTTAGCCCAGCAACACACTCATGTTTAACAGATGTTGGCCCGTGACTTGCCCAAATATATGAACTCAGAACTCCAGCTAATGGCAAATTATGCTGTGCACCATGCATAGTACATACAGAATTAGATCCATAATTTTTATACTATAGATCTATAATTTTTATACTATAAATTTAGAATTTCTATACTATAAATTCATAATTATTGAACTCTATATTCACAATTACAAAATTATATGTTCATAATTTTTAATGTTCATATTCTCAATTATTGAATTTTGTATTCACAAATCACTGAACTATATGTTCACAATTTGATAACTATACAGTATAGAAATTATGGATCTACAGTATAGAAATTATGGATCTATAGTATAAAAATTATGGATCCAATTCTGTGTGCACCTTGCATGGTGCACATAGTTGCACAGCATAATGCTCCCCAGCTAATGCATAAACTTTAGAATTACAATTGTTATATCGTGGACCCTGGTCTACTTTACATTGTGATTTGATCTAAAACGAGATTTAGATTGTGTGTTTACGGTTAACCTATTATATACTTTCTGTTAATAAATTATGGAGTTAATTACCAAAATGGTCCCTTGACTATAGTGAAATTACCAATTTAGTCTTTGACTATTTTTTTTTGACCAATTAACTCCTCAACTTTAAAAATCCTAACGAATTTGGTCCTCTGTTAGTTTTGGCGTTAGACTTCCGTTAACTTGAGACCAAATTGGTAATTTTTCTATAGTCAAGGGACCATTTCAGTAATTAACTTTAGGTGTGGACAATTCGCTTCGATTTTCCCGAAGTAAACCGTACCGAACATTAAAGTAATTAACCGTACCGAACGATTCGGTTAAAAACTAATTGGAAATACCCGTTTTTTTAATATAATAATAATAATAATAATAATAATAATAATAATAATAATAATAATAATAATAATAATAATAATAATTATTATTATTATTATTATTATTATTATTATTATTATTATTATTATTATAACAACTATAATAATAGTAATAATAATAATAATAAAGGAAATACGGTTCAGTTGAACGGTAAATGAGGCATCAAGGGACTTAGATTTACTTTATTAAAAATATTATTATTATTAAAATCAAACGGTGTTCTTTTTCGGTTTTTAACCGAATCGTTCGGTACGGTTAATTACTTCAATATTCGGTATGGTTCGGTTCGGGAAAACTGAAACGAATTGTCACCCTTAAAGTTAATTACTGAAATGGTCCCTTGAGTATAGCAAAATTACCAATTTGCTCCCAAGTTAACGGAAATCTAACTGTAAAACTAACAGAGGACCAAATTGGTTAAAAATTTTAAAGTTGAGGGACTTAATTGGTCAAAAAAAATAGTCGAGGACTAAATTGGTAATTTCTCTATAATCAAGGGACCATTTTAGTAATTAACTCTAAATTATGTGTATATTATAATACAATTAACATATTAATATATTATATTTTCATAGTTAATAAATTATGTATTTACCCTTAACATAATATGTGTCTTCAATTTATTTATAGTTATATAATCTGTTAATTGTAGATATATAATTTGTTAATTAAAAAACTATAATTTAAATATCATTTTTGACCAAATTTACAATACAAAATGAATCCTGATCCATGGTATAATTTGCCCTTGAATTATAATGATCGTAGTCGTATAAAATTGCTTTATAGTATTCACTTAATGTTGTTATGCACCTTAGCTTAGGCATGAAGATGGTGCATGAATGCTTGGACTTTTATTAGTACTGGAGTACTATGTACTCCTTGGTAGCTAGGTAGAGAACATGTGCTTGTTATCTTCGATGAATGATAAAATATTCTTTCTTAATCTATGGATTAATGAGATTATCTTAACATGCCATAGTTCTGTACCTAACATACACGTTGCTCCATATTTAATGGATTTTGCCCGAATGGCAAAAAAAAAAAAAAAAAAAGCCATTGACTTATGCTAATCATTCTTTAAAATCATGATCTTATGAATTTAATATTTAATTGGAAATAATACACTTATTATATGATTAAATAATGGCCAGAGAGAGTGTTGTAAATGTGTAATTATGGTCATAATCATATTTATGATATATGACGATCTCTCCACTATCCCAGTTTCTCATTCATTTACTATTGGATTATGTAGTAGTTATTAGAGAATGATTATTATGATGGATGTATAGATAAAAAAAAAAAAAAAAAAAAAAAAAAAAAAAAAAAAAAAAAAAAGATCGACAAATGAAATTGGTGGCCTACAATTCCATGAGTTAAAATCCTCCTTCTTCTTCTCTCTCTTATCCATATGTTTTCTCTATGTTCTTGATTATTTTATAACAGTTATATTACTATAATGAATTTTTAAAAAAAAAAAAAAATTGTTGGGACAATTCTTATCTAATCCATAAAACCTAATAAACGTAAAGGAACTTTTATATTACCATAAATTACAATAATGTATAATTTGTAAAGTTATATTTTATATTTTGTTAGAGGTACAAGGGAAGAATACAATTAATTTGCCGCACACTTCAAAAAGCAAAAAATTCAATAATAACATTGTAAAAATTTGCATAAATACAAAATGGGTTTTCTTTATTTAACCTGATGGATATATTAGATATGGACACGGACCAAACTGACCCAATAAGAAGTGCAGACGATCCAGAGGATGACCTAGGCTGGGAGCGGCCTCAACCCGGGGTGGCCTCAGCCTAGGGCAGCCTCGACTCGGGGTGGCTTCAGCCTATGGAGACCTCGGTCTCGGGCGGGGTGCCCAGCTTACACGCTATGCGCGTGGACTCGGTCAATGAGATCAAACCACCCACCATATTCTCATGGGGGCGGTTAGGAGGAAGCTTAGTATAAAATGGTACATTATTGTCTTGTTTAGGACAACTACTTACATGTTTAATCATTACAACTATTTGTAATATTTCTACAACACTATATTAATACAAGAATTGTCTCCTCGACATATATTCCTTTTCTTTTCCTATTTTATTATTATTCCTAATATTATCGAGTTTAATAATTCGGGCTACCCCGGGTTAATAAAATCCATCATTAGTGCTCTTGTTGAAAGTTGACGTACAAGCTCAAGCATGCTCCATATTCTACTAGCTATGGCAAGGTCGAGATCCAACTCTCGTAATTCGAACGGTTCCTACAACACCCGTGTCACCCCGACCAGGGACGACTTCAACGGGACCGGTAGCCGGTAACAAACCCTTTCTGTGAGGTCGAAGGGGGACCTACGGGGTCGTCTCAACAACAACCGCAACATTGGGTCGCCTCCTACCGCCCCCCTTCCAGCCCCGGGCCTCCAAAAGGGGGTGGTCGCCACCCAAAGATTCATCGCCGCATTCACCCGCCTCGTAGAGGGGCTCAAAGGAGGTATTTGAGACCCATGTTTTTCCCCGAGGCTTCCTAAGGAACGTCGACCTCCACCCAGCCTACCTTGAGGGAACGCAGTGGGCCAAACACTGGCCTACCCCGAGCTCTAGGGGCTTAAGTCGATGAGGAAGTCAACTCACCTCGATCATCAGGTAGACGAGGAGGAGAAGGTGGTACAAGACTACCAGCTAAGATGAACGAGGGCATTAAGAGGAGAATGGTGGGAGGAAAGCTCGCACCAGGTCCGCCTTGGGATGGCTAGGTGCCCGCGTACTAGCCCGTAACCTCCTCGGGCCGAGGCTGACTGCGAGCGATCCACCCATGGAGGCGTCCACATTACTAATTCGCTTCGGGGAAGGGCTCTAGAGAGGTATTCAACCCCCTTAGCCTAGTGTTGAAGTATCTCAAGGGGGTGCCGACCTTTACCCCACCTCCTCTAAGGCTGGACAGGAATGTCAACTCGCCTCGACCACCAAATAGGCGTGGAGGAGGTGGTACTAGCTAAAACAAGTGAGAGCGTCAAGTGGAGAGTGGAGGGCGGCCAGATCGCACCAAGTCCGCCTTGGGACGACTATGTGTCCGTGTACGAGCCCGTGACCGCCTATAACCAAGGCTGACCACAAACGATCCATGCATGGAGGCGTCCGCCTCACGAAGGACCAAATGGTATGGACACCCTAGTAGAGAGGAAGAAGTGGGCAAGGAGCATCTAGATAGGCGAGGTCGTGTGACCCCCACACGAGAAGTGGCTGAGGAGGGAGCCGATCACCTTCACCGACGACGAGCTGCCAAACGGCCCCCTCCCCTATCGGGACGCCCTGTGAATTAAGGTGGAGATCAACCAGGTGATTGTGCACCGAGTGCTAGTGGATATGGATATCTCGGTGAATGTTATATACTACGATACCTTCACTCAGTTGGGGCTATCAAGGAAGCAACTAGGACAAGTGAGGACCCTCCTATCCGGGTTCACGGAGGACTCTAGTGAGACGGAGGGTCAATCAACCTCGAGGTGGAGATAGGCACCCCACCCTATGTCAAGAGGCGGGAGGTGGAGTTTGTGGTGGTTAAGATCAACTGCGCTCACAACATAATCCTAGGCTGGCCCGCCCTAGAAGACCTCAAGTGTGTCATGTAACACCCCTAATTTTTAAAACATTTAAAGCTTATGAATTAAAGAGAAACTATCATTAATACCCAACAGAGCGGAAGCTAACAACGTAAGTATCGGGTTGCTATGCCACATCTAGGTTTGAGAACCTAGATGCACATGCTACAACTAACTAAACTAGCATAATCCACAATTAATATTCAAATACAATCAAGGTGCACATGCCATCTAAACTAAGGCTAGAACTAACTAAAGCTAAGTCCACGAATCCATCTAGCGCGCTCCGAAGCTACTAGTCAGTACCTAAAAAACATATGGTGTAACAACCGTTAGTGAATAATGCTGAGTAACCCACTTCCACGCGTTGAGTACAATATAAGTAGATATAAGAAAACCATTTGGAGACTCGGGAATACATATATAATGCTAAACAACTCTAACTTTAAAACCAAGATCAAGACTCAAGACTCACCAGCAGACTTGACACTATAAGACAATATAAAGATACTATCATGTAACCTAAAACCACAAGGCAAAACAACAACAAGGCCTAATCAATAACAAATAACAACACACACATGTCCACGTTCCAACCTTATGTCAAGTTCCAACCATATAACACCGCTCCATCCTTATAACAGTTCCAACCTTTACCTCCAGGCCACCCTATACACCACACCTTATCCCTTCGGAGCTACGCTCCCCGGCTATCCATCCGCCAATCCATTCCGCCTACACGAAACACAATAACACACCAAAGGTACTGCAACACCACACTCCAAAAGTACTGCAACTCATAACACACCAAAGGTACTACGACACCATACTCCCAAAGTACCGCAGCCCATAACACACCAAAGGTACTATGGCACCACACTCCCAAGATACCGCAGCCCCATCACATAAGCACGCTCAATACATCAAATCCGCCTATCGATTTTGTACTGCCAATCTCATATCTTTTCTTTTCACCATGGACAACAATAACAACAACCAGTACTCCACAATCACAATATTCAATACTCGACAACAATACTCACACTCAACAACAATACTCAACACATAACAATACTTCAACAAGGGATAGTCACAGGGAAGGGCACCATAAACACATAGATTCTCATCAACAACTAACACAATACAAACCTACAACCCACGTGGAACATCCTAGGCTCTACTTCCAATGACAACAAAGCAACTACAAGACCCATAAGGGAGCATACAACCTCATCCTAGGCCAACGGGACACCAAATCAAACCACATGTAATAACCAAGACTCACAGATCCTAATTCGGTATCCTTGACATCAAACTAGACTCACAAACATCAAACGGGGCACGAGGGAAACAACAAACGGGATAAAACAACACTCCATGTGGCGAAAAAGAAAGGGCCCTGAGCCATCCTCTTCAAACGCCAAGAGGGGGTACGACCAGATCATGGAAGAAGGAGACAAGGAGCTAGAGGTGGAACCCGTGCAGCGCAAAAAAGCATGTTATTCACTAAAACACAACAAGATCAACAATATAATTATTGATGTAACTATTGTTCATGGTCCGCCCTGATCAATTGTGTTAAATAAGAGGAGAAAATTTCATGGAGCCCTCGTGCTAGTAAAGTGGGAGGCATGTCCGAAACAAATAAGAGAGGCCACACGCCTCGGCATCTATCATGGTCCTCGGCCATGGTAGGGGAGCGGTGCTCCAATTCCAAAAAAATAATAATAAAAAAAAACAATAATATAATTACCGCATTCTACTCCCTAAGGGCCGGCATTGGATCTGGTCCAGCTAGCTACCCGACGGAAGGGCATTTCTTGGTCAAACGCAAAGTTTGGTTACGAAAACGCTATACCCTAAGGAATAGTACGAGGTCTAACCTCGCTCACTACTCTATGGAAGAGCCGAACTTTTACCGAGCCTACGGCCTGTTGAAGTAAGCTGCGAATATACGTGTCAAAAAAAAAAAAAAAAAAAAAAAAAGGCCGAAGTCCGTCTCGGCCACAGTCGGCCGAGGCGCGCACCTCGGCCAGCAACAAAATAAATAAATAAATAAATAAATAGACCGAAGTCCGTCTCGGCCACAGTCTGCCGAGGCGCGCACCTCGGCCAAAAAAAAAAAAAAAAAAAAAGGCCGAAGTCCATCTCGGCCACAGTCGGCCGAGGCGCGCACCTCAGCCAGCAGCAAAAAAAAAAAAAAAAGTGAGGCCAAGGAGACTTTGGTTAAAAAAATGAGGATCTTTGATTCAGTTTTACTCCCAAGCCAACTCAAACACATCCGCAGACTCGGGAGTAGGGGGCTGGTGACAGAGTAATAGTGCTACCACCCGACCCGGGTTGTCAACAGGCACCTGACCCGGCGCCCCGTGGAAACCCAACGGGCAAAACTCCAACGGCCAGAAGTCATTTACTACCCCGCTCATTCAAGACTAGGAAATAATGGCTCAACTCCTCATTATGATAGCTGGTATGTACCGCCACATCAAAGAGCAGTTACTGAGGGTACCTACACTTGTGGAAAGGAGCCGTTGCACTTATTAGAAAGCCATTACTGCCTATTATTATAGTTGTTACCATTATATTGTATAAGTAGATGATTCTTGGATGAGGAGGGGGATACGTTCAAGATTCTGTACTAAGACACATGCTCAATATCTTGTACTGAAACACTTAGAAATACAACTATTGTTATTGTCATATTATATTTCCGGTAACATACTTACCGTCACTTACAATTAAGTATGATTCCCAAATTGCATCTTCAACATACACCATGTGCTTTTGCTCATTCCAATCGAACCCACTAGTGTTCTTACCTTGCACCATGTCATGAATAACGCCCCATTCTTTTTTCAAAGTTTTAATTCTACTCTCAGTATGTGGCTTAGCTTTTATGGTACAATTTGGTATTTTGTCCAAAATCATTCTTTCAAGTTATAATAAATAACCTGTCTTAAACCCTATATCGGAAATTATATTTTCCTACATTATGCATTTCGGTCAAACAGGACACTTATATAATGTCTTCTTCGGGTGCCCACTTTCTTTTTGTTTGCTTAACACTTTTAGAGCCAATGGTTCAGATGTAGGGGGGAAGCCATTCTTAACTACAAATAAATTGAATAATAAATTATTCATCAAATTTAAACACATTACATTGTTCATCAACCACATTACAAAAAACACCAAATCACAAAATCAAACATCAATGAACATGTCCTTAATTTCTATATGTTATCCATTCATTGAACATGTTATTTGCTAATTTTGTCCTCCATTATTCTAGACTTCTGAAGGCTTTATTTGTGTAACATCATCATCTTCATGTATGTCGTTACCTTGTACGAATTCATCTTCCATAGGATCAACATTCATCTCATTTCTAATAAAATTATGCAGCAAACAACATGCAAGTATAATTTTGTTATGTATTCTAACAGGATAAAATGATGGGCTTCTACGTATAGTTTATCTCATTTTCAATAACCCAAAACAGAATTCTACGACGACATTGCGAGCAGCTGCATGTTTCATATTAAAGAACTCTTGAGGAGTTGTTGGTTGATAACCTTGACGCTATTCATTTAAGTGGTACCTTTGACCTCTAAATGGTGCCAAAAATCCCTAATTATTAGCATATCCTCCGTCAACTAAGTAGTAACAACCTAGAAACATAAGTTTATAGTTTAATAAGAATGCATATTATATTACATGATATTTGGAATTTAATATTGAAAAAGCTCGTGGATCTTGAATGCAAGAGATAACCTAAAGGTTCCTACTAAATTTTAATTCAATTATTAAGCTGGACTAGCTCCAGGATCTACTCCAGACAGAATAAAAAAATTAATTATAAAAGCAATAAATGGAACCGTGTACTAGGAAATGTTCACGCAGTTCGGAGCCTCACTCTTACGTCTGCGGGGCCACTCACGTCAGCCCAATCCACTAGATGATCAACAAGGAGTACAAGGGGAAGTACATTACACACTAAAGCATAAACTACACTACTCCAGCGCACTACTCCCGCGCCTACTCCAGCATCACCATGGACTTGACGTGCGGTTATCTTCATCACAACTTAAATCAATTGAGAAACCTTCACCACTTGGATATATTGATAGAATAACTAGAGGAGGATTTTAGGAATGGAATATAGAAAAAAAAAATCCTTTTTTTCTTCAAGTTAATAAGAATCACAAAGTAGCAATTTATAGGAATAAATTGATAACTTCTTGGTCTGAAAAATTGCAGCCTTCAAATCCTCCAATTAAGCTGCATCACCTGATTTAAAAAGCCATGGAAGTAGGGTCTTGACCATAATAAAAGTTTGAATAAGTCTCACCTTTCCTGGACTGCATCCTGGCGCTGATCCAGAGCCTAACAACTTGAATTTTGACAACTAATAATGCCAACCAAAAATGGGTTTTCTGTGTAACATTTTTTTAAACTTACAAATATTATAATGCTTACCATTAGGGACCTTAAATTGATGCCTTCTAATAACACTGCGTAAAAAGAAAAAAAAAAAAACAATAACGCTGCGTCAAAAAAAAAAAAAAAACAATAATATTGCTGCGGCATGGAGGGTTCCGTAGCCGCAGCAGTGTGTGTGTGTGTATAATTAAATATATAAATAATTAATTTGTAAAAAATAAAATTCAGAAGAATACCTTTGTTTTAAGCTTTAGTTTGATGTAGATGAGGGAAGGAATTGCAAAGATTGATGCAGATGATGAAAAGAATAGTAAAGACTGATGTAGATGGGGAAGGAATCGCAAATGGTGAAAGGAATTGCATATTTCGAAGGAATCGTAGAGAGAGAACGATAGAAAGATAGGCTATGCAAAAAGGGTAAAATTGAAAAAATAAAAAATAAAAAATCTATTCTTGAGGATTCAGGAATAGTTTAATACCGGGGGAGGGGGTGGGGGGTGGGGGCGGTAATAATTATTACCTTATTTGGGCGAATGGGTTATTACTAGGAATATTATTCCTGGTAATACAAATGGTTACCAAGCAAATGAATACACCCATTACTAGGAATGCTATGTCATTCCCGGCCTATTCCGTGAACCAAACGGGCCATTAATGATTTAAGCTATTACCCTAAGGGGGCACGGGGTCTGACCTCGCTCGCCATGCGAAGGAAGAATTTAACGGCTCGGGGTCGAATGACTCGGGTTAGAAGGCTACCCTAAGGGGGCACGAGGTCTGACCTCGCTCGCCACCCGATGGAACTTAACGATTTAAGCTACAACCCTAACGGGCACGAGGTCCGTCCTCGCTCGCCACCTGACGGAAGAGGTCTTGGTCTAAGGGGTACCTTGGACCAAGCAACTACACCCACTACGAAAAAAAAAAAAAAATCAAATTGCAAAGCTAGTCCATGGCTGGAGGTCCGACCTCCAGGAAGAGCCCAAGTTCCGGGCTTGTGCCGAAAAACGGGGATATTCACCAAGTATATTCATGCACGACCAAGGAGGGCACAGGGGGACTCGAGCTTAACCCCCGCCCCCTCCCCCCCCCCCCCCCCCCCCCCCCCCCCCCCCCTCCCCAAGGTGGCCGTAGCTGGGGTAGTCCCGGCTAGAGGCGATCTCAGCTAGGGTGGCCTCGGCTAGGAACAACCTCGAGCCCAGCTCTCTCTAACAAAGGTTGCCAAGAAAAAGCTAGTTGCCAAGAAAAAGCTAAATGATCAAGCAAGAAATTTGGATGCTATGTATATAGTCTGACTACTTAATTGACCAAAGTTCATGTTAAATTTTATACTGTATTATTGTATTTTTAATACACTCTAAAACCTTCCTTATGAAAAATCGACGAGTAAGTTAAAAATAATAAATTGTTAAATAAAATTTTTCATTATTAAAGTTTACACTGACGATGTGTATGGGTATTTAGAAAAATTAAATGATGTAATAGAGGATAAGTAAAAAAATACTAAAATAAAAAATATTCTGGACTTTTTTTGTTCTCTTTATAAACATAAATTCATTTGTTCTTATATTAGTATTAGTATTAGTGTATTAGTATTACTATAGTAAAAGAGAAAATGACACATTTTTCCCTGAAATATATGCATATAGCACATTTTCTCCCTGAATTATTCATATAAGCATATTAACCCCTTCAATTATTTTAAAGGTGGTGAGTTTCCCCTGATATATTAAATTGACATTTCTACTTTTAAGATAAACATTTTATTTATTTTTCTTCTCCAACAAATTATTACTTATAGGTAGGGATGATTACGGTTCGGCTCGAACTTAACCGAACACTATAACAATTGCATTGATAGTTTCTGGTTATGATTCAGATCCAAAATCTAATATTTGAATTTTAATTTATTAAAATTATGAATCAGAAAAATTGGATCCTGAACCGTGAACCGGCGGTTACGAATTCGGTTCGCGATTTTGAACCGTCTTTATTTTAAAATTTTATTTTTTATTTTTAAATAACTAAATTTAACAATAAATGTATTTTTTTTTCCAGTTCAGAACGTGAACTAGCGATTCCACTTCGCGATTTTAATAAACTCTAAAGATCAAGTTTCGATTCTAAATTATAATTGAAATTCAGTTTGGCTGCTATACTGTCTCAATTTGAACCAAATCATGACCATAATTTATTGGAGAAGAAAAATAAATGAAATATTTATTTTAAGGATAAATATGTCTATTTAATATTTCAAGAGAAAAAACAGTCATTTAAATAATTCAGAAGAAAAAAGTACTATAAATATATAACTCAAAAAAAAAAATACAACTTTCCTTTAGTAAAATTTTATTAGCTCTTACTAATATATATAATATAATTAGTCTTTTATATGTACAAAAACATATGCTCAATATTTATATTTTTAAAAATAACTACAAATCTTTACTAATTAAAATTTATATGAAATTAAATTTATTCTAAAAATATTAATATCATTAAAGAATATAAGAAAATATATAGTGGATACATAATGAAAAAGATAACGGAAGTTATAACAGTAAAGATATTTTTATCTAAAAAATTATATTATATAATATAAATCTATAAATACAATGTACAAAATAATTAGCACTAAAATTGTTTCTCCCTTTCAAAAAAAAAAAAAAAAAAAAAAAAAAAAAAAAAAAAAAAAAAACACTAAAACATGAACCTAAATTAGGGATACAACTTTGATTTACGTTATTATATTTTTAGATTAGATACAATAGAAATAAGGGAAAATGACACTTTTTCCCCCTGAGTTATATACCTATAGCATTTTTTTCCCCTAAATTATTGAAGTGACTGTTTTTCCCCCTGAAATGTTAAATGGACATATTTACCCTTAAATTAAATATTTAATTTATTTTTTTTCTCCAACAAATTAGCAACCAAACCGAAATATTCCAATTACAATTTAAAATCGAAATTCGATATTTAGAGTTTATTAAAATTGTGAACCGGAACGGACGGTTCATGTTCCAAACTGAAAAAATAAAATACATTTATTGTTGAATTTAGACTATTTTAAAATAAAAAATAAAATTTTAAAATAAAAAAGGTTCAAAATTGCGAATCGGATCCTGAACCGCCGGTTCACGGTTCAAGATTCAATTTTTTTGATACATAATTTTAATAAATTGACATTTAAATATTGGGTTCTAGATCTGAATTATAACCGGAAACTATTAATTCGATTGCTTTAGTATCCGGTTCAATTCAAACCGAACCGTGGTCATCCCTACGTATACGCAATAATTTGTTGGAGTAGTAAAATAAATAAAATGTTTACTTTAAAGGTATAAATGTCAATTTAATATATCAGGGGGAAAAAGCACCACTTTTAGAATAATTGAGGGGACTAATATGCTTACCTAAATAACTGAGGGGAAAAAAGTGCAATAAGTATATAACTCAGGGGTAAAAAGTACCATTTTCTCTAGAAATAATACATGAATTAAGTGCTTACAATTATATCCCAATAAAAGATCAACTGAACACCATTCACTTAGCTTATTATTATTATTTATTAACCAAACGAAATACATTTTGTGGTTAATTTATAACATGTTAGCAAATACAAAAGCAGTTATAATAAGTGAGGAATCTACAACGCTCCGACCACCGGAGCTCCCATCTCTACTCGGCAGTCGTCGTCGGCGGTATCGTCTTCCTCCGTTTGCCACAAGAAGTGCGCGTAAGATCCCAACACCGTACTGTCATCAATTTTAATTTCAGTCTCAGCTCCAATAGTAGTTTCAATTTGAAATCACATATTAATATTAAATCGCAGTGTATAAACTTACCAGTCGTCGGGAGAAGCATGAACAGCTTGATCGAAGTAAGATTTGGCTCTGTCCTCGTCGCGTTCAGTTTCCCATATCAATTTCCCGTACAGGGAGAGCACTTCTCCGTCTCCGGGGCTTGCCAGGATCGCTCTTCCGTAGTATTCTTCCGCTTTTACGGTATCTCCTTCCACCTTGTATCAAATCAAAAGTTTAATTAAGCGAAAATCGCTGATCGGGAAGTGATAATGATGAATTCGAATTGAAATGTACCTCGTGCAAGTACTTAGCATAGTTTCTTAGGAGGACAGAGTCAGTAGGGTTTGACTTGATCACTTCCTGATAATACGCTCCGATTTTGCTCCGATCTGCGTTACCGCCGTCTCGGCCACCGCCGCCGCCGGTGAACTTCCTGTTATTACCAATCCCGCCGCCAGGAAACTCATTCTCCTGCCAGTCTCCGAAGCAGTTGTTCCGATCATCCGAAAAACTGAAGGATCCAATACGAGTGAGCACAAATAACGTTTCGTCGTCGTCGTAACTGGCACACTCTTCTTCCGGAATTCTCTCCGGCTTAAACAACTTCTCAGCTCCGGCAACGGCTTTGATCTCCGACCGGATCACGTCAGACTCAGACGACGTCCGACGTATGCCCCGGCGGTTGGGCTCGAAATGCACAGAAAGTCTCGGCGACGAAGCGCTTTTCTTCACTCCGGCGAGAGATTCCCGAGGCGAAGGCGAGATCCTAGGAGAATCGGGAACGAAGGAGCTCCGGGCCAGGACTGAACCGGAACCGGTTCGTAACAGAACGGTCTTCATAGGCGCTATCGAGTTCAATGAAGAGAAAGCAAAGGAGTTTTGGTAGTGGAGATCGAAAAGCTTGAGCTGGTGATAATGTATAATATACATAACTGACGGCGTCTAAATGGCGTTAGATGACGGCGTTGACTGGGAAGATGGGGATCTGAGCGACACGTAAAGGGCTGCACGTGAGGGAGGGGCACATGTTACGTGACCGGTTGCATAGCGGGTGGGGTCAACTTTTTGGAGCTTTCCACGTGGTGCGAAGTATGCGTGATTTGCGACACGTAGGCACAGATCCGGACAAACTAGTTTCTGCTGTACGGATATGAACGCGATTTTTTTAGTTTTATTTGCCCACTGATTATGATTGGATATGGACGCCATTTTTTGTTTTTGGTTTTATTTGCCCACTGATTAGTGTTTAGAGGCTCACCTCAGTGCCTGTGGATGTCGGCGAGCCGTAGATTGTCCTTGCTCTGGTTTTGGCGAGTTGAGTTTTCGATTGTGGACAGGAAATACATTTTGTGCTTAGATTAGTCCCTTCTAGTGCTTTGATAGTGTCAAATCACTGAAAATAACATTTATAGCACGTTTGGTTCTCTTCTAGTACATTCTAGTGCATTGATTGTTTCATCCCCTTATGGTAGTCCGGTCCTTTAAAGGAGACAAAAACCCATTTAGACTTAAGAAGAATGATAAGGATGTACTAGGACATAAAGTTTCTTACGCAAGTGTTATTGGAGTTTTGCTTTACCTAGCTAGTTACACTAGACTTGATATTACTTTCTCGGTGAATTTACTTGCTAGGTTTGGTGCCTCTCCAACCAGAAGACATTGGAGTGAAGTAAAACATATCTTTAGATATCTCCAAAGAACAAAAGACCTCGGTCTTTATTTTGAAAATAACCAAGCATTGACGGTCTACTCAGACGCTGATTATATGCTTGACTCTCATAATGCTAAATCTCATACTGGTTATGTTTTCCTTTGTGGAGGTACAACTATATCTTCAAGGCCCATTAAGCAGACTTCAGTTGTTACCTCATCCAATCACTCGGAGATAATTACATTATATGAGACCTCACGTGAATGTGTATGGCTGAGGTCATTGATACAACAAATCCATAGCTCATGTGATATAATGATTAATGAGCAAAGTTGATTCTCCCAATTTTCTATATGAGGACAATGTGACATGTGTTGCATAGATGAGTAGTAGGTACGTTAAAGGAGACCTTACAAAACATATTGCTTCAAAGTTCTTTTACTCACATAAACTCCAGAAGAGTGGTGAAATACTCATTGAGAAAATTAGTTCTAGTAGAAACCTAACAGATTTAGTCATTAAATCCCTACCTACATCCATCTTTGAGAATTATGTTTATAAAATCAGGATGCGAAGGCTTAGAAGACTATTGTCTTCAGGATGAGTGATAAACCCTAAGGGGGCGTTTGGTTCACGGAATCTTGGATTACCCCAGGTAATAGGATTACCTCCTGGAAGGTAATGTGAGATTTTGGGAATGTAAGATTACCTTCTGGGGGCGTTTGGTTCAGGTTATATAACATAACCAAGGGAATGTGACATTCCAAAGCTCACATTCCTATGTTTGGTTCACATTATAGCACGGAATCTAACATTCCCCAGGAATGTCACATTTCCTCCACATAGGATTTTGAAGGGAATGTGATTCCCTTCAATTTCTAAGGTTATGTAAGATAACCTTGGTTATGTTAGTTTATTACACACACACACAAATATATAATTATTTTTGTAATTATATATTTTTTATTTTTATTATGTTAGGTTAGCATATAAAATAATTTTGTTTCTCAAGTTCAATATTTTAGTTAATATTTTAAAATCATGTAATTATATATGTACCGTTATCTTATTTATTTATTTTAATTTTTAAATTTATTAAAATATATGAAAATATGTTAAGGATATTATAGTGTGTGAATAAAAGATAACCCTAAACCAAACATGATTATATTACATACCCCAATTTTAACCAAACACAGGAATCTAACATTCCCAATAATCTAACATTCCCAGCAATCTAACATTCCCTATGGTAATCTGACATTCCGTGAACCAAACGACCCCTCTGTGTTTGGTTTGGATGGTGTAATATAATATTACCTTGTTTGATTCAGGGTTATATTTTAGGTTATATGGATCAATTTACAATAATGTCCTCATTAATACATATATATATATATATATATATATATATATATATATATATATATATATATTTTGAAACCAAAAGAAAACTTCATTACTAATTTAAAAGATTGGAAATACAATCAGGAGGTACAACAGACCAAGACCTCAAGCCAGACGAAGAATCAGTTGCCCGTGTCAACACGTGGGCCACCTGATTCGCTGATCTCTTGACATGGCGGACCACAACGTCCCCAATGTCTCTAGCAATTTGTACACATTGCTTCACAACAAGACCTACATACGACAAATTCAAATTACAGGAATTAAAAGCATTACAAAAAATTAAGCAATCCGACTCCAGGGTCACATGATTAAGTCCTAGGTCACGAATCCAAATAAACGCCTCCTTGGCCGCATATGCTTTCGCCATCAGGGGATCACGATCGCTCACTAACCAACCATTCTTTGCTGCCAGAAAACGACCCTCGTGGTCTCGTATTGCCGCCCCGAAGGTCACACCCGTAGCCAACAATGTGGCATCTACATTACATTTCACCCATTGGATCGCAGGCCGTTCCCAAAGCACATTCTCGACCCTGCTAACCGATGACCGTTTGTAGCTCTCGTTCCAGGTGCTAATCAGTACCGAAATATGAATGCGTAACTCCTCCACCGTCCACGTCTTTCCGTGCCACACTCTATCGTTACGCGCAGTCCAGAGCAACCAAATGGTGGCTGCCATGCGAACTGCTGCCTCCGGATGGTGAGCTGCCAGCCTTGATTCAATGAAAACTGGCATGGACAATCCTTGAAGCACATCATCGTTCCTCCAAGCTTGTTTAGCAAACCAGCACTCCCCCAACAGATGCTCAGTGATTTCGGCATGTTGACCGCAAAGCGGGCAACCTCCCCCGATCCAGATATGCTTCGCCTTAAGATTCTCATGGACTGGTAAAATTCCACGAACACAACGCCACAGCAAATGACGAACTTTCGGCGGAACTGGAAGTTTCCATAGTTTCTCCCACGCTTCGAAGCCCTCACTATTCACTGACGCAGCCGCACCAGCCGTTAAGAGCCCGTACCCGTGTTTTACTGCATACATGCCACTAATGTCGCCCATCCACCGCCAAGTGTCATTTAGATGAGCCGCTATGGGGGTACGCAAAATTCTCCGGACATCTGATTCATCAAAAATGTCTCGGAGCACCTCGGCGTCCCAATGCCCACGACTATCCATCAGGCCATTCACCAACGCGCCGCGTAAAGGACTCACCGGGGCAGTACTGAGGACTGGATTGGCAGCATCGGCCAACCACGGCCAACTCCAAATCTTCGTCTCCTTGCCGTCTCCAATGCGACGTGCTAAACCCTTACGCAAAACATCCTGTCCTGCTAGAATGCTCCGCCACAAGTAACTTGGATTATGTCCAATGACCGCGTCCATAAAGCTGCATGTTGGGAAATACTTCGCTTTAAGCAATCTGCTAACCAAAGACTGAGGTGTGGTCAAAATCCGCCATCCTTGCTTGGCCAGAAGAGCAATGTTGAAATCATGTATTCTCTTGAAGCCCAAACCACCTTGGCATTTCAGTATACTTATGCGGAACCAACTCATCCAATGCACTCCACGACTATTAGATTTGCCACCCCCCCACCAATAACGGTTGAACATTTTTTCAATTCTATCACACAGTCTGGCTGGAAGCAAAAAAACGGACATAGTGAATATGGGAAGAACCTGGGCAACACTCTTAATCAGTACTTCTTTACCTGCTTTAGATAATAGCCGCTGTTGCCATGATCCCAGTCTTTCTCGGACCTTATCCTCGATAAAACGAAATGTGGCCGACTTGTTTCGGCCTAGCACCGACGATAGTCCTAAGTACCGGCCGAAATCATTCGTCTCACGCACACCCATGCAATCAGTAACCATAGTTCTCACCTCAGTTCCCGTGTTCGCGCTAAACATAGCGCTGGATTTATCATAGTTAATCAGCTGTCCCGACGCTGTGCTGTACTGGTCTAGGCACCCTTTAATAGATTGTGCTTCAGCCTGAGTAGCCCGGAAGAACAGAAGGCTATCGTCCGCGAAAAATAAATGTGTTATCGCCGGAGCCCCTCGTGCAATTCGTACCCCATGAATGGCACCACACGCCTCCGCCTGTTGTAGCAACACGGATAGGCCTTCCGCGCAAATTATAAAGAGGTACGGGGAAAGCGGGTCGCCTTGGCGGATGCCTCAGGTAGGACACACCGTCCCCACTCCTTCCCCATTGACCTGAACAGAGTACCTGACAGTTAAGACACAATGTAAAAGCAAATCAACCCAACGACGCTCAAAACCCAGAGCTTGCAACATTCCTTCCAGATAGTGCCACTCTATTCGGTCATATGCCTTGGCCATGTCGAGTTTAAGGGCCGCTCAACCCATATTCCCGTGGGTCTTGCGTCGCAGAAAATGACCCACCTCCCCGGCTACAATAACGTTATCTGTTAGTAGCCTATCGTGAACGAAGGCACTCTGAGAGGCCGAGACCACCAAGTCCAGCACCCCTTTCAGTCTATTTGCCAACACTTTCGCAATTACCTTGTAGGCAACATTGCACAGGGCTATCGGACGAAGGTCCGTAACCTTCTTTGGTGTTCTCTTCTTGGGAATCAACACTATGTTCGAGTCATTCAGTCCAGGTGGGAAGACACCCGTATTAATGCAATTAAGCACGAACATAGCCAGATCGTGTCCCAATACTGGCCAGAAGTGCTGATAAAAGCCTGGCGTCATTCCGTCTGGTCCCGGGGCTTTGTCCGGGGCCATTGAGAATAGAGCAGATTTGAATCAGCCACCGTAAACGGTTGTCTGAGAATCATATTCATATCATCGGTCACCCTCTGGGGAACCCGATCAAAAAAATTAGCCGAGGTGTGCTCAGATTGAAAGATGTACTTATAATACCTTAAGATTTCGGTGTTGAGATTCACCCATTCCTACCAGACCCCTTGTTGATCCTTCAAACGAGTCAGAGTATTACAACGTTTCCTGAACGAGGCCATCTTGTGGAAATATTTTGAATTAGAGTCGAGATGCTTTGACCATAATTGTTTGGAACGCTGCCTCCAAAATAGTTCTTCTTGGCATAAAAGGGAGTTTAATTCTTCTTCGGTCTCCAGATATCTCTGTACAATAGCATGGTCCCTATTGTCGCGAAGCTGAACCAGACGTCGACGTAGAACCTCAATACGTCTGCCAAACCTTCGTCTGTATTCGCCACCCCATCGCCCCAAATGTTCCACACAAAGAGCCAGGCGTTGTTGAAAATCTAGCCCGATGGATTGCCGCCAAGCTAAATCAACAACTCTCCCGCATCCGTCCTCCAGAATCCACGCTGCTTCGAATCGGAAAACTTTCCTGGTTTGCCAAACTGGCCGCGACTCAAGATCTAAATAAATTGCGTTGTGATCGGACTCCATCATTAACACATTATGAACCTCTGCGCCATCATGCATGTCGATCCAATCTATCGAGGCAACCACACGATCCAGTCTCTCCTTAACCCACCTATTTGTTCCTCATCCACGCTCCCATGTAAACCAAGGACCCGTCATACCTAAATCCAGAAGTGCACAATCGCCCAACGCAGCGTTGAAACCGTCAATGAGATAATTCGGCTGTAACTGCACTCCCCTTTTTTTCCGCTTGACGGGTGATATCATCAAAGTCTCCGAGAACTGCCCATGGAAGATTGGACTGATCCCGCAACTGCCGCAATAAATCCAATGTTTCCTGTCTCTTCGTTTGATCCGGATGCCCATAGAATCCTGTAAGCCGCCACACCGGCTTATCAGGACATGTTATCTCCACATCAATGTGGTTATTAGAGTAACTAAGAAGGTTCACCATCTCGGCATCCCTCCATAACAGCGCCAGTCCCCCACTCCTGCCCACGCAATCGACACTCAACTTACCTTCAAAACCCAAACGCATCCTCAAACTCTCAATCTTACTAGTAACCGGCTTCGTTTCCATTAGGAAGACGAAGTTGGGTCGCCTGCGGGCCACCATGCCCGCTAACTCGTGAACTGTCTGGGTGCCACCCAAACCCTGACAGTTCCAGCTCAGAACACTCATGATGACTGGCAGGACTGCGATTCCAGTCCCGCCGTAAAACAGTTTTTTGCATGCTCCTCCATCACCACGTCCTTACCCGAATCACAACCCGTTTCGTCAACAGCCTCCCTACGCCTCTTCAGCTCACCCTGCAGTCCACTTCCCTCCTCCACAACTGCCAGCGTGAGAGCCGGAGATTCCGCCTCAGTCCTGGCGATCACCCCTGCCGACTTTGATGGCAGAAGCCATCGCGCTCCGACGGGCTTCGCTTGACGTCTCGGCCCAGCCTTCATCCAGGCTCCATAAGGAAATGCGTCTGGCTCCACCCCTTCCTCATAGACCTTCATGCAGAACTTGTCTGTATGCCCCAGGATCCCACAGCAGAAACAGAATATATTGAGACGCTCATACCTGAAGGTGATCCATTGAGATGTGTCGTCCCTCCTAATCAATTTCATCCTCCGTTTCAGAGGCATGTTGACATCCAGAAGCACCCGAATTCGCAAGTAGCTCCGCCAGTTTCCACCAAAATTGTTTGGGTCTGTGGCCATGAAACCGCCCACGTAATTGCCAATCTTGTTAATGAATTCATGCGATGCATAGATCGCCGGGAGGCCATGAATTTGGATCCAACAAGGGATAACGTTCAGATCCACCTCTTCCGGTCTCATCCCCGCCTTGATCTACGCGCATACAAGGATGTTGTTCTCGAAGGACCACGGTCCCTCATCTAACACCCGATGCATATCCTTCGGATGAGGAAAATGGAAAAGAAACAGGTTTTCGTCCAGGGACTCGACATGCATTCCCATAACCGGTCTCCACACTGACGCCATTACCTGCTGCATGTGCTCGAACTTGATTGGGCGGTCGGTGAGGAACCTGCCAACCAATTTCCATCGCGGACTCTCTTCTCCAGCCACCTGGGTGTCCGGTGCTGCCAAGCCTCCAATCTCCTCGTCCGCAAGGGTCATATCAGCCCATCAACCTTCAATGAAATTCATCGTTGGGGACACGTTGGATGCCATGTTCGTCGGGGTGCAGGTCACAAGCCACGTAAAAGAGACAGTAATCAGAAAGCGATATCGAGAATAATGCGAATCATCATACCGGAACGCCATGAAAATATATAGCCCTAGATCCACTAGGGAGAAACTCTCCTAGACAGCACTAAGAGAGAGGGCCACAATACGGAGGCACGATCAACACGATCGCCGATACCAGACGCCGATCACGATCGGAGAATTAGCGAAATATACGGAGAGAAAGTTTAACAAAATGAAGACTTAAATACTACACATATGTATATTTGATTATATAAATATATATTAATTTCATTATTATTATTATTATTATTATTATTATTATTATTATTATAATATAAGAATTAGTTAACAAGGGCAAAGTTGGAATAATTCAAGGTAATCTAAGATTACCTAAAAAAATAGGGGTAATCACATTACCTTGAAACATTACCGCCACATAAGCTTTCAGGTAATATAACAGTACCTGGTAATCCTATAACTTGAACCAAACAAGGTACTATAACATTACCAGACCCAGATTACCTAGGTAATCTAAGATGACCTGAACCAAACGCCCCCTAAGTGTACTTGAATAGACGGTTCAGAAGACCTTGAAAATCCTGAAGATGATGCCCGGAAGGCTTATGGTTGTACTCCTTTCTCTTAGCTAAGTTTTTCTCCCACTTGGTTTTTCAAGGCTAAGATTTTTAATGACGCATCCGATGCAACACATATTTTCATACTACATGTACTCTTTTCCTCGACTAGGTTTTTTCCAACTTGATTTTTTTAGCGAGATTTTCAACGAGGCATGAGTATTGTTAGATAGTGGCTAAGGGGTCCACACGGGCTTAGCTCAGTGGTTTAGTAGACAGTATTTAGGAGAAGAGACCAAGGTTTGAAACTCGGCATCAGCAGTGTAGGGATTATGCCCAAAGTGGGTAGATCCCTTGTGCGTACTGGCATTTGACCCTGTCTGCTGAGCCACTTAGTTACCATGATTTACCTCCTCTAATATGCTCTGTTAAGGCGGGATATGGGGGCCCTTAGGGTGGGGATTCATCCTTTAGGGAAAAGATAATGACTAAAGGGAAGTGTTATAAATATTATATTAATGGCCATTACCATGAAACTCTTCATTTGCCATCTATTTATTCCATTGTTTATGTTATAGAAAATAAAGAGTTGTAGGGATGTAACCGATGTATATATATTTATATTGAAGGCTTAATGAAATGATGATCTTATATTCTTGATTTCTACATTTTGTGTTCTTCCTTTGTCCCTACCTCTTTATATTTTATTATCTAATTACATACATATTTAACGACGATTACTATGTAACTATCACACGAAAATTGAGCTAATCAAATGAACAAATTACAATAAAAAAGATAATTAAACTTATACAATTATTAGGTGGGGCACATGCATTGTTATCAGTTATCAGTACAGAATTAATACATACTTTGATGCAAACAAAGACAAACTTTGGAAAAAGGTTTTACAATAAATATTTGTTTTGGATGAGATAAGAAATGGAGGGCTTTTGTTTTTTACTCCTTCTAATCACTAATATGAACCGTGAATTCAATTACTAGTCGAAATCGAAATCGAAATATAATAATAACAATTATTATCTTTTTGTCGAGTCTGACAAAAGCAACAACACCAATAAAATAACCCATTCATTTCACAGCAACATCCCCGGCAATTTATATCCTCTGCGAGTGCGCGCATTGCATTGTGATGCAAAACGACGTTGTTTCAAATTTTTTTATTTTTATTTTTGAAATTTTGCTACACTTTGTTGACGGTTAATTTTCTTTAAAAAAAAAAATCTCAGGTTCAAAAATGTACATAATTTTATGTTAGAATACACATAATTATATACATGGATGTATATAATTGTATAACAAAATACACATACTTTTTTTAAAAAGATAATACATATAATCTAACATAATACATAATATACATAAACTTTTAACATAATAAACATCAACTCTTAACATAATACACATAAATTTTCTGTTTCGGATGTACATAATTGTATAAAAAAAGATGTACATGATTGTATAAAAAATGTACATAATTGTATAAACAAATACACATAATTTATAAACGAATACACATAATCGCGTTAACTCTCTACATAATTTACCAAAACGATGTCGTTTTGGGAGGCGCGAAGCGCACAGTGCTATGCACGCCGTGGTGCAGGGTATTACGATTGAACATCCCCTTCTTATCCATCTCTAAAATTTACCTTTTCAACGGTACACGAATTTTTGTGACGTCTACTAATTACTAACTCTATATTAACAATCTTTTATTATATTTAAATTTATAATCATTCTTAATTTTTAATAATAATTTTTTTTTTTGACTTTAAATGGATCATGTCCACCATCACTGAATAATACAAAGTGATGTGATAAATACTCTCCGGTATATAGATATAAGTGAAAATTATAGTATAGTAGCTCGAGTAGTTAGGACTAAGGGTGGGATGGTCCCGAGCTTATAAGTACTCAAGAGAGAATATACTAAAAGTCCCCTTCTAAGGTACCGGATGCATATATGTACCTTATATAGTGGGGCGAGGCTGCGGGGGACACATGCGGGGAGCTCGGCATGTTAGCCACGTGTCTCGCATACACCAGTCCCGCGTGGGGCGGTCTTTGATAGGTCCACGTGTACGACAATTTCTGACTGTCCATTTATTAGAGTACGGCCGGGATCAGGGGTCGGTTTTGAATCAATCCTTATGATAAAATATGTTTAGAATCTTGGGAGCCAAGTCGGGCCGCTATGCTCGGGAGCTAAATCTCGAGCACCGGGCACTGATCCTTAGCAGCATGGAGCCTTAGTAAAATATAGCCTTAGGCCCGTACTCGGGTTGGACCAAACACATACGGGTCGGTCTAAGTCAGGAAAGGTTCATCCTGATATACAGGGTGTAACTCGAGCAGATACAGTTATATATTATCGGGATATATATCCTATCACAAAGAAAATCGATTTAATATTTATAAGGTTCTAGGCCAATTGTATGCCTCAACCAGGCTACAAGTAATTAATAACAGAGAATAAACAATCTAGCCAACCATCTAAGTTCCATGCCCAATTGGATAGTTAGTCAATAAAGTACTCATTCTAGACGGGTGGAGAAGACAAGCGATATGTATGACTATTTTCTAAGTATGAATTGATGATGTCTGAAGGAGACACAAACCCCCTTATGTAACCACGGAGTATAAGACACAAACCCCCTTAGGCTCATAATTTGAATTTCAAAAGTTGTATGTGAATGACTAAAGACCACTGAACTCCCATGGCCTTCCCCGTAGCCTTCAGGATTCTCAACTATCCCAAAACTCGCTGCTATATCATGGAAATCAACTAAATAATCGTGCATAGCTAGGCCAACTATATGGAGGTAGAATTCATAGCTCTGGATCTAGCGGGACAGGAAGTTGAATGGTTGAGAAATTTATTATCTGGCGTGCCTTTGTGGGAGTATCCAACACTTCCTGTACTTATATGCATTGTGATTCACAAACTATCATTTGTGTTGTGAAAAACAATGTCTATAGTGGAAAAAGGAAGAAACATACAAGTGAGACATGAGTCTTTAAAGTAGTTATGTGAGTGAAGGGGTCACAATAGAATATGTGAGATCCAAAAGGAATATTGATAATATATTCATTAAAGGCCTAAATAGAAAGATAGTACTTGAAACATCAAGGGAAATGGATTTGAAAGCCACGAGGTTGGGAATTCATGATGGAAACCACTTTTGTGGTCAAACAAAGTCATAGAAACACTCACGTGGATACTCAATTTACTCATGACTATAAATTGAACAAGTTTGGTAAGGGTGAAAATAAATTGTTCTAATTGACTTGATAGCTGTTAGAGGTGGTCTGTGCTAAAATCAATCATTATTGTGTGGACCATGGTCCACACAACTTGTGTGGACCATATTTTGTTTACTCTAAAATAATGTACATTCAGTACAAAAATAATGTACATTGTATTCAGGGGATGTACATTATTTTTGTTCTGAGTGTACATTATATTATATAATGTACATTCAGTACAAAAATAATGTACATTTAGTATATTAAAAATGTACTTTTTGTTATGGTACACATAACATTGTGTAATTTGCCTGCTAAGATAGAGTTGATAAAGTCACCTACTTATGATAAGTCCTAATTCTATTATACTAGAAATAATGAGTCCAATTCTAATTATATTGGGAATAACAAGCCCAATCCTTGACAAACTCTTGAGTTGGTCCGTATCGTGTATCTTTCTTGGGCTTTCTTGATTCAGTTGCTTTCTTAGGCCAATCCATATGGCCCAGACATAGAGTAGTCTTACTAGAGCATCTATTAGGGCAAATTATATCGTGCACCGCGGTGCATAATCGATTATACATCACGCGTCAGACACTACCATGTTTATAAACCGACACTGTCAAAACGATGTCGTTTATTTAATGAAAAGAAACAAAATCTTCGCAAAAAATAACTCTGTTCTTTAGTTTCATTTTGTATACACTACAGTTTCAGTTCAACACAACTACAGTTTCATTTCGATATAACTACAGTTTCATTCAATATTTATACACTCAAATATGTGAAAATGTTATTTAATTTTATTTTATATACACTCTAATTTCATTAAAACACAATTACATGATCATTTGAATATAATTACAACTTCATTGTACAATATACACTCAAATATGTGAAATGTTATTCAGTTTCATTTTATATATATATAGTTTCATTTCACCACAATTATAATATCATTTTGATATAACTGTAGTTTCATTTGATAATATAAAAATAATATGTGAGCCAGGGTTTAGACACACTGTAGTGTCTGACGCGCGGTGCATAATCGATTATGCACCGCGATGCACGATATAAGGACCCATCCATTAGCAACCTAAGGTAAAAATAGTCAAAATAGGTTTTGACTTTCGCAGAACTTGCAAAATTTCAGAGGTGATGTGTTGTCGAGTTAAAAACTCATCTGTTAAATGAGTTCAAGCGGTATCTCACTATCCGGAAGGTAATTACATAATGTTACTGTGTTAATTCAAACTTTTCATCGCTACCACTAAAATACAACCTCCAGTGAACAGCTCAGACAATTTTCCTTGTCTCCACTCTGAATTTGTGATGGATTGAACAAGTTAGGGAAATTCACCTTTAATTTAACATTGTCCCACATTAGAAACTCAAGGTGCCTTTTCCCTCTTGTTAAGTGGTCTTGTCCTTTTGCTTGTAGACCACTTAAAGGCGAATCTCCCTAACAAGCAAAAGGGAACAAGCAACTAGTAAAGGGAAAAAGGAATAAGACATTGTGGTTAAGCCGTATGGAGTGACTCTCCTAAACGGGATATCATGAGTTTGAGCCTAAGTGGAGGCAGTATTGACTCGCTGGACTTCAGTAAATTGAGAAAATATATATGCACAGATACTACATGTAAGTCGAATAGATACTACTCCGTACTTTGTAATAGAGTCAATAGTACTAAAAAAAAAAAAGTATTATCTTATTTCAATATATTTTTGGTCAAATCATTAGTATTGCAACAATACTATATACACAATTAATGATAAATTACGATATTGTAAATTTTTCCCTAATTAATATGGATATTATACTTGGAGATTATTTATGCATTAGTTGAACAATTTTCTAAAAAGAGTCTATTTATGTGAAACCATCTCAATGATTAATCAATAAGACGAGTTGAATTTGCTCAATTTAAGATAGTTGTTTATTACTTGTGATAGAAATCATAATACTTATTACAAAAAATTTAATATCAATTTAAAATAAATAAACTATTAGTTTTAATAGATATTGTAATATTTATATGTGAAACTAATAGATATTGTAATATTTATATGTGAAATTATGAAAGTACTTTTTAGGATAAAATGATTATTATTATTATTATTATTATTTTTTTCTTTTTTTTGAAAACGGATAAAATGATTGTTAGTAAGGATAAATATTCAAACTCTGATCTCATATTTCTAAAAATTCGCAGTGGGTGTTTAAGGAACGAGTAGTATTAGAGTTTTCTCAAACTTTAATTGGTGGTGTCAAATCCTTCAAATTAAATCATTAACATAAAATAAAAGCTTAAACAATAGAAAATCAAGTACTTCATTGCTTAACATTCCACATTTTACAATGTAATAAACCTCAATAACCAGTGTAGCACAAGAATAACCTGAGGGTGTGGTTGAGTGGAATGGCTCATCCATCCTATACCAAAGGTCAAGAATTCGATCTTTGGCTTTGGGTATGGAGTAGCCTTAAATCTCCAGACCAACTGTCCCACTCAAAAAAGGTGCTTACAATTCAATGAGGGATTAATCACTGTATCCGACGGTGGAAAGTCAGAGTACACCCAAAAAAAGTGTAGCACAAGAAGCATTAAGTTACTTGTCCCCAAAAGGCAAAATTCTCTCGCCCTCAGGACCCCCACACCCCAGCCCAGTAGAGGGGTAAACTACAAGGCAAATTATGACTCAACTACCCATTAGGTGGGAGGGACCAGTGTTTGTACCCGTACCCACTCCCACTCTACAGTTGTAGGGCTCAATCTTATGTCTTTATCTACAATCTACCACTCAAGAACCAACTAAGCCCTACAGTAGAACCATTAAGTTCCTGTTAATACTGCAAAAGCACTGGGCAGCCCTAGTTTTAATTTTTAACATTGCCTACTCAGATAGTTCAATTATAAACCATTTAATAATTGAGAGAAGTATGTAAACATAAGATTATACTATTCATTGCAACAGTCAATCAGTCATCCATCCCTTTCCCCCCAAAACAAACATCAAATAACAGTGCAACAAAATCCAATCCCTTTAGAAATGTACAAGTCCTTTGTAAGATAATGGTTCCCGATGTCGAGCAGTAAAACATACTTGAAGCTAAAATAGATAAAGAATTAAAATTCATATGTTGAAATTTAAAAAATAATTTAGATTCAAACATTCTATTTCCCGTGTATGCCACAGCCAAAGATTCATTAGCTACGTGATTTAAATGCAGGCAAGGTTAAATAACTTTGTACTTGAACCGTTTTTAACCACAGCTTAATTTAAAATTTAAGAACTAGTGAGTAGCATCAACAATTAAAATCCTTTCTTCTTATTATGAGACAAGATGAGGGGTTCTTTCCTCATGATTAAAGATGTTTCACTCTGTAAATACCAAATAAACTTTGCAAATCATAACCTCTTTTCAAGAGGAGGCCTCATAGGTTATGGCTAATAAGTTGAATCTATCATTATTAACAAACATGTAACCATATTTTACAGTACAGAAAATAACAAGTGCTCCAAATACTAGAGCAAAAAAGTAGAAAGAACCAACCTCTTACGGTGAAGTTTACTGATTCTTTTTTGCCTTAGAAACAAAAGAAGTGGATCTTCGATCTAAACTAGTAGTTCTAACAATGAAAAGAAGTGTTTCTACAAGCATGCCAACAACCAGTCCAAGGATGCCACCAGCAGCACTCTGAAAATGGAATAGCAGTGATGTCAATTAAACCAAATAAGAATTAAGTAAAAAGCTATGATGTGCAAACTCTAGGCAGAAGTGGTGGTCTGCTCCAAAATTCATCCTGTGACTGTCAATAAATATAAAGATAGTCATTCAAGTTACCATTGCAGGACTGTGACTAAATAAAGCCTTGAATGCAGCATATCCAACCAAAAAGCCAGTGAACATTATAAGAACAACGTGCATGCCTGCCAACAAACCAGATAGCAGTTAAAAAATTAAATTGATTAAGCTGATCCTGAAAGGGGGCATAAATTTAAACCACATAGCAAGACACATGCTCACAGAATTTAAAAGTAAGTAAATAACTAAAGCATTGTTCTGATCTTTGAATGTCCATTAAAAAGGATTTTGTTCCATCCATGAAACCTAACCCCAAGGGATAGATCCTTAATTCCGCAGTTTCTCAAAGATCAACATCTTCAAGTGAAGTAGATACGTGCAAATACTATGTGATAAAAAATAAAGTAAAGCAGTATCCTGGCCACTTTCTTCGATTCCTTTCCCATCTCAAATGCACCAAACCGAGTCATTCAAGAAGGGATTGCAACCAGTTCTCTACTCCTAGACGTACCAAGCTACAAGGAAATTCAGTTCTGAAGCTGGAAAGTATGTATTGGTCTAGTTAAACCATGGGATCCGACTCCTGACATGGGAGCCAAATGAAAAGATAGGGCTTAGCACAAGAAAGATCATAAAGTAAAAAATGCAGGGAACCCTAATGTTTCTTTTGCCACTTTAGGTATAATTTGGTGTGTTGCTGAAGTTAATGTATAGAAAGTAATGAGTCTTGGTACTAGGAGTTTGAAAATCCAATGGTTAGGGGTAATGATCTATACTTTAACAACAAAGCTTACACTTGAAGCTACTGTATGCTCTATATGAATGAAATAAAACTTGTGACAGTAGCAACAGTAGACGGAGGGTATCGGTTATCTAGTGAAAGGTTATAAACACGCATGAATTCAAAAATTAGAGTGGCATGGAGTTTCTCACAGGACACTTATATTAAAAGGTATGCCGTAGAATTGTTTAGAGCCCAATGCCTCTCATTTATTCTGATCTAAATAATCATATCCTCCATGAGTTAATAAATATGTACCCATAATGAACTCCTAAAATTTAAATGCTTTTGCATGATTTTCGGTCACCATCCAATAAATAAATGGCAAATGCAAAAATGAAAATGTTGAGTTCTTTCACAACATTGTTGATTGAAGTATTGAACTACTTTCTTCAGTCCTAGAACCTTCCCAAAATGAAATTCAAACTTAAGAATAAAAAAGATGACTGTAAAACACAAAGAGCTCACTTTTTTTTTCTCTAGTATCCAATTTCCAGACTAAATCAATCCAAGACTGCATCTTCCTACTTCTAAGTCTTTTCACACACTCAATCAACAGATGAATGGCTTAACATTACCTATCTAAAGTTGAATGAACCTCAACAAGGATTCACCACAATCAACATGTCACTATCTCAAGTCAGAAAGCATACCGACAGCACTGAGATAATTTCACATCTTTATGATCAAATTTTGCATTATGGATAAGCATACACAATTTACCAATAAAATACTATATAGATGAGAGCTAAAATTCCATATTGTATCAGATTCCATACTTTAGATAGATAGATAGAGGGAAAGAGGTCGTCGGAGCTCACCAAAGCCTAATTGATCCTTGTAAGAAGAGAAAGGCTCTTCAACTTTCTTCTTGGGGGTTATGTCCTTCACCAATTCCTCATAGGCTTTCCTCTCGGATGCCTCCGCCAGTTTCCTTAGGCGAGCCTTCAATTCCTCGCTCTTCTCTCTGGGCTTAGGGCTTGAGAACGCGAATCCGGATCCGCACAGAAGGGAAACGAGTTGAGGTCTTCTCGACGGGTTCGATCCAATCCAGATGGAGCGCAGAGCTCTGTAGGGCACGGAGGCTCGCTGAGAGAGTGAGGCGGCGAGGTCTCTCAAGTCCTGAGATAGGTTAGCGTCCTGGGTAGATGCGGCGAGAAAGGAATGGATTACATCGGTGGCTGATATAACCAGGCCGCCGTCTACCGCTGCCGCAGCGGTGCTCGGAGAAGTCGCGCATTTTGCGTCGGCGGCGACCTCCATTTTTGAAATGTTCTCTTTTGTTTTCTGGTTTTGCAAATCTTTTTGGTGCATACGTGCTTCGCTATATTAAAGAAAATAATGGTTAAAAGGGTGGGCGTTTTGGGTTTTGGTTTTGTTTTTATTGAGTTTTGGTTTCGATTTTTGTTTTGATTTTTTGATTTTAAAAAAATTAAACTATTCGATTTAACATTAGAGTTTGGTTTGAATTTAATTTGGTTTGGTATTTGATTCAGATTTAAGATTCTCAAATTTCAAATTTCTTAATTTTTCGAACATGCTGTCAAATAATACATAATCACATAATCCAAATCCAAACTCTAAACATTATATAACAAAATAGCAATCAAATCCAAACACAATACTAAATACTAATTATCAAAGTGTTGGAAAAAATAGCTTAAAATGGCATAAAATGGCATGTTAAGTTGCTATTTTGTGGTACAATTATCAGTGGGATCCACTTCCGATTTGGGTCGGGTCAAAGTGGATTCGGATTCTTCGTAGTGGACGAAGAGAACGATATATTGTACGCTCAAAACGGATAATGGGTGAATGAGATATTGATTCTCAAAGTAGACACATTTTAGTTGGAAAATGAAGGGAAAAAGTGTTCTTTTGTCCCACGTTGCTTTGGAATGAAGATTTTCCCCTCTTATATACAAGAGCTCTTTTGAAGCTTGTAGAATTGTATAGCATAGAGGCTCTCTCGCGCAGGGGGGGGGGGGGGGGGTGTGGTGGTGCAAATCAAATTCCAACTAGAAACGAGATCGAGAGGCTTGATTCAAGCCCGAGCTCGTGTGCGCGGGCACGAATGTCGTCCGGAAATTGACTTGCCTTGCGGGCTAAGTTATGCCAAACTTCGGTATCATTTTCCAAACATGCCACTTGTAGTTTCGTCTCCCAGCAGCAGCAAGTTTCGGCCAAACTTCGGTATCATTTTCCAAACATGCCACTTGTAGTTTCGGCTCCCAGCAGCAGCAAGTTTCGGCCATATACGGTCGAAACATGTCCAGTACTTTCGGCCTTGTGGCCGAAATGTCCTGAACAGGCCGAAACTGGGTAAAGTTACGCCAACGGTCTGGAACCTGAAAGTTCTGACTGTTATGGGGATTGAATTCATCTGTTACGGAATTAATATCCTATTAACTCTAATTTTGAATTCTGAATTCAATTCCCAAGTAGTGGGCTGCTGTTATAGCTGTTGGAAGGCAGCTTTAATGTCATTTTTAATTGCCATAATATAGGCTATTGGCTCCTTCAACCCTATATAAAGAGGGTAGAGGCAGTGGAGTTGAATATACAAAGTAATAGAACACGAAAGTTCTTCTTTTTGCCTCAAAACCTCTCTGCTTCTACTCCTTCTTTAGCTATATTGTGTTTATAGTCATTGTCTTGCTCGCCGGATTCTTTGTTTGAATGCTCAAACATTGAATCATAGCAAGTTTTATCCTGGGAAGCCTAGGCCACAACGCTCCTAGCATCTTTGGGAGGTGGCAAATAAGGTTTTAAGGAAAGAGTACTCACTTGACTCTTGCAAAAACTCAACACCAAACACTAGCCATTTTTTCTCCATCTTTCCTTCCCTATTCATTCCAGAAAAATAATAATCTTATTTTTTATTATTATTTGTGTTTTCTACCAACGGTACCAACACAAAGCATAGTAACTTTTTTGCACAACCGACTCTTCAGTTGGTTCAGTTGGAATATTTTTATTGACAAGATGAATAATCATCTATTTGTATGGTAGATATTAGAAAAACAAGTATCAATTACTATATAGTTAATTTTTAGACACAATCTGTCATTGCTAGTGCACTGGATTATTATTTTTCAATGCACTCGAAATATATTCCAGTATTAGAAAATAATTTCAATGGACTGGAATTCAAAATTAGAATGATGGTAAAGCACATTAAATTTATAGAAATAGGAAACTAAGGAAAATATTGAATATTATAAATATAACTCAAGTTAGATATAATTGTGAGGTAAAGAACAATTGCGAAAAACAACAAAAGTACAAAGTAGAGAACAAGCTATAGAGAAACCAAATAAAAAATTTAAGGGATATACCAGTGAGAATAGGAACTGAATGGTGGATCATGCATCAAGGGACTTGGATTTACTTATTATTATTATTATTATTATTATTATTATTATTGGAAAATGGCGAGTTTGGTCCCTGAGTTATAATGGTAGTGACGACTCAATCCCTGAGTTATGATCGTATCTATTTTTAGTCCCTCAGTTATGAGCGAAGTGGCGCATTTGGTCCCTAACCGTTAAAACTGACGAAAAAATTAAAAATATTTAAAATTTTAGGGGCAAAGTAGGAAAATCACATTTTTTCACTTTCTTATATTGAAAACTAATTTTGCAACATTATTTAATTTATTTTCAACTTCTTAGCATTCTATTTCAAGGTTCTTCAATTTCAAAGCAATTCAATAATATTCGTATGACTTGTTAGTAACCTAAGTCTCGTATAAGAAACATGTGACTGAGTACAAACAAGAGAATAGAGCCGTCAAAAAGGGGTTTTACCCGCCGGGTCGACCCGTCCCGTCCCGCCGTAGGTAGGGGGCGGGTTCTTGATTATTTCACCCGCCAGGAAGCAGGCTTTTTAGCCCGCCCCGCCTGGGTCACGGGCCCAAGCGGGGTGGGTCAGGCGGTCCGCGGGTTTAGCCCGCGGCCTGCTAATCTATATTAAAAAAAATATGCAGTAGGCTTTGCAATTCTCAATTTTCCAAATCAATGATGATAGAGATCAAGAAGAAGAAGACCATGATATGAATGATATAATGGTTGATGAATTATGAGTTTTAGAAGTTTAGTATTTACAAAACTATTTTATTTAATTCTTAATGTAGAATAGAAACTTGAAAGTTTGGATAATTTCTTTTAGTTGTTAGTGATTTGAATTTGTATTAATATTTAGTATTTAATACATGTTGTTAGTTTGCATGTCATTTTTTTAAAATTAAAACAGTTACACAGTAGTGTAACTACAAGCCTACAGTATAGCAAATCTTTTCTAATTACAAAAAAATATTGGCTGGCGGGCTAGGCTGCCCTGCTAGCGGGCTTTGGCATGGCGGGCCGGACCGGCCACATTCCAAGCGCGCTAACAGGCGGGCTTTTTAGCTTGCCCCGCTAGGGGACGGGCTTTGGTGTGTTTTGGCCCATCTCGCCCCGCGAGACCGTTTCGACGGCTCTACGAGAGAACACTTGATCATTGTCTTCAAGCACTTAAAACACACCATCAAAGTTTCTGATTTCCCTTACTAAACATAATGGTAATCAGAACATAACTTTTGAAATACAAGAAGATATCAAATTTCTCAGTTATTTTTATGACAAATTCACCAAGGGAGTAACTTGAGATTTTTAATATGTAAAATTCTTTCGTAAGCTCTGCAGTAACTTAATCAATAATCGTATATCCTAACAATATATGAAAATTTTATTATATATAATTATATATACACATCACCTCCTCTGTCTTCTTATAAACTAGAGTAATGAATGAGGAACTTATGACTCAGTTATGAAAATTCTAAAAACTTTTGTAACTTCTAAAAATGATTATTGATTGTTGCATATAAAAAAATTTTACATACTAAAAATCTCAAGTTATTCCGTTGGTGAATTTCTCATAAAAGCAACCCTACGAAATTTGACATCATTTTGTATCTCAAAATTTATGGTTTGATAACTTTTTGTTGCTTAGTAAAGAAAATTGAAAATTGATAGGATAGTGTGTTTCACAGGTCTGAAGACAATGATTTGTTTGTGCTAAGTCTTAATTTTGTTATATGAGAGCCAGGTTCCTAACAAGTTCTACTAAAGTTATTGAAAATGCTTTTAGAATTGAACAATTTTGAAATAAGAGGCTAAGAAGTGAAAAATAATGTTATGAAAGTGGTTTTGATTAGGGCCTGTTACGAATATCTAAGGCCTAGGCCCAGGCCTGAGCCTGTATGTAGGCTTTTTGTTAGGCTCAAGTCTGAGCCTACAATTAACCTGGTCTGGCCTGAAGCCTTTTTAATATTTAGGTCATTAAAAATGCTTCAAAGTAAGTCCTACCTTGAGCCTATTAAAGCTTACATGTTAAGACTTTTTAAAAACTTTAGTATATCTAAACAATATAAGAAATGTACCTAATACAAAACTAATACATAATTACATAAGTATATCACCACAATGCAAACGTAATAGCAAATAAATATAAAATAAAACAAAACAAGTCACGACTTCAGCATGCTCATTAACTTGTTTAGAAATAAATTCAATTGTATTATTGTTTGTTATCCTATATAATATCGTAAATAATTAACAATCAACTCACATAATTAAGTTGTGACATTTCATTAAATATTATAATAATAAGAACAGTTAATAAAAAAAAAATTACACAATAAGAACACTTATAACATGATTAACAGCAATGTTTATAGTTGAGTCATAATTTAGAATGAAATTTTGGAGGTGCGGGGTTAGGGTTTGGTAATTATATATACTTGGGACTTGGGATTATATTATAAATAATATCCTCTATTATAAAAAAGCCATAAGAAGCAGTAAATGCATTTTTGGCAAAAATTCCCGCCCACAACAAAACGGCGCCGTATACATATGATAGTTGAAATGTTTTTTTTTTTTTTTTTTGTTTTTCCGTCCAAGCATTGGTTCTGTCAATGGTAATAAATCACCGTCCAAACCTTATTTTAAAAAGGGTAGTATTCAGATTGTTTATGCCTCTGTATATGTGAAAGGAAAGAGTACGTATTAATTGCCTAGGACTATGAAACGTTTTGCTCAGTCTTCATATTTCCAAGACATGAATCCATCTTCATTGTTCAATACACAGCACTACATCTTCAGCCTCTATATAAAGCTTTGTTGATATGAAGAAGCTTTGTTGATATGAAGATGCACACCCATATTCTCCTGTGATGCACTTCTGATACACCTTGGAAAGCATCCACGAGGAGGAACATATGAAGAACACAGTTTCTTGAAGATTAAGGTGAGCACCTGCACAATCTGCTAAAGCTTTACATATCCTCTTCAACTTTCTTATGAAAAAAATAGAATTCTAGAAAATATGTATATATGGTTGTTACCACTTATTTAATCCTTCTCTATCTCTTTATCATGTGGTTACAGTTAAAATTTAGAGAAAGAATATATATTTACCCGTATATAAACCGATCATGAAAATGCCAACTGTAATTATAGTACTCTTTTTATTCCTTTTAATTGTATTTAGTTAAAAATTATATATATAGACATTAATACGGCTTGCTGCACTAATACATGTTAGATTGAATGTTCTAACATGTTTGAGGACAAAACCTCTGTAAATTCTTAAAAGAGAGGAAAAAGAAGCTGTCTGGAACATTAAGTCGAGATTTTTAAAAAGAGTAAATACCTAAAATGATCCCTCAACTATAGCTAAATTTACAAATTGGTCCTCGAGTTTTAATTTTAACCAATTAAGTCCTTAACTTTGCAATTTTAACACGATTTGGTCCTTCGAACACTTCTACATTAACGCCGGCGCCCGCGCCGTCATCGACGATCTCCAGAAATACCCGCAGCTCTCACCGGAGCACATGGAGGCCTCCAGGATGACGCTGCACCGGTTCGGAAATATGTTGTCTTCTTCACTGTGGTACGAACTCAACTACATTGAATCCAAAGGGAGGATGAAGAAAGGCGACAGGATTTGACAGATTGCTTCCGGCGGTGGGTTCAAATGTAATAGTGCGGTCTGAAAATGCAATTGGAACCTCAAAAAATCGACGATGGACCATGAAATTACATATATATCCTCAAAAATCACAGTCGACAAACGGTCAAATAGACAGAGGACCAAATCGTGTTAAAATTACAAAGTTAAGGACTTAATTGGTTAAAATTGAAAGTCAATGATCAATTTGTGAATTTAGCTATAGTCGATGGACCATTTTGGGTATTTACTATTTTAGAAATAAAAATTCGAAAATTATTAAAATGTAGACCCATAATAATATATCCGAATATACTTCAAATACGGCATCAGATTTCTGCATTATATATGCTGTTTGAAATCTGACCATATCGTGGTTAAATTCCCAGATCTGTTGATATATCAGACATGCATGTTCCGATCACAAAGATCTGTGGAAATTCATAACCATATTGACCCTGAAGGACCTATAAAAACAGGTGATCTGTAAACAATGTGGATCTGCACCATATTTATGTCTGAAAATAAGAGTCACCATGCCAGTGTGGTGTTGTGGTCTGGTCGTGTGGTGTTTTGAGATGGATGAGCGTGCAAATAAAACCCTTGAAAATCCATAGAAAAATACTTACAGATCGATATTTATATGGCAGAGAATGAGACTTCCTTGACCCCAGTTTTGCCAATGCGAGCTCATGTGCTTAATTCTTCAGCGATGAAAGGCCAGCGAAATCAGAAGTGAGGCAGAGTTTCTGAAGAAGCTTCTCGACATGTTTAGCTGTTGACCTCTCATTTATTATTATTAGGGAAAATTGTAATTTATACTCCTCACAAATATGTCAATTATCAATGTCACTCTTGAATTATTAGTGGTGTAAATGTTGTTCCTCAATTTTTAAAACGTGACATATATTGTCCCTCCCCTAATATGAAGAAGGAGAAAAATTGTTGTCGACGGAAGGAGAACAATCAAAGAAAGAAAATTTGAGAAAAAAAACGCGGTCTTCGAACAAGAAAGACGACGTGTATCCACATTTACATCACTAATAACTCAGGAGAAGGTGGATGCATGTCACGTTTTGAAAATTGAGGGGCAACATTTACACCACTAATAATTCAGGGGTAACATTGATAATTGGCATATTTGTGAGGGACATAAATTACAATTTTCACTTATTATTATATTATTATATTATATTATTAGTACAAAATGAAGACGACACGTCTTGGCTGGAGAAGTGTGTATATATTCATTTAATATAATTTGTGTATATATTCATTTAAACCTCAATTATAATTAGTTTGACTTCTACATATATAAAAATGATAAATTAGACATAAAATAAACATAGTTCTTACATAAATAATCTTTTTCAATTGAATAAGTTTGTGGTGGAGATTTTCGACAAGTATTGCGTGTTATTTTATTTACAAATTTTATTTAAATAGGTTAGTTATATAATTAAAGTAGTTATTTCAAATTCAAATAATAATAATACAAGTAACAATAAACTTTAAAAACAACATAATAATAACATAATTAAACTTTTAAAAATATTAAAAATTACATTGTATAGTTATACTTACATTTTTAATAGAACTAATTATGAGTTGAAGAACTTAAGTACGTTTTTCTGTTTTCAGAATCATTACATTCTTTACTAATTTAGAAGATGTCAAAAATTTAATTGGTAAATTTGTTAAATTAATAATAGTTCGTGCATCGCACGGGACAATTACTAGTATATATATATATATATATATATATATATATATATATATATATATATATATATATATATATATATATATATATATATAGAAGAGCGCTCATATGCGGCGGGGTCTTATGGTGCGGCGGTGCGGTCAAATTCCAGAATACACCAACAGTGTTAACAATATGCACCAACAGTGTAATAAAAACACACCCCAATGAAATGTAATAAAACATCACAAAATACACCACAAACTCAAAAAAACACACCATATAACTCACCACCCCCATTGGTGTATTTCCGAACAGTGTATGGTGTTTTTACTCACACCTAATGGTGTGTGTTTGGTGATGCAGGGCTCTGTTTACTCTGTTTTGTGTGGTATATTTCCTAACGTTGATGGTGCATATTTGGTGAACTATTGGTGTTGCCGCACCGTAAGACACTGCCGCACCTGAACCCGCCTATATATATATATATATATATATATATATATATATATATATATATATATATATATATATATATATATATATATATATATATATATATATATATATATATATAGGCCAGGCCTGAAGGCCGAGCCTGGTATATATAGGTCTGGCCTGTTTAGTTTAATAGGCTTTGAAATTGGCTCAAGCTTGGCCTTTTTACTAAACGAGCTAGGCCTAACTAGGCTTTAATTAGGCCTGGACATAGGCCCCTACAAGGGGCCTGGCTTATTCCACCCATAGTTTTGATATAAGAAGGAGAATAAAATGTGAATTTCCTATTTTACCCCTCAAATTTTAAATATTTTTAAATTTTTCCATCAGTTTTAACGGTCGGGGACCAAATGCCCCACTTTGTTCATAACTGAGGGACTAAAAATGGATACGGCCATAATTCAGGGACTGAGTCGGAACTTGGGTATAACTCAGGGACCAAAGATGCAATTTTCCCTATTATTATTATTATTATTATTATTATTATTATTATTATTATTATTATTATTATTATTATTAAAATCATATGGCATTCAGTTCGGTTTGGTTTTTGTCAAATCGTTCGGTTCGGATCGGATCGGTACCAAACCGTTCGGTTTTCTATTACTAGTTCAGTTCGGATAAATTGAACCGAATTGCCCACCCCTAGCTCAAAGTATGTTCTTATACTATAGTGTTTTGTAACTCCTGTTTAATTTAGTCTTTGTACCTTTATTTTGTTCAATTTAGTTCATCTACTTTAAAAACTGAGCAAATACCAATTTTGGTCCTACAAGTATTACCAAAATGACAATTTTAGTCCACATGTTTAATTCCTACCAATTTTCATCCACGACTATTATTTTAGTGACAAAATTCATCACGTTGGTCACCCATTCGTTTAAGGCATGTCGAAAAATGAAATTATTAAAGGTATTTTTCGTCATTTTCAAATTAAGATCCCAATTTGAGCATGAATAAAGGGATTTAAGCCATAAGATCTATCCAATTCGTAGTTCTCCTCCACAAATTAAGGTAGGATGAGGAGAAGAACTGCGAATTGTGGTCGATTTTAGTGCTTAAATCCCTTTATTCTTGCTCAAATTAGAATCTTATGTTGAAAAAGATGAAAATGCCCTTACAATTTTTAGATTTCGGCATGTCTTAAATGGAGTGGTGACCGGGGTGATGATTTTTGGTACTAAAATAATAGTTGTGGATGAAAATTGGTACTAAAACAATAGTCGTGGATGAAAATTGGTAGAAATTAAACATGTGGACCAAAATCATCATTTTGCTAATACTCGTGGGACCAAAATTGATATTTGTTCTTTAAAAAATAGTGAAACTAATGATGATAGTTAACAGTGTTAATATTGCCGTTAACTTAGCTTATGTGGTACTGATATTATTATTGCCACATCATGATATTTATTGACGGTAAATATGTTACCGGAGTATATTTGTATAAGTGAATTGAGACGATTGTATTGCTAAGTGTTTTAGTACAAGATTCAGAATGTCTCCCCCTACTTGTTACATGGGCTCAGCTTTTATACTGTACAATTGTAACGGCTAAAATAAAGGCACTAACGACCTCTTAATAAGTACAACGGCTCCTCATCATAAGTGTCCGGCTCCTCAGTAATTGTTGTGCGCGCTCCTTTTAACTGCTATTTGATGATGCGGCAATGCGTTGGACTCTAAGAACCGTTCCAACTCTTGACCGCTACCCACTGTCCATATTGATGGCTTTGACTATCATCATTGCTCTAATGGGTTAGACCAAGTGCACCGGGTCGGATCCCGTGCTTGTCCAATTATCCTGTCATTTATATTCCAACTGTTGGACAATTTTTAATAATGTCCTCGCAAGTGCACGAGTCAGTGTAGTAATAAGGTGCAAAAGCAAGGGTCGATCCCACAGGGAATTGGTACAATGCAATTTAATAAAAATGTCATTTAATGAACTTAAAATTAAAGTAACTTGAAAAGATAATTGAATAACTATGAAACAAAATAGAAGAAATAAAGACTAGGAACATGAATAAATTACCATTACTAACACTGCGATTTAGGTTCAATATTACCAATCAGTACACAATGTTCATGGTAAATTCACCACATTCTTAGAACAAATTAATTAGCAAATTATGGTTGAGAGATTAAAAACAATTATCTTCTTAAGCAATGTCATTAATAATTAACAGTGAAGAGATTAATCATGGACAACTCAATCCAATCAAAAATTGCAATACCACAATCATTCGAAACCAACCAAATAAATTTACTAAGCAACAAATAATTATATAAACTGAAATCCACAAATTTGTCGTACTGAAAGGGAAGATAAACAATGGAAGGGAAAGAAGACAAGAATACAAAGTCAAACAGTTCTACCAAATTTAATAAGAAACATAATTGACGTTAAAGGGATTTCAACCTGGTTTATATAATTAACAAATGTGAATTGAAGAAATCTAGAAGCCAAATTCAAGAAAAATAGAAAAGAACCAGAAATAATGCTGAAGACTAATTTGCTGAATCAGGTTCGCCGCCGCTGAATGGAAATCTCCTCTGCCGCCTCCGGATTTCGTCCGGAGTTAACTGATCTTTGCTTTTATCGCCTTCGGAATTGATCCAGGGTGAATTGATGATCCCATGATGAAGATTAAGCCTCCCTTTTATAAACCCAACTTAACTGCTCCTCCGGTCTATTCTACGATCGCTCCACCAATCTCGTCGAGAAGTAGCCGCAGAAGACCGACTTTGTGAATGATCCAAGCACTTCGGAGCCGACGCCGGAAATTCCTCCATCTCTTGTTCATCGTTCGCGAGACCGTGCAATGCTTTATTACATGCGTAAGTCGTCTTGGGCCTAACTTAATATATCAAATAATAATAATAATAATAATAATAAACTTATTAGAGATCATATATAACCAATTTACACTTATTAAACTCCTACTGATCATGTACTACTAAAACTAATTAATATTATTATTATTAAATTAGAATTAATGAATTATTGGACTGACAGAATTTAAATAATAAAACAAATTTAATAATTAAAACAACCTACAATTGCATAATATTAACAAAGCTACTAATAACAATAATAAATAAAAATAAATATAAAATTAATTAATTATTACAAATTAACTATAAAAAGATTATTAAAATAACACTAAAAATAATGCTTATCACCAACTTATATATTATTTTATAAATATTTAAAATTAAGTATTTTTACAATTAATATATTACACTAATATGTTCAAAATAAATAATTACAAGCATGTGTCCAAATCTCATTAATTTGGTGGTAAAAATAATTAATTTTAAATATTTATTTTTGGACATACTAATTTAATATATTGTAATTATTTATTTTTGGACATACTAGTTTAATATATTGGTGGTAAAAATAATTAATTTTAAATGTTTATAAAGTAATATATGAGTAGGAATATAAATATCATGATGTGATAATGGTGATGTCAGCGCCACGTAACCTAATTTAACGAAAATATTAACATCGTTACCTATTGTCCTTAATTGCATCACGTTTTAAAGTACAAGGACTCAATTGAACAAAATAAAGGTATAAGGACTAAATTGAACAAAACACTATAGTACAAGAACATCGTAGGTACTTTGACCGCAAATACTTAGGGTCCGTTTGGAAACCCGAAAAATGACTTCTGAAAAATATTTTTCAAAAATTCAGTCAACGGAAAACATTTTCCGTTGACTGGGAAAATGAAGCCATTTTGGCAAAAAATGACTTTCGTCAAATTTGGGGGAAGTCATTTTCCGCCAAAATGTTTAAACATACAATTCTACTCATTTTTCCAGAAAATAAACGAAACACACCAAGTTTTCAAAATGCAACCATACACGGGAAAGGAAAATGTTTTCTGAAAAATGACTCATTTTCCATAGGTCATTTTTCTGCTTTCCAAACGGACCCTTAATTGACTTCTTTGTTTTACTCTCAATTTCTGTTCTCTCTCACAAGTCTTTAATATAAATATTTTTTCTAGGACTCATATGATGAAAACATCTTATCATTATTTATTATATCATAGCTAAAACTAATGGAGTACAATTTAAGAGTACATATTGTAAGGGACTGTTTTTCGTGACCGTGTTAAGACCTAATAAATGAATGTGCCAACTAGTTAGCTTGCCAAATGAATAAAGGGAGCGTCAATAACGTTAAGGTTTGTTCTGTCTTAAATGCTAAGGTTTGGCCAAGTCTGGCATGCCGACCTGGTTAAGTTTGGAGAGCTTGTCGCTAGTCTTGGACGTGACTATGAAGGGAATCGATGCAATTCGAAGAGCATCGGGAGCTATTGTCATTCCCCTGATGAGCCTATAGTAGGGTGAAACTAGTTTGGCATGTATGCCGGTAAGACTGGTCCGCGAGATATGAATGGCCGAGGACGATGCACGTGCATTGTGTGCTGTGCCGAACTCTTTGCCCGTCACTGGCTTTGTCTAACGCCCATGGAACTTTGCTACGCATTTATGAGATTTGCTACATCGATCTAGAGCTTTCTAGCAGTTGTACATATGATCTCATAGTTTGTAGATCATAGGCTACAGACATGTACATAGTAACTAGAGGTTGTAGAGATGCTTGGAACATTCTAAAATGTTAGAGAATTCACAAGCTTGTATAGAGATTTTGGGAGGATTCTAGAGAGTAAATCCTAGACGTAAAATTAAGTAAATCTCCACCATTCATTGAGGGGTGAAAAGAGTATAAATACCCCTCAAAGGGCCTCATTTGTAACCATCTAAAAGTTCAAATAATCTAAGTTCCGTACAAAGTTTTCAAGCATTTTCTTAAGCTTCCTTGTGAATTTTTGCCTTACTCACTTTAATTTAAAATTTAAAAACTAGCGAGTAACGTGAATAAGTAAAATCCTTTCTTCTTATTATGAAACAACAAAAGGGGTTAAATGTATTTCCTTCTGTAAATACCAAATAAACTTAGTAAATCATAACCTCTTTTCAAGAGGAGGCTTCATAAGTTATCGCTAATAAGTTGAATCTATCTATCATTAACAAACATGTAAGCATATTTTACAGTATAGAAAACAACAAGTGCTCCAAATGGTAGAGCAAAAAAGTAGAAAGAACTAGCATCTTAGGATAAAGTTTACTGATTCTTTTTTGCCTTAGAAACAAAAGAAATATAATAGATCTTCTATCTAGACTAGTAGTTCTAACAATGAAAAGAAGTGTTTCTACAAGCATGCCAACAACCAGTCCAAGGATGCCACCAGCTACATTCTGAAAATGGAAATAATGGAATGGTTTGCAAACTCTAGGCAGAAGTGGTGGTCAGTTATTAAGTGCTCCAAAATTCATCTTGTAATTGTCAATAAATATAAAGATAGTCATTCAAGTTAGCATCGCAGGACTGGACTAAATAAACTGTGACTAAATAAAGCCCTGAATGCAGCATATCCGACCAAAAAGCCAGTGAACATGATAAGAACTACATGTATGCATGCCAATAAACCAGATAGCAGTTAAAAAATTAAATTGATTACCATTAACAAAATTTTCTTAAGCTAATGCTGAAAGACGTGCATAAATTTAAACCACATAGCTAGACACAGATGCAAGTAAATAACTAAATCAATTTCCAAACTAAATCAATCGAAGACTGTATCTTCCAACTTCTAGTCTTTTCGCACACAGATGAATGGTTTAACATTACCCATCTAAAGTTGAATGAACCTCAACAAGGATTCACCACAATCAACGTGTCACTATCTCCAATTAAGATTACAGTAGTTAAGTTCTAGAGCCACAAAGATGTATTTTACAACATTATCTCACTGAGATAATTTCACATCTTTATGATCAAATTTTGCATTATGGATAAGCATACACAATTTACCAATAAAATGCGATATGGATGAGAGCTAAAATTCCATATTGTATCAGATTCCATACTTTTAATAGATTAAATAGATAGATAGATAGATACACATTCAGGGGTTTGGGAAAGAGGTCGTCAGAGCTCACCAAAGCCTAATTGATCCTTGTAAGAAGAGAAAGGCTCTTCAACTTTCTTCTTGGGGGTTATGTCCTTCATCAATTCCTCATAGGCCTTCCTCTCCGATGCCTCCGCCAGTTTCCTTAGGCGAGCCTTCAATTCTTCGCTCTTCGGCAAATTATGCTATGCAACCGTGTGCACCATTGCAAAAATGGCTTGGACTAAAATTGTCCCATTCATCTTTAAAAAGAAAATCATTTTCGATTGTCGTTAAAGACGTTATGCTCTGTTATATATCCATAATTAATTAACTATATATTCAGAATTAGTGAACTATATATCCACACCGGTTACTAGTACTCTGTTTTGACTTATGGCAGTTCGGTGGGTGTGTATTCAGAATGAATGAACTATATATTCAGAATTAATGAACTATAAATTCAGAATTAGTGAACTATATATCCAGAATTAGTGAATTATGTATCCAGAATTAATGAACTATATATCCAAAATTAGTGAACTATATATCTAGAATTAATGAATTATATATCCACACCAAAAATAGTGGAAATCCCTGTCATTGAAATTTTTTTAAAAAATAATAATTGATTGGTGGAGTTAAACGGTGCCACGTTACTCCATCATAGTGAAACAGTTCGCACACGGTTGCACAGCATAACGATTGTCGCTCTTCTCTCTGTGCTTGGGGCTTGAGAACGCGAATCCGGATCCGCACAGAAGGGAAACGAGTTGAGGTCTTCTCGACGGGATCGATCGAATCCAGATGGAGCGCAGAGCTCTGTAGGGCACGGAGGCTCGCTGAGAGAGTGAGGCGGCGAGGTCTCTCATGTCCTGAGATAGGTTAGCGTCCATATGGATAGATGCGGCGAGAAAGGAATGGATTACATCGGTGGCTGATATAACCAGGCCGCCGTCTACCGCTGCCGCAGCGGTGCTCGGAGAAGTCGCGCATTTTGCGTCGGCGGCGGCCTCCATTTTTGAAATGTTCTCTTTTGTTTTCTGGTTTTGCAAATCTTTCCGTGCATACACGACGCTGTGATCCATTTATCAGTCCTTCGATATGATATATAAAAGAAAATACTTGGTCGACTTCTTTTTTTTTTTTAACTCTTCATTTCTATTCTCTCCCAAAAGTCTTTAATGTAAGTATTTTTTTAGGACTTATATGATGAAATCATCTTATTACTATTATTTATCATATCATCATATAATGCAATAAAAGTGATAAAGAGTAAAATTTAAGAATACATATTGTCACGGACTGTTTTTTGTGACCGTGTTAGACCAATGAATGAATAAGTAACTAGTTAGCTTGCCAAATGAATAAAGGGGGCGTCAGTAGCATTAAGGGTTGTTCGGCCTTAGACGCTGAGGTATGGCCGAGTCAGGCATAACTGTCCGGTTAGACGCTGAGGTATGGCCGAGTCAGGCATAACTGTCCGGTTAAGTTTGGAGCTTTTGTTCGCTTGTATTGGACTTGACTATAAAGGAAACCGATGTGATTCGAAAGGCATAACTGGTCGGGAGCTATTGTCGTTTTCCTGATGAGCCTATGGAAGGGTGAAACTAATTTGGCACATATGCGGGTAAGGTTGGTCTCGGGGTATGACGGGCGCCAAGACGCCACACGAGCGTTGTTTACTGCGCCTGAGTCTATGCCCGTGACATAGGCGCGCATTGTGTAATGCCCATGGAACTTTACTATGCATTTATGAGATTTGCTACCTCTCTCAAGGGCTTTCAATTCTAACAATTATACATAGCATCTCATAGTTTGTAGAATAGTCTAGATGCATGTACATAGCAATTAGAGGTTGTAGAGATGTTTAGAACATTCTAGAATCTTAGAGAATTCTCAAGCTTGTATAGAAATTTTGGGAGAATTTTAGAGAGCAAATCCTAACTGGATTAATTAAGTAGATCTCCACCATCCATTGGGAGGTGAAAAGTGTATAAATACCACTCAAAGGCCTCATTTGTAACCATCCAAAAGTTGAAGTAATCTAAGTTCTTCAAACGTTAAGCTTCTTTGTGAGATTCTTGTCGTACTTACTTCCTTAGCCAGTTCATAAAGTAGTTAAGGCCGCATGAAACATCATTACTAAGAACGGAGTACATGACAGTATAGGGGTTTACAGAAGCTCAAATGTCACAAGTTCGTTAGTTAATTAGAACCATGCCCAATATTACTTTCATCTATTAATCAAATATTGAACGTTTAATTATTTAGGAAAAAATGATATTTTTCTCCTAATATATATTTCTCGCAATGGTGTGTTCAGGTCTTTTCGTGGTCAGTAAACTTTACTTTTATGGGGCATAGTGATCGAAAGAGATGAAAAGAGATCATATACATAACAACTTAATAATTAACTTATTTTAAACACAATTACTTTTAAACCCATTTAGAAGTCATATCTAGTTTTATTTATTTATTTTTTTCACTAAATAAATGTTATGACCAAGGAAGTTGTGGTGTAATTCTAGCCTCTAATAATTTCTTGTCCTTCACATGTTGTATCTTCAAAAGGTTACTGCGAATGTAATTGAATCCTTAATCTAACCAATTTCATACCATTAATCCAAGTTGCATGTTTTTCAAGTTTTTTAAATTTAAAATGTTTTTTAAAAATAATTACTTAAAAAAAAAATAGAGCTTCGTCTTTGTAGAAGGTATCTTCGTATTCAACACACTGCAAATTCAAAACATTAGTGATAAAAATTACAAACATTCTACTCCACCTTCTTATTCAACACACTGTAAATTCAAAACATAGAAAAACTGGTTTCCTTAAACTCATTCCTAAGAATTAGCTACTATAACAGATCACTAATATAGCTTCAACAACACAAAAAGTCAAATAGAATCACAACGGGAGATCTGAAATGCCGAAATAAATTTCAAAACCGCAATGTGGTAAATTATAAGAGGCAATTTTTACGAAACAGATCGACTCGTTAAGTAGGGTGCATGGAGAGTGCTAAAATGACAATCCAACAAATCTTGTGCACTTTCTCTCAGGGTTTGTCTAAAATAAACAAAATAAAATAAACCTTGTAAATGTGAATTCGAAGGTGAATTGAAAAGAATGATTGATGCTGTGGATTTACAACAGTGAGAATGGAAATTTACGCAGTGGATAAATCATCGATCAGCTGTCGATCGCTTTTGGTCCTATGTAAGGACGGTGTATTTAGTCATGACTTTCATAAACTTTTAAAGATTTTTATGAACTTTTAAAGTTTGGAGGTATTCAATTCAAATTTTTAGAGCGTCTTTTAAACTCTGGCGGTATTCAATAAAGATTTTTATAGAGTCTTTAGTAACAGAATATTCCGTTAATTATTTATTACTTTTAACTTACTCATTAATTTCTATTAAAAAAAAAGGTCTTAGCTTCGAACCACATCCCAATTAGAGTTGACATAATTGTTAAACATATACTACGAATATGTTAAAATGTATTTTTAAAAAATATATAATATAAAATTTAACATAAACTTTGGTCAAATAATTAGTCCGACTAAATACATAAAATTCAAAGATTATAAATCAAGAACTTTAAAAATCATTTGATTTTTATGCATTTAAAAAAAAAAAAACAAATTTAGGTTAATTTTTTTTTTCGTTTAATTAATCTTCTTTTGATTATTTAGATCGGAACAAAACTTAATATTTCAATTATACTTTTGCATTATTAATGGTATGATTTAGGTCATTATGGTATTAATATTTTTTGTATGTATTTTTATAGTGGTACAATTGTACATTACTTTACAAATATTATACTATTATTTTTTTTATCGGACAAAGTTATTCTTACATCATTGTCAGACCTGCGCGACCTAACTACAAAGTTGTTGATCATAAATACAATTACACCTGGACTCTACAACGGTTGGACCATTTTTCAAAGAGTTGACAATGTTGTCATCCCACTGGCTCCAATTGAACAAATTTACACATTAAAATCCTAAATAAATTTGTAAGTTAATTTTTACTATATCATTATAACAATATCTATTGTAACTATATATTTTGAATTATTTATTATCATCCTCTATTGACAGAAATTGTAACAATTGTCATGGACAAACTCTCAAAACAATTTGCCTCAACAATGAATGTAAATTAAAAAAAAAAATCAATGATTTCATTATTGTTGATAAAAAGTATGTACATCACTTTATACACTTATTAAATTAAATAAATTAGTAGCAACAACAAAAAATAATACATATGCATTTAATTAATTTAGAATTAGATGTCTATAATGCTTTTATTTAAAAAAAAAAATATTCATTATAAAAATTTAAAAGGAGATATAATTTTATTAGTTATATTATCTTTATTTTATACAATTCAAAGATTCATTAACTTCAAATTTATTAGTTTATTATATTCACTACATTGTTCATTGTCTTCTTTTTACATTATCTTGTAATTAAATATCAAAGTTATAATACAAAATATGTTATATATATTTATTTACCAAGCATTTTATACAAATATAATAAATATTAATATTTTAATTTTTTCAATACTTTCACATGATAACCTACGACACACATCTCACAACGCATGAAACATGTAGGTGAAAAACTACCACTACCAAATATCAATAGGTGCTTGTAAGATAAAAAGAGTTAATAGTACAACTAAGATCCCATCATATACGCAACACGGCAAATCTAAAGCTTCCTACACTATAATCTCATTGCACAATGAATCCATCTATGCTACCACCAGTAACCCAATTGCACATGACACACTATAAATAAAATAAAAAAGATGACATGTACTGAAGATGAAGACAATGACAATGCTACACAAAAAAGAATTAAGAATAATTAGAGAAATTTAAACCAAAAATAGTATTTATTTATATTATCGTTTTTAGACTAACTATTTAGACTAGCATTATTACAAAGTTGCAAACATTTATTTTAGTGACAATATAATCAATCTCTCATATATTATCTTGCATTTATATACTTTAAATTATCGATTTAAATAAACAAATTCAATATTTATTTACTTATACATGAACATCTCCGATATAATATTGCATTGATATATTTTGAAATATTTATTTAAAAACAATCATTTGGCATTATTCCGTTCGCGCAAAGTGCGTAAAAAAACTAGTAAACTTTATAAACCTTATACCTAAATTCAATAAATGATTTTTTTCTTCATTATCGTATATTTTCTTCATACCTAAACTCTACCAATTTTTTCTCTCTCTTAAACTTTACAATCTTCCTCTAAAAATTCAAAATAATATTATTTTTACTCTGATTTTTTAAATTTTTTCTAAGAAATTTTATCTATAACTTCTAAACTTTCTCTAATTCTTCCTAAATAAATAAACAAAGCAAAATTTTTATGTCTCACCGTCAAATTATACTATATGTTTTATAATATTCATATAAATACTTATATATTTGGATTTTTATTCTTTTTATGTTTATATTTGTAATATATATATATATATATATATATATATATATATATATATATATATATATATATATATATATATATATATATATATATATATATAACAACATGTTACTAAGAATAGCGAACTACTGTTCGCAAAATAGCAATTTGGGTTGCAAACAGCACCTTGTTGATGTGATAATGGTGATGTCAGCGCCACGTAATCTAAGTTAACGGTAATATTAACACCGTTACCGATTGTCCTTAATTGCATCATTTTTTAAAGTACAAGAACTAAATTGAACAAAATAAAGGTATAAGAACTAAATTGAACAAAACACTATAGTACAGGAACCTCGTAGATACTTTGACCATAAATACTTAGTCGACTTCTTTGTTTTACTCTCAATTTCTGTTCTCTCTCACAAGTCTTTAATATAAATATTTTTTCTAGGACTCATATGATGAAAACATCTTATAATTATTTATTATATCTTAGAATAAAAGTGATGGAGTACAATTTAAGAGTAGATATTGTAAGGGACTGTTTTTCGTTACCGTGTTAAGACCCAATAAATGAATGGGCCAACTGGTTAGCTTGCCGAATGAATAAAGGCAGCGTTAGTAGCGTTAATGTTTGTTCTGCCTTAAATGCTAAGGTCTGGCCAAGTCTGGTATGCTGACCCGGTCTGGCCAAGTCTGGTATGCTAACCCGGTTAAGTTTGGAGAGCTTGTTGCTAGTCTTGGACGTGACTATGAATGGAACCGATGCGATTCGAAGGGCACAACTAGCCGGGAGCTATTATCATTCCCCTTATGAGCCTATAATAGGGCGAAACCAGTTTGGCACGTATGTCGGTAAGGTTGGTCCGCGGGATATGAATGGCTGTGGACGCTGGACGTGTATTGTGAGCTGCGCCGGACTCTATGTCCGTGACATGGGCGTTGTCTAACACCCATGGAACTTTGCTACGCATTTATAAGATTTTCTACATCGATCTAGAGCTTTTAGCACTTGTACATATGATCTCATAGTTTGTAGAATAGTCTAGAGGCATGTTCATAGCGTAAAGATGCTTAGAACAATGATTTTGAGAGGATTCTAAAGAATAAATCCTAGCCATAAGATCAAGTAGATCTCCACCATTCATTGAAGGGTTAAAAGAGTATAAATGCCCCTCAAGGGGCCTCATTTGTAACCATCCAAAAGTTAAGGGGTCGTTTACTTCGTTTTTCTGTTTTCCATTTCCAGTTTTTCCCATTTCTCAATTTCTCCAGTTTTCCTTTTCAATTCTTCCAGTTTTCCAACTTTTCAATTTTCCAATTTTCATTCCCCATTCATCTAGTTCTTCATTTCTCTAATTTTCTTATTTTATTAAAAACAATCATCCCATATAACATTTTTACATTTCTACAATAATAATAATAATAATAATAATAATAATAATAATAATAATAATAATAATAACAACAATAATACTAATAAAGATGATGATGATGATAATAACAATAATAATAATAATAATAAAAGAGAATAATAATAATAATAATAATAATAATAATAATAATAATAATAATATTCCGTAATAATAATAATAATAATAATAATAATAATAATTATTATTATTATTATTATTATTATAAGAATAATAATAATAATAAAGATGATGATGATAACAATAATAATAATAATATTAATATTGGCGCAAAGCAAACAAAAAGTATGTCAAAATTAAAGCAAATGCGTAGAGTGAGATTTAAACCAACGACCTCTAGGGGAAGAGTACTGTTCATACATGTATACTCCATTATTTCATTTAGAGAAGTCCAAATTTCTTTTCTCCAAAATTGTATATGAAGGGTTCGTTTAGAAAGCAAGAAAATGACTTCTGAAAAATGTTTTATGGAAAATGAGTCATTTTTCAGAAATCATTTTCCTTTTTTCAGTGTTCAATTGCATTCCGAAAAACTGTCTTGATGTGTTTGGTTCATTTTCTAGAAAATGGGTAGAATTGTATAATTAAATATTTTAATTATTTTATTTTAAATATAGAAATATTTATTATAATATTAAAAATAATGTTAATTATTAAATAATATTACAAACCCAACTCATTTGGCGAAATTGGGCGATTTTCTTCCCCGACAATTTCCGATCGATTTTCCGGCGCTCCATCTGCTTCAGCAACCAACTTCCATCTCATTGAGACACTCATGTAGGAAGGTGACCCACCTCCGGAATCTCCCGAATCGGCGAAAGATATTGTTGCGGAATTCCTTGAAGACTTGCGTCGTTTGGGTTTCTTTGCTCCTACGCCGATGATTACAAGAATGGAGATCGGCGGTGGTCTCCCTGAGTTCTGGCAATATCTTGCTTTGACCCATAGCATCAATAATCAATCTAGACAACTCCTAGGCGTTAATAAATCACAGGCTTCTTTGTCGCAATTTCTTCCAGCAGAACCTCCAGTGGTTTTTTTTTATTTATTAAGGTTTCCGCCGGATAACTTTGGTTTCTGGCAGACCGAAAATGTTATAATAATATTATTATTATTAATATTATTTGTAATTGAACCAAGTCAAAAAATTTAATAAAAACAAACATGGGTGAGTCATGTATGTTAATGTGGAACATGCCTAGATTATAGGAATAGTACATGGAGCATTAGCTTCCTATTTATTAGCTTTCTCTTAATATAAATATGTGCTGTATTTTCATTTATTAAATCATCCCAGTGAATAAACATTATTCATTCTAATCTTTCTCTCTCTCTTCCTATTTATATATTATTATATATAAATACATAGATATATTATATATAATATATATATTATATTTAATATATCTTATATTTGGTATCAGAGCTAGTCAACCTTTCAACCCCGAGATATTGTTCATAGTGAAATATGACTACAAATTTCAATATTGTATGGTCGGGTCCTAAATTGGACGGGAAACTCGATTACAATTATTGGCAAATTATGATGTCCACACATTTGCAAGCTCAAAATCTTTGGAGCTTTGTTGATCCCGGTCTACCCGAAGGAGCTGATGCAGCCGCTATACGACGAGATAAATTGGCCTTGGGTCAGATTCACCAAGGTGTTCATTATTCCATTTTTGGGCAATTAGCTCGTGCTCAAACAGCAAAACAAGCTTGGGACATCTTAAAGGTGTCACACAAAGGAGTCAATCGGGCGCAGAAGTCTAAGTTGCAGTCGTTGAGAAGGTTGTACGATAATTGTGAGATGACCTCTACAGAAACAGTAGATACGTATTTCACTCGTCTTATTGATATGGTGAATAAGATGAGGTTATACGGAGATACAATTGAAGATGGTGCAGTGGTTGAAAAAGTTCTTCGAACTATGCCGATGAAGTATGATCATATGGTGGCTTCGATCACAGAGTCACACAAAACTGAGCTCTTATCAATTGCAGAGCTAAAAGGTATGGTAGAAAGTCATATGGACAGAATTGCGTCAAAATCGGAACCACTAGCAGAAGAAGCTTTGAAGAGTCAAGTCACCGTAAGCATTAGTGGAGATGGCAATTATATAATTTTAATTAGATTTTGTCAGAAGAGTGGTAAGAAGGAAAAACATTTTTTATATCGTAAAAGTAAAATTAGCATTTAGTTTTGAAATAATTATAATAATAATTAATTAAAATTATTGTCGCAGAGTATATTGTAATATTGAACTCAGCTTAGCTGTGTGTCTTTTGAGTCGACTATTATTGTGTGGACCATGCTCCACACAAGTTGTATAGGTCATATTTTGTATACTATAAAATAATATACATTTAGTTAAAAAATAATGTACTTTTAATATATTGAAATGTACTTTGTACTCAGTGAAAGTACATTATTTTATATAATGTACATTCAATACACAAATAATGTACTTTTAATATATTAAAAATGTACTTTCTTCTATGGTCTATACAACACTATGTGGACCCAATAGTTATGCTGTGGAACCGTGTTCACCATGCGCATGGTGAACACGGGATAAATCCATAATTTATAAACTGTAGATTCATAACATCTATACTGTAGATTCATAATTTCTAGATTCATACTTTTTGTACTGTAAATTCATAATTTCTGTATTGCGAAGACGAAATAATGCAATTACGAAGCGAGAAACATCGTTAACAACAAATGAAAAAACAAAATTATGAATATACAGTATAAAAATTATGAATCTACCATTGTGTTCACCATGCGCATGCATGGTAAACACGTTTCGACGGTATAATTTGCAATGTGGACCATCGTCCACACAATAATTTGTCATTTTGAGTGGCCCCAGCCCCAGGCAAACGAGGGCATCCAACTAGCACCTATCTGGATCAGATATGATACACATGTATCACATTGTTGCCACAATTTATCAAAAAAGAAGCTAAAGATAACCACTTGCAGACCACTTGTACACTCTTGCTCAACTCATTCTGGGTCATTCTACTCAAACAAGTTAGTAGGCAATGAAATGCCAAACAAGCAAGAATGAAGAATCTGATTTTTAACTTGCAATTATGAACCTTTACATATGTCAGTTTTTATAGAAGCTTAATTGGCAAATTTTTATATCTTACTGTTACTAGGCTAGACATAGCATGTGCAGTGCAACAACTTAGTTAATTTATTGACATACCAACTGAGCAACATTTGATGGCAGCTCATAGGATTCTAAGGTACAAGAGCATCCACATTAGTTGGGGAGAATTGAGGGATAATGTAAGAGTAATTAGGAGAGAGAATGTAAGAAGGGAAGAAAAAAAATTAAAAAAAAAAAACCAAAATAAAAAAACAAAAGCAAAAAAATATATATACAAAAAGAACTGTCAGACGGGGCGCCTGACGCGCCCGTGTGGGCGGGCTGCTGCAGCCCCATGTTTCTTTTTTTTTTTTCTTCCTCTTTTTCTGTCATTATTTCCTATTTTACAGATGAATTCTTCCCTAATTAATTCTCCCCCACATTAGCAATAAACTTGATTGGAGTGAATTAATGCTGCATTCTTCCCACATTATCCACTAGTGTGGATGCTCTTAATGGCTACATCAGGGATGAGTACAGTTTATTCTATCTAACATGAGTTAAATCCTTTGTTTTTGGTAGTAATTTCAAATTTAGTCTCACGCTATCATTTTTGTCATTTAACATCTCAGACTATTATTTTTTGGACATTTTTAGTCCTTCTCTGACTTTTCCTATTTTAGAGAAAAGGAATTCTAGCGTGCCTAGAATAAGTACCCCTCAAGCTTAAAGTTCTCTAGAGAGAATATTGAGCTTGTCCCATTAGGTCATTTGACCTTGTTGTGGTCAGTTAGTCTATTCGTAGATATGTAGTTTACTTGTAGTTCCTTTAATTTGATGCTACTTTGTCATGAACAAAATGGTAGTCGTTGATCAATTGTCACAGGTTCTTTACTGGTCAATATGGAGATCATCATGCGATACTCAAGGCGGAATCCAATTAAAACCTTGGCTTTGCCAAGATACTCACTCGTAGTAGAATCTCTGTGGCGCAAGGACTGCAGCCGACTGTGGAGACTCAGATATTGTGCCTGAGAAGAAGACCCAATGGTGACTTCAATAATCTGCCATAGGGCCCGGACATGACATGTCCTACTGCAACATACAAAAACGTCATCAAACAGAGACGAGATGAACATGGACAAAATAAAAGAATCCTGACGAATCAAATTTCCGACCGCATGATCAGCTAACACTCATCTGAAACGTCTCTACAATAGAACACTCATCCGGAGCCTTAATAAATGAAACCAGACACGGTAACGTGCCATCAACGTATCCACTAACACTTTGACAGCGGAGAAGGGGAACAAGTTGAGTCTTCCAAAACAGATAGTTTGAGGAAGTATGTTGAATGGAGATAAAGTGATGGGTTGTTTGTAGGGTATTTTTCGGACCTATGGTTGGATAGACAATATCGAAGATGATGCAAGAAGAGGACGTGTGTGGTGTCACCGGCTAGCGGCAGCGGTGGGGTTTTTTCCTTGGTAGTGTTTGTAGTCATGGATCATTTGGTCTACTAATACTAGATGAGAATAGTTCTGAAAATAATCTTATTATTGATCAATGATTGATGTTTGAAGTACAGAAAATGTATTTATAAGGATACAAAAGTGTCCAGAATAAGAATGATAAATGATAAATAATATAGAAAGAAAGAAAAAAAAAATTCTAACATGCCTAGAATACAGAATTCTAGAATCAATCACCTATAGTCCAATTGCACACTCTAGCCCAGCTCATTCTATTGAGTGCAATCGTGTTCCACGTGTTAGTTCTTAGTTGGAATATATAAGCTTACTATTTCTTTTGTAATTCATTTTTTCTACACAAGTTCTGTACACAAACTCTTTTATCAATGAATCTTTCGCCATCCTTTTTTATTGAGAAAACGAAAGCAAGTGATCAAGAACAAAGACAAAAAAATAAAAAACAAAATAAAAAACAAAAAACATATGATTTAATTTACATGGTTTACCAGCGTGTCTACATCCATGAAAACGAAACAATTTTTTTATTAATTATAATAATAATGCATCTAAAATTACAAGCATCATATTTATATGTAACCCTAAATGGTAAATTTAATTTACAAAATTACTCATGTACTATACCACGAGGCTGTTGTCCTTGCACCCTCAACCCACTAAGCAAACCCAATTTAGGTGTGAGTTGTTGTCACTCTGTTTTGCTCCATTCCACTATGTTCCCGCACCTATCATACATATTTTAGTAACATACGAGCTACAGAGACAAGTGTTGTTACTATGTTCGGCTCCATTCCACTATATCCCCGCACATGTCATGCATCTTTTAGTAACATATGATACATACACAACACCTTTCGTTCAATATCTTCATGCTTTATATGTTGAAACTTGGTTATTCTCAAAAACAATTTTCATTTGTGAGAAGATTACACATCACTTAAAAAAGTGAGATTCAAGGGTTATTCTATCAATATTATTATCATTATACTAATTATAAATTTAATCAGATACCACTATAAGAATCATTATATTTTATTATAGTTATCTCAGAAGATAAGAAACGATGTTTTATTTTTTGAAAATAATCACTTAATATAAAAAGCATCATAATGTACAAATAAGAAAAGAAAATAACAGTGTGGGAATTATGCCACCTTGAAAAAAGAGATTAATGTTCAAAATTCGGCAACAATAATGAAGCGACAATGTAGGAGTTATGTTCAAAGTAAACATATCCTTTGTGTGTATTGACATTCGGCCCTCACATGCTTTGTCGGGTCAGGACGTAAGGGAGCCTTGGAGTTAGGGATTCGACCTTTTGGGAGAAGACGAAAAGAAAAGAACAACCATTAAGATATTATAACCAAATCCACAAAACTACTCATGTCAACCCCAAAAACTAAACATGACATATAGAGCTCCGATACATTCTTGCCTGCCTACTTTTCTCAAAATAACTTTGTATAGTACAGTGGATGTTTTTAACTTCATTTTATAGATGTTGTATATATATTATCATCACAATAGTGAAGTTTGACTTTCGGATTGAAAAGTGTTTTGCTCCAACAAACACTGACCCGATCAATTTGAGGAAGTTAGGAAGTGAATGGGGGTTGGGATTCATTAATGCGCGTGTTTGGTAGGTTGTAGTAGTAATTCAACTAGAGCCTAATGCCTTAATTCTTTGCGGAGCACGGCTACTATACATTGTTTAGTTGGAGGGAATTGCAATTCCCTCCTTTTTGTGTGGAATTGAAATTCATATAAGTGATATGACTCCCCATTGAATTTCAATTTTGCGGTGGATGGAAAAGAAATAAAATTACAACATTACCCTTGATTACTATTAATACATAAGGGCATTTTAGTCTTTATGTTTACCCTGCAATATAATTTGAATTCCTACCATATTCGGCTATCCTTATCTTATTCTTTTTTCTACAGAATTACAATTCTTTTTCGTTATAATTTCTTCCTTCCAACCAAACGCCATTTAAATGATCCGGAGCCGTGAGAGGTGGTCAAAACGGTGGTTGATATGCCACTAGTATAGTTATGTACACGGTTAATGCATTTATAATTTGTGAACCTAAAGACAACACACGTTACGCCTGTTTGATTGGTACTCCAATTTCATATGTTCAACGTCAATACAACCATACATTATACATATCGTGTACCGTACGCCATAAAATGCTCTTTTGATCTTTTAATTGTTATTTTTCATAAATTTTGGTTGGGGAAATAGCACTTTTTCCCTCTGAGTTATATACTTATAGCACTTTTTCTTCCTAAATTATTTAAGTGGCTGATTTTTTCCTGAAATGTTAAATGACCATATTTACCCTTAAAATAAATATTTCATTTATTTTTCTTCTCCAACAAATTATGACCACAATTTGGTTCAAAACAAACAGACATTATAGCAACCAAACCGAAGTATACCAATTACAATTTAGAATCGAAACTCGATATTAGAGTTTATTAAAATCGCTAACTGGAACGACCGGTTCATGTTCCGAACTGAAAAAAAAAATTAAAATACATTTATTGTTGAATTTAGACTATTTTAAAATAAAAAATAAAATTTTAAAATAAAGACGGTTCAAAATTGCGAACCGGATCCGAAACCGCCAGTTCACTAGGATCCAGTTTTTTCGATTCATAATTTTAATAAACTGAAATCCAAATATTAGGTTCTGGATCTGAATCATAACCGAAAACTTTTAATTCGATTGCTATAGTGTCCGGTTCAGTTCGAACCGAACCGTGGTCATCCCTACGTATACGCAATAATTGTTAGAGAAGAAAAATAAATAAAATGTTTACTTTAAGGGAGAAATGTCAATTTAATATATCAGGGGGAAAATCACCACTTTTAGAATGATTGAGGGGGCTAATGTACTTACCTGAATAATTCAGGAGGAAAAAGTGCTATATGTATATAACTCAGGGAGAAAAAGTGTTATTTTTCAAATTTGGTTTTTATCTTGTTATATAAACAAATTTGGTTTCTTAGCTGTTTATAGTGTATTTGTTGAGCATATATAATATATAAATATAAATATAAATGTGCAATTCAACTATCAACTTAGATTTTTAGTTGAGATGGAACACATGCTTTAATTTGGTATCAGAGCCAACCCCATATCAAAGATCATTAATTCAAATCTCCGCGTCACCCGATAAAATAGGCTTGGAGCCTATAAAAAGTAATCGACCCTCACACATGAGGGGACGCGTTGAGTATATAATATATAAACATAAATGTGTAATCCAACTATCAGCTTAAACTTTTAGTTGAGATATATGTACCACGTGCTTAGTTTCTTACAATATAGTATGCTCAAGCTCTTTTTTTTTTTTGGTTGCCCAAAGGTATCCCTCCAGCCGAAAGCCAAAAGACTAATCCCCCGTCCCTACGGTCAACACACTAAGTGGTAGGGGACTGGCCAAATGGTTTGCTCCATTCACATGGGTGGGGATCGAACCCCCAACCTCATATTTAAGGGACGAGGTGCTGAACCACCACGCCAACAATGTTGGTTAGTATGCTCAAGCTCTATTAATACACAAGCTTCCAAATTTGATCGGTTGTTATACTGTGCACCATGGTCCACAGAGCTTTGTGGACCATGGTCCGAAAATGGCACCATTTTTTTAAGTAAAGAAACGGCAACTATTACATTTTAAATTTGTATTTTTTTTTTTTGTGTTCATAACAAAATAAAATTACAATGTATTTCAAATTAAACTAGATAATTTGTCTCGCATATATTATCAAATGAAACTGTAATTGAATTGAAATTATACTTTAGTTTTGTTGAAATGAAACTGAATAACATGTCTCACATGCATATTGAGTGTATATTGTCAAATAGAAGTGTAGTTGAATAGAAATGATACTTTAGTTTTGCTGAAATGAAACTACAGTATGTATAAAAAGAAACTGAATAACATGTGTCACATATTGTGTGTATATTGTCAAATGAAAATGTAGGTATATCGAAATGATACTGTAGTTGTGTTGTAATGAAACGACAGTGTATATAAAATTAAACTGAATAATAGTTTCACATATTTGAGTGTTTATTGTCCAATGAAACCGTAGTTGAATTAGAATTATAATTTAGTGGTGTTGTAATAAGACTGCAATGTGTATAAAATGAAATTCAATAACATGTCTCACTGTAATAAGACTATTGTATGTATAATGTCGAATGAAACTTTAGTTGAAACAAAATGAAACTGTAGTTCTGCGGAAATGAAACTACAATGTATATAAAATGAAACTAAATATGTTATACAAGTAGAGCTAATTATGCGGAATAGGTGCCGTTTTTTTTTTTTTTTTTTTCATTAAAAGAAACGACACCGTTTTGAACCATAGTCCACATTGCTATGTGGACCATGGTCCACAGCAGTGTTGCAAAAATCGCGCCTAGGCGCTAGGCAGTGGGAGGTCGCCGCGAGGAATGGCCTCGGCGGCTAGACCGCCTAACCGGCCAGTTCGGGGATTTTTTTTTTTTTTTTGAAAATGTGAAAAAAGTTTCGGAAGGCATAATTTTTTACTCTGTTGTCCGATTTGGATAATTTTTTTTCAAATCGCGTATTTTTTCAAAGGCGGTTTGGTCCACTTATTTCTCAAAAAAATGCTTCTTTAGCTCTTAATTTTAGTTTTTTTTTTTTAATGTATTTAGATGGTTTAAACAATCTTTTGAACAATTTTACAACCACTTTCGTAAATAGTTTCTAAGAAATAACTATGTAAACTTTATGTTTTATTACTAAATTTTAAAAATTTTTAATTTTTAATTAAAAAAATTAAAAAATAAAATAAGAAATCGGTGCCTAGGCGTCCCCTTGGCGCCTAGGGCACCTAACGTGTTTTGCAACATTGGTCCACAGTAAAATTTACCAAGTTTGATCTGGATTATAAAGATAGCTGCTAACGTAATTTGAAAGCAATATATCATGAAGGACTAAATTTACAATACTTTGGATAAATGACGAAGCGAATTTATTCAATTCTTTTCAAATAGCAATTAAGAGGCTAAAAGTATCTTTTACCCTACTAACAAGAAATGTAAGGCTTTTTTTTTTTTTTTTTTTTAATTTTTTTTTTACGAAAAATTAATTCATTAAATCATTAGTAAGAATATTCATAAGAAAAGATGAAGGAGAATCAAACCACTCCCCGTAACCTGGCACAGAAAGGGTCTCCCTAACAACAGAATGGGCGGCACAATTCGCAGATCATTTTACAAAATAGAATTCAACATCCCCTATCATGGATGCTAATTCCCTAACATCATCAATTAAAAAACCAAAAAGAAGAATTAAAAGAAGCAGTGTGAATGGCATTGAAGACTACCCTAACATCATCAATTAAAAAACCAAAAAGAAGAATTAAAAGAAGCAGTGTGAATGGCATTGAAGACTATTTGTGAGTCCATTTCAACATCCACATCACCCATACTAGTGCACTTTAGCCAATTAAAAGCCTTTCTTAGTGCTTCAGCCTCCTTAACCATAAAATGGCCCGGTTTGCTCATGTTCTTAGCCGCAAGAAAAGTTCCTTCATCGTCTCGTAATACGTACCCAACCAAGCCCCATCACGTTGCCGTTACATTCCTAATTATAGATAATACTTGCTCAAATGAAATATTGTATTGTATTGTATCTATTCTTTTGAAAAATTAACTAGTGTTGTTGTTAGTCAATTCAATAATAATTGATAGATAATTTTTTTTTTTAAGTTACGAAATTACATAATTTAATACAAACATCTTTTTCTTTTATTATTATTATTATTACTATTATTATTACTATTATTATTATTGGTGGAAATGTTTAGGTGATACGTTCTAGTCATGGGTCCAAATTTTAATAGAAATCCGCAATTTTAATTTGATGTGATTTATACATTTCTTTTTCATGCAAGGTAGCTAGGACGCTAGGTCCTCGATTTTTTAACATGTAGAACAATATTGTGTTTAGTTGTAGTAACATAATGCATTAATTGAATGGTTGTATTAACAAAAGTCAATTGCACACTTAGATTATAAAAAGTTTCATATTAGCCATTGAAGTCTTTTAAAAAAGTTTAATTAGAACATTTTTACCCATAAGTTACTTGTTATTGTAAGTTATATTGATGTAGCTCTCACATGTAATTTCTTTTGTATGTACGGATATTGATGGTTTTATCGGATCAGGTCCACCATAAACCGAGTATGAAAGTACAGAACGGGGTAGGAAAATAGTAATATTATTGCTCGGAGCGCTAAGTCCAATAGAGTACATACAAAGTCTGAGATACCAGGCTACCAGCCCAAAATGATAGCCAAATGATAAATAAATAATAAATACTATAGCCCAAAGAATGGAATAGGAAATATAAGGGATAATAGTGTAGCTAATGGAGATCCACCCCTAGTGAGTGACTTGAAACAACGGAGATCGAAGAAACCACTAGACTAGAAGACTTGTAGTGTTTAGACCATGATGTCCTAAAGAAGACAGGGCACCCCCTTTTTATACTATAGTAGAACCACTCATGCCTTGACAAGTGTCCGGACCATATTTACTATCCATGCTTACCACCCACGTGTCCATGCCATGCATCTACATGCTCGTACCATCCACATGCCTGCACCAGCATGCTTCCACCCCTAGCCATTTACATACATACCTTCAACACTATGCCCTCCTCAAGTGGGGGCGCCGTTGCTACGCTCAAGGGTGCACCAGCCCCGTCGATCGCACTATGGCCAGAGGTGGCTAGTGGTGAGATTAGTTTACAATTCTACCAACCCATAAAATTAGGGATAAGGAAAAGCTGTCGTGACTTTGTACGCAAGAGATAAAATGGCTTAGTGGGTTGGGAAGTTGCATGTCATGTCAAAGGTTGTGGGTTTAAGCAGCCATGGTGGTGGTGCGCCCCCGGCACCGAGAGTCTGGCGAGGTCCCTCGCTGGCTAAGCAGTAGCCGGCTGTCGGCGGTCCCACTCCGGTGCTTACTTCACGAAACATTATTACATGGACTATGGTCTATATAACTGTGTGGACAAAAAATAAAAAGTACATTTTTAGTATACTAAAAGAGCATTATTTGTGTACATAAAATACATTATTTGAAAGAACATTATTTGAATACTGAAAGCACATTATTTTACAAATAATGTACTTTTAGTATATTAAAAATGTATTTTGTATTCATGGCCCACACAATAATTTGCCCTACTTCACTCTCCCCCGATTCTTTGTGTTTTTTGGACTACTATGCATGTTTGTCTTCATAGCCCAATAAGACTTGAGTTAACCTCATTCCTTCACCACTCCCTTGAGTCAAGACTTATCCAATAAAATGGACCACGATGTCCCATGGTCCCCATCAGATATCATAGAAGAAACGTAAACATAACTTGAAATTTTCTTTAATTATATATTTAAATAAATTTTATTTTAATTAGAATAGTCCATGTAGCATCTATCCATGTATTTGAGAACAATGCCAACCTAAGAATAGCAAGTACTTTACAAGTTATTAATTACATTAGTTAAGAGTTTCAGAGTTAATTTGAAGTTTTTGAGTTAATGATCGATTTGGTCCTTGACTATAGCGAAATTACTGATTTGGTTCTTGATTATCATCCTTATTAAATTAAGTTCTCAATTTTGAAAAATCTTACTCAATTTTGTTCTCCTATCAATTTGAGCCGTAGGATGATAACGGAGGGTTAGATACTAAAATTATATATATATATATATATATATATATATATATATATATATATATATATATATATATATACTTGTCACAAAATATAAAATTTGGTATTAAATCATCAAGTTTTTAAGATTTGAATATAATTATTATAATTATCACAAAATATAAATATTTGAATTTTTCCATCAATAAGGCAATAACTAACCTAACAGAATTTGTCATAAATTAACTACAATAATACAACTTTCAAAAAAAAAAACTACAATAATACAAAAGCATATATATTTTAAAAGATAATTTATTAATACTAGTCACATTCCTACCTAGCTGTCTCAAAATTGTTCCCAATCTTTACGAAAATATGTTCCCAACACAATAATATACCAATTAAAAAAAAAAAAAGTTAATTTCACTTTTTGTCCTAGATCTATAGGTGACGTCTACCTCCTATTATTCTTATGGTATGACCATTTTTATCTTTTATCAACAAAATCGTTAAAATGATGTTAAATACAAGAACATTTTGGTCTATATGTGTAATTCGACTTTTAGTCCTGGCCTTTTTTTAAAAAAATCCCGTTGGTCCAAGCATTATTGTGATATGACCGTTTTTGGTCACCCGTTAACAAATATGTTTAAATGATATTAAAAATGACGTTATTAACCACTCAAAAATCCTCATTTTTTCTTCATGGTAATAAAATTGTTATCAAGACATAAGTTTACTGCAAAATACAAAAAAAAAAAAAAAAAAAAAAAAAAAAAAAAAAAAAAAGTGCAATTGAAAAAACCACAAGTATACTTCATGGCAAACCTTAAGCCTAGTGCATATAAGTCTACTTCATAAAAATTCACAAGACTTGTGGTTCTATTACCAAGAAGAAAAAAAGATGATTTTGAGCGGTTCATGACGTCATTTTTAATATCATTTAAACATAATTGTTGAAGGATGACCAAAAATGGTCATGTCACATTAGTGTTAGGATCGACAAGGATGTTTTGAAAAAAAAAAAAAGACTAAAAAATGAAATGACACATAAATCTAGGTCCCAAAAAAAAAAAGACTTAACACTTACTGAATAGACCAAAATGTCTTTGAATTTAACGTCATTTAAACAGCCCCTTTAGTCGTACGGGCTGCATGGCGGGGCAGTGCGTGTGGCGTGCGTGGTCACGGGCTGCACAGCGGGACGATGTGTGCAGCGAGGTAGCTGTATGCATGGTGAGATGGTGTGTAGTTGTATGGAGCCATGGAGGGTATGGCGTGGGAGGTGGCAGCAAGATATGGCGTGGCGTGGCTGATGAGGTCATTCAAGGTCTCGCAGGGTTTGGCGTGGGGTGGCGCCTTGGTCGTGGGTGCTTGATCGTGGCTGGAGGTGTGGGAAGAGACATGGGACGCGTGGTTGATGGTGAATTGGAGCGTATCGATGTCGTACACGTGGACGGTATGTGGAGGTTGGGTGATAGTATAAAAGAAGATGGGTTGGTCTCATGGTCTGGTTAGGACACACCTTAGAAGACACAAAGCCTCCTTTGGTCAAGTGGTCTGGACCTCTCTAATTGGTCAGGGTTCGATCTCTATGGATAACATAGTTGTTTATTTATTTACTAGTCCCTTAATTTGTTTAATTATTGTTTCGGGCCGTCATTTTTGGGCCGGTCTCATGGGCTTTTGCATATGTTTTATTGGGCCTCAAACTCGAGCCCAACAATAAGATTATTATTTTCTTATCCCGGGCTTCCATTTTTAGGCCGGTCTCGTGGGCTTTGTATATGTTTTATTGGGCCTCACGCCCCAACAATAAGATTATTATTTTCCTACCATGTTCTATATTTTTATACCTGATTTATGGTGGACCCGGTCCCGATAAAACCATCAATAACAAAATTGGTCACTTGAAATCCTCAAATTATCAACATAATGTATCATTAGAGATGAAAATATTCGTATCATTAGAGATGAAAACTAAACTTATTATTATTATCTTTTTTATTTTTGTAATGGGAGAAATTCGCATGCCTTAAGAAAATTCTGTGCAACGAGCGAGCTTGATCAAGAATGTTACCAATAGTAATTGCATGAACCGTGGTCTACATAGCTATGTTGATCACAGTTTAAAAACGACGTCATTTCGCATAAGTTTATTTTTTTTTAGCTGATCCACTGCAACATACATTTTTATAACTCATAATGTACATTATTCTAAAGCATAATGTACATTATTCAAACTCATAAAGTACAATATCTTACTTCAGAAGTTTCATTATTCTAACACATAATGTACATTATTCTAACATATAATAAAGTACATTATTCTAACTCATAATGTACATTATTCTAACACATAAAATTTAACAACGTTGTTTTAGACCGCTGTGTGGACCACGGTCCACGCAATAATTTGCCGAATATTACTAGTATATATTTTATTGATTAAAAGTGAAATTAATAACCCTTTTAGATCACGTATATATTTGTGTGTATATTTATTATAAGGGCCCTACACATGACAGGTATATTTGGAAGGTAGCTTCATCATGTTTGGCTGTTTGCTTTATATACCCACCTCCTCTATCAAACCCTCTCCCACCCATCCAGATAGGAACACTAATCTTAGCTTTCTTCTCCAAATATTCACTACTCTCCATTACCTAGCTAGCTAGCTAATTATTGAGTAGTTTTAGTTATATATTATGGCGCCGCCACCTTCTTTTAATTGTGAGTTAAACACAGTTTGTGTGATGGATGCCTCCTCCTACTTGGGTTCACTCTTGGTCCGCCGACTCCTCCATAGAGGCTACACCGTCCACGCTGCAATTCAAACCCCCCATGCTTTTGCTGGTAATTACCACATACTATATATATACACATTTAATTCTTCTTTAATTAACTAATTTCCAATTATGGGAAATTTATAATTCTACATATTCTTTTGCATTATATTGAATATACTATGGGCTGTCAAACCTACTATAGGTGCTCTGCATATCACCGGGTATTGTGGGATTAGATGTCCTACAATACTCGATGCAATCAGACAAATTATAGGTGGTCTGCATATCATTGAGCTGAGTATTGTGGGATCAAATAGTGTCCTATAATACTCGATGCAATCAGACATACTATAAGTGGCCTGCCTATCACCGAGTATAGTTGAATCAAATGATGTCTTACAATACTCGATGCAATCAGACTGATAAAGGTGCTATGCATATCACTGGGTATTGTGGGAACAGATGTCCTACAATACTTGATGCAATCAGACTAATAAAGGTGTTATGCATATCACCGGGTATTGTGGGAACATATGTCCTATAATACTTGATGCAATCAGACATACAATACTCGATCTAAATTGATAGTGTGAAATTTTTTTACCCCTTAAAATTATATAAATCTTGAATTTAGTTGATTGGTGTTTGGGATTATGCAGTGGGTGGTGAAGAGGCGTTAGCACCATTGAATGTGGTATTGGAATGGGAGAACAATGAGAAAGTGAAGGTATTTGAGTTGGACCTATTTGATTACCATAGCATAGTTGATGCTTTGAAAGGATGCTGTGGTTTGTTCTACTCCTTTGAGCCTCCCTTGGATCACTCTACCTATGATGTATGATCACTATTCTTTCTTTCCTTATCTTCTTGCACCACTATTTATTGCCCTGTTGAGTTTATATATATAATATATAAACATAAATATGCAATTTAACTATCAGTTTAACTTTTTTGGTATCAAACTCAAAACCAACCTCGCGTAATGTCATGTTGCGCATAGAATATATGAATATAAATGTATAATCCAACTATCAACTTAGACTTTAATTCTGTAAATTTAACTTTCAGCTAATTACCTTTTAACTGCGGCACTCATGTTAATCTGCTACCATACTAATTTTCTAGAATGCAACATAAGTAAAATAAGTCATCCATCAATATAATACATACACAGGATAGTTTGGTGTATGTATTCTTGTAAATTAAAGTCACATTTTCTAGAATGCAACATAAGTAATAAGTCATCATCAATATAATACATACACAGGATAGTTTGGTGTATGTATTCTTGTAAATTAAAGTCACTTGTTTGATTTTTCAATTCAAAACACTGTGTGTATAGATGACGTAATTGCTGACCTGGCTAAAAATCTTCTAATCAATCAGATTTTATAGTAGTATACAAGTCTATAATCTATTAATCATTAACTTAATTATAGTATCTATTCATAACTACTTTCTCAACCTACTAAAGACCACATAGTCAATATCGTCTCCAATGAAATTCAAACTCACAACCTCTCGTATGAGAGTGCAATCTTGGTGCCATTAGACCATAATATTTTGGCCGGAGTATTATCTTTTATTTACAAGAAGCTTATAATACTAGATTACTAGTCTTCACAAATGACAAAAATTTTATAGTCAAAACCTTGATGTATGAGTTTAAGTGATTTTGAAATTTTGTTTTTTATGAATGGTTATAACTTTTCAGCAACGATTTCTAGAAGCATATATGTTGAAGAATATGCGCCATAGAAATTGGCATGAAAGTGTACAGTTGTCAATTCCATTCTTAAGGTCTCCTCATCAGTAATTTTTATTATTATTATTATTATTTTACCCAGATGTAAGAGAGGGGGGGGGGGGGGGGGTGAGTTAAAAGGAATTGAAAGAGAAGAGATGAGAGAGAAGACTTTTTTTTTACATTAAATATGATTTTTTTTAGGTCTCACTTAAATAATTAAAAAAAAAATTGAACTGGTGCATTTTTCGCGCGTCCGCTACACTCGCTGGGAGTGTAAAAGTTAATTTAAAAAAAAAAAAAAATTGCTTATGTGTAAAAGAGATAAGGTCAGCGGAACGAAAGATAAGAGATGAGAGAAGATTTTTGTTTTGCATGATTTTTTCATGGACCTCACTTAAATAATAATAATAATAAAATATTATGTTGGTGCACGTTTCGCGCACGAGCTGCGCCCGCTGGGTACATAAAAGTTATTTATTTATTTACTTTTTGGTCAAATATTTTTTTTCCTCCTTTTTTCCCCCCTCTCCTTCCTCATATGTGATAAAAACCTAACAAAAATTCATGACAGTTGAAAATGTTCTTAGTGATTGATATTAAGAAAAATGAAAACAGGAATACATGGGAGAAGTGGAGGTAAGAGCAGCACATAATGTAGTGGAGGCATGTGCTCAAACCGACAGCATAGACAAGGTTGTGTTCACTTCATCAGCCACTGCAATTATATGGAACTCTACTCATGCTGATAAAAGATCTTCAGATCTTGATGAAAGGCATTGGAGTGACATCAATTTTTGTCGCAATTTCAAGGTATATATTTTTATATATATATATAGACACTAATGTTCATTATTTTATATATATATTATACTATCAAGAATATCTTAGTTAAATCTTAAAGTATCAAATAATTATATTATTATAAAAATTTGTATGAAATGTTCTCATAAAAATTTGTGCATAAGGATAGTTGGTAGGATAAGGGAGGGGATTATATATGGTGTAGTTTGTCTAGAAACGAATCTCTGTTTAAAATGGTAAAATGGAATTTTAGAATTTTTAAAAAATAATTACACTTTTCGTCTTTAAGTTATATAATTGTTAGATTCGTTCATACTTATTTTTCTTCTCTAAATTATAACTAATGTGTAAATGTCTTCATTTTTCTAACAAGCCGTGTTTACTTCTCGTCCTTAAGTTATAACTGACATTGCGGATTTCATTTCTAATGTTTTGTTAGAAAAAGTGATGAAATTTACAACATTAGTTATATTTTAGGAAAAAGAAGTGAGCACGATCAACAAGTAAAAACAAATCTTACCATTACCCAATAACTCAAGGACAAAAAGTTTTTTTTTTTTTCTTTAAATTGAAGTGTTTTCAATATATAAAATATTATTATTTTTTGTTTTGTTTATTTTGTCTAACATAAAATATTATTTAAATTTGAAAAATCTTATCAAACACACGTTTCCACATCTTCCTTTTACTCCTTTGATTTGATATTAAAAAACATTTTATATTAATTTGTTATGAGTGGGTTCATTGGTCCAATGTTCATGTAATAATTAAATATTGATTATGTTGACTTCCAGTAATTAAATACCATCACGATTAATTCCATAATTAGGCTACAAATTTGGGGGCTTTTGTTTTATTATTATTATTATTGAATTGAATGGTTGAAATAATTGATGTTGTAGATTGGCATTAGTGATTAATTATTGTTTGGTTTGAAAATTGTATTATGCGTAGTTATGGCACGCGCTGTCGAAAACGGTTGCGGAGAAAAGCGCGTGGGCGTTGGCAATGGACAGAGGGGTGAACATGGTTTCGGTCAACGCGGGACTTGTGCTGTCTCCTGATCTAACGATCACAAACCCTTATCTGAAAGGAGCAGCGGAGATGTACGAAGATGGAGTGTTTGTGACCGTCGATCTTGATTTCTTGGTGGATGCCCACGTTAGCGTGTACGAGGATGTCTCAACATACGGTCGATATTTGTGCTTTAATCACACCATAAATCACACCGCGGAAGCTGCTAAACTTGCCCAAACCTTGAATCCTTCGTCTTCACATCTTCCAAGGTAACTTCAAATTTTTGTTGTTTGTTTAAAGCACCCTTATCCGTGCATATTTAGGAGATATTGAAAAAGTGATGGTTGACAAATTAGAGAGAGAATGATTTGATTCATCACCAAGAATGAGTTTTTGGAACAGTAATGTGAGGAAAAGGTTGAGACTGTGCGCGTTTGGTGTACAGCAAATGCCCACACGGGCGCAGCGCACGGGCTTGACTGTCTGTTCTTTTATTATTATTTTTTAAAAAATTAGTTGTTTTTTCTCTTTTTTTTCTCCCCTCTGATACTCTCTTTTCTAATCACATTTACAAAAATTACTCAAAATTTACAAAAAAACTTCACTATTACATCCTTCCAAATACTCTGTCGGGTCGGGGTGTGGGGCCCTTGGGGTTGGGAATTCAACAAAAAAACTTCACTATTATTGATGCTCTTAGAGTATATATACTCATCCATTGAAGTTTGTTTTTTTTTTTTAAACATTTTTTAAAAGGTGTCATGTAGGAAAGAACCAAAGAGGGTATAGAAAAAAGGGTAGAAGAAAAAAAGCAAATAAAAAATTTTATTTTTATGCGTCCAACAGGTGTGTGCACTTCACACGTCTACTAGGCACAGCAAGTGTGCCAAAGGCACACCTAAAACAACAAAATCTTACTTTTTCTCGGGTAGCGAGACCCACAAAAAACTAACATTTGCATGAATAAATTTTCTTTATCTCTTTTTCATATAAGCTAAAAAAAATGAAAAAAAAAAAAAAAAAAACCTTTTAAAATACATTGGTGAGGATAATCTTATAAAATTGTTATTTAATATTCAGCTTGAATTTGAATGTATTAATTTATTTTATGCAATAGTGTTTTTGATACATGTATAGTGAAATAAATATATACTCCGTATTAAAATGATTTTTGACGGTATAAATGTTTTTTAAACGGTATACAACATGCATGATATGTCTGGTTATAATATAGTAATAATAATACTTGATTGAAGAAGTAGTGATAGAAATTCTTTATTAAAAAATAAAGGTAGTGATGAAGTTGAAGATGATAAAATTAAAGGATGGTTTATAGTGATTGATTGATTTATTTTTGTGGGTAATTGACAGGTGCGAGGATGAGACAAGGATAATTGAACAAAGGATAAGCAACAAGAAATTGAACAAAGTGATGGTTGATTTTGACAGAGGAAGCCATGTCCAAGTGGACTGAACATACAACATGCTCCGGAAACATGTCCAAAGACATTTAATACTAGGAACAAAAAACAAAAAAAGGTGGCATAATGCAAGGCATGTAATCATGGGTGAAAGTCAAAAGCTACGTTGTAGATAGAAGCAAGAAATAGGCATGTGAAATTAGTAAAATAAGTGGATGGCTTTGAGGCAGCACAATAATATCAATTATTATACTATATATTATGATTTATATTGTGTTGTAAATTTTGATACAAAAATTATGTATCTTTAGTTAACATCTTGTGCATCTACAGTTAATAGTTTTTGTATATGTAAGCAAATAACTTGAAAATTGTTGACATATAATACTTACAGAGATAGGAACTATTAACTGCATGTACAAAATGTGTTAACTATAAATATAGAATTTAAATATTATTTTTGGACCAAGATTTACAATACAAAGGAGACCATGACTTGTGGTATAATTTGCCCAATAATATAGTGCCTGATTACATTAGGATTTGGTCCATGGCGTGTGCCCATGGCGTGTGCCACATTGCAAAATTATTAGTGGCCCGCTGATGTAACACTTTGTTTCGTTTCCAATTATATGTGTTACTTTATTATTATTATTTTGATAATTTGTCCAACTTTTTATTTCCACTAGTAAAATATTTTTTCCTGTCAATTTGCTTATGTAGTTTAATGAACTCTAAATTAAATATTAAGGGTTGGTGTTTTTTTTAAAAAATAAAAATAAAACATAAAAGGCTAATTCATTACTCATAAGCTGCCATTACAATACAAATCGTTAGAACGGTAACACAATCTTTACAGCCAAACGTAGAAATAAATTTCCTAGCAATGCTACAGAAAACTTAGATCGCAGACTGTTTTACAAATTTGAAGCCGAAGTTGTTGGATGAACTCGGCGCTTTTTTCACAGATCTGGTCAAACATAGCCAAGCCTAACTCTGGTGTGATTATTTTATCATTCTACGCTTATGAGGAGAGCTCGCCAAAGAAACAAGAGGGAAACACTCGCCAAAGATACGAGAGGAAACAAACTAGTCAAAAGAACAAAGGGATAACAAAGAACCAAAAGAAAGCAAAATAAAAGGAAAAGATGGTAGAAAACCTGTCAAATCTGGAGAGTCTCTGAAGTCTTCTCTGAAAACGATCGGAGATGATCTGAGATCTAACACTTATTCTTAAAACAGTAGGAGGATGGAGTCTACTCATGGCACCGCCGGCTCAACGCTCCATCAGAGCGTCGACCGGAAGCACCAAGTTGTAGGGGTGGGAGCAGATGAAAATGGGAGAAAGCAAATTAAAGTTAGAGAGAGAAAGTAAAGTTTACTAGAAATGGATAAACATAAAAGAATAAGAATTATTTTAAAAAAACAAAACAAAAAAAAAATCAGAATCAGAATGAGAATCAAAAACTTGGTAATTTGAATTGATTTCAGTAAAAGTATTTTATATGTTTGGTAGTAGAGTAGAATTGGAATGATTACTAATATTGATATTTGGTTATTTATGATCTTATAATCAGAATAAAGATTTTAAACATACAACAATAAAAAATCAAAGCAATTGATCTTAAGAGTGGCGATGAGTGGGGTATAGTAGGCAATGCAGTGAGGAGATATGAGTGAGAAGACAACGAAATGAGGAAACAATGAAATGAGTGATAGTAGTCCTTCTATTGATTTTATTCAGTTTGAATTTGCCTCAGTTTGGAAGCCACAACATTTATTAAAGTCTTAAATAAAGAAACAAAGAATGGAAAGTGGGGGGATGGAGAAAAACAAATATTGAGTTGGAACATTACTTGAGTGAAACAATAGTTGAAGAGAAACTTCATTTGATTCTGAAAGATTTCATGGTTTACCCGGGAACGACAATGCTTTGTCTTCCCTCTTTTCAGATGACACTAACGACCTAGGTTGCTAACCACTATTGCTGCTAGGTTTAGTTGCAAGGAAGAAGATGAATGATGATGGTGGGCAAATTATTGTGTGGATCATGATCCATACAATTGTGTGGACCATGATATCAAGTACATTTTTAATATATTAAAAGTACATTATTTTTGAACTGAAGGTACATTATTTTTGTACTGAATGTACATTATATAAAATAATGTACCATTAGTATATTAAAAGTATACTTTAAAAAAATGTACCTTACGTACATAAATAATGTACCCTTGGTATATTAAAAATGTACTTTTATTTATGGTCCACACAATTGTGTGGTTGTGTGGACCATGGTCCATGCAATAATGATTGATGATTTAATATGTTAGCCCGGGTTTGGCCCAATTCGGCCAGACCAGGGCTTCCTTATTAAAAAAAAAGAACAAAAAAAAAATAAAAATTGGGCGTGTTTCGGTTTTGGACTCCTTCAATTTAATATCTTCATCATATTTAAATTTCTTCTAATCAAATTATCCAATTGAATTTTATTAAGTCTATTATTAAATTATTATTCAACTTTGAATAATTATTCAGTTTCAATTTTTCAGTTGAATTTTAATTTAATAATGCTTTTCAAATTAAATTGTCTTAAGTATTGCAATTCAATTGTGGAGTATTAGTTAGTAATATGCATAATCTGAGCATGCTATATATTTTTTCTATTGCAATAATTATTTGACTGTTATAATTATATGCCTGTAGAAAAGCATGTTCTATTAAATTATGCATATTCTTACTTTTCAGTTATCACTCCACTCGTGCTCTTTTAAAGATCTTAAAGCACATAAAGTACAGAAATATTCATAGTGTACCCTATTCAAAGCCTTATCCATAGGTCTACCATCTTATAGATCTCTCAAACAATTCTTCAAATATGAGAACGCATGAATTAACGAAGTTTCTTGGGGAGGAATACTAGTTCCATAGCCTTGGTTTAAAGCCTTGTTGCTACTAGTTCCCTTGCGACGCTACTCTGTCTACGGAGTTGGTTTTTAACTGAGTTTCGTTGTTAGTATAACTAAGGATTGTCTATCATGTTTTGGTTTAATTTGTTTGTTAGGCTTTGAGTACCCTTGCCTATGTGATTATGTTTTAGTCAATTAAAGAGTAGCCACAACATCTTTGATTTATCAAAAAATTACATACTAAAGTTTTACTCACATAAAGTTAAGGCAAGAATATTGTAGTTAACTCTACGTGATATGGCAAAATTTAGCCCACAAGCAATTTTGTTATATTTGTAGGGTTAATTATGATGAAATGCCAAACAATGATGATCATAATTTGCCCACAGGGATTATGTATCGGCATATAGTTTTTGTAGTTTTGTACTTTTGTCATTAAGGTTGAAAAAACCCAAATCGTACCCATTCAGTTTTGATAGATTCATTATGCGTAAAAATTTAGCCTACAGGCAATTTTTACGGCATTCAAATTTATCTTTTGCATAATTTTACATTACTAATATGATGTACTTCAGTATCTCTCTATTTTGTTCCTCGAAAAACACTAACCAAGCCTTCATTATTATTCTTTATAGCTACTCTTCCTGTCACTCAATCAATAACTATTGATGTTCCTATCCTTAGCGACGATAACCATAAAGAGTGGAAAGATGCAATTCTCCTGAATTTGGGAATATTAGAGTTGGATTATGCTATCCGCAATGATACTGCGGAAAGCACTGAGGCAGATGTAGCGTTATACGAGCGATGGAAAACATCCAATCGCTTAGGCGTGTTCCTCATTAAGTCAAAAATCTCCAAAGTGATTCGTGGTTTCGTTGATAGAATTAAGGAAATTAAACCTTTGCTCGAGGCCATTGAAGACCAATTCGTTAACCCGAAGAAATCTTTGGCAAGTACCCTAATAATGCAGTTTATAAATCTGCGTCTTTCCATAGGGCACGCGAAAACACATTATGCAAGTCAAGGATATTGCGGCTCAGTTAAAGAAGCTGGAAATTATTATTCTAGATGCTTTTGTGGTGCATTTTGCACTAAATTTCCTTCCTGAATATAACACATTTAAAGTTTCCTATAATACACATAATCAAGAATGATCTATCAATGAATTGATTACCAAGTGTACTCAAGAGGAAACAAGGCTTATGACTGAGCTTGGGGAGAGTGCTTTAGTGGCCACAACAAGACCTAAGAGAAAATCTAGAAAGTCTAAGAGATCCACCACCATGGCTGCCAAGAGGAAATTAACCCTTAAAGCAGACATTAAGAAGGTACAGAAGTGTTTCTTTTGTAAAAAGAAGGGACACATGAAGAATGAATTGTACCAAGTTTAAGAAATGAATGTCGCAAAAAGGTAATATTTCATCTTCTTTTGTTTGCTTTGAATCTAATATGTCAGAAGTTAATACTAATTCTTGGTGGGTTGACTCTGGTTTAACAATCCATATTGCAAACTCTTTGCAAGATATAACAAAGTTGAGACAGCCGAGGGGAACTAAGTGTAGCATCTTCTCTGGAAACAAGATTGCATCACGAGTAGAAGCTCTCAGAGTTTGCACTTTAGTTTTGAACAATGGTTTTGTATTGACGTTAGAAAAGACATTTTATGTTCCTACCTTTTCAAGGAACTTAGTTTCAGTTTCTAAACCTGTACCATTTGAATATTCATTTGAATTTAATACCAATTATTTCAAGTTATTTCGTAATTCTACTTGTGTTGGTACTGGTACATTGTCTGATGGTCTTTTTCGTCTTAGCTTAAAGAATGATTCTATTTATAATTCTTTACATGTTCAAAACGGCACCAAACGGTGTAGTATTAACGACGTCAATGTTGTGACACCGGAGATTAGGTCATATCTCCCTTGAGCGTAATAAAAGGTTGGTAAAAGATGGAGTACTTTCTACTCTAGACTATACTGAATTTGAGACTTGCATTGACTGCATTAAAGGTAAGCAGACAAACAAGTCAAAGAAAGGTGCCAATAGACAAACATTCAAACAATTCAACGTTAAACTTCTATTGGCACATTTCTTAACTTGTTTGTCTACTTACCCTTAATGCAGACAATGCAAGTCTTAAAGTCAGTATAGTTTAGAGTAGAAAGTACTCCATCCTTTACCAAGCTTTTAATACGCTCAAGGGAGATATAACCTAATTTCCAATGCCACAACATTGAGGATATGTCGTTAATATTGCACCGTTTGGTGCGGTTTTGAACATGTAGAGAATTATAAACTGAATCATTCTTTAAGTTAAGACGAAAGAGACCATCGACAATGTTACGAAATAACTTGAAATAATTGATATTAAATTCAAATAAATATCAAAATAGTACAAGTCTAGACACTGAAACTAAGTTCCTTGAAAATGTAGGAAGATAAAATGTTTTTTCTAACATCAATACAAAACCATTGTTCAAAACTAAAGTGCAAACTCTGAGAGCTTCTACTCGTGATGCAATCTTGTTTCCAGAGAAGATGCTACACTCAGTTCCCCTCGGTTGTATCAGCTTTGTCATATCTTGCAAAGAGTTTGCAATGTGGATTGTTGAACCAGAGTCAACCACCAAGAACTAGTATTAACTTCTGACATATTAGATTCAAAGCAAACAAAAGAAGATGAATATTACCTTTTTGGAACATTCATTTCTTAAACTTGGTACAATCCATTCTTCATGTGTCCCTTCTTTTTACAAAAGAAACACTTATGTACCTTCTTAATGTCTGCTTTAAGGGTTAATTTCCTCTTGGCAGCCATGGTGGTGGATCTCTTAGACTTTCTAGATTTTCTCTTAGGACTTGTTGTGGCCATTATAGCACTCTCCCCAAGCTCAGTCATAAGCCTTGTTTCCTCTTGAATACACTTGGTAATCAATATAATTCATTGATAGATCTTTCCTGATTATGTGTATTATAGGAAACTTTAAATGTGCTATATTCCTGAGGAAGGGTATTTTGTGCAAAATGCACCACAAAAGCATTTGGAAGAATAATTTCCAACTTCTTTAACTGAGCCGCAATGTCCTTGACTTGCATAATGTGTTTTCGCGTGCCCTATGGAAAGACACAGATTTATAAACTGCATTATTAGGGTACTTGCCAAAGATTTCTTCGAGTCAACAAATTCGTCATCAATGGCCTCAAGCAAAGGTTTAATTTCCTCAATTCTATCAACGGAACCACGAATCACTTTGGAGATTTTTTACTTAATGAGGAACACGCCTAAGCGATGGGATGTCTCCCATCGCTTGTATAGCGCTACATCTGCCTTAGTGTTTTCCGCAGTATCATTGCGGATAGCATAATTCAACCCTAATATTCCCAAATTCAGGAGAATTGCATCTTTCCACTCTTTATGGTTATCGTCGCTAAGGATAGGAACATCAATAGTTATTGATTGAGTGATAGGAAGAGTTGCTATAAAGAATAATAATGAAGGCTTGGTTAGTGTTTTTCGAGGCACAAAATAGAGAGAGATACTGAAGTACATCATATTACTAATGTAAAATTATGCAAAAGATAAATTCGTATGCCATAAAAATTGCCTGCAGGCTAAATTTTTACGCATAATGAATCTATCAAAACTGAATGGTGAAAAACAGAATGGGTACGATTTAGATTTTTTCACCCTTAATGACAAAACTACCAAAACTATATGCCGATACATAATTCCTGAGGGAAAATTATGATCATCATAGTCTGGCATTTCATCCTAATTAACCCTACAAATATAACAAAATTGCTTGTTTGCTAAATTTTGTCATATCACGCAGAGTTAACTACAATATTCTTGCCTTAACTTCATGTGTGTAAAACTTTAGTATGAAATATTTTGATAAATCAAAGATGTTGTGGCTACTCTTTAATTGACCAAAACATAATCACATAGGCAAGGAGGAAAGTTGGTCGATACGAAACTCGGTTAAAAGCCAACTCCTTAGACAGAGTAGCTTTAACCAACTCCTTGAGTAGCTTCGAAGGGGACGCAAGGGGACTAGTAGCAACAAGAAACTTCCCTAATTTTTGTGTTCTCTTATTTGAAATAAAATTGTGTGAGAGATCTATAATATGGTAAACCTATGGATAAAGCTTTGAATAGGGTAAACTATGAATATTCATGGTACTTTATGTGTTTTCAGAGCACGAGTGGAGTAATAACAGAATAGTAAGACTATGCATAATCTAACCTTAAAAGCACTAAATTCACCTAAAAAGCACTAAATCATGCATTATAAGCAATCAATTCAGACCTAAAAGGCTCTAAATTTATTCCTAAAAGAATATTTTTCTACTTGCATAATTATAACAGTCAAATAATTATTGCAATAGAAATAGATTATGCATATTACTAACTAATACTCTACAATTAAATTGTAATACTTAATAGATTAATGCATATTTCAATTTAATCTAATCTGAAAAATATTATTAAATTAAAATTCAACTAAAAAATTGAAACTGAATAATGATTTAAACTTGAATAATAATTTAATAATAGAATTAATAAAATTTAATTGGATAATTTGATTAGAATAAGGCCAAATATGGGCACAAATTATGTCGTGGAACCGTGTCTACCTTACATGGTGGACACAATTCCAAAACTATTCATAATTATGAATATATAGTTCAAAAATTATGAACATATAGTTCTATAATTATGAACATAGAGTTGTGAACATAATTGTACATAATTATGAATAAAGAGTTCTGTAATTATAAATATTACGATTCAATAATTGTGAATATGAAGTTCAGAAATTATGAATATATAGCTTTATAATTATAAATTTATAGTTCAGTAATTATTAACATAGAACTGTGTCCATGTTACTTGTGAAATATGATGAAGATATTAAATTGAGGAAGCCCAACACCAAAACAGTCCCAAAATTTTTATTTTTTTTTTTAATATAAATTGCCGGCGTTTTCCAAGAGCCGCCGGCTATCGATGAAGACCGGAGTCAAAAAAACGACGAAGCAGTAGTAGAGCAACAAATATCCAAAGTTTTTTGTTGGTCGGTAATGTAGCATCAGATGACGCCGGCGCCGCATTACACGCCTCACTTCATTATTTGGGCATGTAGAATTTAGTTAACCCTCCAAACCAGGAGTGGCATTGAATTTTGACGTAATTTACGTAGTACTTTACCTAGGAATTCTATTAAACATTTAAATATAAGTTTGGACTAGACATAAAACTTCATTGGAATAAATATTGAGCTTGCAACATTTAAAAAAATAATAATAAAAATCCAGCAGTCCAGAATACAATTGCATACAAAGAATATTCACATTGTTATCTCAATTATACAATGTATACAACTATTCAAATATTATATATATGCAATCGAATGAACCATGCAGAGATTATATACGGGCACTGATATCAACTATTAGAATTAAATATATCACATGCAATTTATAATATGTGATAATAGAATCGCACTAACCTCCGGCCATAGTTAGTTCTTGTGTTGATGGAATGTCCAGGCATAGTTAGTTCCTGTGTTGATGGCGATTGAATGATCCGGACTGCTACATAGTTCCTGTGTTGATGGAGATTGAATGATCCGGACTGCTACAGAGTTACACGAGTATTTTGTCTCTCACTTCTACTCAACTCTCTATATGGTGTATAAGGTATGTAATGTGAGCAGTGGGGAGACTAGTGACCTTATATAATCACTACACATATTGTGGTTGTATGTCTTCAGGTCTCCTAAACCCTAACCAGATTCCTAATCATAATGGTAGTCTAAAAGACCTAAACCCTAACCAGATTCCTAATCATAATGGTAGTCTAACTTTTAGGTTATTAGTATTGCACCACATATCAAATACTTAATATTATAATAATAATAATAATAATAATAATAATAATAATAATAATAACAATAACAATAACAATAACAATAACAATAGCAATAATAATAATAATAATAATAATAATAATAATAATAATAATAATAATAATAATAATAATAATAATAATAATAACAACAATAATAATAATAGGAAAATGTTACACTATTAATATTTTCTAGATTTGATTGTTAATTAACGTTTCAATTTAAGATTTCCTTTCCTAAATGATTTCAAGTTTCAATTTAAGATTTCCTTTCCTAAATGATTTCAAGTTTATCTTGCAGAGTTGGATTTCTTCTCTACTGTGCGTGTGAGAGAGAGATAATTAATCTGTAAATTATTTTGCAGATTCAAGACTTTTCTTTTGTGGTTCAATAACCCATTATATTATTTGCAAAATTAGGATTAGTTGGTCGAAAACTGAAGTGAAGATCCTCGTGCTCATAGTAGTTATTATACAAATGTCTGAAGCCAAAGATGAGCAAGAGATCACGTTTAGATTGGCAAATCGATCAGACATAGGGCCTAAACAGATAAGCAATGTTAAAAGACGCTTTTATCCTTATTTTTCACGGTCTAAACGACTGAAGTAATGAAAGGATTATAACAGGTTAAATTCAAAAGTCAGAAGACCACGGATGGTCAATTTGAAAGTTTAGCACTAAACATATACTTGGAAGACCTTAGAACGACAGAAAGTAACGAAAAGATCATAACAGGTTAAATTCAAAAGACAGAGGAACACGAATAGTCAATTTAAAAGTTTAGCACTAAACATATACTCATAGGACCTTAGAACGACTGAAAGTAATGAAAGGATCATAACAGGTTAAATTCAAAAGTCAGAGGACCACGGATAGTTAATTTGAAAGTTTAGGATTAAACGTATACTCGGATACTCGGACCTTTGATGACATTAACTCTATACCTGCAATTACAAGTGTGATGTGTTAGCTTCGACCTAAATTAGAGTTTGTTAAAAATATTATAAGAACCATTTTTAAAAACGGAGTATTTTACATAAAATAAAAAAGATGAGATAATAATAATTTCATTCTCACCGGGGAAAAAAAAAAAAAATCATTCATCAAAGATGTCTTTAGGAGATTCTATAAAAATACAATTATTATATCTCAATAAAAATTCATTATGCCATCCCCTTGCACGGCAGCTGCACGCACCCTGCACAGGACGAGTCACCAAAGAATGGGAAAATACAAACAAATTAAATACCTCATACAGGCAAGTACATTATCATATGATATCCTGGATACAACATATTACATCACAAATGTTTTCTAATATTACATGAGAAACCATTCAGTTTCTCACTTCCACTATTTCGTCTACTGGGGGCTGCAAGAAGGCAAATTTCGGTGGCAATTTCATCAGCGGTTCATCGCCACTCAACCTTTGGAATGCGATTCCAAGTGCATACCCCAGGGCACGTCCAACGGGAATAGCTACCGCGTTTCCTAGTTGGCAGTACCTGCATAAGCCCGTCCGACAGGAATACCAAAATGTTAAAGCATGGCCATCACGACTAGAAAGCTATAATTGAAGCAAGATGTAAAAATAACAGTGTTGCAAAAATCGCGCCTAGGCGCTAGGCGGTCAGCCTCCTAAGCGCCCTAGGCGGTCCCCAGGCACCTAGAGGGCGCCTAGCGATTTTTTCAACATGGAAAAATAAATAAAACTCGGACTTCAAAGGCAGGCAATAGACAATGTAGAGTGTTTTATAGATTTTAGAATACCTTTCAGTGACGGTTCCACAAAATCTATAGAAGTCAGGAAACCCTTGCAACCTGGCATACTCACGTACAGTGAGAACTCGGTCCTGGTCAGGATGCAAGACGACCTGTGCATAATTTTATGAGATTTAAATTCCAAAAGGCATACCGACAATTCTCTCGCTATTCCCCCTCTAATCTCTACCACACAAACATTTCAACATAGGGTTCATAGAGCATACATGGCTGCGACAATTGGGGAAAGTCACTAGGGTTGCCACATTCTCATCCCACCACAATCTCCCAAATGGCCTGAGAAATGAAGAGCTTCAACAACATATTTTATAAAACAATAACGGAAAGAAGAACAAAAAAAACATTTTCAAAGGTGTACCTCTTAGACTTTCCTTGCTTATAAGTGAAAAGACAATCGGGGACCTACAATTGGAAAGGATAGCATTTTGTTAGAATGGTTTATATATTCATTTCAAGAAGCTAGTGGCAAACAGCACATGTTTCAGGCTAGATTCTATGCACATGAATATGACGAATTTGCTTAAATTCTGGTAGTCTTTGAATGTCATCTTTACATTCAATCCCCCCATGGGAAGAACAAAGCAACATGAATCATATTTGTATAATGTTTTGACGTTGATTCCTTGTTGCACCTTTAGATGAATGTCAAAAATGTAGTACAAGATTGGAAACAATATATATATATATATATATATATATATATATAGAGGTGAGTTCAGGTGCGGCGGTGTCTTACGGTGCGGCATCACCAATAGTTCAACAAATATACACCATCAACGTTAGAAAAATACACCACAAAAAACAGAGACAAATTAGGTACGCATCACCAAAAACACACAATTAGGTGTGAGTAAAAACACCATACAATGTTCGGAAATACACCATTGGGGGTGGTGAGTAATATGGTATATTTTTTTGGGTCTGTTGTGTATTTTTTGATGTTTTATTGCATTTCATTGTGGTGTGTTTTCCTTACACTGTTGGTGCATATTGTTAACACTGTTGGTGTATTCTGAAATTCTGCCGCACGGGAAGACCCCGCCGCATTTGAACTTTTTCCTATATATATATATATATATATATATATATATATATATATATATATATATATATATATATATATATATATATATATATATATTAGCAAAAAAATTTTAAAGGTAAAGAAGCAAAGAGTGCTCACAAGTGGCTTTCCTGATGGTAGTAACTCTGGATCTTTATTTGGATCACGACGTGCAGTATTATTCTCAAGGATGACCCCAGGAAAATCCAAGAAATTTGCTCCCTGGGGTTGTAATATATTAGTGACTATAGCAAACCAAAAGAGCTCATTAAATAAATATCATAACCACCATACCTTCTTGTGTGGGATTAGAGAAATTCGCAGGATATCATCTTCAGAAAGTAGACGAGATCGATGATCATATAAGACAGGATCTTTCATTTCTCTGACTTCAGTAGATGTAGCACCCATCATCTCTGGAATAACAAAGACAACAAAAAAAAAAAAAAAAAAAAAAAAAAAAAAAAAAAAAAAAAAAAAAAAAAAAGAGAGAGAGTAAAATACTTTGACTAAAAGTAGGTGTTAGCTAATAAGGAGTAACAGATTGAACAGGTTTTGTGGGTAGTGAAGGCCCCCACCTGCCCAAACGGTGGAAGCAACTAGTAGTAGAAGAAGAGAATGTATATTGATGCAAGATATGCGATATAAAGATTAAAATGGAGCCAACTTGCTCAGATAAAAGTCAAGACTCTTAGATAAGCTAAAGTCTCCTAGAAATATAGTCCCTAAATATTTATCACTCCCCTCTTAAGTTGGAACCCATCCAACTTATACAAAAATCACTGCATAACATCTTAAAGTATGTAGTTGAAAATCCAGGGAAAACATCTCATATTCCCCCTCACTCAAAAAATGGGAACTTCACCTTATGGCCAACATTAGTCTTATGGACCACTCTCATCAAGAATTACTCATCACCCGTAAAATTCTCAAGAGTCTTTGCACATAACTGCTTGAATTTAAAGCCCTACCAAGAGCTAATCTCCTTCCACCAAGGGTTTCACATAACATCCATAGACTTTGCAACATTGAACTATAATTCCCACTATTCCCATATTTATAGCCTCTTAGTCTCAGATCCTTCATTTAAAAAATAAAACTGTATACTCCAATAGGCAATACACCATAGAAAAGTACAGAAAACTAGGCCTAATTAAGCAAATAAAATCCAGTTGTGTCTTTCTTCTTGCCGCAACCACATATTCCTTTATAGCAAACTCAAGGACCGTAAATATGCAGAACAGACTCCAAAGTCCAAACCAACAAAGGACAGCAACATATACCTCAACAGAACAGGCTCAAGAAGACAAGTCTAACTGTATCAATTTCAACCATAGGTCTATTCTCTACAATCCTCACATGCTAGTACACTACCAATGTACAAAGCACAGTAGCAACACTTCAGGTTCTGATCTTGGAACCTCGTCACAAGCAATAAAACTTTGATTCCATGTTAACTAATACAAAGTAATAGATTGAATGGCCCAGTGAGGGAAGGCAGCCGCCTGCCTATCGGCAAAAGCAACAAGTGGTAGAAGACAAGAGAAAGATAAGAATGTATATTGATACGGAGCTTAGTAGTTATATGCTTATTCAGATAAGTCAAAAGATGCCTAGAAAAACTGAGGGTCCATTTACTAACTGGAGATTTTTTTGTTTTTATGTCAAAATGGAAAACTGGAGAAAAGAAAATAAAGAATTCAGAAAACAACTGCTAATGAACACACAGAATTAAAAATGAAGAAATAGAAATTAATTGAAGTAAACGCAACCTTAAAGTCTCCTAGAGGTATATAAAGAGTCTATATGTATTTATCACATTTCTTCACAGTTGTCCCATGAGTTGAATTTGAATGAATTCTACAAAGTGGAAAGGTCAGGATAACATTTGTATTCTTGGTGTGGGAAGAAAAAATATAATATGCCCTGAAATTTTTTTTGTTAACTTAGAAGAACTAAAAACTTTTTCAAACCACTAACGAAAGTGTGAAACTATATATATAAATCCAAAGTTCTATGGAAACATAATACTATGAGTTCACCACAAATTAAGGGAATTCAAATTTGTGAAGCAATTTGTGTAAAAGAACAGACAGCATGCCAACATAAGTCACAACATAAACACAAGCCCTTAAAAGAACAGAAAATACCATGTTTAGGCAATCTAATATATTTCTGAAAATCTGATTCTGGGGGCATACAGTATGGCATTTCTTCACGATCTTCACGACAGGTAACCTAAAAGACTGCCATAGGTGAGAACCGATTATAAGATTTATAACAGAAAACATTCAATTTAAATGCAACTGTTGTACAGCTGGAAGATCAGATATAGCATCTCGAAGAACAAGGGCTTCCTCAAGTTCACGAGGTTGTCCTTCCTCATAAGCAACAGTATTCCGCTGCAACAAGAAAGAAAATTTTTAAGACACTAAACTGGGATATAAATCACTGAAATTAGGAGTCACAGCAAGAATATGAATCCGCAATAGAAGTTAGATTGTAATATTAATGCTAGGAATGCAAAAAGAGTACCTCAAATTCAGGTGGAGGCCAATATCTGACAATAACATCATGCGTAGGAAGTGGAAATGGTGGTAATTTCTGGAGACAAGAACAATAATTTAAGATTCCTTGAATACAACACCAATTTAAGTCAATTATAATTACCTGCCATTTTGAACCAAACATTAAAGTTACAATTGTCTTTATATTCCTATTTTCCAAGTAAATCTAAACCTAAGCTCAAATTGACAGAGAAACTGTTCCTGTTTTCCAAGTAAATCTAACCTAAGCTCAAATTGACAGAGAAATTAACACCGGCATCGGTCAACACATAGGTTCACAGGCTCAATATACCACATCCTTCATGTTTTCATTCAAAGAAAGTGAGAAAGAAATTAACCTCACTAGGAAGTGCCCCCAATACAAAAACACGTAACCGAAATTGTGGAAGACCATAACAACCAGCTGCAAGAATGCCAAGTCTTGCTTGGTATCTCACATGCACCAAACGACTTAAAGCATATCTTCCAAGAGATCCTTTATCAAACCTCAATATGTCAGGAACATTTTCCATCAAAACGTATTTAGGCCTTAAGAATTCAACAACATCCATGAATACAATGATTTGTCGATTTCTTTCATCATCAAGTGGGGCACTGACATTTCTGTGGCGATTATAGCCACTAATACCTTGACATGGAGGGCCCCCACATATCACATCAACATCACCCTGAAAGAAATCATTGAATTGCAATGCAGAATTAGACAAAGACAATCACTTGATTACTGTGCTGGCAACATCATTGATATATGATTAAAAGATGCTATTTACCGGAAGAGGTAGTAGTTTAGATATTTTTCCCCTTCTCACAAAATCATGAATGCTCTCCTGACAATCTCTGGAACATGGATAAAAGGATAGCTTATAGCAGACACAAAGCATCAATACAAATACAAAATTTCAAATTTAATAACTTTATGCTGCTCAAAAGTACCTTGCTTTTCCAGATTCTTAAGGTTTCACATAAGCAAATCAAGCCTTATTTCCATTCTACTTTAAATTGCCTCCATGATTTTCTTTTTCTCCAATTCAGCTCTATTAAGCAAGCCTTAAATCCATCAAGGCCCTTGAGGACTTGACCTAGCATTTCCGTTTAATAACTTCAATCTGTATATATTTAGATCTACATGACTACATCTTCCTCTTCTAGCTCCTATTACTATGATATTACCACTCTTTCTAACCAGTGCACATATAGAACTGCAAAAGCATTTCCAAACAACCTTAATTGATTTTTTTTTCTCAAGTTGTCGTTGAAGGAGTTTGTGCCTCACTTCAAATCAAGCCATGTTTAATATGATGTTTACTTATTACCAAACATCCATCTTAGTATTCTCATCAATTACAACCATGAAACATCATATCATATAGACAATTTATTTGTTCACAGCTCAACATTCTCTATCATAATGCAGAGTCAGCCTAATTGGCTACTGTGAACTTTATTGTTCACATTTAAAATGGAAGGGTAAAGGAGCCAAGTAGGATAGAGAATGCTTATTATTACTCATCTTCAATTAGAAATACCACTTCCTTACATGCTATTGGGTTACTTTAGAGACTTAACTTTTTATAATACCACATGCTTACCATTTTCAAAATTACTTAGCAAGTTGTTTGAACTATTATATTTAGCATAGTCAGAATTGTTCTTTAACAATAGATGCAAGAGAAGCAAGGAATTTATTTTGAATATTGAGTGGTTTCAAATTTCAAACTTTAGGAAAAATCAGGAACATAACAAAATGGAATACTTAGCAAGTAATGGACAGCTAGTACATACTTCAGCCCATCAATTGGCTCCCATGTATCTTCACTAGGTCCATACCCTTTCCAACGCACCTAATCAAATGGCAAGGAGAAAGGATTTCACTGTAGAACATTTGAATTATTCATGGTACTACCAACAAAATAATTTCTTCATGGTCTCTCTGTGTTTCTTTTTGTTGAGCATAGCCATTAATGTGCAATGAGATGGAGCACATGCTTCAATTTGGTATCAGAGCCAGACCAAAGGTCATGGGTTCGAATCTCAGCGCCACCCCCATAAGCGACTATGGTCCACGTGTTGCTTGCAACCCACCACACATGTGAGGGGACTATCAACTTACGATGGAGCACATGCTTCAATTCTTTTTCCATAAGGATTTCAAATGCAAATTATATTTTCAACTATCCAATGATCTCTCACAAACAAATTACATAAATAAAATGCATGCATACCTGAAAATGTATGCCGGGCTTTCCAGTATCATTAGGATCTCCAAAACAGATATCTACCAGGCGCAGAATTTCATATTCTGCATCTGAATCATCAGAATCTGCCAGAGAATTAGCATCATCTGCACCTTCTTCCATGCCCTCTAACACATCATCAGAGCCTGCATTAGGCTCACTTCCATACTCTTTACAGAGCTTCTCCCATTCTTTTAGTAGCTTCAGAAAATTTTCAACAGATTCATTCCTAACCTATAACAGTGTATAACAAAGTTGAATGTCAGCTGAGATGTGCTGACACAAGCAGTTCAGTTATTGCCACCCCAAATAACATCTTACCTGTGTCTCAGGATGATTAAATTTCAGACTATCGCAAGCAGACTTTTGATAATCAACAGCCCATTTCTGGAATAGACAATGAAGTAGTATAATATGAAAAAGAAACTTTTAAAATTTGAAAAACTTTAAGTGACTAAAAGTTGTTTTTAAACAAGTTACAGAGTTTGTACTCACAGTCACAAGATTTAGACCAGAGAGCTTGGCACCCAGGCACAATCCAGTCGACATCCCACCACAGCCAGCATAGAGATCTAGTAGTGACAACTCCACTTTACTGGGTTCACAACTTTTAAAATGTTCCACTGGATAAGCAGTAATGGGCTTGTATGATGCATCAATTAATGAAGGTGAATCCCAGCTATTGACTGATTGTACTGCAGCAATTACCAAAGTTTAGAAACAATTTTTCACAATACATGATGGTGGACAAGTGAACAACTTACCAGTTGGCAAGTTACGGAACGTTGAATAATCAACACAGTATTCCATGTCATAATAGAAACCAGATGGTGGACTATTGTTGACTTCCAAACCAAGCTGCAGCATTAATATACTGAATAACTATTTAAGGACAGGAGGTGAAGCATCAAATAAAAGCATTTTGAGACAACAAAAAGTGGGAAAGAGGTTATACATTAATAAAGTGTAAAATAGAAGCATCCAGAATGGAACTGTAAATAATAAATGCTCATTAATGAAGCATACCCCTGGTGAGATTTCTGTAACATTTACTTTGGAAATAATGCAGTCAAGTAAATTGTCATTCATTAAAGTGGAGTAAAATAAACGTTTTTTATCATGTAGAGCAGCTGCATCTCTCATAACCTGCAAGTAGAGAAAAGTATGAACCAAATGGTGAGAATTGTTTCAGTGTTTAAAATGCTTGCTTGGAAAACAATGGCAAAATTTTGATTTTCAGCTAAGACAAACCAACCGTATCTTCAGCTCTGAAAAACCATTGCACCCGAAAATAATCTTCTCCTTCAGTGGTTTTAAAAAACTCCAGGATCCTGCCAACATGTTTTTTCTCACCTTCACCCTGTAGAAATTTCTTAGCAAGTAAATCTCACTTTCATTTCAACACATGACCAGAGGAAATTCTCATTGTGGAATCCTCTGACTTCTAAATCCACTAAAAGATGAAATCTCAATTGGCATTTCAGAACTACATTATCAGAAAACCTAAATGAGAGATCTAAGGAATTTCCTATCAGCAAGTAGATAATCAATTCTTTAGCCTAGGCATGCATTTTGCCAGCAATTATGAACAATCCTAAACACGGATGGCAAAGCTAAAGAGTTGATCAACTTAGCCTGACCAGATCAGCTTCTAGTCTAACCCAGCCCTTGAAAATTTTAACATGCCTTTAACTTAACGTCAAAACAAGTAGCTCCCATAGTTCAAAAATCCTGTCTTAAATTGCAATGCAAAAGTGGGTGAACAAAATCTCTTACAGCATACCTGTAGCCATTTGGCAGCTTCGATCAAGTGAAAAGTCACTTTAAAGTGAAACGTTCACTAATCAAAAATGTAAGGGCATAAGAGGTAAGAGCCCATTTGCAAATGTTTTTATTCCAGTTTTAATGGCTTTGTTTCTAGATCTTGTGAAAAAAATACAGTAGTAATTTTAATATATATATATATATATATATATATATATATATATATATATATATATATATTCAAAATATAGCATGATTTTGAGGGGGAAAGAAGTGTAATTGGTCTTTGAAATAAATTTGAGATGTTTACTCCTCCAGCAAATGATTCACCACCATGCTACCAATAACCTTCCTCAAGCTATCCCACCCTTCACCCCACACCTCCCTCAATCCGAGTTTGCCCACCCACTTCATCAAATTTGTTGATTTATTTTGTTCTTGAAAAAGGAAAATTATTTAAACGCAGTTTTAACCAGGAAAGAAAAGAAAAGAAAAGCAAAGCCAAAAAAAACAAAAAAAACAAAAAACAAAAAACAAAAAACAAAAAAAAAAAAAAAGAGCACCAGAAAACAAAACAAAAGGCTAATGTGTTGTAAAAAACCAAGATTTTTTTTGGGTGGGTTGGGGGGGGGGGGGGGGGGGGGGAATAACAATATAAAAATACATAAGAATAAAATAATGATACCTTTACATACACACAATCTCCAATATTCAAAATAAAGCTAAGAACTTTAGCTTGAGCATAATGGCAATCCACGTTCAATATTACTTCATCTTCTTCATCAGCACTGCAAAAACAAGTGTGCCATATAAAGGAGTGAAGACAAATAGAAGTTTTAAAAAATGCGAAGAACAGGACCTCATTTTGTTACCGCCATAGGGCAAGTTCATATGATATCACTCACTTTAGTATCCACCCTTGTTTTTTACTTCTTTGACTCTGCAAAATCAAAAGGACATACATCTTGAGAATCAAGAACTCGATAAATCATGTACGAAAATTGAATAAACTAATGTTAAAAGATTCATGAGAATTAAGAATTTTGATAACTCATGTAAGAAAATTGAGTATGAAACTAATGCTGAAAGATAGCCAAAGAACATAGAAGATCAAAAGGTTCCTAAAGAAACCATTCATTAACCAGTTAGTTGATAGAATACTTCTAGTGGTTAGAGGCTCATACCATTTTGATCTGTTTCTTTGGTTTTAAAAAATTATGCCACGCTTCTATCAGTCTCAGATGCTTTTTCAGAAAGAATTCAAGAGCAGAATTGCAAAAACATATTCATAAGTGCAAAAGCCTAACTACCTTCTCCATTAAACTTCACCACAACCCATGTCCCTAGTTAAGGGCTTGGTAAGGATTTGTACAAAGGCTTTTCTTGCATCATCATCACAGTACACCATAGTTACTAAATGATTGATTTTTATTAACAGCTTCTATCTAACTATAACTAAAATAAAAAATTAAAAAGAAATACAAATATTCTTACTAATACAACCCTGAGGTTGTATAGATTGCTCTTCTTTGAGTCAAGAGCTAAACTCCAGAAAAGGGGGGAGAATAGACATGGTTGTGCTTTGAGTGGCAGCCCAACTCCAAATGACTATGCTTAAGTGATAGTTTAGCTCCAAAAAATGGAGATAAGAAGAGATTGTCAGTTTGTCACCAGACAATTCAATAATATATTCTCCAGTGCCTTCTTCAAGTACATAGGTAGCTATATATATATATATATATATATATATATATATATATATATATATAGGATCATAGAAACTATCCACTACCCCTGTACCCCACTACTTGTATATATAAGTGCCTATTAAATGTCTAGTGGTTATCCCACTATTTCAATAATAATAATAATATAATAATAAATAATAAATAATAATAATAATAATAATAATTGTAGCAACATCAAGGGTGTATCATTTCAGCGCGCATCAAAATCACCTTGTCCTCAAGGTGATAATTAACAAAATGTCTCCAAGGTGATGATATAGTGTAGATTGCATCTGCACTTTCTACCGGCATGATGCTCCATTTTGTAGGCTTTGCAAATCCACGGGTGTTACTCTCTGTGTTGTTGTTGCAAGCTCTACATATCTGCATGTGAATCTTTAATGTCCTACCATTGCATGTTGCCCACCTTTTTTTTCTCAAGCCTGGCATGGCTGAAAATCCATCTCCAAACGTCATTTGGTTCCCCATTCGACGCCACAGATTCCTCATATGTGCTCCCTGGGAAAGTCCGATCAGGTACCTTCACTACCATAACACAACTTGCTTGAGTGAATCTTTGAGATCTTGCATTGCCTCATTGTTCAAAACAGCATCTCAAACAGCTTTATCAGATGACAGTGAAATGAACATTCTCTTGATGGCAGGCTCAGTCTATATCAGATGAAAAGCATCATATACATTATTTGGGACATAAGGCCTCAGCATTCTTGAATTACAGATATGTAAAGATGGTTCCATCCAATCCGACGACGCTGGCACAGAGGTAGCCTGAATACCAACTTTCTCCGCCGTGTCTTTGAGAACACTGGTGGCGATATTATTCTTCGTGGAATGTGAGGAGGTTGCAGGCTCAACACCCTTGATGGTGGATGGGTTGCCGATAAATCTTCTTCTTTAATTTTTTTTTTTGCCTCAAGCCTGAAAATAATTTTTCCAGGTTGATACTCATACTCTCAATGAAAGCACCAATTGATACAACCCTGAGGTTGTATACATTGCTCTTCTAGTCAAGAGCTAAACTCCAGAAAAAGGGGGAGAATAGACATGGTTGTGCTTCGAGTGGTGGCCCAACTCCAAATGATTATGCTTCGAGTGATAGTCTAACTCCAAAAAAGGGAGATGAAGAAGAGATTGTTACCAGACAATTCAATAATATATTCTTCAGTGACACACACAAGTACATAGGTAGCTCTATATATAGTATATATATATATATATATATATATATACAGGATCATAGAAACTATCCACTACCCCTATACCCCACTACTTATATATATAACTACCTATTAAATGTTAGTGGTTATCCCACTATACAACAACAACAACAACAATAATAATAACTGCAACAACAGTATGATGGCCAGAAATGATAGACTCAGGTTGTTGTTGCCGTTATTATTATTATTATTATTATTATAAAGGGAAAACATGGGTAGTTATAATGCACTAATGGGTTAGTGGGTGGTTTTATGATCTTGTATATATACCTACCTATGTATCTGAAGAAAGAACTGAAGAATATATATTAAATTGTCTGGTGACAATCTCCTCTTTTTATATCTCTTTTCTAGAGTTAGACTATCACTTGAAGCATAGTCATTTGAAATTAGGCTGCCACTCAAAGCACAGCCATGTCTCTCCTCCCCCGTTTTCTAGAGTTTGGCTCTTGACTCGAAGAAGAGCAATCCATACAATCTTAGGATTGTATCAATTGGTGCTTTCATGGAGAGTATCAACATAGAAAAATTATTTCCAGTCTTGAGAAAAAATAAAATAAAATAAAATAAAAAGCAACTTCATTCGCCAACCCATCCACGACGGAATTGGAAACTTCCACCATTTTATCAACGATGTTTTGGAAGTGTAGATCTTCAAGCCAAAGCCACAGTACCATGACTAGTAGAGATTTCACCGGGCAACAGGCGAGGTTGATGACAAGGCAAGGGAAAACCATGTTGTCAATTGTGTGGAAGAACTGGGGGTCTTCAATGGTGATTGTTGACATTGTTTGTGAATTTGATGGGCGCAGATGATACACTCATGTTGTTGCAGTTATTATTATTATTATTATTAGTGTATAGGGGAATCATGGGTAATTATAATGCACTAATGGGTTAGTGGGTGGTTTTATGATCCTGGATATATACCTACCTATGTATCTGAAGAAAGAACCGAAGAATATATTATTGAATTGTCTGGTGACAATTTCTCCTTCATCTCCCTTTTCTGGAGTTAGACTATCACTCGAAGCATAGTCATTTGGAGTTAGGCTGCCACTCGAAGCACAGCCATGTCTATTCTCCCCCCTTTTCTGGAGTTTAGCTCAAGACTCGAAGAAGAGCAATCTATACAACCTCAGGGTTGTATCACTTACATTCTTTTATATTTCTAATTTGCAATTCCAATTAGGCCATCATGTTTAAAAACTAAAAATACAAATAAAAGAAAGAAGGAAATTAGCATTGAATAAAGAGTATTCAGAAAGCAAACTTTTACATGCAGATTTACTGTTATACCATTTTTATTGATAACAAACAAATTTTATTTAAGGAAAGCATTGGAAAGTGTTAAGTGCTAATGTTCTCTAAGAGTCGCATGTAGAACATATGAAACGTGTAAAATGTAGTAGTCTAAGGGTTTAGCAGCCACCATCCAACTTGCCTGCAGTGCATCAACCTAGAATATATCAAGCAAAAGTGTACCAACCTAGGAGTGAAATTGAGCAGTTCATGATGCATTATTCTCAAGGTTTTAAAAGGCGGAGGCGTGCCTTGAGGCGTTTTGTATTTGGAGGCGAGGCGTAAGCCTCGAGGCGTATTGAGGCGTAAGCCTCAATTTTTAGCCTCAGAATATATTAGTAAGCTGTAATCCTGTAAATTAATCCTATCACAGTCCACAGTAGGACTACTGACACTGCGACAGTGCCTACTGCCATAGTGCAATGAGTGAATGAGTCATCTAACACAATATATATACTACTATCAAGTGTCACTCTAAGATATTAGTTATATACATACATATATATAATACTCTAACACCAGACTTCGCAGTTCGCACTTCCCGTTGCTGGTTTCTTTGAATTCATTCTTACACATTTCAGACTTCTAATTCCTATCTTTAGTCAAACTAGGGTTGATTTGGGTTGGGTTTTTTTTGGCTTAAAAAAATAACATTTGGACTCTGAAATATAAAAGGGCCTAAATAGCCTCAATTACCGCCTCAGACACGCCCGAGGCGTACGCCTCTCATTTTGCCTGAGAGGCGGAAGCCTCAATGCTCAAACTTTCTGCCTCGCCTTTTTAAACCTTGATTATTCTTGTATATATATAGGTGCCTATACCATTGTTGGCTATTCACTTTGTTCAATATAAAATCACTATTTCCAACATGGTTTTAAAGCTTAGGTTCTCTTTGGAAATTCATATTCTTCCCATAGACAATTCTACTTTTTTATTCTCATTCTAGAAACATTTTTACTTTAGAATTTCTTGGTTCCAATTCTAGAAACCTTTTCCTTTTCTGCTTCACATTCATAAAACACTTTCCTTTTAAATTTTCTGGCTCCCATTCTAGAAACTTTTTCCTTTTCTAGCTCTCATTCCAAAATGCATATGGGTGGAGTGCAATTGACGGAAGATAATAACAACCAAAGAAACATCTTTTGGATCCAACAAAAATGAGATTGAGTTGAGGAACCTATTAAGTTTACTAGAAAAGCTGCCTACTTCAACAGGTACTAGTAGGCAGTAGCTCAGCCCTTTTCATGGATATCCACTCATCCTTCTAATGTTTTGGGTAATAACCCCAACACACGGGTCATTATCAACTTAGGAGCCACATACATATGACCTTAGGTTTATCTTATATACATGCTGCATTGCTGCCCTAGTAAAATAGGAAAATCAGATTAGCTGATGGCGTAGCCACTATGGTTGCTAGTCAAAGAGATAACTTTATTAGTGATTCACTTACATTGCAAAATGTTCTCTATGTCTCAAAATTTTTCACCAAACTTTTGTCAATCCAAAAACTAACCAAAATGCTAATTGTGATGTAATATTTTATCCTTCTCATTGAATCTTCTACGAAAAGAGCATAATGGAGATGATCAGATGATTGGACATGCTAGGGAGATAGATTGCCTCTACAATCTTTAGTGGGAGATGACATTAATGCAAGCTAATGAAAAGACTCTTTGTCTCTCTCCTTTATGATCTACCTATGTCTAGGTCGTGCTCCTTTGTTCCACTCAAATCCAAGTTCACCCCTATCCAAATGTTCAAATCTAAGCTTGATCTTGTAAATCCTACTATTCCAAGATAAATAGAAAGTGACCCTTTAATTAATCCTACTATTTCTAGCTCAGTAGAAAGTGATCGTCCTTATACACCTATAACACAAAATCAGCCATCATCATTGGCTTCAGGTTTAGTCAAGAAAGAGTGGGCCATTCAATGCCAAACTCTCAACCAATGTAAGAACAACTGCCTCGTCTAAGCGCAGTAATTCCCAAAGAATGTAACCAAATCACTTCTCCCAATGCTGACATGCCAAATACCTAAAGAGTATATAATCTTGACATCTCTGTAAAATAAAATAAAAAGTGAACTACTACGACTTGTACTAAGCAAGTAATCATCGTCCACATGCAATAACTCTACAGGTAAATGGATAAACCAATTGGTTACTCAATGAGAGGAAACCGACCACACAACTAATCAGAACCTAAGAAAGAGTGACCCCCACCTTGCTTCTATCTAGTCTAGTACCAGTAACCATTTCATTTCTTGTGCAAAATTTCTATAATTGAAAATGTTTCTATTTAAACACATAACTTACCATTAAAAATTCAGCACAGAAGTTTCCATGTGATGCCATGATGTGTGCAATTTGAGCCACAAATACTAGACACATAAGGAATATTAACAGCATGCTATCATATGCCACATGATCATAACAATTCCAGAAATTGGCTAAAACTCCTAGCTATTTGCAATTCACCAATTATTTACTACTCCATCAAATAAGTGATGTAAATGAAAATAATTACCACCTTTAAATCATACCGCCATCGCCACCTCTCTTGAGCTTCTTCTGCAGGTATAGGCTCCCCAATAAAACACGCCCCTGGCCTCTTATTCTTCTCCTTTCTCTTTGAGGAAGTACATGACTCGTTTCCTTTGCTTGTTGAATCTTTACTATCAACACCACACCCATTACTGAATGCAGGTGTTTTCGCTGCATTTTGTTCTGAAACCACTGGAAACCGAATTTTTCTGGACCTTAAACACTTTACACCCGAATTTCCTTCCTCCAACTCACTTTCTTCTGCAGAATCAGATAATTCACTAGAAACATGTTCCGTCAAGTCATCTGTACGAACTAAATCACTAGTAACGGAAGCTGTTCTCTCAGGAGAAGCGAATTTCTGCTCACCTTCACTATCTCCAGTCAAAGCCTCTCTCTTTGAAGTCGTCTTAGGCGAATTGTTTCCTTTATCAGACAATGCAATCGAAACGGGCTTGACTTTCCGAGATCTCAAGCCCCCCTCAGAATCACTTTTCTCCAGTTGTTCCTTCCGAGCCCCGACATGCGCGACGACTTCCTTTGACCCCTTCTTACTTGAATGACGTTTCGGTTTCGCCTCAGGCTCCGGCAATGCTAGCAATTTCCCTTCCGTTTGACTGAGCCTCGGGGATCTTCTAACCACCGTTACTTCCCCACCCTGCTCACTCGCCCCCGCACCAATACGACGCCGTTTGTTCGGAAATTCCAGAGACATCCTCCCCACAGTCTGAGCAGCATCCGCCGCCGCCGCCGAAGTCAACGAGAGCCGCCGCGTCGGAGTAGCTTTAGAAGCGGCAGAGGGCAATGCAGGAGATACAGTCTTATACTTATTAGAAGTGGACCTCGAGGACCTTCTTGGAGACGTAATCGGGGCGGGGGAATCGGAATCCGGGTAACAAACCCTCAACGGAACCGGCAAGGGCTCATTTTCCGGCTGAACATACAGCGAAAGCGCCAATGCGTTCCCGTTAGCAGCGGATTCCGTGATTGTATCCGAAGAAGGGGAATTGGGGACGGAGATTATACACTCAGAGGTAGTTGGAGGAGGAGATCTTGCGGGTTCTTCCTCCATTTTCAGTTTTTTTTTTGAAAGAAATGAAGAAGGAGCCAAGAAGGAGTGTATGAGGGTTGTGGTGCCGGTGAGAAATGAGAAGTGAAAATATTGATTCCAACGTTTTACAGTAGTAATTTATAACTCCGTTCTGGTTGTGGACTTGGGGGCAAATTGGTAATTGTAAAGTAACGTTGTGAGAAAGTGGGCAGTTTTGAAATGGGTGATGACGTGAGACACGAGTCTCACTCTCCCTTGAGTCTTCACTCTTCACACAAAATTCAAATTTTGGGGATCTGCTACTCTGTCTCCCGCACGGTACGGGAGCATCTCCCATCAGTTCTCTTTTTTTTTTGAGTTAATACCCAAAATGGTCTCTCGACTATGCCATAATTACCAATTTGATCCTCAACTACCATTCTTACCCAATTAAGTCCTCAACTATGTAACTTTTACTCAATTAAGTCCTCAATTATACAATTCTTACCCAATTTAGTCCTCAACTATACAATTCTTACCCAATTAAGTCCTCAACTATGTAACTTTTACTCAATTAAGTCCTCAACTATACAATTCTTACCCAATTTAGTCCTCAACTATACAATTCTTACCCAATTTAGTCCTCTGTATTAATTTGATTGTTTGTTGACTGTCAAAAGTCAGGATAAAATTATAATTTTACAAGATTTCTCCTTCCTCTCCATTTAGCAGCGCCAAACCATGCAGCAATACACTCCGATCAGATTTCGATCGTCAAAAAATCGTTGGAAATCAAATTCATGGGCTATCCGATGCATAACCACTACTTCGATACTGACAAGTTTAGAACCCAACCGGAGCTTATTGCTACATGGTTTGGCGCTGCTAAATGAGGAGGAGGGAGAAAACTTGTAAAATTATAACTTTATTTCCACTTTTGACAGTCAACAAACAGTCAAATTGACAAAGGACTAAATTGGGTAAAAATTGTATAGTTGAGGACTTAATTGGGTAAGAATGATAGTCGAGGACCAAATTGGTAATTACGACATAGTCGAGGGACTATTTTGGGTATTAACTCTTTTTTTTTTTCTAACTTAAACATATAACGGTGAGCATATGGGAGGTCATGAGTTTAACACTCAGTAGAGACGATATTATTCTTTATACGTCAGTAGGTTGAAAAAATAGTTATGAACAGATACTGCATTATAACAGAGTCGGTAGCACTCAATATATAAATATATATATATATATATATATATATATATATATGTATATATATATATATATATAACGGTTCGGTTCCAGTTTAATTTCAATTCTTCTCCCAAAAAGTTGAATTCCAACTTCAAGAGTTGTCCACACTCTAACCCGACAGAGTATTTGAGATGATGTAATCACGCTAACTCAATAGCCCAACAGGCAAGACCAAATGTCGGTGTATACAAGGAATTTGTCTACTTTGAGCATAATTTTCACATTGTCGCTACAGAGGTTCACAGTTTCAAAAAATGATTAAATTGTCGATTCGAATTGAATTTATTTATTTTTTTTGTAAATTATGTTTTCTAATTTTTAAAATATTTCAAATTCAACAATTAATTTTTTAAACTTTAAAGTCAAACTAAAAAAAAAAAAAAAAAAAAATTGTTATGTTGTAAATAAATATATGTAGACATTACATTAGGTATTATATTATGAATTTATGATAATACATCTTCATCCTTTATAGTAGTTTAGTTATCCGAACTTTGTATATCTTGTATATATTGGAATTGAAGGATAATTAATAAAGATTGATGATTCTTCTCTGTATTTTCTTTCTCTTTACCTTATATTACTTTACGGCAATCGAAATGGTACAACTATTCACGTGAGGATACGTTTGTTTTTACAACATGTTATAGTTAAACTTTAAATTGTTATTTAAAGTTTAAACTTTAATCAAATAATAGTTAAACTTAAAAATGTTATTTAGAATTAATTCCACAAGAGATCCCTTGTTCTTGGTGTCAATTCCTCAAATTATCATTTTTGTCAGTTAACATCTCATACTATTATTTTTTTGGACACTTTTAGTCCTTCTCATAACTTTTCATATTGTTAATAAGGACATTTTTGTCTCTTCATATTTTTCTTTTGTTATTTTTTCGATTTCAACCGGTTTAATTGGTTTAGGACTTTACTAAAAATTGGTTGAAAAATATTGTTATTAAAAATTAGAGGTTACCTAAAGTTCTAAACCAATTAAACCGATTGAGAAGGACTAAAAGTGTCATGAGAATGACTAAAAGTGTACAACCGGATGAGAAGGACTAAAAATATGAAAAGTCATGAAAATGACTAAAAGTGTCCAAAAATAATAGTCTAGGATGTTAAATAGCAAAAACGATAGTATGTGACTAAATTTGGAATTGTCACAAAAGACAAGGGACCTCTGGTGAAATTAACTCTTGTTATTTATTTATTTTCAGTTTAGAATCGAAATCGAAACCTTTTGGGTTCCGGTTCAATTTCTACCGTACACGATTTGTGGTCATCCCTAATACTATAGTTGTTATTTCTAGTCAATATCGCCTCCACTAGGGCTCAAACCTATAATCTCTCATTTGAAATAGTTACTTCATGACACTAGACCACAAGTTCATTGACATAATGTTTAAACTTAATTAAACATATATGAAACATTTTGTTTGTAAAACTTAGATTTGAAATTTAAGTTGTTTAACATATTCTTAAAAAAAAAAAAAAAAAAAAAGTAACTAAAATTAAAAAAAAAAGTTTAAAAATGATTAAATGTAAAATAATTTTGATATAATTCTTATAATGCATAACTAGTAATTCACCCGCGCGATGCACGAGAAAAAATTATGTTATTATAAATATAAATAAAAAATAGAAAAACTAAAATATTTTAAATTATTTAATATAATAATATTTTTTAGCTTCCATTGATCAAGTATTTATTATTTTTATAGAATACAAAATTACAATTAAAATTATAATTATAATTTTGTATGGTTAATATAATTTCTAATTATGTGCATATTCAAATAAACTTAAGAGAATTTACATAATTACATTGATTTATTCTTAATTGTATTTCATCTATATTATAATTTTCACAATACGAATAATAACTAAGATAATTACATTTGGAAAATAAATTTCTAATTTTGTATGTGTAAAAATTTAAACTCTAATTGAACACATTTTTTATATGATTATATAATATATAGCTATTTTATTTTTCAAAAGTATATTTTTTATATGATTATTATAATATATAGTTATTTTATTTTTTAAATGTTGCACTTTTTTTATAATAAAAGATGTTGTGGCATTAATTGTAGCATTAATTATTTCCCAAACCATATAGCTTTATTATATAAAGGATTATTTGTAGTTATATCTTGTACATTGAGTATAGTTTATTCTGTAATTATATTTCGTTTTTCTTTTTATCTTTCCTTTTTTTTTTTGTTCCTTCTAAGTTGTTAATGTTGTTAGCAACTTTCTATGAAATAGTTTTTTTTTTTTTTGATATATTAATTATTTATATGGGTGTTATCATGCTTTGATGTGTTTCAATTAGATTGAATTGAAAATCACTTTCATAATCACAAAGAATTGTATTTTTTTAAACACTCATGATTATTTATAAGATACTATCGTCCCTATCACCAGAGTTTGATCCTATAGCCACACATTTGGAATGATAAAAGAGGTATCATCACCCTACATAGTAATTAGCACAAAGGATTTTACTACTTTATTTCTAATTCTTATTAATTATGATAAAAGTTTTATATTATTTTTTTTCTTGCTTATTGTAATTTTAATTGATGAGTTCTTTGTTCTTTGTTTTTTTGTTAGATCAATCAATTATAGAGTCTTTCTTTGTTAATATATTTGTTGAAATAGATAATTCTAAAATTTAGCATGGTTAATCTCCTAATAATAAACTTATAAATCATCAATTACTCTTCATTAATGATTTCTTTTTCATTTACCTATGTAACCGTCATTGACTCTTTGACTATCTTTTTTTTTTACTTAAAAGAGTTAAAGTCACATGAAAATTCACACATCTTCATTTGTCCACTTCTTATCAATCTTCATTTGAATTGTCTTCTTTTTTCATATATAACCGACATTGACTTTGACTAACTTTTTACTTGAAAGAATAAATTACTTTCTTACTTATGAGTCTTCATTAATGGTTTGTCTTCCTTTATACATGTAACAAGCATTTACGGCAAAGTTTAAACATTTTCATTCATTATTTATCTTTCTTTACATATGTAACAAACTTGACTTTGGTTAACTTCTTTTTTGAATGAATTAAATTCACATCAAATTCGATATATCTTCATTTGTCTACTCCTTATGAGTCTTTATGATTGTTTTCTTTTCATTTATATATGTAAAATGTCTAACTTTGTCTAACTTCTTATTTGAAAGAATTAAATCCACGTCAAAATCTACACATCTCCATTCATCCACTTCTTACTTATGATCGAGTCTCTATTAATGATTTCTTTTCCTTTATAAATGTAACCGCTTTGACTTTTGACCAGTTTCTTACTTGAAAGAACTAAAGTCACATACAAATGGACACATCTTTATTTGTCCAATTCTTATCAATCTTCATTAATGAGTTGTCCTCATTTACATATATAACCGTCATTGACTTTGACTATCTTTTTACACGAAAGAATTAAATTCACATAAAATCCACGTATCTTCATTCGTCCCTTTCTTACTTGTGAATTTTCGTTAATGATTTGTCTTTCTTTACATATATAACGAGTCTTGACTTTGACTATCTTCATATTAATGCCAAAATCTACACATCTTAATTCATCGCTCATTACAAATCTTTATCAATGATTTCTCTTCCTTTACATATGTAACCCGCATTAACTTTGACTAATTTCTTACTTTAAAGAGATAAATTTATATTTAAATTTCACACATTTCATTCAAACTCCTTATTTATGAGTTTTTATTAATAATTTCTCTTCATTTATATATATATATATAGGCTTCGAATCCGGTGCAACCCCTATGATACATGAGATCATGAGATCTCATGATATCCATTGATTCATTTTCCATGAATGGTTGAGATTGAAAGATTCTTTTAAACTAATTAAGGACATTTTTAAAACATAAGGATTAAAAAGTAATTCTAGTATTGAGTTTATTTTTGGTTAGTATTACATTATAATCGTGAGCATAATATTCGGTAGAATATTAAATGTAATAACAAGTAATAATTTGTATTGTGAGCTGATATTTTTAGTTGATTATATACGACGGTGTGTACGTGTATGTAGTATGGCGCGTACGTGCAAATCGTATAGATGATTTTTTTTTTTTTTGTAATTTTACGAAAATAGTTTATATGTGTGTGCGTGAATTTATGTATACGGGTTGGTTTTAAAGAAGAAGATTGTAAGAGTAGTGCGTGTAGTTTTTTTTTTTTGAAGTAAAAAGAATGCAACAAGCCGAAGGAACGTGGGTATTCGTTGGTGTGTGCGTGTATGTGCAATGGCGTGTGCAAATTGTATGGTTGCGGGCTTTGATTTTTTTTTTTAATTATTATTTTCATTAGTAAGCAATGACGTGTGCAAGTACATGAACCACTAACTTTCCATGATGTTGTTAATATTTTTTGTTGGTGTTTTTTGAAAAATTGTTATGTTTTGTAAGCGTGAACGCATGATGGTTAATTTTTTATTTATTTTTAAAGAAACAATAATTTAAAAAGCCGAAGGCAAGTGGGTTGACGCAGGTGTGTGCATTAGTAAGCAATGGCTTGTGCAACTACATGAACCGTGAACTTTGCATGACGTCGTTAATATTTTTTGTTGGTTTTTTTGGAAAATAATTATGCTTAGTTAGCGTGAACGCATGGCAGGTTTTTTTTTTTTTTTTTTTTTTGTTTTTTAAAGAAAAAAGAATGCAACAAGCCGAATGAACGTGGGTATTTGTTGTTGTGTGCATGTATATGCAATGGCATGTGCAAATTTTTGGGTTGCGGGTTTTTTTTTTTTTGACTTTTTTTTTTAAAAAAAAATTATTAGGGTGTGCATGGATTCATGTTGGTAATTTGTTTTGAATGAACAAGATTGTAAGAGTACTATTCATTTGATTTTTGGTGCACCATAGTTCGTAATTTACGGAGGTGTGTGCGTATATGTGCTATGGCGTGTGCAAATCTTAAAGATGGGCCGTTCGTTTTTTTTTTTTTTTTTAGTTGTACTTGTTAGCCAAAATTATTATTAGGTATGTGCGTGAATTCATGTTTTTTTTTGTTTGTTTATAAAGAAAATGATTGTTAGAGTAGTAATCGTTTGATTTGTGGTGCACCGGTGTTGAAATTTACGGTGGTGTGTGCGTATATGTACAACAGCGTGAGCATGATATTGTAAGTCGGACTTGGTATACTTGTGGTACTATATTTTTCTTTTCTTTTATTTTGGCATGTGGTGTGGTGTAAAATAATTGGTATCAGAGTACGCATGAATCATTGACATTTTTCTTTTGGTAAAATTTTAGTAAAAGAATGCAAGAGCTTTTTGGCGTATGATTTTGATTGTGGTTTGTGCATAACTGTGGTACGGCGTGTGTGTAATACAATATTGGAATCAATGCAAGTGTGTTCTGTTTAGAATTTTGACTGAAACTGTAATTAGATATCTGTGCGCATTCATGAGGTTGTTTTTATTTAATTAAAAAAGATTATACAAGAACTTGGCCTTGGTTTTTTTTTTTTTTCCCTAACCCAATTACATTCATAGCTTTCCTTTGGCATGCATTAAAGCGCTTCATTTGGGCAACTAAATGCTTTGGAGATGCACGAGTCTTCATAGTTGGGAAGATATCTACATCATTCTCATCGGCATCCAAACAACGTAACACGGTTTATATATATGTATGTACCTTTTTAAAAAAAACTAAGATGAATTAACGCACAACCATATCACAACAATGCACACCCCATCGTGAGATTACATTTTAAAATAAACAAGTAAAACAAACATGAAGTATATAACCAGCAAAGTGCACTTAGAATAATTTTTTAAAAAAAGAATCCCAATGAAAGAGTTAGTTCCAAAAAAAAAAAAAAAAAAAGAGAGAGAGAGACTAACACACAAAAGAACTAATTTTTTTTTTTTAAAAAATGATGCAAAATCTCCCACAACGTAAAGCGCCCACGCCATAACACTGCAATGCACACAACACTATTACTCTATTAGATTACATCTTCAAATACAACAGTAAAACCTTTAAAAAAAAATTAAAAAAACAACATGAATTAGATGAGAATTCGTGCGTATATAGTAGTGCCAATACTGCTAAAATATTATATTTATTCATTAATTCCTTTTTTATATAATTTATCACAATGCACCCACCACAAAAAACACATGCATACAACTAAGTCATTCAGACTTCTACCTCTAATTAAATCCATACACTCCTCCCTAATTTTCACAATATTCTTCCATACTCCGTTCAAGCTTTGTATACGAATAATACAAGTTTAGAACACCACGCACAAACAATTTGAAATGAATGCACATGACATACCACACTGATACAACGACCAAAGTTCACAAAACGCACACGCCATCCCGAACCTACGCACACACTAAGATCAAATATGAAGTTTTGCAGAATCATTTGCAGAACATAAAAAAAATAAAAAAAAATAAAATAAAAAAAGCTAAAAAAAAAAGTGATAAGGCAAAGGTTGAAAGGTGGGGGCTTGCAAAGCTATACACCAGAACAACTGCTGATTTTGCATTTTAGAGCTGTATGTATTTAGTCATTTTTCTGCCTTTATGTAAAAAAAAAACAATCTATGAATAGTCTCAAATTGCAAAGCATAAACTGTACAATATGACCTGGTAAACTATAAATGCTAGTAATAGAGAAGTAAGAAAAAGCCAGTTAGATAATAAACTGCAAAATAGGAAGTTACCTGAGAGCCTAAAACTTAATCTGGATGCTTATGACTCATGGTTGGAGAAACGGGTTACCAAGATCAGTAATCAAATAATGAGTTCGCTATGGTATGGGACTCAAACCACAACCTCTTGGATCGAAGATCCTTAGTTATTTAGAAGAAACCCGATGAGGCATTAAAGAATATCTTAATAGAATTCAGCTATTGCTATACATACAGGGTCAAAAAATGGATGACTCTCATATTGGAATATCAGTCATCCTGGTAAATCTCTTTCTAAATGATCCAACCTATCTGCTTCCACTGTATCAACAGAGTGGAGCAAAAACATGTCTTGCATGCTTACATTTCAGCGCTATATGCCTATATTATATTACATTTCAGAGCTTTATGCATATACCTCTTTCTAAATGATCCAACCTATCTGCTTCCACTGTATCAATAGAGTGGAGCAAAATAACACAATGAAAAACAGACAACACAACACAATAAATAAGTTCCAAAAAAATAAAATAAACAATGACCTCCATGAAAAACAAAAAAATATAATAATGAAAAAAAAAAAAAAAAACCCACTCTGCATGAAGGACCTCGATCTAACCCACCTACCAAACCACCAATCCCCTCCAAGATCAGCGCAAACTCAACCCCAAAATCACAACCCACATAACCCCCATGCCACCGCCCACCACCAGGAACAAAAAAAAAAACCCCAACATGCACACACTCATACACCCCCCCCCCTCCCCTTAATAATAATAAAAAAAAAAAAACAAACTGAAAAAAAAAACGCTCACCGTCGAACCACCCCCAAACTAATACCCCATACGTTTAGAAAGAATAGAAATTAAAAAAAAAAAAAAAAAAAAAAAAAAACAAACCAACCCTAACCCAGAAATCGATCACCGCTCATCACCACACTCGCGACCCACACAAGCCCTAATGGAATCGATGACTGCCAAGACAATAACCCCGGAGAAAACTGCAAAAAAAATTACACCCAGAAGAACTACAAACCAAAGAAAAATACAGAATCTAAAAATCGCAAACAAAAACCTGCCGGAACAGAAGCAAACACAAACACACCCCCCCCCCCCCTCCCCCCAAAAAAAATAAACCAAAAACACGCAAAAAATGGAACCAGAAAAACAAGGAATCGGTGAAAATAATACCGGTATTGGAAGCAGAAGAGATGTCCCTAAGCCGCTTGGACTGCCTCCTGCTGGAACCAGACATGAAGGAAACGCGGGCTTCGTGAACACCGGAGGGATGAGGCGACCTGGAGACGAAGCGGGTGCGAAAAGGAAGAGCCTTGGCGTATAATCTGAAGAGATCGAGTGCCAGCGGAGAAAACAAGAGAATACTCCTATTTTATCTACTCACACACGCAAAATCAACGTCGTTGATAGGACTAGAAATAATAAAGGCCAAAGATAAATTACAAAATAAAGAACCCCTAAGTCCCAGCACACGTGTATTTCTTCATCATACCATCTCACCGTTAAATAAAACACCATCAACGACCAGGAAGCGTGCTCACGGACTCGGCTAACTAGGGGGTGTGCACCGGATTCAAAATCTATATATATATATATATATATATATATATATATATATATATATATATATATATATATATATATATATATATATATATATATATATATATATATATTGAATGCTACTAACTCTATTACAATGTAATATCTGTTCATAGCTACTTTCTCAACCTACTGGAGCACAAAGAACTAATAACGCCTCCACTGAGGCTCGAACTCACAACCTCCCATATATATAATAACATGCCCCGACATTGACTAGCTTCTTTATTGAAAGAATTAAGGGTGTGTTTGGTTCGCACATAGGAATCGGAATCGGAAAGGGTATCAAATACTTGGTAATGGTAATGGGTTTTGGTAAAAATATTTAACATGTTTGGTAGTAGGGTGGAATGGGAATGATTACTAATACACAGTGTTGCAAAAATCAGGCCTAGGCGCCGCACTAGGCGGTTGGCCACCTAGGCGCCGATTAATCGCTCTAGGCGCCCGCTTAGGCGGTCCCCAGGCGCCTAGCGATTTTTTCAACCTTGACTAATAGTAGTGCTTGAGAATGAATAAGTGAATGAAACCTTTATTGTATTTGGGTATGAGTTTTTCAATTGATGGGGTATTCGAAACTCATAGTAGTGTTTTAAAAAACCTATTAACCAAACAACAATCACTTTCATACTCATTCCTTTGGGTAAAACCCACCAACCAAACACACCCTAAATCTATACTAAAATCTACATATCTTCAATAAATGAATAAATTTTAATTTTTTAGAATGAATATAGCACTTTGAACAATGGGGATGGCGCTGATTGTGATTGCCCAAAAACTTGATAGATATGGTCTGTTCTTTATTAGAATTAGCATGTGTCAGAGCCTATGATGAACAATATCATGTTTGCTTGCAAGTCGTTCATTGGCGAATTATTGTTCGACAATACATAAGCCAACCGCTTTACTATGCATCCCTTTCATCTCTAACCACAAATATGACAAGTTCACAATGTGGGTTAAACAAATTTAAATTATTACTACTGTTATAAATTTTCTAGTCATTATCTCACTACCCATTATTTTAGTGTCCCACTACCCCTTTATTTAGTGATTTATGTACTGTTATTAAGAAAATTGACTGAAATAGGCAACTTTCATGAAAAATAAAAAAAGAGACAAGAATAAGAAACTTTTAAATTTGGTACAAAATAGGAAAAAATTCATTTGCGACTTGAGTTCTTGTCAGAAACGCAAATTGCACTTGAGTTTCTTGAAATTTTAAAAATAATTTTTTTCGATGAAATACCACAAACGCAAGTTGTACTTCTATTTCTTGTTGACCCATAAAACCTAGTAAATTTATAGGTGCACCAAACAAACATAATACTTGAGATGCGGAACGACCAAATCTAACTATCTTTGGGAAATGATAACAATTTGATTGATTTAGAAATTGCCATGAATTTTATAAATATAGGAGAAAATTATGATAAAAATGGTATAGTTGTCGACAACGTAACACAATTGCCTATATAATTGCTCGTATTATAATCTGGATCCAGAGCTAGGCACTAGAAGTATCATGACTATTTAACATATAAAATAGCAATTAAGGCATGACTCAACTCGCTAAGATAAATGTATTTTCTTTATAACACGTAAATGACATTAAGTTTCACTATTTAACATAATTGGCAATAAATAATAAATTTAGATATGCAGTTTATAGATGTCATGACCGAATACTAATGGGTCATTAGACACTAATATTTATTTGAAAAGTCCATGATAGATTTAATATTTTTGAAATGAGAGAAAATAAAAATCGCAATATGTATAATGTTAAATTATGAAGGTTTTATGTGTCTTTAAATGGTCAGCAGTTGACTTGAGTGTTTTTCTTCTTGAAGAAAGAATATGCAAATAATATGTGTCATTATGTATTCATTAAAGAATTGCTAATGGAGTTATTTATTTGTTAGCTTAGTCTATGACGATGACTTAACCATTATAATGACAAGCCAAAATTTAATTTTCTAAATCCAATTTTAAGAAATTTCAAATTAGCCATTTTCACTCCGTTAAAAAAAAAATTGCAATCAATTGGTGTTTGAATAAATTATTTTGAACACATTTTAAATCAATTCAACACCAAAACTTATTTTTTATTCCAAAATCCTAAATTTTCGGGTACTTCGTGTACCAAGTTTTAAACTGAGAAACCAATTTGAGTGAGACCGGGAGAATTCTGAGAAGCCTTAAACAAGTGTTCATCTATAAAACTCTTTGAGAAAATTCCTTTTCAACCCCAAAGTATTTTAAATAGCAATTCTAGCCCTTGGTCTATGGAGCATGGTGGACCACTAGACATCCAAAACCCTTTCCTGATTCATCTTCTAGCCAATGGAAATTACATTTTGTTGGAAAAAATAGCTTAAAATGACATAATAAGTGGCTATTCTGTGGTACAATTATCAGTGGGATCCACTTTCGATTTGGGTCGGGTTAAAGTGGATTCGGATTCTTCGTAGTGAGACGAAGAAATCGATATATTGTACGCTCAAAACGGATAATGGGTGAATGAGATATTGATTCTCAAAGTAGACCCATTTGAGTTGGAAAATGAAGGGAAAAAGTGAGGGGTCGTTTACTTCATTTCTCTGTTTTTCCATTTCCAGTTTTTCATTTCTCCATTTCTCCAATTTTTCTTCTCCATTCTGCCAGTTTTCCATTTCTCCAATTTTTCTTCTCCATTCTTTCAGCTTTCCATTTCTCCAATTTTTCTTCTCTATTCTTTCAATTCCCCATTTCTCTAATTTTTCATTTATCTAATTTTCTATTTATTAAGTACAATCATCTCATATATTATTTGTACATTTTTATAACAAAAATAATAACAACAACAACCATAATAATAATAATATTTTTTTTTTCATTAGTAGGAAGGGGATACCCAAGATGGAATTACAGTTTATACAAACATATTCACATTACGCCACGAGGGCAAGCCAAGCATGTCATCTTCAAGGCTTCCTCTAATTTCATCTGGAGGGTCATTTAATGATAGAAGACCATAATCATGGTTGATGGCCAACTTAGCTAGCGTGTCCGCAACACAATTTTGTTCTCTAAAGATATGGTTGATCTGCCAGAAGTCGAAGTGGTGAAGCTCCTGTCTACATGCTATAAGAATGTTCTGCGCGGCAGTGGTAGACACTCTAGACGCACAGAGAAAGTCCACTGCTTCATCCGAATCGCTTTCTATGTGAATCCTTCTGATGCCAATGGAGTGGGCGATTTGAATTCCTTTAAGGATTGCCCAAGCTTCGGCTTCAAAGGGTGTGCAAATTCCTAGCTTCACTAGGAACCCTGTTCTCCAACAGCCTGATGAGTCTCTAAACACCCCGCCACAGCCTGCAGCGTGTGAGTCCATAGCAACTGCTCCGTCGATGTTGAGCTTAAGGATACCATCCGGGGGTTTAGTCCAACAAAGCATCTTCCATGCCAGATCATTGGAAGGTTGAGTGCCTTTAGATCTTGTAAAAGAGCGGTTGATCTCGTTGGCTTGGGATGTGATCAAAGCGATTTTGGACTTCAAAGGAGTAAAAGAGTTGTTGAATACGGCCTCATTGCGCCATTTCCATAGCCACCAAAGTGTAATTGAAAAGGTAGAGTTGTCATTGCCCGGTTTTCTCCTAGAACCTTTGGCTTTTAGCCCTTCATCTAACCAATCGACCAAAGGGAGGTGGCGTAGCTGATCCTGATACTGTGGTAGGACGGCTTTCCAGACTTCCTCTGCAAGTGGGCAGAATCTTAGGATATGATCTGTGTCCTCTGTTGTCGTTAAACAGAACCAGCAATTCTCATCATTTGTGAAGCCACGTCTTCTTCGATTCTGGTTCGTCATGATTCTATTGTGTCTAACGAGCCATAGAAACGTACATATGCGGTTCGGCACTTTGAGTTTCCAAATATTATTCCACTTTGCCGCTTCCAGTGATTCCGTTGAGCCCATAGCTAATTCATATGCTGTGCTTACCGAACATTGACCATCATTTTCTTTGTACCAAACAATTTGATCTACTGCACTAGGATCTTCGATAAGAGTAAATGTAGCGAGCCTACTAAGAATAGGGGCTGGCAGGAGGCTATCAAGCATGTCCCAGTTCCAGCCTATTCCCAAAATCCAATAGTTAGTTACTACGTTATTTAGGAAGAAGGAGCTAATGGTGCAATCACAGCAGTACGCAGAGGAGAATCATCCAACCAAATGTCCGTCCAAAAGCGTGTGGATCTGCCATTTCCTATGTGCCATTTAATACCCCTTTGAAGGATGGGAAGGGCTTTGAGAACTCCTCTCCAAACAATAGAGTTGTTGTGTCTTGGCTGCCATGTTGAGAGATCTGTGGGTGTGACTCTGTACTTTCCTTTGAGGATTCTTACCCAAAGACAGCCTTCCTCTCGAAAGAATCTCCACGCTAGCTTAGTAAGGAAAGCCATGTTCATTTGTCTAAGATTTTTAAGACCCAAACCGCCATTCGCTTTGCTATCCGTCACCACTTCCCACTTTACTAGGTGGCATCTCCTTTCTCCGTCTTTACTGCCCCAAATAAAACCTCGAATACGTCTGTCAATGGCTTCAATCACTCCTACTGGTAATAACGTGGATTGCATGGTGAAATATGGAATAGCCGATAGCACAGACTGAGCCAGTACATGGCGACCAGCTAAAGATAGAGATCTGGACTTCCATCCAGCAAGTCTTGCTTGAACTTTATTCAACATGTCACTGAAGTTCCCACTGTTTATCCTACCATGAATTGAGGGAAGTCCCAAGTATCTACCTTTGTAATGCCCAATACTTGCTCAATTTCCCCCTGGGTCGCATGACTTGTATTCTTGGAGAAGAATACGGACGATTTTTGTAGACTCATACTTTGACCAGAAGCGGAGCAAAATACATCAAGGCATCTCTTCATCTCCAAAGCTTGGCAAGTGGTGGCTTCCCCAAAGAACACCAAATCATCTGCGAAAAATAAGTGTGTTATATTAGGAGCGTCATTAGACAATTTAATACCTTTCCACTGGCCAAGATTAACAGAATTTGTCACAATGTGACTCAATCTTTCGATACAAAATACAAACAAAAGAGGGGATATGGGGTCTCCTTGTCTGATTCCCCTTTCTGGGGGGAACCAATCAGATTGTTTGCCATTCCAAAGGACTGCTAGGCGTGAAGTAGAGACACAGTGCTTGATGTTTCTGACCCAAGCATGATTGAGGCCGATGTCCTGTAAGGTGTCCTCTATGAAGTTCCAAGAAAGTTTGTCGTATGCCTTTTCTAAGTCAACCTTCAAAACCATCCATCCCTTCTTTCCCTTTTTGTTTGCTAAGGAGTGTAATAGTTCCTGGTAGGCGAGGATGTTATCCGTAATTTGCCGGCCATGGATGAAGCTGGTTTGGTTGGGGCCTACAAGTTTCCTGGATATCGACTTAAGCTGTGATGACATGATTTTCGTAACCAGCTTATAGACCACATTACAGAGACCGATGGGACGGAATTGTCTGGCATACTCCGGTTTGTGGACCTTAGGAATAAGAGCGATAAACGTATCATTAATGCCAGAAGGAAAGAAACCATGATCAAAAAAATTGTTAACGAAATGAAAGAGTGATTCGCCAGTAGTAGGCCAGCTCTTTTGGTAGAATTCAGCCGTAAAGCCATCGGGGCCTGGTGCCTTGCAGGGTGACATTTCAAATAGAGATGCTTTGACTTCCTCCATCGTAATTGGTGAGTAGACAGGGATCCAGTCTGAATCGAGGAGTGAGGGAAAAGAGCCATGCTGCAAATTTTGCGTGTTTGCTCTACTAGTTTCTGAAAATAAGGCTCTGAAGTATTCTTGCATATAATTCCTGATCGCGTCAACTTCCAATAAGACTGAGCCATCTTCTTTTTTCAAGCTATCGATTCTGGTCTGACTTCTTCGGATTGAGGTTGCCAATTGATAAAACCGGGTATTTCTATCCCCGGAATTAATCCACTCTTCCCTCGACCTCTGAAACCATGTAAGTTCTTCTTGATATAGCGTTTCTTCTAGCTCTTTCCGAAGTCTGCGTTCCAGTTTAATCAAATCTGACCTTGTGGATATTGATAGACTTCTCTGAATGCCCTCCAGTCTTGCTAGTAAACGTCTCTTCCTTAGGAAGACATTTCCAAAGGTGGACTTATTCCACTCAGTAAGGGTCTGGACCAAAGCTGCAGAGTTAGTAATTAAATCCCGGTCTTCCTTCCATGATGATTGAACGACCGCCTGAAAGGTTCGGTGTGTCGTCCATGCCGTGTTGAACTTAAATCTATTGGGAGCAGTGTGCTGAGCAATTCCAAGCGTTGACACTAGAAGGGGCGAATGATCCGATCCAATCATGGGGAGATGGGAAATGCTTGCGTCTGGGAACCTTAGTCTCCATTCGACATTGCATAGTCCACGATCTAAACGTGCTCCTTTAAATGACGGGGTGTCTATACCTCTCATCCAAGTGTATGATGAACCCGAGTATCCAAGGTCCACCAAACCTTCTCTATGAATCCAACTGTTAAATGCTACACATCTAGAGGAAGAAAAAGTTTCCGGATTGCTGACTTCGCTTTGATCTGAGACAGAGTTGAAATCCCCAAGTGCCAGCCAAGGTCCTTGAGGATCGAAAGAGTGCCCTGAAAGATCTGCAAATAGCTTCCTTCTTAACGCTAAGTTTGGACTGCCATAGACTGCTGACATTAGCCATGGTAGTGCACCATCCTCGTGCACCTGGAATGAAATAAATTGAGGATGCGTGTAAAGTAGCTCGATAGATATTGGTTCCTTCCACAGTAACCAAATACCACCAGAATATCCAACTGCTTCTACCCTGCACCAATCACTAAAACCAAAAGATGAACAGATTTCGTTAGCCTGCATCCCTGAGACTTTTGGCTCAAAGAGGCAGACTAACGAAGGTTTATAAGTAGACAAAAAATATTTGAGGGTGCGCCTGAATAGGGCCGAGGCCGCACCCTGGCAATTCCAAGAAAGAATAAACATAAAAACAAGAGGAACCCAGAGAATGCGTCTATGGACGCAGGCTAGGAACCCTTTCACAAACCACAGGGTCAAGTTGACCAGTATCCTCCTGCATGATCTCGGTATGGTGTGCATCTAGTTCCGAGTTGTTGTCAGTATCAGGAGGAACTTCTTTAAAGGTGTTCTCAAAGTCTGCAAGCATGGGGGTAACTTGAGCATCATCCATCTGTTGAATTATATGAGTGGTGACCGTTCTTCCCCCATTAGAACCTCTGACCAGAATATGTTCCTGTTCTGCCGCTGCTCTATTAGGAAGAAGACCTCTACCTCCTCCTCCTCCTCTGCCTCTGAAAGTTCCTCGACGGGGTGTGGTGGGGTGAGTTCGAGCTGCTTGTGGCTCTAGTGGCCTAGAGATCGTCTCGGGATCTCTTGGAACAACCCGTTGTAGTCCTCCACGATAAGTTGTCCTAATTCTCGGAAGGTTTCTAGGTTGTTGCTGTACCTCCATGGGGGCGATTGGGGCCATGGGCCGAAGAGCTTCTTCTGCCTCCTCCAAGCCGTCCAGAGGCGCATAGCGAGATGGAGAGACAACCTCAGGTGGCCGGTGGGGAGTGTTTTCTGTAGCCATTTGTTGTCTCGGGTTCTGTTGGTCCGCACCAGGCATGGTTGTGCGTCTATTCCGGAATCTTCTTTCCCTTCTGGTTACCAACATCCAAGCCCCGTATTTTTCTTTGGGTTTCTGTACCGGAGGAGCAGGCGGTGGCCTCTCATTCGTACCAATCGAATTCTCCTCAACAGCTGGTGGTGGAGGAGCATCTTTTCCACAAAGGTCCATACGATGACCGTAGACGCCACATTTGAAGCAGATTTGGTGGATTCCCTCGTACTCGATCGGCCATTCCGTCATGTTAATCACAAAGTTGGACAAGAGCGGCTTAGTAATATCCAGTTCTACACATACTCTTGCAAACTTACCCTTCGAAGCTAGACCAGTCGTAACATCAATCTTGATTGGTTTCCCGATCGAAATTCCGATTTTCTTTAAAAACTCTTCGTCAAAGTATTCAATTGGGAGCGAAGGGAAGCGTATCCACGCCAAAATCTTATCCGTTCTGCTGCTTCTTGGGTCGAAATTTGGTCTCCAAACTTGTGTAATTAGGTAATGGTCAAGGACCATCCATGGACCACCGAGTTTTACCGCTTCATAATCGGCAAGAGTTTCGAATTTAGCTATATAATAATCGTTGGTGAGTGCAATTAAATCGAAACTAGCCTGTGTCTTCCACATTCTTTGTAATCGTTGGAGCAGGAAAGAATATCCCACGGTTCTGCCCAGTACGCGCAGTATGAGAGACCTACGCCATGGCCGGCGAAGTCTCTTCTTTTCTTCTTTCGTAACCTTGATGACTGGATAGTCGAAGGAGCGACCGTCTTCTTCCATAGTATCATCATCAGACTCTTCTGCTTCCTCAGTTGATTGAAACGATTCTCTGCGATTCCAGACCTAATTCGGTGTTACCGCCGGCGTCCTCCATTGAGACGATTCCGGCGAAAAAGCTCTCGGTTCAGTGGGTGACTCCATAGGAACCTGTTCGGGAGAGGGCTCAGCAGTCGTTCCTACCGCATCCCGTCCTCGCTTGGCCTTCTTGGTACTCCTTTCTAGCAAGTCTTGATCTTCCGGCGACCGATCGGTCGCCGCCGGAGAAGAGACAGTTGAGAGAGAATCTATTACCATATCCTAGAGAATTTGTGCATCACTCAAGATAATAATAATATTATTATTATTATGAAGAAGAGGCTAATAATAATAATAATAATAATAATAATAATAATAATAATAATAATAATAATAATAATAATAATAATAATAATAATAATAATAATAATAGTAATAATAAAAAACTGTAAAAGAAGCTAAAAAGCTGAAGCTAATTATTATTATTATTATATATTAATATAATTAGGCGCACAACAAGGCCATTAGGTGAAACGGCTGAAGAGAAAAGAAAATTAAACCAAGGCGCACGCTTAGCAGGTTTCGAACTGGAAACCTTTCATAAAGGTATTGTTCACGCGTATTTTCCTCCATTCTTCCATTTGGAGAAGTCTAATTCTCCTTTCTCCAAAATTGTATAGAAAGTGGAAGAATGGAGATAGAGATTAAAATTGGAGACATAAATTTAGTAAACAAGTTTTCCAATTTTCCTTTTTCCACTTCTCCAATTTTCTATTTTTCCAGAAAATCCTCCATTTTTCCAAGTTAGTAAACGACCCCTGAGCTTTTGTCCCACATTGGTTTGGAAAGTGGATTTGCCCCCCCTTATATACAAGAGCTCTTTTGAAGCTTGTAGAATTGTATAGCATAGAGGCTCTCTCGCGCGGGGGGGGGGGGGGGGGGGGGTGGTGTAAATCAAATTCCAACTAGCAGAGATTGAAATTGTGAGGGCATAACTAATATAAGATAAGTATGCTCATACGCTCATCAGGATACAATCAGAATGTTAAGTGGACGATTAATCTGCATTCTTGATGAATATGAGCATAATCTTGTGTTTATGCTTGCTTTAGAGCTTGTATGTTAGGCGTATACTTGAGTTGATGTGCCATATCTTCATTTCCGAGCTATATTTGTTGTTGGTTTGATTTTGGTTGAGTTTTGTTGAGTTTGGAGTTGATTATTGCATTCTGGAAATGTTCCCGAAACCCTACTAGTTTCTACTAGTTTCTACAGGTTTTTGGTCACACGGGGGTAATCGACGGGCCCCGGCACACTCGCCGGACCACCCGCGTGAAGGCCGGAGGGGTGAGTGGCAGGGGCTGAAGGACCCGCCACCACACCCATGTTGTTCCCACGGGGGAACATATCGGGCCCTTTTACCCCCGCTGGTTGTATGTTGTTTGGCTTCTGGGATTGTTTTCTTGTATCCCGTGCACTTGTGAGTATTTGTTGATGTTACGTAAGTCTAGAGCGGTGTATTATGAGCCTATTGATTAGGATTTGAGTTTTGATTCGTTGTAAAGATCCAATCTTTATATTCGTTAGATTATTGTTGAATTCTATGTTGAGAATCATTTGTATATCCTTCGTATGAATCCTTGTGATTATTCTATTGACTCGTATGCTAGTATTGTTGCTCCTTTGATGCTAATATGAGATCTTTTGGTATCATTTGCTTGATTCTTGATTGAGTTGTTGACTTGAACCTATCTATTCGTTGTAACACTTCGTTGGAATCCTTTGATATCGAGCTATTGCCTTTGGAATATCTTTCTTGTATCTTTCTTGAAATCCATTGACTTTGAGCTATCATTGTAAGCTTATACCGTTATTATACCTTATCTTTGAATCCCTTGATATTGAGCTTTGATTGAGATTATTCGTTGTGAATATCCTTCTTGTGGAATCTATCTCTTTGCTTTGCTTCTTGAGATTCCCTTTGTTGCATTGTGTTGAATCCTTATTGAGATTGTTATGCTGGGACATTGGACAGTGTGGGGACTTATTGATTTGAGATTGGCGGGTCTCTAGCTCTGTTTGCAATGGGTCATGTTGGTGTAGGAAGCCCTTGACAGGTCAGTGGTGTGGAAAGCCCCGATCAACCATTGTGAACTAATCCGGTAGTGTGGAATAAGCTCTGGGTTGCCGTTTGGATTTGTGATTTGCGGGCAACCTAGTAAACATTTATCTTGGGTTGTAAGATCTAGTTCTACTTACTGGGGCTTGGAGATCCCAATAAGGGTGTATACACTTAAGGAATTAGAACTGCCTCCATTTGATTAGAGTCATTGACTCCGCGTGATATTGAGATTGTGTCCATGAGTGGACTTGAGCCGTCTGGGAGCCCTCCACACTTATCCACTAGTATTTGAGTCACTGAGGTTGGCTTTGCGATATTTGGATTGTTGATTGTCCCTGTGTGGACTTGAAACTTAGAATTGATATTGATATTGATTGTGTGACTATAATGAAAACTGGACTATGCTTGAATAATGTGATTGATCTATCCTTCTTATTGTTTTTCACTCTATACTGTTATCTCTTTGAATCAGTATCATTGTTAATACCCTTGTTGTATATTGTTGAGTATATATCACGTGTTGGCCTTGATTTGATTCCATTTCTATCATTTATTGAATTAGAGTTGATTAGAGAAATATATATGTATTCCCAAATCTCAAAACCTATATTGGAGTATGAAAAGTATATTTATGTATCTTTACACATTGGAGTAGGATTACTTAGCATCTATTGCTAATTCTTTTAAAATATTTTCAGGTCGCTAACTAGAAGAGATAGTATAGTCCTATCCTTTATGTTGAGTAGGTCGTTTGATGAATTATGTAGTTGGTTATGTATAAAAGTCGTGTAATAACCTTATTGAGTTATGAATTTAGTATTAGCCTGTACATTTGGGTTTAGAATAACCTAAGTGTTTTCCCTTATTATTGTGTATAACCTAAGTTCTGTATTTAGAATTGCCCGTGTATACAAAGTTAGATATTTCCCTTATTTGAGTGCTATAGTGGGCAATTGCCCTAGTTTTTGTTGGAGGAGCATTATGGCCTCACATAGCCTAATTTGTCGTCGAATTAGACGCAGAATTGGAAGTGGTGCAACTACAATGGTATGGGGTGTTCCGTGGTTACTGGGTGATTCTGAACCTATGATTCAAACCGAAAGGCCTAGCTATTTGGAGAATTTTAAGGTTTCTGGTCTGATTGATCCTGTGTCTTTATCTTGGGATAAGTCATTACTTGATGAGTTGTTTTTGGCATATGATATTCAGCGTATTCTTCATATTCCTGTGAGCCCATGATTGGTGGTATTGGCATGGGGACCAAAGGGAGTACACGGTGAAAAGTGGTTACCGTCATCATTGGGGATTTTGCCCATCCGCCTACAAGTTTTATGTCGTGCAATAGGATATGGAGATTGAAAGTTCCTCCTAAATGGAATTTTTTTTTTGTGACGGGCTGTGAATAATGTGCTTCCCACTACATCTAACTTATATAGTATGTGGGAAGAGGTTTCTCTTACATGTCTAATGTGTGGTACTCATAATGAAACTATCATGCATTCACTTGTTAATTGCGATTATGCTCAGCGTGTTTGGCATGCATCTGGTTTGTTGGTGCAGCTTGTGGATGGGATTGATTTTGGTGGCTGGCTGGCAGAAATGTTTCATACAATGGAGGAAACTCATGTGTGCCGCATGGTGGCTGTTATGCATGCACTTTGGCTACAGCGTAACTCGGCAGTATGGGAGTCCAAATTGGTTCATCCCCTACCTCGTCTCCGGGTGCGCATTTGGAAGGATCATGGTTCGGCGGTGGTCTGCGCCTTTGACGCAAGCTTCAATGCGGCTAACGGGGAAGCCTCCCACGGCGCTGTTTTGCTCTCGGCAGCGGGAGGTTTTCTGGCAGCTCCCAATGGGATCTTGTCGACTAGTACGGGACCGTTTATGGCGGAGGCGTTTGCTTTTAAGGAGGCACTTTCATGGTTACGGGGCGGAATGTCAAGGATGTGGTGCTTTATTCGGACGGTTTGAATCTTTGTCATTATCTTTACTCGCATTTGGCTAGTATCCGCTCGTATGATAGTTTAGTTCTTTCAGATTGTAGGCGTTTGATGTGTTCTTTTGATTCTTGCTCTATTTCTTTTATTCCCCGAGCTTTAAACCGGGTTGCACATTGTTGCGCTTACACAGGCACATTCGATATATTGGGAGTCAGTACCTCCTGAATTTGTTACTTCTTTGCTCAATTAATATTGGCATATAGCAGCTTTTACTTTCAAAAAAATAAAATAAAATTGTATAGAGCAATAATTTAATGACGGAGTCTACAATTTAAAGATAATGAATGGACTAAAACCTCATCTTCTCTAGAAAAAATTATCAATAATAATTGTGAGTATGAAATCTAATGGTGTTGAAACAATAAGAGTTAATTCCACCAATGGTCCTCTAACTATATTGATTTTTCAAAATTAGTCATTGCCTTTTAATTTGGACACTTTAGGTCCTTTGATTTTCAATTTCTTTCCAATTGAAGTCCTTTCATCAGAATACGGTTAATTGAATTTTAAATGAAGGGGTAAACTCATCATTTCACCTGCCTATGTATTATTCTTAGTATTTCTCCATTGTATACGTGATATATCTTAGTCGAAATCCTAAAATGTTCCTCGTCGTTCCCCATTTGCTGACTACTCGTGTGTGCGTTCCTTTATTATTGAGATGTTTACAAAGTATAATAGCGAAATACGAAGGGAGAAATACGAAGAATTATACATAGGCAGGTGAAAGGACGAGTTTACCCCTTCATTTAAAGTCTAATGAACTGTATTCTAACGAAAGGACCTCAACCCCTTCATTTAAAGTCTAATGAACCATATTCTAACGAAAGGACCTCAATTGGAAAGAAATTAAAAGTCAAAGGACCTAAAGTGTCCAAATTAAAAGTCGATGACTAATTTTGGAAAATCACTGTAGTCGGAGGACCATTGCTGGAATTAACTCAAACAATAGTAAGGTTGTAATTTGGAATGTTGGTTTACCAATTGGCAGGAAATTCATGCAAGTTTGAGTCTACTGGTATCTCCATGTTATCCAAACCCCAAGCTCTACTCCGGTTCTACAGGTCTTTTTCCTCAAACCAGAAATGGAATTCAAATCAACAGCCGAATTTAGTGATCACTCACCCAACTCTCCTCCTCATCGAGTCCTGCAATTCCATGTCCCAGCTCAAGCAAATCCAGGCCAACATGACAAGGACCGGCCTCATCTTTCACACCTTCCCCGTCAGCAGACTCCTATCCTTTTGCGCTTTGGATGATAGCGGAGATATACATTATGCGCGGTTGCTTTTTTCGCAAATTTCAGAACCCAATGTGTACATTTGGAATACCATGATCAGGGGTTACGTTAAGGCTGAGCTTCAAGAAATGGGGTTGTGTGTTTTCGGTAGAATGGTTAGGGAGAATATAGAAATGGATGAAAGAAGCTATGTTTTTGCGCTGAAAGGGTGTGGGGTTTTAGGAGGGTTTTGGGTGGGGGAATCCGTGCATTGTAGGATTAGGAAAGTCCGGTTTGACGAAGATTTGATCGTGAGAAATGGGTTGGTTCATTTTTATGGGCAGAGTGGGAGGGTGAAGGACGCGAAGAAGGTGTTCGATGAAAGTCCTGTGAGGGATGTAGTTTCCTGGACTTCGTTGATTGATGGGTACGTGAGAAAGAATATGGCTGATGAGGCATTGGCGTTATTTCGTATGATGTCTTCCAGTGGGGTTGAGCCCAATGAGGTTACAATGATAGCAGTGTTCTCTGCTTGTGCACACAAGGGGGACTTGATGTTGGGGAAGTTCTTTCATGAATCTATGGAGAAGAGAGGCGCGAAATGTGGCTTGAATTTGCTGAATGCTATATTGGACATGTATATAAAGTGTGGCAGTTTGCCTTTGGCCAAAGAGCTCTTTGAGAAGATGGAAGTAAAGGATGCTTTTTCGAGGACAACCATGATCAATGGGTATGCCAAAAATGGGGAAGTGGACCTAGCAAGGAAGTGCTTCAGTGACATGCCACACAGAAATGTGGTTTCTTGGAATGCAATGATTGCATGCTACTCACAGAACAATAGACCAAAGGAGGCCTTGGAACTTTTCCATGAAATGGAAAGAAGAGGTCTGGCTCTCATGGAGACCACTTTGGTGTGTGTGCTTTCTGCGTGTGCTCAATCAGGTTCCTTGGATATAGGCAGACGGGTTCATGATTATTATGTTAAGCAAAGGCGGATCAAATGCAGTGTAATTCTAGTGAATGCATTAATCGACATGTATGCAAAATGCGGAAGCATTGATGCTGCTGAGGAGCTCTTCGCTGAAATGCCCGAAAGAGATTTGGTGTCCTGGAACTCATTAATCGTGGGGTGTGCTTCTCATGGGTTTGCTGGGAGGGCACTTACCCTTTTTGAACAAATGAGAACTTTGGGATTTATTCCCGATGAGATCACATTTGTGGGTGTACTATCAGCTTGTGCACATGCTGGATTGGTGAATGAAGGCTGGAAGTATTTGAGGGCGATGGAAATGTTTGGATTAGTGCCAGCAAAGGTGCATTATGCCTGCATGATTGATTTGCTGAGTCGAGTTGGGCAACTTAGAGATGCTTATGAGCTGATATTATCAATGCCCATGGAACCGGATACAGCGGTTTGGGGTGCCCTGCTTAATGGTTGCAGAATGCATGGAAATGTTGAGCTAGGTAAACTTGCTGGTGAGAAACTTATAGCATTGGACCCTGAAGATAGTGGTATTTATGTGCTTCTTGCAAGTTTATGTGCTAATAAGCGAAAATGGGGTGATGTTAGTAAGTTGAGAAGCATGATGAGAATTAAAGGTATCAAGAAGAATCCAGGGCGTAGCTTGATAGATGTAGAGAGAAAGTTACACGAATTTGTGGCTGCAGATGAATCACACCCTCGATCCCAAGCTATATATAAAGTGCTTAATGAGATAGTCTTGCTGTCGAAATTGGAAGAATATCAATTAACTTCTGCAAACCCTGCAAATTTATTTTCTTAAAGAGAACCTATTTCTACATCCTGCAATCTACAACTAGTTATTTTCTTCTGTGCTGTGGTGGGTGACCTGTAATTGACTTTTTGAACCTGCAAACTTGGAGATTGAATCTGCAAGTTTCACAAAGTCATGTACTTGAGATGCTGAGAGCTGACTGCATATGTTAAAGAGTGTTGCAACTAAAGGATTGATTGTCTTTAGTGTAATCACTTTGCAGAATCATTCTTGCCGGAGGGTGAATTCCTTGATATGGGTCTAGGAGAATTTACAGCCATTAACTCGGAAATAGTTGCCCCGTATAGCTACCTCAAGTGGTAGACCACCTGACCTGAATTCAGCACTCCAGTGACAGGGTGGGGGTTCGACTCCCACAACATCTTGGAGCTTAGGCTTTCTAGATTGGAGATTGGGCTCCCAAGTTGGCAGAAGCGTGGAGATGAATCCCTAGTGCGCAAAGTTCACGACACAAGTGACTGGGAGGGTGGGAGTTCGACTCCCACAACATCTTGAAGCTAGAGCTCCCTAGATTGGAGATTGGACACCCCAAGTTGACAGAAGTATGGAGATGAATCCCTAGTGTGTAGATGGACCCCGAGTCGTCAACGACATAGAGTGCCTAGGAGGCTATTCAGTCTAGCGTAAGCTGAAAACCTAATGGATCGAAAAAACTTGGAAATAGTTTTCTGTTATATCATCATGACAATAATGTTTTCCCATTTTACTCTAATGAAAGAGAAGTACAGAAGTTTGCAGTCTTACCAGTAGAGAATATATTTCAGGAACCATTACATTCTGATCAAGTTAAACAAGGAAACAAGGATAACAAGCCACTGCACATTGCTATCTATGCCTAGTGATCTTCACCAGTCAACATAGTTAGATATGTCAATTTACATCCTCAGCTATTCTCTAAGAGTCTTTAATCAGCAGTAATATCCACAAAAGCTACTGTCTTTAGTATATGCGTATCGGGATTTAAATCCAGGCACAACCCTCCCTATACCAAAAGCTATTCTAGTTTAAACCCATCTCTAGAACATGATGTGATTCCTATGTTAGTTCCATGGTTTTGTCAATTGTCATGCCCTACTAACAGCAGCTAGTAATTTACCAAAAACGTCCTTCACCGGGACACAAGCAACAGATGGCAGCATAGCTTCTCCTTTGAACGCTTTTCTTGACCCGTTTGAAATCTGATGCTTTTTCAATGATTTTACAGGAACTTCTGCAGAACTTTCACAGGCTCGAGTAATCTTCTTGTCCTCACAGGTTGAAGGCAAAAGAGGCGAATAACTGACGGGAGTCCTCTTAGAAGTTTTCCAAACTAGTGGACGTGTTCGACTCAAATGGCGGTGGAGCAATTCCTCACCGAGATTGTTCTTTAGAACTCGAGCTTCTCCCATGCCTTCCAGCACTTCTATGTTAACGGGGTGCCCTACAATTGCCTTCCCGTTTAATCTGCTCATCATACTCACAAGGGGAACATGCACTTCTCTGTAGCTAGCTAGAACTTCAATCTCCACATCCATCAATGTTTCCTTAGCATCTCTGGAAAACGCAATTTGGCGGGGTGCAGGGACAGCTCCTTTGTAGTAGTCTAGGACGCAACTCCTATCATCATCTCGAGCCACAGGCCTCCTGCAAACCTGTTGAATACTCAGTTTCCTTTTCATTTCGCGTTTTTTCAGCTTAGCAGAACCTGCAGCCTTGTCATCAACAGAGGACTCAGAGGAGTATCTGATCACACCTCGCCTCTTTCTGTACATGTTCTTATGTCGCTTCACGTATATATCTGAGCATTTTAGTCAGGTAATAGCATCAAAATCACCAAAGAGATTTATACACTAGTTGGTTTAGCATTAGCAGCATCAAAATCAGAACACGAAATCCAGCAAATTTGATCATCTTATGCAAAGCTTTCATGTAGAGCACAGAAGAAGAAAGAAACCCACCAGACTATGCAAATAAGTGAAGGAGAAACATTAACCTGATGGCGCTTTCGAGCTTCTCATTTCTACTTCATTCTCACTCTCAGAAGATTCTGATTTCACTGGTTCAGAGGTTCCTTTAGCAGATGCATGGAAAGGGTTCGGTGATCCCTTCGACGAGTGAGACTTAATTGATTGCTCCATACAATCTCTCGATTCAATAGAGAAATAGACGCGCTTGCTTCTTTTAGCCCTGGAACAAGATTCTTGCTGCATATCACTCCCTGAGTCAAAACTAACCCACCATTAGCAATAGATAAACAATGATTAAGAAAAACAATGATATGATAGTTGATAGTACCTGGCCTTTTAAGTTTGTTTTGCAGGGCCTGCCTCTCGAGCTCAAGAGCACGAAGAATGGCATCTTCACGACGGGCATACTTGAGGTTCTTGGTTGAAGCCTTTGTAGATTCAGCCTTTCTAATACATTCATCAAATTCTCCACACCTAAAGGCTTTTATGAACTTAGAGCTCTCCAGATTGTACCAATCCCTGAAAGGTTGTTGGTTCACAAACACATATATATATAGGTAGTGCAAAAAAATACAAGAAAGAATGGACATCAGATGGTAAAAGCTAGCAAAACCCAGAACTCTATATAACTTCTGGACAAGAAATTATGTGATTCCAACATTACTGATCCTATAATATATGTTTTGACTCCTATACCACCTTAATCTTTCATTGTATTGTCCTCCCATCCATCTGAGATAGATTATGAAACTGCAATCTAAAGATAAGAGTAGAAAAAGTAAACGCCACTAATTGTACATAAGAATCCAACAAAGTTTAACATAAGATTCTGACATATCAAATCAACAAAATAACATCAAAACCAATTCCAAGAAAACATTAAAGCCTAAATTTACAGGTAATAAACCCCCTCCCCATTTTCTTATTTTCTTTATTTAACAAGTTTAAGGGCTCCAAAATCTATATATGCTTTACCCTGCAGGTGAGTAAATGAAGGAAAAGAAAGAAAGTGGCTTACACGGAGGAGTTATCTCGGCCAAGAAGCTTGACTTTAGCTCTGGAAGCAGTAAAAGGAAAGTGGTGATGAGAGAGTGAACCCATGACTGTTCCTGGCCACCATATCCCATTTTTTCTGCGAACCCACACTAAGCTTCCCACTCTCACTTCTCTTCCTTCTTCTTCTTCTTCTTCCCCGACTGCTGCTGCTGCGCCCATTTTGATCTCTTGGTGTTTCAGATACAGGAAGCTAAGCGGCCAAAGATTTCATGGTTTTCGGAGAGGGTTTATGGGTTTGTTTGTTTGGAGGGAGAGAGTACAACAGTTAACAATGGATGGAGATGGCCTGGGGTGGTGGAAAGGTGTCCCAATGCCGCTCTGCTACCTGTTCTTTGACTGTACGAAAATGAGCCGTTTGTCTTTTGTATCTTTTGTCGTTTTCTAAGTGTTTTTTTTTTTCTTTCTTTTTTATTTTCTTCATCACCAAGATTTGAAAAATCAAAGAACCAAATTCGGGCCAATCCGAGTCAATATGACAATAGATGCATACTTATAACTACCAATAGTTATTGTGTGGATCACGGTCTAAAAACGATATTGTTTCACGTAATTTTTTTCACACAACTTGTTGCAGTATACATTTTTAAAACTCATAATGTATATTATTTTAACACATAATGCATATTATTTTACCCCATAAATTTCATTATTCTAACTCATAATGTACATTATTCTAACACATAATGTATATTATTCTAACATATAATGTATATTATTATCTTAGCTAGGAGTTTCATTATTTTAGCACATAATGTACATTATTCTAATTCATAAATACGTCCTTTTGGACTGTGGTCCACACAATAATTTGCTTGTAACTACAAGGTAAGGAGTTCGAATTCTTGCCCCCTTAGTTTAAGTCAAATTAGCTATGGGTAACTTAAGTTGGTATACTTACTTGTGATCTTTTGTCGGCTAGAGTCACAAGAGCAGGGTTTACCTACACCCGAAAGAGTTGTGGGGTTTCCCTCCTAGTCATCATTAAAAAAATAAATAAATAAAATCTCCTTAAATTTTATCCTTATTATTTTTTCACTACAAAAATGTAATAAGTAATAGTGAATTAATCTTATTATTATACTTATTGCATAAATTAATTAAAGAGCATTACAACACGAGAGTTGTAGAAAAAATTATTTGTATTAAAAAAGTTTCATAAAAGTAAGAATAAATTGATATGTACAAATATTTTTAATTGATGTTCATAAAAATTGATAATGAAGAGTAAAATTGTAATACTTCAATTTATTCTAGTATGTAACTTTTTTAGCAATTAATATTTTTAAATTTTGTATTAAAATGCATGTGACTTAGATTAATCAAATAAAAGAAATTAACATTAGTTATAATAGACTATATAATTAACTAGAAACAATTGTAATATTGTTGTGATAATATTTTAGGGAAGCAAGTACAATTTTGAGAGGACAAATGTACAATGTAATTAATAACCATAAAATACTAATATTGAATCCTAAAATAGTGCCAAGAGATACTATTTATACAATAATGTCCCAAAATAAATACATCAAGTCACTAGGACAAGAACCATGCTAGAGGGGAGAAAGAAATCAAGGTTCAAACATCGGCGTCGACAGTGTGAGAACTATGCTTAAAGTGGACAGATTCATTGTCTGCACTGGTATTTGGCCGTGTCTGCTGAAGCCATTGAGTCACTGTGATTACATCCTCTCAAATGCTCTGTCAGGCCGGGATATGGGGAGACATTGTGATTGGGGATTCAACATTTTGAGAGAAGAAAAACCATGCTAGAGACCCATACAATTATCATTTATCACACTCTAATAGTCACTCCCTAACATGTCATTTTTTATTAGATGTGTAAATTGATTGGATTTCTTATTAACTCATGATATGGTCAATCAATTTACCAATAATTCATGAAAATAAATAATTTTCTTTTTCTTTTAAAAAAACTAGTAATAGGACAAGAAGCATGCTAGAGGGGAGAAAGAAACCAAGGTCTAAACATTGGTGGCGGCAGTGTGAGAACTATGTTTAAAGTGGACAGATTCCTTGTGTGCATCGGGATTTGACCTTGTCGGCCCTGTCTGCTGAGTTACTATGGTTGACATCTTCTCTAATGCTCTGTCAGGTCGGGATATGAGGACTCTTAAGATTGAAGATTCAACTTTTTGGAAAAAGAACAACCATGCTAGAGACCCATACAATAGATATGTAAGGGCGTAGATATGTAAGGACTCCGTAACTCATATGACATGACCTTTTGACATTCTTGATGACATCCTTCTCTATTGACTTTCAAGGCAATAATACATCATTATTCTTGATTTGTTTTTTTTTTTTAATTCTTAATCTCAAAACATGACATTCTCGATGACATCCTTCTCTATTGACTTTCAAGGCAATAATACATCATTATTCTTGATTTTTTTTTTTAAATTCTTAATCTCAAAACTAAAACTAAATCCTGGAATAGCTATAGCCTAGGAACCCTAGTTTCGCCCTTGGTTTTAAAGTTAAAGGTGTAAAAATGAAACAATTAAGAGTCAAGACCAAATTATAATCAAAGGAGCAAGTGAAATAAACTCCTATAGTATATAAGTTTGAACCCCAAATTCAAGGGTTCTCATGTCTCTAAATCTGGAGATTTGTGAGAGGAGATAAATCACAAGACGTGTCTTGATGGTGAGAGAAACCTAATTTGGGGCACAATAACAACCGATATGAGCTAGCGACAGTAAAGAGGAGACCTCGGCAAAAGGCAAAGTCCAGCAATTGAGAGTGTTGTGGATTCTATAAAAATGCTTATATGCGTACATAACAGTGTGAGTGTCTCATGTATGTATATATTGTAAAGACTGCATTAGGTAGATCATTTGGGCATCGAACTAGTATAAGTTTTCAAATGAGCGAAAGCCCCGACAAGCCTAGTGAAGGAGGAACGACGACAACTTTGCAAGATTTCTTAGGTTTCCAGACGACCATGACTAGGCCTTTGTTGTTTTTTTTTCCTAATAGTAAGGAGAGACGCAAGTGGGTCTCCTTACCATAATGACCCCTCTCTTAACCGGAGCCAGCCAAAGAGAAACACAAGTGGCAGTTTCACATTAACAAACCATAAATATAATATTTTCAGAATTTTCAAGAAACTCGTTTGAAACTCTTGCATTTCTAACAAGAAACACATGTCCCAAATGAACTTTTCCCAATATTATGCATTTTTAAAAAGCTTCTTATTTTCATCATTGCCTATCGAAAGTTACCCATTTTTGTCATTGACCCTATGAAATTCGACCCTAGGTGGCTAGGTATTCACGGGAAATTACCCTAAACTCAGTCTTTCATCCACCGAGCTAGGCCCCAGAGGCAACTCCAATAGTATATGACATTATAGGAAGTGCATCAAAGAGTATTTTAAATTGAAAGGATAGCAGGTGAAGAGCAGAGCAGCAGAATATTGATTAATTCATCATATTATGTAAGGAAAAGGGAGAGAATTGCAGTGAATATTATATTGTCTATCCTAATTCCTACACCAATCAAACAGAACAAAGAGCAAGGGTTGTTAACCTTTAAATATGGAAGGTGAGGCTTGGCAACTAGGTTGGGGCATAAATGTACAGAGAAGTCCAAAAGAATTGTCAAAAGAGGAAAAAGAATTAGGCATTATGTAACTTTACATTAAAGAACCAGTTGAGCACCCTAGTTGCAGAAACAAAACCTTTTGTAGAACAACTATCACCTAGAACCAGTTTCGGATGGCTGACTATTCAACGCCGAACTTGAGGGAATCGAAGGTACAGATCCGTTATCTTGGGAGGTCGAACTGCCCCACTTTGGCTCCGCGTCTGATGGCTCAATCACATTTACCGAACCATCGTTCATGCCCAGCGCGAATTGGTTTGCATCAGAAGGGTGTGCAGCAATCACTACGGGAAAGGCAGAACCACTGCTGCTGCAAAATTAAGCTCAATTTCGTTAACTCTCTTAGTTTCTTAGCTGATGGATGGATGAACTACAGATTCACAAACAGTACCAGCATATAATGTATAAACATAAATATGCAGTTGATGGAAGCATGTGCAATGTTTATATATTATATGCTCAACACGCCCCCTCACGTATGCGAGCCGGTTACTTCTGACGGGCTCTCCAAGCAACACATGGACTATAGTCTCTTTTACCTTTGACATGAGGTTGACTCTGATACCAAACTGAAACATGTGCTCTATCTCAACTAAAAGCCTAAACTGATAGTTGGACAGCACATTTATGTTTATAAGGTCAAGTTCCCGTGTGAACAGTGCTTCCGTGCGGCCACACACCATTAGGTACGCATAAATGCACTACAAAGTGTTCGAGAATGCACCATTAGGTGTGGTGCATTTTTTTTGGTGGGGTGTGTTTTGCAGTGCATTTCAATGTGGTCCATTTCCGAACACTATGTGGTGCATTTATGCATACCTAACGGTGCAATCCACACCGGCTGCACGGGAAGCCCTGACCTCATTTGAACCAGTATCTATGTTTATATATTATATATACGCTCAACAAGTACAAGGTGTGCAGATTGAAGAGTTATTTTGGAATTCAACTTGTCCTCAAGACTGGAGAACTTTCATCTAAGTTTTAATGATTATTGCCCCTAGGATTTAACGATACAATCCTTCCAATTTTGAACCAGAAATTCGTTGAAGCAAAGTATCGTACCTGCCAATAGACGAAGAAATATAAGCAGATGCTGCAATTCGACACCGAAGCCTGAAACTGTCTGCATCAAATATTCCAATTGCTCCATCGGAGAAACCAGCAAACACCAACATACCATCACACGAATATATTGCACTTGATATAGGAGCAGAAAGTGAGTCCCTTGGATACCACTGCAATATAAAGTAAGATACTCGCATGAACAAATTAACGGGAAGACTACATTTTCGGGAATCTGAACTCAGAAGTGGCTCACACAACTGCGACAAGCTTCATGCAGTAATATCATATATTCTTGCATCAGATTTAAGATAAAGGATAGGCCTTAAAATTGCATAGTGCTCAAATCGGCAACAAATGACAAGATTGATAAATTCAATAGTGCAGAAGGCGGGGTTAACGCCAGCCAAGATGGTTAAGGATACAAACTTGTAACCACAAGGTCATGAGTTCGAATCGTGGCCTTCTTGGTTTGAGCCGGTCAGCTATATGCCGGCTAGGGTCACAAGGTGGGGTTTACCCAGTGCATACCCTCGGGTAGTGGTTGCGGGTTTCCCTCGTCACCCCAAAAAAACCATGCAGAAGGCAAACCACAACGGTAATATTTATTGTTTTGACAAAAAAAAAAAAAAAAAAAAAGAGATTGATAAATTCTCTAGCATAGCATAGCTCGACTTGGTATCAATGAAGGTCATATAACCACATACACTAGTGTACACAACGAGAATCATGACATGTAAACTTACTGAACGCAGACATTCGAGTTGGGTATCATAAATCGCAATTTGGCTTTCATGAACTACAAGAATGTGAGATTGATCATTATGGAATTGAACTCTAGCTTCTCCAACAAGGGGAGTAGGGTGTCCAGGAGGTGCCTGTACGAGCCTCGCCTTTTTCTTTTCCCATCCATCAATGTTCCAGATACATAGCTGCATCAAAGAGAAAATCAGTAACTGATAATAGTACCTATTAATATTATAAGGATAATTGTGACAAGATAGAGAAGCATCATTTCTACCTAAGAGATATAATTTAAGTACAAAAGTTAAGCAGGGACTTAAAACAAAAATAACTAAACATAATACATCTGCTGCATTTTTTATTATTACCCACCTGTGCATCAGCCCCCGAAGACACCAGCACATTCAAGCTCTGAGAAAATGCAAGCCCTGTGATCCGTTTCTGGTGACCCTTGAGCTTAGTTTTAACCTATGGCAGTGGCAAGAGAAAATAAAATGCAATGAATAAAAAATGATACGAAGTACTTTAGAAAGATAAGTTCAATGGCGACATAAACTGATCATACACATTGTTGTTAAGGCGGACTTTCAAAGGCGAGGTGCCACCGACCGCCTAGGCGATGAGGATATATATATATATTATAAAAGGCCACTGTTCAAGGGAGTCCACCCCTTCCCATAAGTCCGTGTGGATAGATCTGGTCCATTAAAAGCTAGAGATCAATGGTCAGATCTTACCATTATCAACTGTGCAATTGCAGTTGCACAGTTGATAATGGACCATATATGACCATTGATCTCTAGCTTTTAATAGACCAGATCTGACCACATGGACTCATGGGAAGGGGTGGACTCATTTGATCATGAATCTATTACAAAATATCATATATCAATTCATAATTTAGCATATAAACATATTCTCAAATCTTAACAATAAGTACAAAATTATGCAATAATTTAGCATTTCCAGCATGGGTCTTTAGATTTAGCCTTCCTTTACCTATCATAAAACAAATTAAACAACCACTAAGGCGAGGCTGGGAGGGGAGAAGTCAGCGTCTCAAGCTCTCAACTACGTATTAGTAGGGGGGGTTTTTAAGGCAAGGAGAGCTCGTTAAGCGACCGTCTCCACCAACCGGACGCCTAGGCGATGCCTTAACAACAATGGTCATACATCCGTTAAAGGTAGAAAATTATTCAACCCAAGTAGAGAAATTAAAAGCCATTGTTGCAAAGGGTTAACAAGAGTAAGAAAATGATGCATTGCAAATTTCTTATTCTAACTTCAAACCTTAAAAAACAACTTAAATTCATCAAGTTGAATCTGCAGACACATGTATCTATCTTTATCATAATCACCAGCTTCGAAACTAAGAACAAAACTCGAACGAACGAAGAAATGAATTAAGAACAGCACAATTCAATTTTAACCTGATTCAGAACTTGGTTTTGAATTATATTAATGCACTTCTCAGTTCAATAGAGAAAAAAACTGAACCGATGTATCTAAATGAGGAATGTATCCTTGAAAAAGGCATGGGATGTTTACCTCATCAACCCTGACATTGTATATTTGTATGGTTGAGTCTTCCATTCCAACAGCAATAATGTTATTGTCCTGCGGGTGAAATGCCAAATAGGTGGCAGCTGGAGGTGGAGGCATGAAAGTTGTCATAACCTGACACAAGATTATGAGTTTGATTTAGTTAAAAGAAACATCAAAAAAGCTTTAGAGTACAACAGAAACAAGCTAGCACTAAAATGCCAGAAGAAAAAAAAATGTAGGCCCTGTTTGGTAAACTAGTTAGCCTATCAGCCAATTTTGGCTTATTTGACCAGTATTAGCTGTTTGACTTGGTTAAACAATCAATATGAATGTTTGATTAATTTGCTTTTTGTAACAACTTCTTGCTCCAAAATGCTAAAATTCAAAAAGCTGCTCAAAGTAGGCTTTTTCGGTTAGCTTTTTGAGAAAGTCATTTGTATGTAATCAGCTAACAGCTAATTTACCAAACACTTTTCTACCATCAACTAGTCAAAACCACTAACCAATCAACTAACAGTCATTTACCAAACACCCCCGTAGAGTCCTCTATCTCTGTCTTACCCTCTCTTCAACAGCTTCCAAATAGGGGTTGCCCAAATAAAAGAAAGGGAGGGAGGAGAGGGGGAGGGGGTAGGGGAGGGGGGGGGGGGGGGGGGAGGGGGGAATACCTTAAACGTCATCATGTTAAACAGGGAAACTTTCCCACCAGAAGCAGACATGACATAAGAATCATTCTTAGATAAAGCAATGCATGCAGCAGGCTCTTCAGCTGATTTTGCATCACTTGAGTCATTAGACATGAGAGCCCCACTGCTAGGCTGCCATAATTGTGGCACAATGGAAGCAGAAGACTGAAAGAAAAGATAGCAAAATATCAAGTAAAATAATTAGAGGAATGAATATGAAATTGAAGTGTGCTGATAAACACAGGCAAAGTTAAACCTTTCCAGATGGGTTACGCTCATTTCGTTGCCACTTCCAAAGCTTGTGAACAGCATTGGACCCCAGTGCCAGCAATGCAAGCCCAGAATTTGTAAAGAGAAGCCGCACAACCTACATTTTTCAAACTTTCTCTTAGTTCAGGTATCAGGTGAATAAAGAAAAAAGGCAATCCAAGAATGGTGAGTGATTAAGTAACAACATAGACTACCGCAAGAATGAAGTCATTGGAAAAAAATGGGATCTGATAGTCGGTAAGTAAATCAGTTTCCAACATACCTTGCTTGCTGTCAAAGGATCAGGCAACCTTAGGGATTTAAGTTGAGATGGCTCGGTTATGTCAGGGAACTTCCAGCTTTTAACTTTGTCAGCATTGTCTGCAGTCCTAGGTTTTACATCAGGGGGGATCCTATTGCTTTCCATCGTGGCCTATTAATATTACTAAATTACTAAAGATCCAAATAATAGTAATGAAATTTTACAATCAAAGAAGCCTTGATAATTTACTCCCCATAAGCAACTAGATGAATTAAACTGAAATAGACAAATCAACTGACCAGGTTGCCAATGGACATCGATTGCTGCATTCTGTCACCACGGTCCAGCATTGGGGTCATTGAGCTAGGTACATTGGGAATAGGACCTAACGATCCAGCAATTTGAGGCTGCAGAGCAAATTTTACAAGGTAACTCAAATTAAACTTTTGAGCTGCTAAGTGAAACTAACTATATAAATAATAATAATAATAATAAATAAAAATAAATAAAAAAGGGAAAAATTGTAATTTATCCCACTCCATAGAATACCCAATTATCAATGTCACCCCTAAATTATTAGTGGTGTAAATGTTGCCCCTCAATTTTCAAAATGGTACATATAGTGCCCTCCTGTAGTGTAAATGTTGCCCCTCAATTTTCAAAAAGGTACATATATTGCCCCTCCCGTACGGTACGAGAGGGGCAATATATGTACTGTTTTGAAAATTGAGGGGCAACATTTACACCACTAATAATTCAGGGTGACATTGATAATTGGCATATTATGGAGGGGCATAAATTACAATTTTCCCAAAAAAAAAAAAAAAAAAAAAAATGACCAAGATGCCAACATACAGAAATAATTTATTAAAAGCAACATTGATATTACTTTAATATTGACAGCTTCAGAAAGACCACGAGAACCTTCAAGTGGCCTACTCTCTAACATCCTTAGCATGCGTTGCCCATCATTATTTGCCAAGATCTTGATTCCATTGTCACTAGTTGTAACAGCCAGCAACGACCCTTCCTTATTGAACCTTAGTCGAGGACTAGCCTGCAAAAGAATAGAAATACAAAGACTTCAGTGATAAATATTTTGTGCCCGTACCACAAGATGAGTGTCATACACAAAGGATACTCACTGGCAATCCACCATCAGCATCAGTAAATGTAAGCATGTTTATGTTATCCATATCCCAAAACTTTATCTGAAACTCATCTCCTGCAGCTAAGAAATGGTTCCTTGTTGTGTCAAATTGCACAACTCCTAAAGATCGCTTCCTAAATCCAGAATATGTCCTCTTGATAGCTCCTTCACTCTCATTCCACTCAACAAGGTATGATTCACCTTCTTTGCTAGTTCCACAGGAGAAAAGTCTGAAGGGAAAATGGGATTGATGCAGAAAAACGCTACCAATTAGGAAAAATCCTATAAATGCATGCCCATTATCACGGCATTTTGCTGATAAAAAAATATGAAATTTTCATGATATATAGAACAGCATAGAAAGATAACTGGGATAAGATACATATCATCAATAAGCATGTTACTCAACCCTAAGACTTCTTCTGAATCTAATAACCCAGGAAAAGTATCAATTAACCTAAATCTAACAATCTTTGCAAGTAATGGCCTTAGAAAATGAAGTATAAATTGCCATATCCGCCTTGCAAAATAAATATTCTAAAGAAAGATCAATAACCTCAATTGCCATATCTGCCTTGCAGAAGTAGATATAAAGTGGTTATATCTTGAATGTAAAGTTTTGAATTGTCTAATAGTTTGCTTGATTTCCAAAAGTTTTTAATATATCCAGGAGAAGTGGGCCTATACTCTTTTTCCATAGCAGATTCCACGAGTATAGGCCCACTATAGCAGATTTCAACTTAAATCATGTTCTTTAGAAATTGAAGCATGTAAGGTGATTCCATCAAAACTAATATTTCAGTAGTTCAACATTTTAACTTTACTGTGCAAATATATATTTCATTTAACACTAGAACCACCCAAATCGACTAAATAAGAGTCGTGTTGCAAATACAACACACAAAAGGTGAAGAATGCTTCACCCTTCCTAAGCATATTTTACTATTCCATATACCTCAGTATCATGCATTTGTGAGAGTACTATTAGATACCTGATCACACAGTCACTAAGTACAATAACCTTACAGTCCACACATCTTCCAAACCAATACTTACATGCTTGATTAGTCTCAACTTTAGCCTAAGTGTTGCTAGCATATGTCGACCTTTGATTATGAATTACTAAAGATAGTCTAACGGGGGAAGTTTTACAATCAAATTCTTTATCATGAAATCTAGGAATAAAAAAGGTATTCATGGTTCTGCTTAGGTTTAATATTTATTGAGTCAGCAAAGAGATGATGTACAACCTTCTAGTAGATGGAAAGAAGTTTTCTGTTTAGAAATAAAGGTAGCAAAAAAGCTACGCAAATTAATGCAAGAGAGAATATTGTAGTAAACGATATACAAGTGATAAACAAGATAAATCAACCATTTCTTAATCAACAAAAATCTAACAGTGCTGACTTTTGAGCATACCTAGTCCCATCGGCACTATAAGCCATTGTTGTACACCAAAGTCCAGGAGCATCATAATCTACTCGTGACCCCATGCAGTCATAAAGCCATGCTTTTATTTTACCATCAATTGCAGTGGAGAAGATGAACTGCAAAAGTAAATAAACAAACAAAATAGAATGAATATTTTTGCTTCTTTATCAAATATAGAAATTGTTTAAGAAATTTGAAGCTTATAAAAGAACTATAGTCAATTTAAGGCCATGAAGTTCATATACTAGCAGCAAAGTAATCTAGCTTCAGGGAAATTGCCTGAATGTTCTCTTTATAGTGAGGGCAGACAGAATAGACTGGTGCTTCATGTCCTTCAAACATGTATAGTCTACGACCAGCTACAGCATCCCAAACCTAATAGAGAAGAAATTAAAATTATTAAAAAAAAAAAAAAAAAAAAACAAAGAAGGATCTAGAAAATTCGAGGGCTAGTATGTCAATAAAGTAATAAACATAAACAGTTTAAGAATGTCCCCACCTTAATCAACCTGTCATCACCACACGTGACTATGCAGAGTTGCTTGTTCGGATAAGCAAAGGCAATATCATTAACACCACCAATATGAGCATCAATCTGCAAAGTTCAAAGAGTCAAAATATGGTTTACTGATAATAAATATAATAAAACCCAAGAAAGGTGACACTATGAAAGCAAGGGTGCATATGAGGAGGGGAGGAGAAGTTCTTAGGCTTACTTCTAAATGTTGTCTCAACTCTCCTGATGGACTGTAAGTATATATTTGAATTATGTGCTTGGAGAAAGCAACGCCTAGAAAAGAAAACAGAACAGCATACAAATTTCAGAACATTTTAATTTGCTATCATGAATTATTATTATTGTATAAAAGAGATAAAAATTTGAAAAATAAACCATACCAAGTATAGCCCCATCTGGGCCCCATACACATCGATTGACAGATACAGTTGCATCTTTCACCAAAGCTGTCTGGATTATAAGCAATCAAGATTTTATATTAGGTGGAAATACCTAAAGATAGGTTTGAGGTCTCATACATATAGAATTGGAATACACCTTAAACTACATTCAACTCATTTCAGCCCAATGATACCCATTCACTGTCAATTCACAAGTATATTTACACCTTAATTCCACTCTCAGAGCTGTCACTCGTGCTTTCCCATGAATATACAAATGAGTATCCTTTTTTCTTAATTTGTCATATACAAGCAAAATTCTAACTACTTTTCAAATTTCTTCTTATTTTAGAGAAGGCAACAAATACCTACCTGTAATGGCATTGAACAGGCTGAGACATCCCAAACCTTGAAGGTCTTATGTGCTAACCTTTCCCGAGAACCAACTTCCCAAACACTTATGTCACCAACATTTGTTCCAACTACAAAATCAACGGACAATTAATAAATGTATATTTAATTAAAAACAGTGTTTTGTGTGTGTACTTTTGGAGAGTAATAGCATGCATATACTGTATGCAGTGCCGTTCATTTCAAGAGGTGCTATTCACTCAATTTAAAGTTGATTCAGAAGTATTGCTTACAAAAGCATTTAAGTTCATAAATGTATTAGCTAATATTAATGTAGTCTCATAGATCAACCTAAAAGGATCATCTGCTGTTGGGGATGGAAGTCCATGCTCATAACATTGGATCCTTGGCTAAGATTCCGCACAACAGTTTTGGGAAGGTCATCTGGAGGGTAGATATTTGGTGGATGAGTTGACCCGGAAAATGAAACCTAGAGAAAAATATTACGTATGTTAATTGGGAATACAAGCAATAAGTCCAAAAACAATATAAATATCTTGTTCTTGTAACCATCATTTGTGCACACCTCATCCGATTGGCCAGCTCGAATTCTTTTGATCAGATGCTCTGAATCAGCCGTTTGATAGTCCATTCCAGGAACACCAGGGGGGGTCCTAGGATGTTTTAGGAATGCAGCTAAAGATAATATTGCAAGCAACAGGCTGTTAGAACACTGTATAGCTTATTCAAAAACATCATCAAGTTGCAACTAAATTTATATTAAGCATTTGGACAACTAACCGGCACCAGTGGGCTGCACAATTCCTGGAGGGCCTGGGGCAACTGCAGCATGAGGTATGGCAGGACTTGCACTTGTCATCCATCCAGCAATGGCACTTGGAGAAGGAGAAACAACTGGCTGGAAAGGCTGCAATGGAAAAGGTCAAAGCCTCAATTAAGTGAGTTACTATACGCAATATGATTGACAGTAACATGCAAACTAGGAGCAAATCAATTGTAAAACTATGGTGCTTTCTTACGCTATGGACTCCAAGAGGAGGAAAGGCTCCAGGTTTTGGAACAGGCCCAGCAAGAGGAGTATTACTAGGTGGAGGAGGTCGAGCTCCATTGGTAGAAGCGCAAGTATGATCAGTAAAAAGTGTTTTGATATCAGGGTTTGGACGTGGGTTCTTGCATAATTGATGTTGCCAGTTAAGACTGAAATTCAGAAGATATAAAACTTCATAACATATAGATAGCAACAAATATAGGAATGGAGATATTTAAGGAAAATCAAAGAAAAGAAACAAGAAAACCAGACTTTAAGAAGCTAGCATAGTAATTTAATTATGTGAGATAATCATTTGCAAAACCATTGCCTTTAACTTTGGAAGCAGGGGTAAGATATCATAAGAACATTACTTTGGAAACAGATACATTATTAGCAAATAAATGCACGCGAATGACTTATAATTAGCATGAAACCTCTGATTTATCAAAGTCCGCAATCGAGAAGCTTTAAATGATGGTAATGTGAGCTTGTCGCGGAACAAAGGATTTGCCTCTATAAGTTTTTTTAGTTCAACCAACATAATATTTCGTGCAGACTTTGTGTCCCCATATTTGGAAAGCTGCTCATTCTGCCTAGAGAAATATCCAATAAGAAGTCATTAGAAGTAGATTGAGTACTGAATTGTAGCTATAAGGTCAACTATGGTACCTAAAGTTATCAAGAGTCAGTAACTGGGTAATCTCCTTGAACAGGTCTTCATTAAACGAGGCAAAAACTTTGAGATCCTTTATAAGAATGTCAACAGCTTTTACTCGATCTTGTCTGAGAAAAAAAATAATAATTTAAAGAACAATCAGTTACTGATGATAGATACCTCAAACAACCAATTATAAATGCACAACAAAACTCACTTGTCCAGAGCTTCAAGATATTTCTGCTTTCTTATTTCAAAGAAAATCTTCATTGAATAGCGGTTGTCCTCAACCTTTGTAAACCCACTTAAGTAGCGTTCTACTTCATCCCATTCACCGGCTTGAACTTGCTCCTCAAAATATTTCATATTGAAGTAAAAACCAGATTCTTGCTCCAATCTAGACGTTCATAAATATAATATCAAAAAACTTTTATTTTGCTGTGCCAATGTTAATGTATAACTTGATATCATAAGTGAGCAGGAAAAAAGCAAAGAAGTACAAATTAGTCTTCGGTTTAATATATACACACTCAAAGTTAACAATAAAACTCAACCACTGCATCATATAATGTAAAATTAACACTGAATTAAACATATAAAATGCATCTACTTACTTATGAACTGTCTCTTTGAATTTTTCCTCATCCAAGAATTGTAGGATTAAGAAAACCAGTTCCCTACTCAAGGAAGACATGGTTACAGCTCCGGGAGTCCCTAGCCACTCCAGTGCAAAATATTTGGCTTCAACCTGAAAATACAGGGAAGAGATGCAATTTAAGCAAGCAATTTTAAGCCCTAAAATCACCTAAGTCAAGAAATTCAGTCATAAGTGTCACCAATCACCTACTAAATTTAGATCACTTGGTTAAAAGAACTGCACTTATTACAAGAAACACATAGTTAACATTATGGAATGCTCTGTAAATTCCACTTGGCGAATGCTTAAAGTTTTTACAAGCAGAAAAATTCTCTAGCATTTAGCTCCCCATCAAAATCATCTGATTTCTCTCTCTTTCAACTAAGCCCACACACTTGAAACAAAAGCCACCATCTTCTCCTTCATCAGGGTCAAAAGGGTCGTCTTCATACCCCACACTAACCCCGCCCTGCTTAGTTTCCCAAACCAACTCAAATCAATGCATTCAAATCCCGAGAAGATACCCACATTCGAAACCCCACAAGCAAAGTTCACAACTTTCTCGGAAAATGAGCTCCAAAGTTTCCCAAAAACATCAATTTCCAAAGCACAATAAAACATAAATATCGATATCGTATTAAAGAAAAGCTGGGTATAATGCAATATATTTCCTCATTTCGTTTCAAACCCACAACAATGAGAGCAAAACGGAGGTGTTTTCAGATCTGGGCATTCAAGATATTGAAACCAAAAGTGCACATTTCAAGAGTAAAGGCGGCCTTACAATGCAAAAGCTAGGGTTTATTTCTGTGAATGAAGAAAGGACTCAAAGGAGCCTCCTTTCACCCTTTTCTTTGCTGCAGACAACTACCCACTACTTGTGTCTTCCCCTTCTTTGTACTCGCACTTTTTCTCTCTCTATATATATAGATATGGCTTTGATTTTTGCTCTCTTTCTCTCTCTCTTGAACTGCTCACCGCTAGCTTTTATAGGATGGGTTTTGTTGGGCTTTTAACATTTTTCTCTGTCCTACTATTCCACTCTCAAATTCTCAGGAATCAGCATCGTAAAGAGATAAAGTCACATGACTGTGACTGAACTATCTAAAGCGTGTCGAAATCACATTTGCCATTACGCCCAGTTTATTATAATAGACACCACTTTATTTCCTAATCTACTCATCATGGACTATAATTACCGTTTGGTTGCAGTAGGGAATGAATGGAATTTAATTCTGTGAAAAATGTTTAAGATGGAAATAAAGTTCGTTTTTTTTTTTTAGCAAAGAAATAAAGTTTGTTTGGTGGGCACGAATTTTAATTAAGGGTCGATTTTAAAATTTAGAAAATGAATTTCGCAAGTTATTTTTTGGTTTTTTTTTTTAATTTGGATATTCACATAAAATAAAATTAAAGCAAAATATTTATTGTGATTAACGAAAATAATTCAATTTGACATAAAATGTCTTCCTAAATTTTTAGTTAGAAAACATTATTATTATTATATAACAAATAATATGTTTACTTTCAAGAAAATAAATCAAACATAAAAATATAATTTCTTAACTTTTAGTCAAACAAAAAAAAAATTATGATATTCTTACAAACATTATAAAATTAAATTATTTTCAGGAAAATGTGTCGTTTTCTTGAAATCATTTTTTGAAAACATTTCCAAGTTCCCAAATAGACATCTAATAGTATTGGGTATATTAGTACTAGTCTTTTCTATGCGCGATTTGCAAAAACATATGCCTAATACTTATATTTTTAAAAATAACTAACAAATCCTTACTAATTAAAATCTATACGAAATCAAATTTATTTATTATATTAATCCAACATATAATGTCTAGAAATATTATTATCATTAAAAATATAAGTCAATATATGGTAGATGCACGTGCATTGTAACGATAATGAAAAAGATAACGGAAGTTATAACGGTAAGGATATTTTTGTCAAAAAAATTATATAGTACAATTCTAAAAGCACAATGTACAAAATGATTAGTACTAAAAACATTGACATAAATTAGAGATATAATTTTGATTAAGACTTATTATGTTTTTAGATATATGAGGATTGAAAATAAATTAGTATAAATGCCTAAATGGCCCTATAATTGCATTTCTTAGGGAAGATGTAGGATTATTATTGTAATTAATATTTGATGCACCGTCAGCGTAAAGACACTATACACTAGCGGTGAACAAGAATATCCCACATCATTTAAAAAAAAAAAAAATTGATCGGGTCCTTTCTTGCAAAATATTTATTACTTCCTAAATTATTATGTGTTTTATTATGAAAGTCTTTATGTTTAATTAACAAAATCTATCTAATTTCTTAAACATATTTATCTCCCTCCGTTCCTAATTGATTGTCTTACTTGCTTTTTGTACGGTTTTTAATATAACATAACAAATGTTATTAACTTTCCAATTTTATCCCTCTAAAGTATGTTTTGTTTGACAAAGTACAATTGTACTTATCTCTAGAAATTTGAAAAGTCAAAAGGGTAAATTGAGAAATGTAGAGTGATAGTTATGTTCAATTTTAAAAATACGACACTATTTTGGGACAAACCAAAAAGGAAAGTAAGACGGGTAAAATGGACGGAGGGAGTACTTATTATCTATCTATGTTTCAAAGCATATTTATTACTCCACACAACAATATCCAATAATGTAAAAATATCAAATTTACAAACTACAAAACAAATTGTGATATTAAAAAATACATAAGATGATGAAACATAAAACGAGACACATTTCTTATTCTTAATTGTTCTCAACGAAATGAGTTCTCTTCATTTGTCTCAATTGGTAATTGTAATAAGACAAAAACTCAAAAATCAAGTTACAAACTTAACATTTTTCACTTTATATCCAACAGTATAGCCGTTTAGAGTTTACAAATTACAACAAATAAAAACAAAAAAATAAAAAACAAAACAAAACAAAAACAAAAACAACAAAAACAAAAACAAAAACAAAAACTTACTATAGAATTTCAATAATAATAAAAAATAACTTACCGAAGAGAATTTTTTACTAGTGAAAAATTGATGAATATTTTTACAAAGAAAGAAGATTGACAAATTGGGTTATTATGACATAGAAAGTTTGAGTTTTAATAAATATATATTATTCGATCCTTGACTATGGGTATGAAGTAGCTTTAAAACTACAAGTCAGTTGTCACACTCATTAAATATGCCTACAATTCAGTGAGGGAATTAGCAACTGTGTCCGGCAGTAGAAACTCTAGGTACACCCAAAAAAAAAAAATTATTAGAAAATATTGCAGTTGTTTCTAATAGTGACTAAAGTTGTAATAATTAAATTTAGGAGTTTAGGTGTTAAATCGATTTATGGGATTTAGATAGATATAAGAAACTAGATAGTTTTTGTTACTTAAAAATACAAAATTTTATAATTATAAATATAATAATTTAGAAAGTAATATATTTTACAAATATAATAATTTAGAAAGTTATATATATATTGAATAAAATAGATATAAAGTAACAATTTACCGTGTGAATAATGTGTCTAATTGAGAATGCTAATCAATTCTTTCATTTTACTAGAAATAATGTTTATGGTAGATAATTTTTGTTATATAAATGAACCGTTTAAATATTATATAAGTAAT